>NC_092818.1:132064212-132664212 GCF_023375885.2 Dermacentor andersoni
GAAAACGTATACTGCCGAAAGAAAAGAATAGATATGAAACAGCATAAAAGGACTCTCGAACCTTCCGCTACTGTTCTTTCACTCGAGGTCGTAAATTATTATTTTTTTTTCTGTCATATGTTTCGTTTATTAGACATGACACGACTGCCTGGCTGCGATTGCATTCGAAAAATGACAAGCGCCATCAGCTAGATAATGTTGTGCCTCCAGACTTGGGCACCCTCCCCTCCCCCCCCCCCCCCATCTCTTGCCCTTGCTTCGGCTTACGTCGCTCGTGTCGAGACCATGCCTGTGAATCGCCGACGCTTCGCTCCTGCTTCAGCCGAGGCCTCGCCGCTGTCGCCGCAAAGTCATCGTGTTTTCCTTGTTCCGCTGTAGCCCCCCCTCCCCCACATTGTCCCAGACGCGCAGAGACGTATGGCACTTTGCGCCGTTGTCGCTGCTCAATGTGATTTCTTTGTTGGAGTCGATTCTTTTTCGCACGCTCTCTCGTGTAACGTCTGTGCAGCCTCTCTTGACGAACATGACACCCTCTTTCAATTGTGTCACTTAGCTGCGCCTGATTAGGGAAAAAGATCAGAGTAACGGGCAGGGGTGGAGGGGGAGTGAAGGTAGCTGTGACTGGAGAGACCACTTTCCATTTTCTTTTTTTTATGCGAGCTACTGACCGATGTCGTTCGCACGTCTAGTCGAAATTCGTGAATAACTTGGCAGGTTCGTTACGTAGCTGTCTGGCTTGATTTGGAACCACCTTGAGTGGTACATTGTGCAAATGTAGAGAGAGAGAGAGACAGAGAGAAACGCGGTTGGAAAGGCAGGAAGATTAACCGGAAAAGATTATGATTTTCTACCCTGGGTGAAAGGTTAGGGGAAATGAAACACGGAAAAAACAGCGGAGAGAAAAAGCGAAGGCACGAAAAGATTAATAGAGGAGACGGGTAGGGTTCGTGAGAACTACAGTCTATCTAATATAGGCCACTCGAACGCAAAATACTTCAAGCGTGCCTTTACTGACTTGTGATGTGACGATGGCATAGGTCGGCGTTCAAGGACTGTCTGCACCGAAAGCGGCCGATCGTCAAGACGGTGAAGCGCGGTCGTAAGTGACTTCCTGTGTGCGCTGTATCGGGAGGAAATAACGTATTCATTTGTTTCCTAGCTACTTCAGTGGTCACACGCAGCGCTATCTTCCCTTTTCATGCGAAAAGCAAAGTATATTGTAAAAGCGATGCCAAACCACAGTCGGCAAAGCACGTTGTCTGGTATCGGGATAGTCACGGTGGAGGACGAAGTCGAAGACAGGCGTCCGGTCGATACCGACGTGTGTGATGGAAACTAGGCGTGTTTTACAACCATTGAGCGGCATCATTTGCAAGTACTTGAAGTTTCGCTGCTGCATATGTTTTTGACAGCGGGATTGGTTTCTGCACGCCGTCTTCATAAGCGGATCTAGCCGCTTCATCTGCATGTTCGTTGCCCATAACGCCACAGTTGCTACGGAGCAACTGAAATTTGACGTGTCCTTGCTCGACGACGCGGTGAAGGAGCATTCAGATTCCTATAACTAGTTGTTCGTAGGGTCCACGGCGTAAGGCGGAAAGCAAACAATGTAGAGCTGCCTTGGTACTGCTAAACGTATACAAGTTTTCATTTCATTATATTTCTTTAAGACCCCGTAATAGGGGCATCCCATAAGGGGTGTTGATACAAAGTATGCAAACCAGTGTTACAATGTATTCAGTTCTGTAAATCAAAAGTTGTTACATCTTGAACAAATTGTGAAGAGCAGAAACGGCAGCTACTTGACAAGGAAGAACATTCAACTCTTTAGATGTTCGGTAGAAAAACGAGGCTGAAAATATGTGCGTGCGTGAATGTGGTTGTGCTACCTGCAGGGGATGGTCAATGCGCTGTGACCGGTGTGCTAGAGAGAAAATGTATGGTGGGCGATTAAGCGTTGAATAGTAGAACCTGTGGATGAAGGAGAGGGTGGCAATGCGGCGACGAAATGTTAGAAGCGATAAGGAGGATTCTTTTTTCAACTATGATCTGCTGGAGTCGCAAGAGTATGTGGAATGATTATACCTGGTGGCGCGATATTGAACTGCCTCGACGGCTTTAGCGAGATATGTTTGTTGCAGATCCCAGATGGAAGATCCGTATTCAAGTTTCGTTCTTAATGATTTGTTGGCTAACAGCTTTACATGCAATGCATGGAGCGAAGCGAAAGGGGTGTTTTGTAAATCCCAATGTTTTGTTTGGCGATAAAATAACGCTAGTAAGATACCCGTTGTGAGTTGGTTCCTACCGAATTGTGCGAAGTGAAGTACGAAGAGCAACAAACACCGCGGCTGTCGATGTCGTCTGGCGAGATGTCTTGAACTTTACAGTGATAACTTTCGCAGGAAAAATCACTGATCCTGTAGACCCGACCTCGGTGGCTGAATCATCAATGTACAGTTGGCTATGATCGTTGTATTTTTCGCACAGCAAGAGCAGCGAAAGTTGATTGAGAGTTGTTCCTCCGTTCGAATTACTGGTGCTGTCAGGCTTGGCTGAGCCAAGCACCAAGGCGGAAACAACAGCTCTCGCTGCAGCTGTGTAATCTGACGGAAAGTATACAAATAAGGCAGTATCGTATGAGAAAAAGAGGCGCGTGGTTGGTCTTCTGGCAGTGAGGCGAGATAATAAATTATGGGGCTTTACGTGCCAAAACTACTATCTGATTATGAGGCACGCCGTTGTAGGGGACTCCGGAAATTTGGACCACCTGCGGTTCTTTAACGCGCACCTAAATCTAAGTACACGGGTGTTTTCGCACTTCGGCCCCATTGAAATGCGGCTGCCGTGGCCGGGATTCGATCCCGTGACCTCGTGCTTAGCAGCCTGTTACGTTTCGCCTACAACGCGCGGTAATGCCGGCGCGGATGCAACGGACGCCGGGGCTTTGTTCAAAGCGGCGGACATTTTGGCCCGTTCAACGACGCCGCAACGCCTACCCGCCAAGCGTGTCCAGGCGTGTTTCAGTGCCACGTGTCTTCGTGTGTGCGTGTGTGTGTGTGTGCCCTCGCTTGTCAAAGCGCGTCAGCCGGGGAGCGGAGTTCCCCGAATGAGGGGCCTGGAGGTCTCTCGGCTCAACCGCTCGCGCCGTCGTGGGCCCCTGCTGCGCCGTCCCGTGACCTTCATCCCGTGACCTTCCCTCCTTCCCTTTTGGACCGCGACGCCGAGAGTATAAGAGCAGCTGCCCCCGGACGCCAGGGGAGAGGCTCCGATTTGTACTGTTGAGTTACGTGCTCTCCCGTCTCTCCAATTCGGTCGACCTGACCGGCCGCTCTTTTGCTATGTTAGAATAAACAAGTTGTTCTGTTACCAGTCTTCTCATGCTTTGCCGGGACCTTCGGATGCTTCCAGTGCCCCAGGCCGCCAGGCCAACGCTACCCTTGGGGCTTGCGACCCATTGGCAATAACGGGCGTCAGCACCGAGACCCCAACAACTCGGGCCAGCGGTGCGATTCCAACATCTGGTTGCCAGCGGTGAGATCGCGACAACGGAGGCCAGCAGCGAAGAGATGCGGTTGACTGTATGCTGAGCAGCACAACGACCATCCGGGAGCAGCGCAACGAGCCCTGTGTGATGACTGGTTGCCTGCAGCGTAAACGACTGCGCTGAATTCTTGGCTGCGAGGTTTGGTGAGTGCGGGACTTTCTTCTTCTGAGTTTTGCCAGGCTTTTGTTAGTGTTAGAAACAGAGCTGGTAATTGTGGTTGTCGTTGCTGCCGGGTTAGTTTGCGGCAAGACAATAGTAGACAGTAGAGAAAGCAGCATTCAGAGCAGCCATGGATTTGAAGTCGTTGCGCAAACCGATATTGCTGGAGCTTGCAAGAGAGTTGGGTCTGGATGTCTCAGACAAACTCAGAAAACCAGAACTGCTAAGGGCTATTCTTGAGTTAGAAGCTGAGGATGACGAGCTGTCGGAATGCCTTGAGACCATTGAGGAGAGGGAGCGTGAACTTAAAGAACAGAAAGAGAAAGATGAGCGTGAACTTAAAGAACAGAAAGAGAAAGATGAGCGTGAACTTAAAGAACAGAAAGAGAAAGATGAGCGTGAACGAAAAGAACAGAAAGAAAAAGAAGAGCGCGAACACGCTTTGGAAATGAAGCGTCTCGAGTTAGAGATGGAACGCGCTCGTAATGGAAGTCAGGCACACGGTGCAGGAGAACGAGTATTGTTCAAAATGACTGACCTGATGCGGCCGTTTAAGCTTGGAGAGGACATTGGTTTGTTCCTGGTTAACTTTGAGCGAACGTGCGAGAAGCAGGGGTTCTCTCGGGAAACGTGGCCACAGCGCTTGCTCACTTTGCTACCCGGCGAGGCGGCCGACGTAGTCGCTCGCTTGGAGAGAGAGGAGGCAGAGGATTTCGACAAAGTGAAATCGAGTCTGCTAAAAAAGTACCGGCTGTCAGCGGAGGCGTTCCGTCGGAAGTTTCGGGAAAATGAGAAAGGCAAAAGTGAGTCATATACAGAGTTTGCCTACAGGCTTATGTCAAACATGCAGGAGTGGCTCAAAGAAGAGAAAGCGTTTGGTGACCACGAGAAAGTTCTGCAGTGTTTCGGGCTAGAACAGTTTTATAGTCGGTTACCTGAGAACGTGCGGTACTGGGTCTTGGATAGGCCAGACGTTAGTACGGTGGCTAGAGCCGCTGAGTTAGCCGAGGAGTTTGTGACGCGTCGGGCTCGTGGAGCTAAGGACGGTCAAAAGGGTGAATTTGGCTCTAAGTTTGAGAGGCCGAAGTTCACGCCCATGAGAAAGCGGTTCGAGACGAGGCAAGCGCGCGTGTGTTATACGTGCCAGAAGCCGGGTCACTTTTCGGCGCAGTGTCCGACCGAACGTGAGGAGACGGCGGCAGCCGAAGCCGAACGCGGAAATCGGTTCGAGATGAGGCAAGTGCGCGTGTGTTATACGTGCCAGAAGCCGGGACACTTTTCGGCGCAGTGCCCAGAAACAAAACCAAAAGTCGTGTTTTTTTCATTAGGCAGCACTGACGAGAACATCAAGCTTCTCGAGCCTTACATGCGAGACCTCCTCGTGAACGGGAAAGAGTGCCGAGTGCTTCGCGATACCGCAGCTACGATGGATGTAGTTCATCCCTCTTACGTAGAACCCGATATGTTCACGGGCGAGTGCGCATGGATCAAGCAAGCAGTGGAAGCTCGTAGCGTGTGTCTGCCGGTAGCAAAAGTGCTTATGGAAGGACCTTTCGGAGCACTTGAGACGGAGGCCGCAGTGTCATCTATGCTGCCCCCCCAGTACCCGTACCTATTTTCGAACAGGTCCGATCACCTCCTGCGCGAGAAGGGGCTTTTGTTTGGTGAGGCTAGCGTTCAGGCCTTAACCAGATCGAAGGTTCGGGAGCTCGCTGCAAAGGCGGTAGTTGCGGGGCCGACGTTGTTGAACGATGAGAAAGGGTCAGAGGCGCAGCAAGCTAGTATTCAGAGCACGCCCGAACGGGATAAAATTGAGCCTGTAGCGTTAAAGGCACCAGATACTGGAGAGGAAATTCCCGATGCGGGAAAGTTAGAAGAGCTTCCGGTCGAGCTTCCGGGACTAGGCTCAGTGACGAACAGGAAAGACACCGATCAAGTCATTAGTGACTTAATAAGTAAAGCATCGCTGTCGCCTGAGCAGAAAACCGAACTACACCAGCTCTTACAAGAGTTTCAAGGTCTGTTCTCTGAGAGGCCTGGTAGGACTTCTGTCCTTACTCATGACATAGAACTTACCTCCCCAGAGCCAGTACGATCCAAGGCGTACCGGGTGTCACCCCGCCAGAGCGATATTATGGAGGCTGAGGTAACGAAAATGCTACAGCTCGGTGTTATTGAAGCGGGTGAGAGTGATTATACCTCCCCTTTGATTTTAGTTGAGGTACCGGGCAAGGAACCTCGTCCTTGCGTCGACTACCGCAGGCTTAATTCCATCACTAAGGATCAAATTTATCCGATCCCTAACATCGAGGAGCGCCTTGAGAGAGTGAGTAGCGCTCAGTTTATTTCCACCCTAGATCTTGTCAGGGGTTATTGGCAGGTTCCACTTACAGAAGAGGCTAGTAGGTATGCGGCGTTCATTTCACCAATGGGGACATTCCGTCCTAAAGTTTTGAGTTTTGGTTTGAAGAACGCGCCATACTGCTTTTCAAGCCTCATGGATAAAGTGTTGCGGGGACAGCAAAAATTCGCTTTACCGTATCTAGACGACGTAGCGATATTCTCCGCATCCTGGCCGGAACATATGGCGCACTTGCGGGCAGTGCTAACCCGCCTGCGCGATGCGGGCTTGACAGTCAAGGCTCCCAAGTGCCAGTTAGCACAGGCCGAGGTTGTCTACCTCGGACACGTGATTGGTCGGGGTCGTCGCCGCCCCTCTGAAATAAAGGTAGCCGCTGTGCGAGACTTCCCGCAACCGCGTACGAAGACCGATATTCGGTCGTTCTTAGGTGTCGCCGGCTACTATCAGAGGTACATCCCCAGGTACTCTGATATCGCGGCATCCCTAACGGATGCTCTAAGAAAGACAGAGCCGCAAACAGTCGTCTGGGACGAGACAAAGGAAAGAGCTTTTAGCGCCCTAAAGAGCGCCCTAACAAGCCAGCCTGTGCTACGATCGCCCGACTACACAAAAGGGTTCGTTGTTCAGTGTGATGCTAGTGAGCGAGGCATGGGCGTTGTACTGTGCCAACGGGAAAATGGAGAAATAGAACACCCCGTCCTGTATGCTAGTCGTAAGCTGACCAGTCGTGAGCAGGCGTATAGCGCCACCGAGAAAGAGTGTGCGTGTATCGTGTGGGCCGTTCAGAAATTGTCATGTTACCTAGCTGGCTCGAGGTTTATCATTGAAACGGATCACTGCCCTCTCCAATGGCTGCAGACCATCTCTCCCAAAAATGGCCGCCTCCTGCGCTGGAGCCTCGCTTTGCAACAATATTCCTTTGAGGTGCGTTACAAAAAGGGGAGTCTCAACGGTAACGCCGATGGCTTAAGTCGAAGCCCCTAACGTGAGAATCAGCCTCAAAATTGCTTGTTACTGATGTTTTTCTTCCTGAGGCAGGATTTTTAACTTATTGCTTTTGTATAGTGTTTCAAAGTGATGATGTGCTTTCTAGTGCAATTTTCCGATTTGTGGACGCGTTCTGAGTGCTGCTAAACTACTGTAAGGAACTAGGCAGCAGTATAAAAGGGGAAAGAGCCTGGCAGGGCTTAGTGAGGGTTGTGCCGTGCTTGCTGACTGAGCGGTTGACTTTCGGCGTAGTTCTAACGCTTGCCGGAAACGAGAACAAAATGTCAACTCTCCCGAAGTCACTTTGCAGTGTCCTGTGTGCACCTGAACGTGAGAACGAGGCCTTCTCTGTGCACTGCGCTCAAGAAACGCCAAAGGACGCCCGACTTCGGTTATGGGCATCATCGAGCGACATCCCTCCGGACAGCGGATGCAGTCCCCTGACCATCGGGATCTCCTTCCCCCGGCGGGGCGGTCTGTTACGTTTCGCCTACAACGCGCGGTAATGCCGGCGCGGATGCAACGGACGCCGGGGCTTTGTTCAAAGCGGCGGACATTTTGGCCCGTTCAACGACGCCGCAACGCCTACCCGCCAAGCGTGTCCAGGCGTGTTTCAGTGCCACGTGTCTTCGTGTGTGCGTGTGTGTGTGTGTGCCCTCGCTTGTCAAAGCGCGTCAGCCGGGGAGCGGAGTTCCCCGAATGAGGGGCCTGGAGGTCTCTCGGCTCAACCGCTCGCGCCGTCGTGGGCCCCTGCTGCGCCGTCCCGTGACCTTCATCCCGTGACCTTCCCTCCTTCCCTTTTGGACCGCGACGCCGAGAGTATAAGAGCAGCTGCCCCCGGACGCCAGGGGAGAGGCTCCGATTTGTACTGTTGAGTTACGTGCTCTCCCGTCTCTCCAATTCGGTCGACCTGACCGGCCGCTCTTTTGCTATGTTAGAATAAACAAGTTGTTCTGTTACCAGTCTTCTCATGCTTTGCCGGGACCTTCGGATGCTTCCAGTGCCCCAGGCCGCCAGGCCAACGCTACCCTTGGGGCTTGCGACCCATTGGCAATAACGGGCGTCAGCACCGAGACCCCAACAACTCGGGCCAGCGGTGCGATTCCAACAAGCCCAATACCATATCCACTAAGCAACCACGGCCGGTAGTGAGGCGAGACAGGGGCAAGTGCAAATGTAATTATCACGTAGATAAATAGTGCAAATGTAATATTTATCGACGTATATTACTCTCCTACGAGTAAAAGAACACTTCTCGCGTGATGGCCACGGTTCTTATACCTATGTACTGGTGATACATGAATGAATACATGTTAGGTAAACGTTCAGCATTATAAAAAAAAGTTACGGCCGCCATATACACCGCTATTGACAGCTGTCTACACAGAGTGTGTCCACACGGGATAAGGGCCAGTTCTTCAACTCACTAGCTGCTCGAGAGCGTGACCGCCGCGATTACTTAAGCGCGGACAATATTTAACAGCTCTTGCATAATCCTCAGTAGCCTAAAGGTGCATTGAAACACCTCTCATTGCGCAGTTATTTACTTACTCCTGTGCTACGTTTTTTTTACCACTAAAACGCGCTCGATCACAATGCACTACAATGCTGTAAAGCCCTGAGGGTACAATAAATAAATAAACAAATAAATAAATAAATAAATAAATAAATAAATAAATAAATAAATAAATAAATAAATAGCTCAGTGTCTATGAAGTACTTGCATATACTGAGCACGACGGGACCTTGATCCCCAGTGGTGGTGGCCGCATTATCGTAGGAAGAGTGTGAAAATCAAGTTAAGTAGATTTAGATACGTGTTACGAGACCTAAGCTGTTCGAAATTAATGCAAAGCCCTTCAGTAAGGCATCTCTATAAGTCAGCTTTGATTTGGGACACTGAACCTAATCGATCAAGCAATGTCCATCAATCAACAAATGGGTCAATCAATCCCTCATCTCCGGTGCACTTCATACGAAACTTTCGATACTCTACCGATCAGATGAAACTACGACATATAACTCGATTTTTTTTTCTGTGTACGTTTATGCAAACGTGTTCTGCTCAGCACTTGCAACATACTCAGTAGTATAGTAGTAGTAGTAGTAGTAGTAGTAGTAGTAGTAGTAGATGTAAAATAGTAAAGCAGTAGCAGTAGTAGTAGTAGTAGTAGTAGTAGTATAAGTAGTAGGAGCAGCAGCAGCAGCAGCAGCAGCAGCAGCAGTAAACATTGTTTCGTGTTTTGTAATGAAGTCCCAGAAGGTGGAGCCCTCATTACAGGACCCTATTTGCTGCTGCTATCCGGCTGGCTTGTCAATCGCTGGTCGTCCAAGGCTCTGCTGGAAAGAGCGACATCCTGTTGGCATGGGGAGGCGTTGGGTATTCTAGGAAGGCCGGGCGGTTTGGAGCGTTCCCACGTAGAATGATCGATGTTTGGGCGTCCTCCACAGGGTAAAAAGTGTTGCGGAGAGTAAGGCTGGGGAACGTACGTATTAGTTTGGAGCTGGGCGCCAAGCGGTTGCATCTGAACGCTTTAGTTTCACGTGTGGTGGCGGGAACGAGCCACGGACAAGTCTGTAGTGTTGTAGTGTATTTGTGTATGTAAAAGATATCTTTTCCACCTTGTCTGGTTTGGACTGGCCTTCCGCCGGCTCCCGGAGGATGAGACCTCGGGCTGTAGCATGAACGCGCTCTTTCCAAGGGAGTGATGCTAGGCCAGGTGTCCAAACTAGGTGAACTTGTGGGATACCTTGGTTCTCTTGTAGCAGTTCATGAGCCATCGCATAAATCGTAACTTTCGCAATCAGTGTTGCGGGTATCTTGGCGCTGCGACGACGACGAAGGATTACGAGGTACTGGAACTCAGGGTAGGGTTCATCGTCCTTTCCAGCATTCAAGGCTGTCGCAGAAGTGTCACAGAGCTACTTTAAGGCACGTCGTCGTAGAAAGTCGCGTAGTTGACAAATAACATACCTTCCTTACAATGTCGCATTTCTACCACCGTCAACTTACGCGATATTCAAAGTCAATTGTTACGCAACTGTGTTCAACGAAACGTAACGACCGCACCAGAGAAATGGAGAGGCCGAACTGCCTACCGTAAAGCGTCGGAACGGACACAGGCCCTACGAAGTCGAGTTCCTCACTCAATATAGAGCCTTCACTCTGTGCAACAGTATGCGAGACATTGTAGCATGTGGCTTTTAAAGAAGGGAAACTGAAGAGAAAGGTCTCTTGCTGTCTATCGCTGTCGGCCACTGTGAAGACACCTCAACAGCACTGTGCAAGGGAAGGGTGAGCGGAATAAGAAGAGAGAAGAGGATGAAGGCCTCTCCAGTAGAGTGGCAAGGCCGACCAGCCGAAGAACATCCGGATACGAGACACAAAACCGCGGGCACTGTCTGTCCTCGTGATTTTTCTGAGCTCTTGTCCGCGCGCTTGACGCGAAGCTTCTGGCATTGCAGTCTACCTATGCGCTACGCTAGCAAGCAAGCACAGAGTGAGCGCTTAATCCTTAATCGGCTTGCGGAGCTCATGCTTTCTGCTGTTTATCCTTCACTGGGTAGTGTTTTGTTAAATTGCGGTAGGTGGGCTTACTGGCCAGCACTTGTCGCATGCATTACCGTGGCTCACTGCAGTCAGAACCTTGTTTTCCTCCGCGTCCAAATAAACACGCTGAGCAGGACTTTCTTTAGCTTTCGTTCATCGTCTTCCATTAATTCTTTTCTTCTTTTTTTACTTACCAGTTTATAGAGCGCAATAATGGTTGCGCTGCATAAAAGGCTTGAATAATCAACGGAGTTCGTCAGGTTGATGCGAATTCCTTATGAGCGAGGGGCGCTTGACCCAATGGCTACCCCTGGTTTTATTAGAAAGCATTAGAAGCAGCGTCCCCAAGCGGCTTTGCGATACCCAAAAACCCAAATGTCTTTGTAAATCATTTGCGTTCTATACGTTTGCGCCAGTAGCGCACGTCCCTTAACTTTGAGTTCCATATTGCTCCTTATTGTCATCTCCCTATGCCATCTCTACAGCTTTGACGACCACTACAGTGAGAAATCGGAGAAACACTGTGGTTACACACGTATTGACTTTGAAGCTTGTGAAATAATGTTTGAATCGGTGTTTAGTTTCCACAAAACAAGTGGTATTGTCGTCCGGCCTCTGCGTGTGTCTTACTGTTTGAGTGCTTGAGGATGAGGGCGTCCTGGTGTTCCTTCTCTTCGTTCTGCGGCTCTGCACAAGTAGGAAGTCGTCATTGGAAGTGTCCTCACTGCTGAGAGAGTAAACATGGGTTTAGTCGCTGTCGCTGTCGCTCTGCTGACCGATCCGCTTCCTGGAGGCGGCCGCCGCTGACGCCGCCGTCGCCGGCAGTCGTGCGGGGTCGTCCACTTCCATCACGACCGAGCAGGGAGTGAGGACCAGCGTATGAACTTAGTAGATTTGCACAGAAATAAACCGGATCTAGAAAGAACAGCGCTGTATCAAAAACACTTCGTCGTCGTCTTCCTTCCATTGGCCCCAAAAGCCCAAAAACATTCGAGCAGCAGGGTGGAGCAAGAGGTTTAATAATAACTATAAAGAAATTGGTCATTATATAAATACAAATATATTGGTCATCTAGTCAGTAAAGAAAGACATTTCTGGATCAAAATTGAATCAAACACAGTTGAGACATCAAGAAAGACATAATTGAATCATTTAGGTGCGTAAAAATTTAGATCCGTTGTCTATTATGCTGTGGCTCAACTCTTTTAGGATAGTGCCTGCAACGCCAACCGTAAAGTCAATTGTGCAGCGAGAGACACGAGCACCGATGGCGAACCGTGCGAACGTGTTGTCAGATGACTTGAGCCAATGACGTCGAAAGACGGCGCCAACGCACATCTGAGCTCAGTGCGCCCTCTCTATAGACGTGCGTACAAATGTGTTTACTTCCGCTTATTTTGAGGTACGTTTTTGTTAGATGTAAGCAGCAAAGGCATTCTTATAGGCAGCCTTGAGGAAGAGAGAGGCTGCATAAAGGAAATACGCGCTCTTTCTGCTTTCCTGCACGGAGGACCGGCTCACTGTCTTCTCCATTTCCCCTGCTATTTAATAAACGCTTCACCTCAAGCCTCTCTTGCTTTGGTATTCCTCATACCTTTATCGTGCTCGCGAATAAAGAGGATCGGCTCACCCCTTTCGCTCTCACCTCGCTTACAATTTCTGACTGGATCATATCAGCCCTGCGGCAAAGCTCTAGCTATAACATCCGATCGCAGAGCGCCTCGTATATAGCAAAGAGCTCGCTAAGTCCCGTCTTCCTGCTGAAAGGGGCACCGAAAGCGCGCGTGGCCGCTAGCTTACAGCAAACGCGCGCAAAGAAGGCAAGCAGCTTCTTCCGTAGTCTCATTCGACGCTGCACGTCGTCGATGTATCCTGCGTCGCCGAGTATCGCTATTATAGACGCGTCGTTGCCTCGCCTCCGAGTACGCGCTCCCGGGCGTCTGCTCTGGGACTGGCGATCCGCACGAATCGCTGCTGCTGCCGCCTCTGGCATACACTTTGCCGTCGCATCGACGACAGCGGCAGGGCATCGCGCGTAGCTGCTTCCGCGGGTATGGAGCGGACGCAGGCGCAGCGAGCGACGGGAGCTTCCCCGCGCGCGGAAATTGATTCACCCGCGAACGCGGGGGGCGATCTCTCTCGGTAATGATTCATGAGTTGGCATTTGAGCCGCTGACGGCAGCCGCTGCGCTGGGCCGCTTATCTCCTCTTCTGAGTGGCCGAGGACCTTTTGAATTGTGCATTGCTTCTCCGCCCTTTTGTCGCCTCTTTCGCTGCATGCGCCGTAATTTATAGACTTTTGATGTTTCGGCTGTGTGGAACGGGGGCGTCCTTGCACCACCGACGATGGAGAGGTACGTACACACATGCGGAAGTGGAAGTAAAATGACGTTACTTTGCCTGTATGTCAGCTTGCGTAGCAATACTTACTGCTACTTTCTTTCTCTCTCTCTCTCACTCTTTCATCTGTAGATGAAGAATGGACGATCCTTTATGGAAAGAAGGGTGGAGAAGTCATCCTTTCTGCCGGTCCATTTGCTGCCTATGGGCCTTACGGGCGAAGCGAGTGGTCTTATACAGGAGATATATAGCTCCGCCGCTATCATATATATATATACACATATATGGACGGGCGGTGGTGCTTTCCCTTAATGCATCACGTACTGTGCAAGTTGGTTCTTAGGTTCCACGAACGAAACGCTTAACGAAGCTCTCGCGCGAGAGCTTATTATAGGTCTTCTTTTCTGTCGTTCCGTGTTTGGCTTTGCCGCTGAATTTTACGTAGTCACTCTGAGTTATTCAATTGGCTCAGAGTGCTCCCTCCGGGCGCGCCCTTTGATGTGTCTTGCCAGAGGACACTGCTAGCGAAGCGGTTTTCCGTTGAATAATGCAAAAGATAAGGCGAACTGGTTCACGGGTGCCGCCTTGCTGTATCTGCGTTGCAAGCTGAAAGAACGCGGATGTAAGGCGCAGTGTGATCGCGAATATTGAATGACAATCAAGACGTCAAACTCGCTGGCACCTCTACAGGGTGTCCTTTTTTGTGTGTGTTTTTGAAGCCGCATCAAAATTTTAAAAATTGCTAGGGCAGATCGCGCCCCTTGGTCTAACTTACTCGATGAGGCGTCCACTACTTCTATGAGAAATCTAAATGCCTAATTTAATAATGAACATAATTATGTTAATTTTCCTTTTAAATAATTATATTATGACATATATTTCAATCTACGAATTGTAGCTAGTGAGTATGGAAGGCATATCGACTGGAAACGAATTATGAGGATGGCAGTGGTGTCGACACATGCGTCGTCAAACTTGCGGTAAATATGCACTGTTGTTCCACTTTCACTTACTACCCGCCATCCGCCATGGCGTCCAACTCACCATATCGATGAAATCGCACCCACACTCCTGCGTACGAACGCTAGTGGGCACGCCATCGGTGGTATTCTTCTCCTACAACGAGATAAGTGTTTACGTGAGGGGTCGTCACCTATGCAAACCACGTAATGACAAACGCCGAGAAGAATTATACCATCACTGAGGAAGAGTGTTTAGCTCTTGTTTTTTCGGTACAGAAATTTCTACCTTATCTTCACAGCCGCCATTTTACCATCGTTACGGACCATGGTGCCTTATGTTGGCTTTGCACGCTGAAGAACTTCTCTGGACGCCTTGGTCGCTGGATTATCCTTCTGCAAGAATACGATTTCACTGTCATCTACAAGTGTGGTAAAATGCACCAGGGCGCAGATGCGCTTTCTCGCTGCCCGCTTCCTACAGCACCATGTAATCGTTCCACTACTATCTACCGCGACAAGCTTTCGGATCTGTGCTGTCCTTAACGGCTATCGACCAGATTCCTTCTGATGACTATGGATCGCTCATATCTCACCAACCCGCTGACTCTTACTGTCAGCATTCTAGACCACCTTCAGAGAGCTTCGCGACCGCCCAACGCTCGCCTTCGTCGACAGCTGACGCAATTCAAGATCGACAACTTCGTCCTGTACCGCCGTGTCTATAACCCTCACGGTCAAAGTTGGGTACCTGTTCTATCTGTTCTGTTTTTCAGGCACAAGAGGACAACATGACTGCTGGTCACCTTCGGTTTCCAGAAAGCGTACGACCGCATCAAAGGTAGCTTCTACTGACCTGGCTTATCCGCTAGTGCAGCGAGGTATGTCGCTTCCTGCGCCCTATGTCAGCGTCGAAAGCTCCCTACATCAGCTCCAAGCGGACAACTGCAACCGGTTCCGTGTCCATCGGCACCATTCGTAGTCGTTGGCATTGACCGGTACGGTCCCGTTCCTACGACTCTCACCGGCAATCGACGGACAGTGACAGTCGTCGGCCACGTGACACGTTACACCGGAACAGCTTGCGTGACTTCGCCGTCGGCTTCTGAAGTGGCTGCATTTATACTTCAAGCATTAATCTTGCGCCACGGTGCTCACCGTGTCATCATGAGCGACCGCAGAAAGGCATTCCTGTCACAAATCATAGACGAATTGCTCCGAGCCTCCGGCACCACCCCCAAGATAACCACCAGTTACCACCCTCAAACCAACGGCCTGACAGTGCTTTCATCGCACGCTCTCCGACATGATAACCATGTACATTCAACCAGACCACACATACTGGGGCGCAATTTTGCAATTCATGACTTTTGCGTATAGTACGGCCTTACAACGCACCAATAGGTTACTCACTTTCTACCTTGTCTATGGCAGTTCGCCCTCTTCTTTTCTTCGCGTTTCTTTCTTCACCGCCTCTGTCACTCCAGCTGCATCCTCCTGTGAACAATATATATTCCGCCTCCTCCATTGTCGCCAGCTCACCCGCATCAACATTGAAACAAGGCAACGTGATCGCAAGAACCTCTATGACGCATCTCATCGCGCAGTGTTCTTCCTTCCTGGCGATGAAGTGCTCCTCCGGACACCAGTTCGCACTCGTGGCTTGTGCAACAAGTTTCAGTTTCGGTTCATAGGCCCACACACAGTCTTGGAGCAGACTTCCTCTGTTCATTATCAACCTGTTGTTTTTCCAACTGACCGCCGCTGTCACGCTGCCTAGATTGTCCACGGCTCTCGCATGAAGCCTTTCACAAGGCGTTCGCCGGCCCTTTAAGTTGCGGCCAGGGTGGCCGCTCGCTCGCGGGGAATATTGGCGTGGGCATTTCTTATGCACTTATTCATCGCCTGCACATGATTATCATCACATCGGGTGGGGACTCATCGCTTGTAGGGACTCATCTTGAGATTTATCTGTGCTTGTAGCGTGATCGATCGGCCACGTCTTCAGGGCGCATTAAAGGTGGTGTTAACTGCTACGTCACAATATGCTGTTTTATGCACTGGAGCAAGAAAAGTAACCGAAAGAACAATGTATTTCGTCGGACAATTCGAAGATTAATATCTCGAAACTGGCGCAGTCCTGATAATTCTTTCTAAGTTGATGCCTTGTATACTCACTAGCTAAATTCGTATATTGAAATATGTGCCGTAAAGTACTGGCAAAGTTTCTAAGCCTACTTTTGTAATTATTCAAGTAAGCATTTTTACTTCTCGTGGAAGTTACGGCCAATTATCAAGTAATTTTTTTTTAATTAGGGGGTTTTACCTGCAGAAACTACGATCTGTTTATGAGTCACGCCATAGTTGGGCTCTATAAAGTGCACCTAAATCTAAGTAACGAGTGTCTTCGCATTTCGCCGCCATCGAAATGTGGCCGCCGTGGCCGGGATTCGATCCCGCTACTTCGTGTTTAGCAGCCGAACAGCTATCACTAAACAACCACGGCGGGTATCGAGTAATTTAGGTTAATGGTTGAAATTGCGCTTCTCCCCCAGGCAATTTTATTAAAATTTGATGCAGCTATGAACAAAAACGCCCTACATATAAAGAAGTGTCCGACCATTCCGATACTCCCTAATGCAAAATTTGAGCCCAGCCCGATACGCGTTTTTAAATTTCGCGATATATTGAGGCAAATGATTTGAGACCGAAATCACCGCACCGGCTGGCCGTGGGCCAGTGCCGTCAGCAGCTTCGCAGAGGGAGGGGCAGTATGGGAACGCTGGCATGATGAGCGGCATCGGCGCCAGCTGTGGATGACGACGACGACGAACACGCGAGCAGTGGGACGGGCGCGTTCGCGCGGTTCTTGTAGTAAACATAAGCAAACAAGAGGTGTGCCTCAGAGATCGGTACTTTCACCAGTATTATTTAATATTTTACTGAGCAGAGTACCAGTTCACCCAGGTGTCAGTACATACGTTTATGCTGATGACATTGCCTTTCTTGGTACTAGTGACATATACTCTGTTTACGAAATTTTGCAGTCGTATCTAAGCGAACTGCAAGGCTGGCTGGATAGCTTACACTTAACCGCATATCGCTTAACTAGCATCTCGAAGATATCCCACAAGTATGCCTATATGAATCACCATCAAACCGTACTCAAATAATTTTCATCTCTGATCCAGAATTATTTTTTCCTGTTCAATGGCCCAGGTTTCATACACGACAGATTATATTTGTGCAAACATTACTTGAACCACTAAATGTGCAAATTCGCGATGTGCTTCCTAATAATACGCATTAAAATTGCCCGGCGATCAGGTTCGATGATATTTTCCCAAACCGCGCGAAACTTCTCCCTTACGGCATCTTAAAGGTCATGCTGCAAGACCACCTAAGCACCCTAGAAACAAACATTATCATTGCAACAGATGCCTCGCAGTGCGAGGAAAAAAGTGGCATTGGAATATTTTGTATTGCACTCGACTGGTCTTTTTCTTTAAGATTGCCTGATTATGTGCCTATTTTTCTGGCCGAGTTTTTAGCAGTAATCCTAGCTTTACCTAAATTAGATCAAATGATTACAACAGCAGCTATTCTTACTGACTCCCTTTCTGTATGCTCTTGCTTTACCGCTACTAATGAGTCACCCATGATAAAACTCTTCCATTCGCTAGTTCCTGCTCACGTGCAATGTGTTCATTTGATTTTTGTGCCTGGTCATAAAGGTTTGTTATTTAATGAAACTGCCGATTCACGGGCAAAGATATCACTTTCTGGCCCTGTTCTTCCTATTCTACCAGTGACAGCACAGATCACGGCGGCTAGGTTTCGGATGTGATCAATTAGATTAGCCTTATCAAACCCAGATCTGACTGCTTCTCCAGATTATCAGCACCTGGCATTTCCCTGGCGTAGCGAATCCTGTTACACAAAGATGCTTGAGGTCTCTCTCACCAAATTATGTTGCCGCATTCCCTCCCTGAATTTCTAACTTACACAGGTCGTGTTTGGTTCCCTCCCCCCTGTGTTCATTTCGTAATGAAGACGAGACGATACAGCACTTTATTTCATCTTGTCGCCACTTTACTGCGGCAACAAAAAGATTGTTGGAAGTACCGTTTCAAAGAATTGGCCTGGACTTGACAGAACCTGCTATTCTATCGTTAGGGGCCACCACTTTGGGATTCAGTCACAGGGATGCTTGCTTCGCTGTCCAATCATTCCTTAAAGAATCTAAACGAATGCCCTGTTAAATTCTTTTTTTTTACTTTTAAATTTATTATTACTCATTCCATATGACCTTGCTGATTTTATTTTAACAGGTAATTCTATACCATTCAACACTAATTCCATAGATATTAGGAAATTTAAGCTCCAAATTAATCCAGATTAATCCACTCATTTATTGGCCAATCCGCCATCGAGGGTAGGAGTCATATATGCGACAGGCTACCACAACAACAACAACAACGCTAATCGATGGTGACGCTCAATCCAGGAACGGGCGCCTACAGGAGCTGCGCTCTAAAATGAAATGGCATCGAAGAGACGTGAAGATTTCATGCGCCAAAGTCGAGAGGACGTTGTGCTACTGACAAGCACGGCTCTGCGTTTTCTTTCTTTCTCGATGATGCATTTGTCCCTAAACTGTATATTTGTCTTCACCTCGCCAGCTCCATATAATGCGCACATTTAGGCCTATGATGCGGGCACAAAGCAGTTCTACAGCTTCTATATATATATATATATATATATATATATATATATATATATATATATATATATATATATATATATATATATATATATATATATATATATATATATATATATATATATTTGACTGCAGCAAAATAATGATTGCTGCAGTCCATATATGTTCTAGAGGAGTTTGTTCATTTCATCTTCTGCCATGACTCGGAGTTATCATTGTAGGTTCAGATCCCGCAGGCGCACACGTATTTTGCCCGGTCATCGTTGCTTAAGGGCGCTTTGTTCAGTAACATAATACCTCCGTACCACGTGCACAGCAGCCGACAGCCATGCGGAAATGTCAAAATAAGCACACTGGAATCTCCTTTTGAATGATGCATTGTGGAACCTTCCAGGCAACGCAATAGTCCGGGCTCGTACACTTTTGTGTCGGAGTTTTATGCCCAAACTGTCATTTTATCCTCTCACAGTCCGCATTGTCCCCGTACATGGACATGCCTGATATAGGTTTGGTTTTGAGCAAGAGTTATGCTTTTCATATCCCTGTATAGACAAGTCGGCAATAAAAGAAAAAAAGGGGAGTCGAAGGAGTATCGCATCGCAGGGCATTGTTCTGGTCTCCAACGGATATCAGTCGCTGCACACTTGAGTTACTAACGGACGGCCGAAAGATGACCCTCCGGCACGGCTTTTGTGTTCACGTGCTAAGGTTTGGAAACGTGATTGCCAAATTTTATTTTTCATTTCAACCCACTATCTTTCGTCCTACGAAGCCAGAAGGAGAGCAAAATACATGCCACAGCGTCATTGTTTGATATATGTCTCAAACTGGTTATAACTTTTGTAGACCTCTTGACGATGCTTGCGGTACATGTAAGTGGGCACTTTGAGCGGGCAATGCTAAATGAAGCGAGGCCACTCTACTTGTTTACGAGCAGTGTACGTAAACAATCTTGCGTGTACGTGTTCTTACCGTTGTGTGGACGTCAGTTTCCTCTGTATTCTTGATGAAAGAAGATACAAATAAATGCTGGTAACTGAAGCTCCTTTCGGTGTTTGAAAGGAATGGAAGGAAAGAGAAACAAAAGGGGCCACAAATACCCTGAGGGCAATGCTTCTAAGCCTTTCATTCCGCACTTATGAAAGCAAGCAAAGCTGTAGTGTTGGTTTCTACGAGTGTTTTTGAGTTGTGTGGCTGGTGCATTGCACGACATCGCTGCTTCACCGATTTTCTGAAATACAGTGTACGACCCGTCGCTAGGCTACCATCTCCAGCTCTCCTTAATGTATTTTTCTCTCATCTCTTTTGACAATCGGCAGACATAACTTGAGAGCAGTTTTGTTAGACAAGTCCCGCTATGTCTAAGTAGCAGTTCGAACAACCTCCACTCTTCGGCATCCTGTACACCAGGGCACAAGCTCATTGTTGAGGCCTCCTTCGCAACACTGGCGTTCCTTTAAGGTATAACGCTGACAATAAGATTGCCGTCGTCGTGTTTGGCGACGGTGAAGAAAGAAACCCTGCCTAAAGTGCCAGCCAAGAATGTAAATCTTTGTTGTGAGAATTTGCCCAATCGCACGATGGTCAAATCTGAACTCTCTAAATGCATAAAGATGCTCGCGCTCGCAGATTTCAGCTGCATGTTAAAGAACGCCGGCAGTTCAAAATCAATCCGGAGTGTCCCGCTACGACGTGCCTCATAATCAGATTGTGGTTCTGCCCGTGAAAACCAAATAATCAAAATATAGATTACTGAATTAAATCTAATATATATCAAAACCACGATCGGACTATGACGTGCGCCGTAGTGAGAGACTCCGGAATAATTTGAACCACCTGGGGTTTTTTAACCTGCTCCTAAATCTACTAAGCACACGGGCGTTTTCGCATTTGGCCCCCATCGAAATGCGGCCGCCGTGGACCCAGTTAAATCTGAACTCACGGGTCAAGTCTGCCCGCTGTTTATACATGTAGCACTGTACTATACTCATGGAATCAAATGCGACAGAGTAATGCTCAATTGAACACCCAATAAGCGGCGGAAACGCCCCTTAACGAAGTGTGGGACGACGTTTGAATTACTCGAACGTGTGATATCACGCCGATGCGCACCTGGTCGATAAACGTAGCATGAACTCTCTTTTAAGTAAGGGAGTCAAAACTAAACCGATGTAACGTGAACTAGAGACGAATCAAACAGATGTACGCGTACTAGTTAAACGTAAATTGAGGGGGAGTCGAAATGACGGTCATAACAGAGCTTTACTAGACCTTCCACGCAATGCGGAGCTGCATTCATCTTTGTAGGTGTTATTTTTACTATGCGCTAGGTCAGCCCACCTCTAAACTTTAAAGAAAAAAAGCCAAATGGAGGATGACCGGGTGTCGCACTGAAGCGATATATTGAAAAGAAAGATTGATAAAAAATAAAGCTCAGAAGCATACTCACTCGGCATAAAATATAAATATAAATATGTGTAATCTTCTTCACCACGAAATCCAAGGTTTCTATTCACGCAATGCTGCTACTTCGCAGAACTTGACTCGATCGAACATCGGCCAGAAGTGTGCAGTAAGTGCTCCTCGGTGCGAAGTGTCGAGCATGCGGCGCGAAGGCTGTCGGCGTTGAAGCATGCATCTTCAAGGTCCATTTGCCACGTACAGCACACATCGCTTAACGGAGAACAGTGCAGCTATGAACAAATACATGATAAAGCGCACGTACTGTCGCCTTGGCATCGATCTGTCTCAGCGCTTTGTCAACGCCACTGTGGTACTGGCAGCAGTGCAGTAGCGCACTTTTCGTGCCAGGTTGGCGGTGTTTTATGCGTTACTCGAAACGCGTCTTGGTCCGGACAACACCGCGTTCTAGGAAACCGCCGCCTGTTTCTTCGATCAACCCCCATGGCGAGACGCTGGTGAGCGAGCATCCTTTAAGCTTGACAACTAGTGCTGCGCGCAGCCGGAGGATACTTCCCAGCACAGTCGATGCCATAATGCAGAGAAGGTAGCGATACGGACGCCGTTTTCTGATAGTCAACGAATGTAAAAGCGCCCCGTAAGGTGTTTCGAGAATCGCAGATAAGCGCAACGGTTGGTGTGCACTGGAATTCTCTGCACTGTGCCGCAGGTAGTTTTTCAGTTTCCCTGGTGCAGGGTATAGCTAACCGGGTTCAGTCCCATTTAGCCTCCTGAGTTCCAGCTATGGGGGCATTGGTTCTATATATTGGACATCTCTAACTCCGCCACTACTGAGTCATCAGTTTATTTTATACCGCAGAAGCCAGTTGTCCAGTATTTTGGACGTACTCGTATGTTTGCAGAGTCTATGAAATTTTGTCCAAGCTGCATTAGCTTTCTGCATATCATATTGACCGCTAATGAAGACGAGAACCGGGGAAGAGAACACAAGACGATGACACGGATGGTAACTTTCAACTGATTTATTCACGGCAACACGTGGCAATATATAGACAATATAACATGCGCAGAACGCAGCAACCACTCATCAGCCTAGCGGGGCAACCACTTATCAAAAAATCTATCTATCTCTGATTGAAACAGCCTAACAGAAAAATCACTAACAAAGTCTTGGCATTTCTTATGTGATATGCCTCCTATCCTCGTCTTCATTAGCGGTCAATATGATATGCAGAAAGCTAATGCAGCTTGGACAAAATTTCATAGACTCTGCAAACATACGAGTACGTCCAAAATACTGGACAACTGGCTTCTGCGGTATAAAATAAACTGATGACTCAGTAGTGGCGGAGTTAGAGATGTCCAATATATAGAACCAATGCCCCCATAGCTGGAACTCAGGAGGCTAAATGGGACTGAACCCGGTTAGCTATACCCTGCACCAGGGAAACTGAAAAACTACCTGCGGCACAGTGCAGAGAATTCCAGTGCACACCAACCGTTGCGCTTATCTGCGATTCTGCGAGGCAGTAAACACCAACTAGGCCAAACTTCTGATGTTCTTCTGATGCATTAGCTTTGTCATTGGCAGGGAGTTCAAAATGGTGCCTTTCAATGAAGCGGCTTTCTACGGCGATAGCCGTAATTGTAATCGCTGTTTCTGGTACATCTTGGACGTTTCTGCTTCGTATCTGTGATCAAAATGAATGTTAATGCGTCAGAGAGCACGCAGAAACAAATATATTTGTTCGCGCGCTTAATTTTTGCTACTGCTGGTTTGATTTTGCATGTAGAAGACGTGGGACGCACTCACTCAACACTGTCTTTTTGAACGTACCGATACGATCGCCAGCGGAATGAACGCAACGAACGTCATTTTGTTGCGGCGTATAATGACCAGAAGTGGTGAAAATTAGTCTGGAGCTCCCCACAACCGGCGTCCCTCATAGCCTGCCGTACAGCTTCGAGTTGTTAAACCCCCCATTCTGTTTATACGCAACAAGGCTCGTTTAAAGTTGATGCAAGCCTCCCTTCCCAACCCCCCCCCCCCCCCCAAAAAAAAACGAAGAGCCTAGCCCTAGTTTCAGTATCTTTTGTCAATCACATCTCTCTTGAAAACTGCTCGCCTATCGTGGCTTCGAGTTGAGTGTTGTGAGTTGGATGTTAACGCTCCATTCCGCAGCTTTAATTCTGAACTAAAATCCAGTACTACATTCTCGTATAAAAGGGAATACGCACGTAATGCACTTTGGCACTAGCTTGCTGCCGATACAGTTGGAAAAAAAAAACGCAATCTAAACAGTATGCTTTGAAACTGCACACAGATTGTGCAAACGATTGTCCTTTATGCATGTGTCCAGGCCCTCCATTTATGTGGACGCTTATGATAGCAGAATGGCTCTTGAGTATTCACCTTGGCTCGGTTTTATTTTAGAGACGCTTGTTCAGTCTTGCCTGTAATTGAGTTTATTTCAGTTAACGGTCGTCTTCATATGTACCTACAAGTAAGTTTTCTGCTCAGCCTAAGCACAAAGCACTTGTTCGCTGACCCAGCAGTTGGCAAAGCATCGCCTATTGTGAAAGCCCAAAACAGTTTACAAACACATGTTCCCAACACATACAATACTGAAAAACTCAAGATAAATACGCAGTACTCCTTTATATATGTAGTGAATAAGATCAAGAAACCAACATTGCCGCAAAATCATTTCCAGCAAGGAAATACAAAAAGTAAAGTGAACAGTTACAAATATTCCAAGCAGATACGTTTTCCATCGTTCCTTAACGCCACTTTCTTATATTTTTCACCACACTTCGTCTTGTTGAAAAATTTAGCATATCTTTCTCCAAATGGTTAAGTAAAGCGGGGATGTAGTATTTCGTTTTTTTTCAACCTTAGTAAAAAACGCTGTTTAATGTGTCTAGGTTGTTTGCAATGGTACTATTTTGCGAACGGGCACTTTAAAATCACACGTAAGGTAGTGCCGTGTCAGAATCACAAAACAAGAAAAGTTCTCTTAGATAAACAGAGACAAAAAGGAAACGCAGGGATCACGGAAGTCACCTAGAAACACGTCTGGTCTGTTATGCCTACGCAGGGCAACGATATGAAAATCTACAAAAAGAGAAGTCAGCAGTCCTGCGGAGTCCACCAGTTTTACGACAGGAGCATATAACGCATGACGAGTCGGCCACCTTATTCCAAAAGGAAAATAATTTTTTTGTATACCTATAAGCGAAGGTGGTATTCCGCGTTTGTTTACACGACACCTCAGAGCTCCTCCACGTGGGTCGTTGTCACTGCCCAATTTGCGGGCCGCGCTTGCTTCTGCATTCTACATAAGTTCCCTGCTAACATTTTCGGGCCATTTCAGACGACGCGCGCGAATTCTGTATATTTTAGTGGTGTAGCGAGCACTCTGTGCTAGTCTGTGTTCTTAATTCAGAACACGTCCACATCTGCCGCGCTGGCTTCTCGTTCCGCTCGCCATGGTTTCCCAGCGCTGTGTACAGGGAGTACAGGAGCCGTTAAAGTCACAAAGTTGGAGCTGCTGTTGCCATTTCGGCGTTTTGTATTACATTTTTTTTAATGCTTTTACTCAAAAGAAGCGCTCTGTAACAAGAAATTATATCTACCGGAAATTACATTTTCTTTACACTCTTTCATGAAAGGAGTTCTGTGAGAGCGAAAAAAAAAAAAGAAGAGAGAGACGCGAAATAAGGAGAATGCCTTGTTGTGATTCCTGGAGTGTTCCATCCAACAGACGAAAGGATGCTAGCGTGAGACAAAAAAAAATTTACTCTATGGAAGCTTGAGGAGAAGTTAAGGACCACGCAACGAGTGATGGAATGAAAAATGATAGGCGTTACATTAAGAGACAGGAAGAGAGCGGTGTGGATGAGAGATCAAACGAGGGTAGCCGATATTCTACTTCACAGTAGGAGAAATTGATGAAGTTGGGCAGGACATGTAAGGCTCAGGGTGAATAATGGGTGGTCTGCTGAAGTTACAGAATAGGTGCAGAGGTAAGGGAGGCGCAGTCAGAGGACTACAGAGAATCGGTTGTGTGATGAAATCAGAAACATTGCAGCCATAAGGTCGCGTCACCGGGCACAAGGCAGTGCTAACTGAATATTGCTGGGAGGTGCCTCCGCCCTGCAGTGGATATATAAATAGGCTGATGATGATCATGACTATGATGATGATGGTGGTGATGATGATGATGATGATGATGATGATGATGATGACGACGACGACGACGACGACGACGACAGTAGGCACAGTCTGTTTATCCCGGCATCGCAAAAATACATTTAAAATTTGTGTTTACTACACTGCACATATTGCGAAGTTTTCCTGCATCTCTACGTGCCCATGTCCCATTCTGATAAGAAACACAGTCGTCTCCTTTCCTTCTTACATACAACAGGCCCCACTCTCTACTGCTGGACGTTCAAGTTGGCCGCTTCAGAACACATCCCAGTTGGAAACAATGTCATTTGCAGTAATCAGTGACGTCTAATATTGCCTTAAATTGGGCATCGCACACATCGAGCCTTCTCTTCGAAATATTTTTCTTTGGCTTCCTAAAAAATGATGAGAAAGTGAAATAAACAAAAGTGCGCCAGAAACATATTTCAGCGTTATGTTTACCGCCTAATATTTTGCAATAGATGTGAATATAGCGAGCATTTTCTGCATAAGATGACTTGATTACAATCGGCCTTGATTACCGCCTTTACCATACGTTGATGCAAGGCCAACATGAAACGTTTGAGTTAAAGGGAAGTTTATTTAACGAATACACGGTATGAAATCCTAAGCTCTACAGGTGCTTATGTACGACCCCTACTATTTTTTTTTTCAGCTGCGTCGGTGTTATACAAACATCAGAACCAGCGCAACTGCCTAACGTAAGCATGTAAAATGTGAAACTTAAAACATCGTGTAGCTTTTCTGACGCTGTACCGCCAAATAAAATAAAAATAAGAAAAGCGAATCAGTAGCTAAGAGCCGGGAGAACTTTTGTACCGTTCCTGATTTGAAAAAAAACAGCGTGCGCGAGTGGCGTAGGAAGGCATATCTTCCCCATTTGTCTCGAGCTTCTCGGCTCAATGCCTGCCTGCCGGAAAAGCGGCGCGTTGAGGTTGGTGGCGCGCCTCCGCCAAACAACGACTTGACCACAACACAAAGAGCATGACGGCGATTGCTAACTGAGCGAAAAAGGTCACGATCACTTCACCGCCGAGCGCCAGGTCGCACGTGGAAAAACTGCCTCACCATATTCCACACTCGCTTAGTGACTATGCACGCAAAGGGGTATGGCATGCGTAGTCTCACGCTTGTCACGATCAGGACACCGGTCGATTGAGCCAGCCGCTGCGTAGCCAATCGAATTCGCGGTCTTGGTCTGGCACTTGGCTCCTGTTCAGCTGTGGCTATCGTCTTCAGTTAACCCACCAACAATACTCGGATGAATTTTATTTCTTGTATGCACGTACATATACCTACACACGTAAATACACACATCTATACACATAGGTGCTACACTAAGAAACTAGATAGACTGGTTCTGCAGTCTATATATATATATATATATATATATATATATATATATATATATATATATATATATAAAGTGGGTTAAAAAAGGTACTGAGGTATGTCACCCTTATTGCCTTGTACAAACGAAAACTTCATGTGCCACCTTATCAGACAGCTGTACATTTTCCTTGGCATCTCTGCTGAGGGGGCACCACGTTAGAGGGCTGGTTCTCTTTAATACTGGATAAACTGTCCTTTGGGGCATCGTTCTGACTTCAGCTAAACGTCTTCTCTTCCAGAAACTAAACGTTAGCATCTCTTTCGCAGAGGTTGTTTCTTCTTTCTGGTTGCTCAAGTTCGGAACTGAAGTTACAGACTATTTTTGCCGGTGTGCATTTTTTTTAGTGCACGCGTTTGTGTTTATTCTTCATGGCAGTAGTCGCTCTGTAATCGTAACGCCCCAATGTGCCAATTTATTTCTTGCTGGTAGAACCACCCCAACTTCTCTTACAATCAAACTCTCCTAGTTGCCCTGGTAACTGCGTGTTGCGCCACGTTCTGCACCTTCCTGTGGTGCTTTATTTTTCTCTGCTCTTCCACTGGAAGCTCTCTAATCACTAGTGACCCGTTGGTTTCCATTAATGAGATTTCCTCGATCAGGGTGTGCGGGCATAACTCTTAAGAATGGCGCTTCGCATTTGTCGCTTCCTTGTGAATGCTTAAACGTTGTTCAACTGTTGCTCCTTGCCATTTTTCCGTAATCGTAAATCTGTCCCGTGTGCTCAACCAATGCTGAAGGGTTGTCTTTCCTGCGTAAATTACCATTTTTATTAGTCTCTGTGTTGTCCTGGCTACAAGTGTCATTGCTATCAGGACTACATTCGGGATCCCGAGTTTTTCCCTGCTTGGTGGTAATCGGTTTATGATCTTGGCAACTGGTGCAACCCTGTGGGAGAGGCCGATTTATTCGCAACCTTCCGTGACATTGGAGTTATAATGGCCATATAAAATGCTGGCGCGCACATTTCGGTTTTCATAATTTCAACCTTTTCTAACAAGCCTTCTCGCTGGTGTAACAAAACAACAACTAAATTAGCGGCATTTTTATTGTTTCGTTTCAACCCTTCATGGCTACATCCCCTGCCTCAAACCAAACGTCTAATACTTTCATAGCCATTACAAATTGCACCTCCTCAGAAAAGTTTGCTTCAGATGTGCCAAAGGTTAGCACTTTACTTTTTCCATAGCTAATTTTTGCTCCGCAGAGCCTTGCATGCTCATTAAAAATTTCTAAAAAAATTTCAGAGCTTCCTCTGTCGCGGGTGAAAAGAGAAAGGCAGATACTTTTACTTGATCTTTTCCGGCTAGTGGAAAGCACAAAACGTTTTCCGCTTGTCCGTGGCTGGCGCTGTTGAAGGCTTGTTCTTGTTCCACTGTTACAAGCCATTTCTCCTTGTTTTATGCGACTGTGCCTCTTGTAAGGACCAGCAGTGCAAAACTTAAAATTTCGGAAACAGCGGCTGCTTGATACTCCGATAATTTCTGACAATGTTATTCTCATCCTGTGTGATAGCGTTCTTATAATCAGAGTTCAGTAGCGTGATGGGTTATCACGCGTTGATCTGTCTTGGGTTGGTGTTATGTGCAAGGATGAGAATTATTCGCCCGCCTGCGAATGAAAGTGGTTTCTCCTTGGGTACGAGAAGTTCAGTGAACATTCCCATTATCTGTGGCCCGATGGCATACAAAAAAATTTAGGTGCAAGCTGGTTAAGATTTCATCCGGTGCAGGCGCCAAATCTTGGTTCATAGCTTTGACTACGGCGCAGACTTCTTCTGTCTTGAGCACATAATTGTTCTCTTGTTTCTTCTTGTAACTGCAGCATTTGACGGCAAACATTTCCGCAACGAAGCCGAGTGAAGCCTTCGCACTGTTGCTCATTACTTATTTTCACAATATCCGCAATAGCACTGAATATTTAACGAAATTTGACAAAATATTTACTTCATCGTTGTGGAGACCATAACTGGAATTCACGAGTTCTTAAGAACTATGTTCGCATCAAATGTTCTATAATCTGATATTAATATTACTTCCGAAGTTCGGGGACAAACGCTCCCCGCAACTCTTCTGCGCAAGAGCACGCGCAATTTGCATCATTGGCGTCTTTGTATCGACGGTGAGAGGGCAACCGCTTAACATAAAAGCGAGCGAAAGATCCGTGGAACGCAGTTCGCTTTAAAAATTATGGAAGCCACTAAAGACACAACGTCGCAGACGCTACGTGTATTTCATCTATGTGTCTGAGTGACCCGTGTCGCGCTTGTGTCGTTGCGCTGCGTTATGTCCTTCAGCAAGCACCGACGAATGAAACATGTCCTCCTGCAGAAACAGTGGTAGTGTGCTTGTTGACCTATGGCGAGTCGTGGGTTTCGCATAAGCGTTCTCCCACCCGTTGGTCCGCTTCGAACACGTCCACTAATCCTGTCGTCTGGCCAGCATTGCATATTATTCATCCATGACTCGAGAAATGTGCCTTAGCGGTACGATAGGCTGGGATATATACCATACTGCAGTATTTCACGCGTTCCTCTTGTACGTTATGTCATCTCCCTGCTCCTAGAGTCGACAGGGCGAAGAAAGTTCTCGTTTCCTGGTCGTATTTCCCCGAGGCACCGAAGAGAGCCACCGTCGACCGGACAAGCGCGGTTCCGCGAGGAGCACCGCCACGCGTTTCGCGAACGGCGAGCTTCTTGGAGAGCCTCGAATCGGAAGGCACGTCACGTTGACCGTGTTCGTCGTCTTTCTCTCTCTCTATCTCTCTCTCCCGTTTGCCGTGGATCCGGGCGCCTTTTACTAAGCCACGCTTCTTCGCCGTCCGGAACGCCGGCGGAAGTTCCTGCAGCAGCTGCAGTGTTACCCTGTGCTTCGCGCCCAGCGGTGCTCGGTCTCGAAAGGCGGCCCGCATTTCGTTTCGGGCTCGGGTGCCTCGAGGGAAAGCCGTCCTACTTGCTTGGCGGCGAAGGCCACCCTCGCTTGTCCTTTCCCGCGTACAGACGCCTCGCAGGAGCGTTAGCTGAAGGCTCTAGTTCCACAACGTTGGTTCTTCTCCGGCCTCCTCCTGCAATTTCTCGCTCTTCTTCAGTAGATTCTGCTATCAATACTCATCCTGTCCGGCGTTCCCCTTCAATGTTCCTTTGTTGCGGCCAGAAGCCTTAACGGGTTCCCGTGTATTTATTGATTGATATCTCGGTGCTGCGAGAGAGTGACATACCGCTTTCTCCGAAACTCGTTCGTTTGTGTGAAACAGCGCTTGTGGCGCTGTCTGCAGCTTCATGCGGTGATGATGAAAAGCAAATAACCGTAGGAGCTGTTTTCATATAAATGGTTCCCAGAACGACGCCATCAGCTACACAAGTGCCAATAAAGTCGGCAACTACAAATGTACAAGCCTGAGTTTTCAAGCAGGGTACACCTATCGGCATAAGCAGGTTTTGTCTCGCTTTGTGTAGCCCGGCCTATGTGCGCTTATATAACGCATAACGCTCTTATTTTCTGCTGCCTTTATTTTGCTTCGTATTGCGTCGTGCTTGCGCTGCACGAACTTTGTGCGCACACGTGATGAAAGGCAAACTGCGTTCGAACTTCCGTTTGTGCCCATCGTCGCAGTTGTGCTTGCCATTCCGGTTCGGAACAGGCTGCCCGACGCGGCAGTCGAGCCTATAAAGTCATGTAACGTACAAATTCTGTTCCATGGTGCCCTGTAAAACTGCATAAATCCTGTGCACGGGTACCGGGGACGAACCCTGCACGAGGCTGCCTCAATGCGCAGCTGCATATGAACGACAGCAGTAGTGTCGAGCCAACCTCAACTATTATAGGTTCATTAGGTCCTAGACAAATAAATCTTTTTGTTCCCTTACATATAACATCTCTCCATCCGTAATGAAGGCACTGGTTCACACTGGTGAACACCTCGGCAGTTAAGTACACACCCCTTCTGTGCTCCCTCCTTCGCGCGCAAGAATATAGTCACAGGTTGGTCATCCGCGCTTTCCTCTTTCGCCACGCAGACTCGACATGGTGGGTTCCAAGTCCGTTCACGATGACTAATGTGCTAAAACCACGCTTCAATTCAGTTCCCCAACGCTATCAAAAACCAACAGGGCAGCTTACGTCTAACGGCAGAATATGCAGCGGCATGTAACAGAACGTGGCAAAAGTTGCTACACGGTAACTCAAACTACGTTCCGGTTCAGTTGTATAATAGATCTATGTCATGTTTGTTTCATTTGTTTGTTTATTTTTGTCTTGTTTCCTTCCTTCCTTCCTTCATTCATTCATTGATTCATTATTTATTTATTTATTTATTTATTTACTTATTTATTTATTTATCTTTAGTAGCTTAACCAAAAATGCTTCTGAAGATTTCGAAAATGAAAGGAATACTTCTGTAGATGGAAAAACTGCAGTTAGTCAAAGATAAAGAAATTAAAAATAAAAATAAAAAGATATCATTTTAATTTTCTATAGAATATATAAATACATTTGAAAAGAATACAGAAGCTCCAATACGGACTTTGTTGAGCCACTCTAAATTTATTTGGTTGCACTTAAAGTAGAAAATCTCGTTCTACCGACTGTTAGGAGCAGTCCTGTTTGTATTTGTTTCTTAAATAAATGGTCTTTTTGAAATTCAGCGATGAAATATTACATATTCAATACTGTACTGAGAACAGCCTTATTTTTCATGTTCGTATATTCCTAGTGAATTACAAATACCATCGTCCCTGATCTTACCCTGTTTACTTGGTCGCATTCACTAACATAATAGCTCCCAAGGAATTCTTTATATATTCTTATTACGGACTCATTTATTGTTTAACGAACGTAATTCTTGCGTCTTTTCAGAAAGTAAAAGAAGGTTATATTGAAGAGGCTTGGTGATGACACGATTATTCGTCACTTAAGAAATCCGATCGTGAAAAATCGCACGCTATGTTTATTGACATAACGACTCGCTAGCCCCTAAAAGCAATTGACAAGACACTGTAACGGCCACTCTAACACTTCCCTGGCGAACGTTTTTTGTGGCTTACCTTACAAGACTATAACACGAACGGGGGATTTCTTCCCTTTTGCACTGTAATGGAGCACTGCTCGGCGTACTGTGTGCCCTCGCCGCCTGGTTGCACGGAGCGAGCCCGTGATCCCATTAAGCTCTTCCTTTCAAGTACGTCACTATAATCCGCATCGCTCAAGGCGGGGCACGGAAATTGCTGCGAAAGCGGCATCTCTTTTCCCCGTGACGAGCGCCTCCCGCTATTCACACAGGCACACTCGCACATATATTATCCATGGTGCGTCTTCTCGGAGCTCGAGGGTTACCGGGCCTTTGCTTTGCAGTTACGTGCTTACTTACTACAGCGGTGTTTGCTGTTGGCAAAGCTTGTGACAGCCCGCCCAACGAGAGAGGCCGTTCATCGAAAGTGGGAAGGGGGGGGGGGGGGAGCGAGAGAGGAATGCTACGCACAGATCACTCTAGGCCAGCAGCAGGAATGAAAAGGTTTCCCTAATGGGAGGGCTTAGGGCCGTCGACATGTCGCCGTCGTCCTATTTCGGCGACGATAGGGGCATTTGCTGGCCCCTTCTGGACGCCCACTGAGGAGGACGCAGATAACGGTGCAAGAGCGCCGTTGTTGACGAAGAGGTAAGAGTCGGAGCAGCCAGCCACTGGCACATAGGCAAATGAACGAAGGGCAAATGGCTGTTTGGGCAGGGAAGGCACGTTCGCCCGAGGGGGGGAGGAGCTCCGTGATCACTGGCACGGAGGGATAGTGAGCGTGAGACGAAAGCATAAACATCAGCGGCACGCGACGCTGCCGCATGCAAAGCGAACCGCCGCTGTCTCCGTCTACAAGCCTTTGCGGGCGAGAGCACGCGCGTCTGTCTGTCTGTGTGCCTTTCGGCGCCCCGTGCCTGCTCCCTGCGCGCGAAAATGCGCCGGCCATAGCAATGAGCTATACCAGACGTGGCCTGTGCCGCACTTGGGCTGTTCTCTGCTTTGTGCTGCATGATCTCGACGCTTATAGAGGCGTCTCTCTTTCTCTCTCTTTCTAGCTCTCTCGTCTGGATCACAGCGCGCTAGCGGAAAGAAAGGTCAGCGGCCCGTGTTTACCTCGATGCCTCGGTGCTGGCGCGCGCATGCCAAATAGTGCTGAGCGCTTCGCAAAAAATTGACTAACGCCGCGCGAGGTTTTCCCGCGTTTATGCTGTGGGTCGCCTGGATATTTCTTTCCTTTGCTCGTGTCGACGTGAAAAAGTTGAATCCAGTGGTGCTGCTTCCATTATCTGCCCTTCTTATTTGATGAGAGTGCACATGGACGTAGGAGGTTCCGCGCGATGTCGCTTCCATTACGCTCCTTTCTGTTATCAGCTGTCATACCACCGAAAGTTTAGCCGATTGCACCGGAGGTACATTGACCACATGGATATTTGTACTGATTGCTCAGACACTATGAAAGGCTCGACGAAAGTCATCGTCTTAAAAGCGTGAGCTCGCCGTCAGTTTCAAGACGTGCCACCCGACGACATCTCTGTCGGCGGAACTTGCAGCACACCGCACTACACCTTGTCTCGTCAGCCAAAAACAACCTAGGAAATGGTTCATGTGCTGTGGCTCGAAGGCAGCGCTGCAGCTTTTTCTATCAGCTCTGCGGCTTGGAACCACGCGAACAAGTGGCGATCAAAATTAGAGCGTTTCTTCACATCTTGATCGAGAAAGGCGGGAACTGGCGCGTCGACCACGCTGCTCTGTCAACCTGGGAAGACTGTACATCGGAATCGATCCAGTTGTCAAGGGCGGCTGCAGCTAGAAAATTATCATTTATCATCATCACTTATATTCCCTTAGAGACCCCAATAAGGCATTAGAAAATGGAGGGAATGAAACACTCCATTGGTGCCATAATCAGAATGACGTGGGTGTAAGGACAATAAGAAGCACTACAAAGAGCATAGTCGGTGATCCACAACAGCAAAAATTATATACAGAAGCAAGGCCGAAATAAAAGACTTATTGTGTCATATCACAGAACACACACAGAGAAAAAGTATCGGTGAAGAGAAAACAAGACGCACAGCAAAGAGCCGGCTTGTACACAAAAGTCATATAATGAAATAAGTTGCAATGCTATCTTTGATTGTTGCGGGGTTTCCCTCACTAACAACAAATTCAGGAAGCTGGTTCCATTCTTCAATATTGTTTGATAGAAACGACTGGTTATGGTTAAATGTTTTAGTGTATCCATGGGAGTCACTGTAAATTACAGGAATCGAGAAGATGGCGGTAACTATAAAATTATGAGGAAGCGACAGCACCATCGATATCCGAAAAATTGTAGTGTAGGTTGTGGAAAAATGAAAGACGTTTGATTCTGCGGGGCACTGACAAAGGTGGAAGAACAAAGGATGATCTTATATTAGTAATACTAATGTTGTTATCATATTTGGAATTGAAAACAGTGAAGCGCGATTCTGAATTGCTTCTAACACGTTGGTCAAATAGCCTTGATGCGTGCTACTGATAGCGGATGCATACTCCAGTCTTGCGCGAATAAATGTTTCGTGGGCTAGTAGTAGAGTGGAAAGGAGAGAGACAGCAAGGGATCTGCTGATGAGGCCAAGGGACTTGGAAATATTGGCAGCGAGCTTGAGTATATGATCTGACTAGAATAACTTGCTGGTGACTGTTACTCCAAAATCCTGATATGAATCAACTGGCGCGTTACTGAGCTCAGGGAATAAGTTCAGGGAAAGTTATGTCTTTTACGGGATACCAGCATGAATTTACATTTAGAGACGTTTAAAGACATCTGCTTTAAAGTGCACCAATTCTCAGTTTTATACAAATCTTGAAATTTAGACTGATCACTGCCTGAAGCAATTCTTCTATAAAAGACGTAGTCATCTTCAAAGGGGCGGACAGAAGGGGAGATACGAGTTGGGAGATCATTTAGAAATGAATCTAACATTGAGGAACGCCTGAAATTATGGTGCAATTTTTATACTTGAAATTATCAATAACAGTGAACAGTTAATAAAGAGGCACTCTATCCATAATAATATTAGAGGACCAATGTGAAGTCACGAAAGTTTTGTTATTAAACGGATATGGGGGACGCTGTCGAAAGCTTTAGCGAAATCAAAGTGTATCCAGTCTACATGTCTGAAATGAAGAACCCAGGTTGAAATAAGGGCTTGTTGTAAATTCAGACAATTGTATTTTACAGGACAGACCCTGCCAGAAATCCTGTTGTTTGCAAGAGAAAAATGAGGTTATGTTGAGGTGGGATGCAACGTTCGAATATTTAATGTGCCCCAAGAGTTTGAAAGCGAGGAATGTAGGTGATATTGAGCGATAATTTGGCAGATCAGAACGGTCGCCAGGTTTCGAACCAAGAACAGCTTTACTGATTTTCCAGTCCTTAGGAATTGAACGATCAGAAATTTATTGCGTAAAAAAACAAATTGTAGTATTCTGCTGGAAACCTGTTTAGTGCTCTTTGGTACCTTTGATGGAATGTAGTCAGGATTCCGGGCACTGGTTACTTTGAGCTCATCGATAAGCTTCATAATTTCTTCAGGAGGGATAAATACGAAATTCTGTTGGATTAAACTGTAATCAGGTAGGGAGGCAGTGGCAAGTGCAGACTCCTGAGTAAAAACAGAACTGTAGTAGGAGTCAATAACATCGGATTGGTATTTAGCAGGAACAGGGGATCTATCATGATTAGGAAGAGTGATCTTAGTGAGTTAATTGCATCGTTTTTCAGCGAAGGTATGTTCCAGAATTTTTTCGGGTTACTGCTAAGTACGTTCAGTAGATGCTGAAGATAGAATTTTCTTTTTAGACACTTTATTCCGATTCTATACTAGTACAAACATTCAAGCTTTGTCTCCCATTTATCACTGGAATTTACTCGTTTAGCGACTCAAAATAGCGCTTCTCTCTTTTTTTCGATAGTCTTCTGATGTCGTTAGGAGACTAGGGCTTGCTGACATCACCGTTTATGGGAATTAGTGGTACGTGAGAGCAAGACAGTTCTGCTTGTACAGTAACTAGTTTTGATCCACGGACCTAGAATACGCAGATCGGGAGAAGTGGGGATAGAAAATGTCTAGTTTCGCGTTTATTGCTGTAAAATTGAGTCTGCCGTAGTCGCGTGTATGTGTGTCGAAGTTGGCGGTTGGGAATTATGATGGAAACTTCAAAGATAATCGGGTTGGGATCGTTAAGCCCTTTTATCCGCTGCAATAGTTAAATTATATCAGCACTTTAAACCAGAACAAGGCCGACAGTGTCGAAGCTTTGTGTGGGATTATGTGGACACATACACTCAAGAAACTGGCGTTTTCTGCGGCTGCGCATAATAAGCTGAGTGGACAGCTCTGATTGCTGATGTTTAATTTGCATCTTGTTTATATAGAGGACAGATTAGGAGTTTTCTGTGATGTGTACTGTGTATATGACCTGTACTCGTTCAGTAGCTAGTCGTACCCATATTTTAATTGAAGGCACACGGTCAGGCAGATCGACTATAGAGATTTTATAAGACAGCTTTCGGACATTCAGGTCGAGTCCACGATCCCGAAAATGCTGCTATTTTCTGATCGTATATGTAGTGTGCTGATTTCACATCTACGATAAAGCCATCGGGGCGTGTCTCGCACAGACACGAGTGGTGCATATTCAGCTTGGCTGCAACCCATCAAAGTAATCAGGTGGATATATCGTATCGCTCTACTCAATCGACTGCACAGTACAGCGAGACCAGTGTCCTGCCACCCTCTTTCTCGATGAGCAGCATTGTACACAAGCACCTATAGAACTTCCATCTTCAGCGGCTACAGTACAAACTAAGCGAACAGCTCGAACTTGGGAGTTAGATTGTATTTTTTTCTTCTTTAGTGGGTACAGATTACACATATAAAGTCATTATTCGCCCGTCTGGGCGGAGCGGACTTTAACCACGCAGCTCGGCGATGAAATGCGTCCAGTCAGCTTGTCATATTATTTCATCTTGAGTGCTCGCATAAACTCTGTCGGCCAGATTGAGCGAACAACGCGTCGGGTTGGGTCAACCTGACCCACTTGAAACGCGTCTGTATAAGCGGGTGTGTCGTGTTGGCGGTTTGCAGCCAGCTGCGCGGAAAGCTTTGCGCACTTTCCGCGCTATGTTATTTCGCTTCTACGCAGGCTGCCGCAGAAATCCCGACCCGTCAGTCACGCGTTCACTTAAGCATAGTCCAGTCAGGCTACTCGAGCTCGAGCCTCGGCTCAACCCGCACTTGTGTTGATGTAAACGACGACATCGTTCAAGTATTTGCCGGTGTGGTGACAGTATAGAGTGTTAACTTAGCACATTGTCCTTACGGTTTCCGCAGAACTGTTTCATGGCGGCAGCAGTAAGGTCAAAGGTTCCCGAAAGTCGTCGTCGTCATTGTCGTCGTCGTCGTCGTCGTCGTCGTCGTCGTTGTTGTTGTTGTTGTTGTTGTTGTTGTTGTGTCATCTGTCGCGGGTCATATTAGGTGGGACTGGCCAAGAATCAAGTGAATAGAAAAAACAACGAACAGAAATATAACTGCAACTTCAAAATTTGGGCATGGATGATGAGTAAGCGCAGTGAAAAAGTATAACTCATATGATGTCAACTGTAAAAAACAAGGAACAAAAATGAATGTAGAGCGTAGAACAAAGGAAGATCAATCACGGAGCATCAATTGAAAAGACTGAGAAGAAAAGAAATCTAGTTTTGATAAGAAAATCCTGGAGGGCTTACCCAATCGTTGAGCCCGACAGTCCGAGTTCAAAAGAAATGATCAAAGGATTACGAGCTGTAAACAGCGCTAAACAGACAAAGAGAGGGACACAGACAACAGCACCGACTAACAACCAAGTGTCTTTATTCTTTCAGTCAGCATATATGGAGTATATATATGCTGACTGAAAGAATAAAGACACTTGGTTGTTACTCAGTGCTGTTGTCTGTGTCCCTCTCTTTGTCCTGTTGTTTAGCGCTGTTAACTGCTCGTAATCCTGAACCAACCAGTCCAAATGCGTACTCTAGTGATCAAAGGAATTGTGAAGTGTAAGTCCAATCTGTGAAGTTGTCTTTATAAAGTTATCTTTCCTAAAGCTTAAGGCGGCGCAGGACAAAAAGATGTGGTCAATTGTTTTCTTCTCATTACTTGAAAAGACTGCGGCAGAAAGGGCCGAATGTGATTGTCAAAGCAAGCGATTGCCTTCTTGTGTAAGCTGCTGCAAATCCCCATGTCATCCGTGAATTACGAAACTTTATGGGAACGTTAGCAGGCACACGCCGTGTGAATCCCGCTGCCAACCGCAACGCCGAATGATTCCACGACGCAGATGTCTTGTTGGTCATTGTCCAAGCAGCCAAGCCAGCACATACCTCGTGTCCTAAGCTAAAAGACAAGTTGCGTCATTGGGTATAAGCCACTATATCGCAGGCCCTTCAGCCTCAGGAAGATCTTAGGTCCTTGGCCAACGGACTCATTGCAAAGACGGGCGTTACTGGCACTCCAAAGATTTCTAGAACCGAGCAATATTCTCGGAAACTATTGAGTAAAGTGTTTAAATGTGATAAGCGCATTCTATGGGTATTTCTGTTTTTTTTTTTACCCTACTTTGGCCAATCCAATGCCTGGTTTTATGTGCCTACATATGAATCTAATCTGTGTTTTCTTATGTGCCCTGATTTTAGTCTACTTATGTGAGCGGACTTTGTGTTTACCTTAATGCAAGTATGTGACTGGTCTTTGTGTTATTATAATTTCATTATCTTTTATTATGATTTATTCTTTTTTTCTATGTTCCTATGGGAAAAGGAATAACCGTTATCAATTAAAGACGACAACATCTCTTAAATACCATATAATAATAAGAAAGCCACTGTTTGATGTGCGAAATCAGCCAAGCATCCGATATGGCCAAAGTATAGCTAAGAAATAGCAATCACATTAAAAGCACATAAGAGACGGCGTGTTCAGCTGCGTCCTCTTGCGTTTTGCGGTAGAGCTGACCGCACGTTGTTCGGGTATTTCAAAGTGGTTATCAAAACGCCAGAACTACGGAGTTCTCTGCGGTTCCTCGGCATGACAGAACGAGAGCAGGTTGGGCCGTAAGCGACGCTGAGCTAAAACAATATCAAAGTGCGGGGCTTAACATTCCAAGGCTACACAAGAGCTGTGAGATATACCGTGTCAGGGTGCTCCAGATCGGGCGTAATTTTCTCCGCTTCGTGTTCTTTTGCAAACACCTAAATCAAAGTACGCGAGCGTATTCCTTTTCTTTTTTTTTTCTTTTTTTCATTTCACCTCCATCAAAAGGCGGCTGCGGTGGCCGTGGCCGTTTATCAAACCTATGACGTCCCGAAAGAAGGCAAACAAATGCAATTCGCAGGTTGTGTCATGCTATAGGAACAGTGACATAGGAAATTGCCATACGAGCGCGCTATTTTATCAAGTGCTTACCTATAGCTCGGACAACTATACTCGGTGCAACGCTCTGGAAGCTACGCAGGTAGTGCGGTCTCCAAACTTTATCACCCCGCGTGTGTGCTTCGCTGGGCGCCAGCGGCGTTTGCTCGCGCGAGCATGCACATGAGGTTGCAGCGATAGGATGCGAATAAAAAACAACGAAAAGCAAATTCATATAAAACAACGTGTTAGCAGCCGAATGAGCGTATGCTTTGTTAGCTTCTAAGGATGCATTCTCATTTTCATTCAGAACTGACCTTATATAACGAACATGTTCACAAAAATCGGTCAAAACACACCGAAATTTTTCTAAGTGCGAACGCAGCCACTGCAAAAAAATTGGCAGTGGCCTTGCTCGGCTATTCCAGGGTATACGTAGCGAAAGCTAAATTAATCTTGATTGCAAGTCCAGGTTAGTCTGGTTGTCTAGCTATGTTGTGGCGTTGAGCCAGTCGTTCGGTGCGCTGTTGGTCTGTTTCCTGGGCAATTCGTTTCCTCTTCATCTCGTTCCGATGTCGATTCCAGGCCTCCTGCTTATCAAAATTGTCGTCGTCCATACTGCCGCCTCAACTATGGTTGCGGCGCACGCGAGCTCTCCTTTTCAATCCTCCGACATGTTATCAGGCATTCGACGCGCTGGCGAAGGGAGCGGAGGTGAGAGCAACGACAAGAAATGCGGTGTGACGTCATACCAAACGGCGACCGCGGAAAAGCGCGGAGCTGCGCAGCGGCAGAACACCTGTGGCTCGGTGCTACTAGTGGCGCATGCGCAGTAGTGACTAGGGAGCGAGAGAGAGAGAGAAAGAGAGAGAGAGAAAAATATACGCGGCGTGGCACGCGTTGTGACGTCATGTGCCTCCTCGGAGCACCACCACGGCGAAATCGCAAGTTCGCGGCCAGTAAAGCTTTCGCTTTAAAAGTATGTGTAGCCTCCACAGCGTTGCACCTGATCTATGAAATGGTGTATAGACGTACGCAGTAAGGCAACACCCTGAGCGTCATCCCTACAGCAACCTCGCAGTTGAGGTTACAGTTTCTTTCTAGCTACGTTAGGGAATCGTGCAGTGCAACGCATTTCTGCACGTGTCTGTAATGCGTAGAGCTGCGTCAAACTAAACATATGTTCAGGTTTCTGCTAAGCATCGGGATATGTGCGTTAGTTTCCAACGGTCTTTGCGTCTCACGTTGCGTCGACGCTTCAATGATGAGTGTTCTTTTTTTTTCATCTTTACCGCGATGACGTTAAGGGCCCAGTGTCGCAGAAAATCCGGCGCTGGCGCCCGTGTCCGCGGCCGAGGAAATCATCCCGAACCACGCATCAACAAAGCAGGCCCTCCGCGGGCCGCATCAGCGTTACTGAACTAAATGAATTTCTCGAAGTAAGAAATACAGCAGAAAAGTTGTAAAGTACGACTTACACACAACCTACAAACATGATAGCGTCGGGTTGTAATTTGAATACGCGAGAAAACCTAATTATGTTACGAAACTCGAACACCAACCCTTTTTCCAGCTGTCGTTTGAGATCTGCTTTAGTAGGAGCGGCGCGGCCAACTCAGTTCCTTGCATCACCATGCAAAAAACAAGAGAACCAGAAAGCTCGCCCTCGTGCATAGCGTTCGCCGCCAGCGTTCCCAGGAAAACATTACGGTTACATAAGCTGCAATTGCCGGGAAGCGTGAGAAGCAGTCAGGGATCTTTAAATGCTATCGCGTTCCACTCTTAAAGGCAGAGCTTAAGCGTCGTCCCAATTTTTTTACATTTTTCATTGCTTATTTTAAAGTGGTAGCTGTTGCGGGTTCTTTCAGCTCCTGTCATCTCCGGATTTCCATGCATATATTGTCCCTGCGCTTACTGCCCGTTTACAGTTGCTTCAAATATCTCTGTGCAGGGTATCTCATTACCTGTTCAAAATTAGTAACAATCGGAAAGCCCCTAACAGCAGCTATAAATAATTCTAACACATACCTATTTCCTTTAACTTGTATCGCCGCTACCACAAATCTGAGTTCTGTGTTCTTTACTCGTATACCCGTAGTCCTAGTAAATGTAGTCCTAAAGCGGTACCAGTGCGCTACTCCAAAGTAGCGGGACCCAAAACAATTTTAACGTAAGGGAGCGTATGTGTTGACATTGTCAACAATGCCACAGCGAACACTTTCAAAAATTTTGAAAGGTTGAGATGGCACAATCCTAGTTCATGAGCTGGTCTACTCGGAGAGGCGGATATTTCTTGCGAAAAAGAAATTGAAATGCATAACATACTAATTAACAAACATTCACTAATTAATGTTCAACTAATTACCTTCTTGTCCATATTGCAATTTACGAATTCTAGCCGGGGAGTTCGCAAGGCGGATCCACTTGGAAAGAATTTTCAGGATGACATCAGTTTCGAGATATTAATTCCCGAACTTTGTGGAGTAATGCATTGGCGTTCCAGTTACTTTACCGCTGCAATGCATAAAACGGCGTTTGTTAAGAAAGCAACTGGAACGCCATGAACCATTCAGGACAAGAGGAAAGTCCCTTGTGATGCGACGCGTCGTGTCATTTCGTTCCGCCCAGCCGACGAAGTCCTCCGGTGGATACCTGTTCGAGTGCCGGGGTTCTGTGAAAAATTTCTTCACAGGTATCTCGGCCCATACACCGCGCTTGAAAGAACATCTGCCGTAACTAGCGCGTCGCTCCTGTTAGCTCGGCTACTGACCGCTGTTGCCGCAGAACCAAAATCGTTCACGTCTCTCGCCTGAAGCCGTATCTTCGGCGTTCGCACCGTTTTGACTTGCGGACCGCTTTCGTGAAGGGCGGAAGTTAGTGGGAGCGCACACTGATGATGATGATGATGGTCTCATGTTATGGTTCATACCCACACTGGGGGATTGGCCAAGAATTGTGTGCTGAAACGACTACCTATTCTTTTGGAGTGCTACTTATTCGATGAGAAAAAAATAAGAGAAAGAGATAAGTAAACATACAAAAGCAAAGAAATGACAAGACAAAAATCAAAAAGTTTTTCGTTTTGTTGAGTGTAACCGCAAACGGCATCAAATACGTCCTTGTGGCAAACCCCTATAACTGACGCACCGAAAGATAGTATGATTTCTGATTATAACATTAACCCTAATTTAGCAAGCGGAAGTTCTAGATATCTTTTTCTTAATAATTTGTATCGTCGACATACCAAAAAATAATGATCTAGTGATTCTGTTTCTTGGCAGTATGGACACAGAGACGATAGCGTCAGACCAGTCCTGTGTAAATTGGGTAGTTCATCATCGTCTTCATCTGTATATACCCATTCTCATGATCATCATCGTCGTTTTGTCTGGTTGGGACTGACTGGCTTGTGCGGTTGCGTTGCAATGCAAGGGCTCTGTCTTCGTACCAGCATTCGTCTTACAATTTATTTAGTTATTTATTCATTCATTCATTTATTCTTTCGTTCGTTCGTTTGGTCGGTCGGTCGGTCGGTCGGTCGGTCGGTCGGTCGGTCCGAAATCAAATTTATTTCATTTATTTATTTCATAATTACTGCCAGCCTCCACAGAAGGCCTTAGGCAGGAATGAAAAGTACATAGCAAAAGAGCAAAAATACATAACAGGAAAAAGAACCAGCTTAGCAATACGCGAATGAAGTAAAAGAACACGTAATAGAAGAAAAGGAGAACCAGTGCAACAAGACGTGAACATAAGAATATCAGACATGATCAGCCCGCTCGGGGAGCTGGCCTGTGGCGAAAAAGGTGGGTCGAATGACCTGCACATCAGTACACTGTTCGTAGAGTAAATGTGACGAAAAGTAAAGAAAAATAAAATCAAAGAACACATGTATATGAAACCAAATTCACTAAAATAATGAGCACTATAGGAGCACCACACGTTAACAGATTAAAAATGGTGGTTCGATTTGATTGAAACACTCGAAAATTGGCCAATCAGCATTCCGACAAAGAAATACGAAAGAAACAAGTGCAGAAGTATGTAGATGAACACTGAGGATAAAAGCAGACATATTAAACCACAGGGACGAAAAACGCTAAACACCACACGCGAGCCGATTAAAGACGGCGTCTCAATTTTGATAAAAGACTCTTGACAATAGGGCATTCCACAGTGTCAGCAGGAAGTGCGTTCCATTGGCTGACTGTGGTAGGAAAGAAAGAATTCCTAAAAGCATCGGTTTTACGAGTATGTTCTTTCAGCTTTTTTTGTAATTATTTCTGTGCGTAATCCGCCGAATAAAAGTTTCCATATATAGGCTATTGTTTATTCCCAGTTTATTATAAAAAGAAGAGAAAGTCCACTGGGGATATCATTCGGTCACTAAGTCCGGATCACAGACGCTGACTCAATCCAGTAGCTTTCAAACATCGCAGCAGCGCTTTTGTGGCCTTTTGTAGCTGCTATGCGAGGCCATGGTCCCATGATCCCAATCTTTCCCCAGTGTAGGGTAGCCAACCGGGCTCAGTGCTAGTTAACCTCCCTGCCTTTCATTTATCATTTCCTCTCTCTCTCTCTCGCCCCAGTTTATTATGGTATAGAAGATGCATATACTTGAGTCGTTCATGCAACCGTCGTAACTGTAAAGGATCTAACTTAGCTTTTTGTACGAGAGTGATTGCCGAAATGTGGCAACTATATGAACTATTTATGAATCTGTCTCATCTTCTTTTCTTTTTTGTTGTTTCCGAGTTTGTTAATATTACTCTTAGTATAAGGGTCCCATACGACCAAACCATATTCAAGTAGTGGCCTGATGAAGGTCTTGTAAGATAGGAGTTTTATCTCTTGGGTGGGCTGCCGAAGGGTTCTTCTCAAATAATCGAGTTTTTGCATAGCCTTTCTTTTTTCAATCTAATGCACATGCTCATTCCATCTAAGATCGCTGGTTATGATTGCGCCTAAGTATTTCTTAATTTTTACGGATGCTAGCAGGTGGCCATTAATACAATATGGAAAAGTCACGGGTGTCCTTTTACGTGTTATTGTCAATGCTACTGCTTTTTTATTTATATTCATTTGCCACGAGCTTCACCAACTTCCTATTCTCGTAATCATCATCATCATCGTCGTCATCATCATCATCATCATCATCATCATCGTCGTCGTCGTCGTCGTCATCATCATCATCATCATCATCATCATCAGCCTGCTTTATGTCCACTGCTGGACGAAGGCCTCTCCCTGCGATCTCGAATTGCCCCCGTCCTGCTCCAACCGATTCCAACTAGCACCCGCGAATTTCCTCATTTCATCACTCCACCTAGTCTTCTGTCGTGCTCGATTGCGTTTCCCTTCTATTGGTACACATTCTGTAACCCTAGTGGTCACACGGTTATCTGTTTGCGCATTAAATGACCTGTCCAGCTCCCTTTTTTTCTCTTGATGCCAATTAGAATACCGTCTATACTCGTTGCTCTCTGATACAAAGCGCTATCTTTCTGTCTCTTAAAGTTATGCCTAGCAATCTTCGTTCCATCGCTCTCTGCGTGGTCCTTAACTTGTTCTCAAACTTCTTTGTCAGTCTCCAAGTCTCTGCCCCATAAGTCAGCACTCGTAAAATGCACTGATTGTACACCTTCCTTTTCAATGATAATGGTAAGCTTCCAGTCAGGAGCTGGCAATGTCTGCTGTATGCGATCCAACCCATTTTTATTCTTCTGTGAATTTCCTTCTCATGATCAGGGTTCCCTATGATTAATTGACCTAGGTAAAGGTACTCCGTCACAGACTCTAGAAGCCGACTGGCGATCCTGAACTCTTGTTCCTTTTCCCGGCTATTTATCATTATCTTTGTCTTCTGCATATTAATCTTCACTCCCACTCTTACACTCTCTCTGTTAAGGTCCTTAATCATTTGTTGTAACTCATCTGCATTGTTGCTGAATAGAACAATGTCATCGGCAAACCGAAGGTTGCTGAGATATTCGCCGTCAATCTTTACTCCTAAGCCTTCCTAGTTTAATAGCTTGAATACACCTTCCGAGCACGCAGTGAATAGCATTGGCGAGATTGTGTCTCCCTGTCTGACCCCTTTCTTTACAGGTGTCTTCCTGGTTTTCTTGTGTAGAATTAAGGTAGCTGTAGAAACTCTGTAGACATTTTCCAAGGTATTTAAGTAAGCGTTCTGTACTCCTTGATCACGCAATGCCTTTATGACTGCTGGTATCTCTACTGAATCAAATCCTTTTTCGTACTCTATGAAAGCCATATAGAGATGCTTATTGTACTCTACGGATTTCTCAATAACCTGATTAATGACATGGATGTGATCCATTGTAGAGTATTCCTTCCTGAAGCCGGCCTGTTCCCTTGGTTGACTTAAGTACAGTGTTGGCCTTATTCTATTGGAGATTATTTTGGCAAATATATTACATAATACAGGGAGTAAGCTAATGGGCCTGTAATTTTTCAATTCTTTAACGTCTTCCTTTTTATGGATTAGTATAATGTTTGCATTTTTCCAGTTTTCTGGGACCGTTGCAGTCGATAGACACTTCGTATAAAGAGCCGCCAGTTTTCCAAGCATTATGTCTCCTCCATCTTTGATTAAATCGACTGTTGTTCCATCTTCTGCTGCTCTTCCTCGTTTCATGTCTTGCAAGGCCCTTCTGACCTCATCGCTAGTTATAGGAGGGCTCTCTGTATCCTGTTCATTACTATTTTTATTGAGGCATCCTGACTCCTCTGGGTACTGTACAGGTCAGTATAGAATTCTTCCGCTGCTTTTACTATATCTTCGAGATTGCTGATGATATTACCCTGCTTATCTTTTAGTGCATACATCTTGGTTTGTCCTATACCAAGTTTCTTTCTCACCATTTCAGGCAGCGTCGATTTTTTCTGGCTTCTTCAGTCTTTCTCACGTTATAGTTTCGAGTATAACTTATTTTCGATTTGTTGATTAGTTTTGACAGTTGATTAGTCTTATCTCTTGAGTTGGACACTTTCATCTTTTGTCGTTTCTTTATTAGGCCCTTTGTTACTTGGGAGAGCTTGCCTACTGGTTGCCTTCATGCCTTGCCTCCCACATCAATTACTGCCTCTAAAGCCAACCTAGTTACGGTTTCATTCATTAGCTCTATGTCATCATCATTTCTCTGTTCTAAGGCTGCATATTTCTTTGCAAGTACCAGCCTGAATTTGTCTGCTTTTACACTTGCTGCCTCTAGGTTGACCTATTTCTTCCTGACCAATTTTGCTCTTTCTCTCTTTAAATTGAGGTGAATCCTAGCCCTCACTTACCTATGATCACTACGCTTTACCCTACCTATCACTTCTACATCCTGCATAATGCTGGGATCAGCAGAAAATATCAAGTCAATTTCATTTCTTGTTTCATCATTAGGGCTTTTCCAGGTCCGCTTTCTCTTGCTACGCTTCCTGATAAAGGTGTTCATTATTCGAAGCTTATTCCTTTCTGCGAATTCTATCACCATCTCTCCTCTAGCGTTCATAGAATCGACGCCGTAGTTTCCAATTGCTTATTCACCAGCCTGATTTTCCCCCACTTTTGCATTGAAGTCGCCCATTACTACGGTATACTGAGTTTGCACTTTTCTCATCGCTGATTCAACATCTTCATAAAACTGATCTACTTGCTCATCATCGTGACTGGATGTTGGAGCGTAGGCTTGTACTACCTTTTATCTATACCTCTTATTAAGTTTGATTACGACTACAGCTACTCTCTTATTAATGCTGTAGAATTCGTCAATGTTGCCCGCTATGTCCTTATGGATTAGAAATCCTACCCCGTACTGCTTCTTATCTAGGAGACTTCTATAGGAGAGGACATGTCCATTATTAAGCAATCTATAAGCCTCACCAGTTCTTCTAATCTCACTAAGGCCGATGATATCCCAAACAATGTCTGATAGTTCCTCAATTTTCTATTTTAGCTAGCGATGAATTTAGTAGAGACTGATCATTTGGATGTCAAATTTCTTGATAAGTTATGCAGTCATCTGCAAAGATTTTTATTTTCGTGGGCACTTCGGTCACAATACCATTAATGAATAATAAAAAGAAAAGAGTCCCAAGAACAGAACCCTGCGGAACGCCCGACCGTGCCAACCCGGAGCTGAATATACACCTTCAATTGCCACCCATTGACACCTTCTTTCTCCTTTTATTCCCTTTATCCCTTTCGCCATTACAGGGTAGCCAGCCGGTACTTACACTGACTAACCTGCCTATCTTTCCTCCCCTTCTGTCTCTCTCTCTCTCTCTCTCTCTAAGTATTGGTTGCAATTTTAGTAATAATTTCTGGTAGGAAGCACAGTCGATTGCTTTTTTGAAATCTAAAATGATAATATCTATTTTACTCTGTTTGTCTACAGCTGCGACAACGTTATGTACTACCTCAAGTAACTGCGTGACCGTAGATACACCCTTGTGGAAACAGTGTTGCCGAGAATCTGTTGAATTGTGCTTTTCGAGAAAAGTAGATATGTGTTTAAAGACGATATGTTCCATAATTTTCCCACTGGTGCACAAGAGAGAAATTGGGCGGTAAGACATAAGAAGTGATTTGTTTTCTGCTTCTGGTATTAGTGTGATTTGTCTATTGGAAGCGCCGCTTCTGACGAAGATTTTCGAAAAGTAAGGGTGAGATACTTAGAGCACCATTCTGCATACCTGAACAGGAAGGTACTTGGTATACCATCAATTCCTTGCGTTGTTTTAGTGTCATTGTCTAGCAATAGCGATAGAACACCTTCTTCTGATATAGATATGTTATTATTAGGTGGGTTGGTGTTATCGACTGTAAAGTGCGGTTTTTTACCAACGTCATCTATACATACGGAGCAGAAAAACTGATTGAAAGAATTTGCTATTTGATATTTGTCAGTCACACTCACATCCCTAATGCACATAGTGGTGAAGGGGTCCTTTCTAGATGAAAAACGTCGCCAGAAGTTAGCAGGTGAGAAAAGAAGAAAGTCTTTCATCGTTATATTGTGGTAATTGTGTTTTGTGCTTTGTATACATGCCTTAAGCTGTTGACACGTGCTAGTAAGCTTTAGAACATTAGCCGCAGAGGGGCGTTGCTGCACCTGTTTTCTTTTCTTTCCTTTTCGTTTTCCGTTTTAGGCGCACAATTTCTTTGGTGATTCAGGGATTCGTGTTGTGCACAATTTAGCAACTACTTGGCACATATTCGTTTACACATTTTAGAACAAGATTTTTGAGTAATAACCACAGATTGTCGACAGAGCATGCGCGGCACTCATAACGGGAAGTAAAATTGGAAATGACGCCATCCAGCTAATCCAAAATCGTAATGTCATCCGCACGTGTGAAATTCGGGAGTACACGCTTTATTTTCTTGCACTTCGTGACGGCGTCGATACGTAGATTTAAGCATACCATCTTGTGATTTCTATTACCTGCACCTCTCTTTCGCGACATAGCACTTCACCAGATACGAAAGGTAAATCTAAGACAGAGGCGGTGCCATTTTGAAAGTGTGTAGGTTGCCTGACTAGCTGAGTTAAGTCATGGAAAAGAATGATGTCAACGAAAGGCTCTGCGAAATTTGACAATGCTTCAGGGAAATCTTTAGCACACTTGATCGATGTAATATTGAAATCGCCCCCTAATAGTAAGTTGCATGAATATACATCACACTGAGATAGAAAGCAGTTCAGTTTATCAAAGAATGTATTGCGTGCATTAAGAGACCTCTAAAATGGTTCCTACAGTTAGATTTAGCCCATCCAAGCAGATTTTAATAACGATAGACTCAATACCAGACATGTCAGGCAACCTAATGGCTTGCAATGTTTCTCTTAACAGTATGGCAACTCCGCCACCTCAAGATCTTCTATCCTTTCGGTGGATTCGGTAGCCTGGTGGTGTTACTTCAATATTGCCGATTTCGGATGCAGCCAAGTTTCGGTTATAATTAATTCATGAGGTGTGTGCGTTATTATTATACTTTCTATATCCTCCGATTTATTTACTATGCTCCGTGCCTTCTGGTTTAAATATTGAAAAAGTTCTTGAGCACTAGTATGAGTTCATTGTTTCGGTGCTTGTTTGCTGCGCTGAGGGCGTCTACCTGCGGGAATCCTCTTATTTCCAGTGTCGTCCCACCCAAAAAGCTCATTATCGACTTTAATTTCATTGTATACCAATTTAACCTTCCCTACTGATTACCTTATTTCGGACGTGCTATCCCACAATTTCTTTCTCTTCTGCCTATTTGGTACTGAAAAGTCTTCTGAAATCGAACTAACCGTATCTTTCAGTTTAGAACAATTCTGAAGTATGCTTATCTTTTCGAGATGGTCGAAAAGCTTTAAAATTACAGGCCGTGGTCGCTGTGACTGCGGCCTATACGGTGAATTCTTTCGGTTGAGCGCACAGTTTGTTTTTAAACGCGCCTTGCACTACTTAGAGGTAAGTTGGTCGGGTGTTTCATCGGTTTCTTCTGAAATGCCATAAACAAGAATACTGTTCCGTCGCTAGCGCTCTTCCAAGCCAATGAGCTTGCGTTCGAAATTTCAGACACTTCTTTCAATGTCACACGCACTGGTACTGACTTCCGTTATAGCTGCTGAGGTAGCTTCAACCTTTTCTAGTTTTGTCTCAATATCGTCCAGCCTTTTGTGTATGTTCTTCTGACCCTCCAGTATTTGACAGAAGTGCGTCACTACTAGGACCTGGGTTGGATTCTCTATCCCCACAACGCATCAGTAAGAAAAATAAGAAATTTCGCACAATAGAACAAATTATAACAGTATTTGGTGGGAATGCTATCTGGATAAAACAGCAGTTGCTAGCTTTAGTACTGGAAGTTTGGTTACTAACCTGCAGGAAAAATAAAGAAAGGAGCGGGTTTGACATGACGCTGCCAGGTGTCCAGCCAACGTGCCCACTGTGCCCACAATGAGACGCTATGAAAGACTCGGTGTAGCGGAGGGCTTCGGAATAATTCTCACCACTTGGCGTCTTTCAGGAATCAAATGCACGAGCGTTTTTACAATTCACGCCGGTCGTATTTGGACCGCCGCGTTCGGGAATCGAATCCGTTGCCTCGTGCTCAGCATCGGAACACCATAGCCAGTGCGACACCGTGGTCAGTACAGTTAGTTCGACAAATAGCTAGCTAGTTTGTTTGTTTGTTTGTTTGTTTGTTTGTTTGTTTGTTTGTTTGTTTGTTTCATTGATTTCTTCTTCTTAAGGTCCTTGCTCATGTGTTTCTTCTTGCTCGCTGTTTTGATGAAGAAGTTAGCTGCCATGCCCTGTGCAATATGGTCCGTTTCAACTGAATTTCCGGCTGTGATGGAAAGACATTCAGTGACAGCTGCTCTGAAGCGTGCTTCCCATCGAGCTTGGAAGCGCCGCTCAAAGGCCGCGACCTCTCTAGCGCAACTGCCAGGCACTGAAACGGAGCGAGCCTGTTTTATTCGCGTCGGTGCTGCTCCAGCGAGCCGGAACCGCGCGGCGAGCGGACGAGGCGCTGTCGCCGAGCGGGATATGTGCGCGACGCGCTGCCGCCGACGCAACGAAGGGCAGCGCGCGAGAGATCTTTCAATATTAAACTACACGCACACTGCCTGAGAACATCGTCTTGAGAACGCTAACAATAGGGCGAATATTGCGTAGAGATATTGCGTGCACCATATCTGAATCGTCGCTACTCATTTTTCAGCTGTTTATAAAGCGACTCAACCTTTCAGTCCCCCGGAAATTGATTGTTTGCGAATCAGAATGTCTTATCGTTCCTTTGGTGATACGAAAATTATGAAATATAGTTCCGCGTAGCACAGGCATCGCCAGTTGTCTGGAAAATTGAAACTCGCCCTCGAATAATTCATTAAAGAGAGCGTTGCGCGTGCTCGTTGAATAAAGCTGTCACAGCGTTCATGAGTGACTGTGTGATATCACAGCTGCGCACGTGGGTAGACTTACGAAGCGCTCGGACAACGCTGTTACAATCGGTTTAAAGCCTCATTACAAAAGAAAATGTTTATAGGCAAGAGCGGCTGTTTTCTAAGCAGAAATAAAAGCTTTTATTGCCGTACTTAATTCAGACAGGGTTCCTCCGTGCTTAAGGTTGCCATCACCGTATACTTCAGCTATGAAAAGTCGAATGTCATTGCTAAGTACCGTGCGACAATCACAAACACAGCAATGGCAGCCCAGAATTTTCCACTAGTTTGTACATCTTGCATTTACAGCGGAATTCAACAGGTTTTACGACACTCCGTTGAACTCAATTCAGCCTTCCTTGATACTATTGACGCCATCCTAGAAAGAAGAGCGGGCATGCAGGATAAGCGTGTTTCTGTTAAACGACGCCTGATTTTTCTTCTCTTTTTCTGCATCTCCGCGCAAGAGTGAACTCGTGGAATGCATAAGTCATTAGCAAGGCAAGCAAAATGGAAGGAACAGATTGTCCGATATTGGTTTCTTGTACTTCTAAGCACTGTTACCAGTGCGCTTTCGGGTCGTACCATTGGCAGGCTCGACCGTTTCGCAACACGCTGACGGTGCCTGCGGTGTCCGGCACTGCAACCACGTGACACCGGGTTCCCATATTTGTCCCTGGCGCGCACTTTGCTGCCAACGAACCAACGTTCCTTCACTGCAGTGCGCGGCCTCGGAAAACAATTTGTCACGGCGAGCTTCGCCGGCTCGTCGTCCCCGTCGGCGGCTGGAGGGGCGAAGCAGTTTCGCCGTCCAGCGCGCAGACACCCTGCTCTCGCTCCACTTGTTCTGGGCGGAGCATCCTCGCCGTTATGTCAAGGAGCACACGGACGACACCGAGTCCTACACTTCAAGAAAAAGAAAATGCGCATCCCGCAGCGCACGCGGCCTTGTCGTGAAGCGACAGTTCGCGGCACGTCGTCGCCTCCGCCTCGGTCATTGTCCGTGGCGTGAATGCGTAAGAGGGCAGAGGACGGCAGACTGGTAATTAACGCCGACCCGCTCTCCACATCTCGCCTCACTCACTTTGCTTTTCTTGTTTTCTCTCTCTCTCGCTCTCTCTCTCTCTCTCTTATTCTGACAACCATTTGGGCTCTTGCTCGAGCGGAGGGCACGAGTGAGAAAAGGGAGAAAGCATGTGCGAAGTGGTTATATGCGGAGAAGCTGCAGCTCATAAGGCCGCTGCAGCGCGACGCCAATTACGACTAATTGTTGCGCGCAGCCAGCGCTCCGTAGCGCTACTTCATTGCTGGCAGCGTTGTACTCGCTGGCTGCAGCGTTTGTTTGCCAATGAGCAGAACAGAAGCGTACTGAACGAGCTGCGAATAACTGCGCCAACTATGCGCATGTGGGACACGTTATCCTGCGTAAATGCGTTTGTTACAATGTCATTATGATGTTGTCTGGTTCCTAGCTGCGGAGAGAAAGAACCGCAGGAGGAAGAGAAGGAAGAGGACTTTTTCTTGCTGCAGGCAGATCTAACCCTACAAGAGTTGCCGGCAATTGGTCTGCCCGAATGCCACTTATCAATTGAAAAGCCTGGAGAGAGAGAGAAGGATAGAGACAGAGAGATAAAGGGGATGCGAAAGGTAGGTAGGTTAACCGGAAGATAGATATCCTGTTTGCTACCCTGCACTAGGGAAGGGGTAAGGTGAGGCAGAAAGATAAAGAAAAATGCACACACAAAGGAGTCTGTTACAACAAATGTAGGGAAGACTAACGGCGCGGACCACATGATGAGTGTTGTTGCAGCTATACATATAGATTCTCCGTCTTTTTAACTGGACGATCAGTCGCACGGGCTCCACGTAGGAAACAGCTGGTCCAGCAATGATACCATCATCTTTGCAAACATACCCCACCAGAAATATCTACCTCTCACCGATTCACTATGCGCGCGCGCTATAGCTGTGCTGGATAACGCTTGACTAAAGGGCTGAATTGCCGCGCGTTGGCAATGAGGGTAAATGGAGGAGACCTCACGTTGTACTGCGCGTTTCGAGCCTAGCTCGACACACAAATAAACGTATAATGCGAGTATCCATCAGTGTTTATCTTAGAAATTGTTTACGCTAATGAGTGCTTTCTGAAGTCGCTGCCTTTCATTTAAATGGAACCTTTTCTTATCTATTCCCCGAACTTTGCGATTGCTGGAATCTGTGTTGCATGATGGGTCTCCGGTGTTGGAACTCTTCAAGTTTACGTTGAGTGAGGCGCCTTTTGGTTAAAACGCGCCCAACTTAGTCGTGCACATGACATATACTTGCAACCGGTAGCTAAAGAAGCTCAGAGTTCCTCGCAAATACCAAACACAACTTCGCCAAACCGATTCCCACAGCGTGCGGGACCCGGATGACCTTTGCTACATTAGCGATTCACATTCCAGCGTTTACAAATGATGGTGTTAGTACGAATTCAATGCGAACTCTGCCGCAGACCAGGCACTGCGCTAGTTTTCGTTCTTTTCATTGCGTGCCCCCCCCCCCCCCCCCCCCCACCAGACTGCCGCGCAGTTCACTCCGCACAGTTCATGCCGCACACGAACTGCGTCAAAGACCTCATTTACCTACAACCTTACAAACCTACTATATCTAAATGCTCGATATACCTGATCTGACTAGGTTGAGAGAGAGGGAAGCTTTTATTGTTTAAAAGAATTTTCGTGCAACGGTCGGAGGCCCTTTATTCCAAGGCCCCACTGACTTCGGCCGCACGCTTGACCTGTTTAGTGAAGGACTGTTGTCCCGCCAGGCCTGAGTTGGTTAGCTGCGCCTCCCATTGCTTTATTGTGTGGCGTGTTTTATCAGACCGGCGTGATTCACAATCCCAGTGTGTTGTAGTGTTGCTATGCCACCGTACCACGGAAAGATGCGTTGGACTACGTTGAAGAAAAGGGGTGCGGGGTGACGGGGCAAAGGATACCAGATTTGTTCGCCTTCTCCAATTACCCCATTTCTTCGAGCTCTGTGCTCAATAGCTGCGACAAGTGACCCAAACGACGTTGCCGCGCTGCTAACCTTGGCGCACGCACGAAAGTGCGACGCGATTGCATGTCTGCACGTATGCGATCGTTTACGAACAAACCGCCCTCACCTAACGCGCCTTTCCGTTGCTCCTCTACAATGCTTTCGGCAACGGGTTTCTTGCGGCCGCCGGTCGATATGCCGTTGCCGCATCTCGAGCAAGCCAGTGAATGACGCCGGCCATAGTGTGCCAGCTGCCGTCTGGTGCCGATGCGTGGGCCGCTTTACTGCAAATACAGGGCGTGAGTCGAATGGCGACGGCGAATGCAATTCGCGAGCTCTCGGCTAATTTTGTGATTGCGGCTCTGCCTTTGACCTACAGGAAGCGATATTCTCGCTTTCGGAGTTTGAGTAGTACTGGTATATACGCTGGCTGGCAGGCTTCATATGGAGACTGTGTGCCTTCATATGGCTGCAGGTTGGGTTAAGCGCGACAACGGGTTTGGGTTAGAATCATCCGCCGCCGCCAGGCGATAGCAATAATAGTGCCCTAATGTCCTACACAGAAAGCTGTACCGTTAGCGGCCGCTAAGTGTTGCTTCTATGCCATAACTATCTCTCGGCTAAGGTTATGATAACGCGACCATTTCTTAAATGGGAAGAAAAGTTGCAAATTGCGCCACTTGAGACCAGCTGCTCCATGCTCACTGATCGCGTAGCAACACTACACCTAAAATGAAAAAAAAAAGAAATAGAGAAATATAACTATTTCTATAAAAATTTAATGGCGATTTAGCGGTAAATGCGAGAAGAATGAGTTAGCATTATATAGCATCTCTTTGAGGTCTCGGATCGAACTGTGCCCACCACATTGTAAAGTGTTGTTCAGGAGCTCCCTCGACACACGTCCTGCCTCTGCACACACAGACCACCGTCATGTGCACTATATATATATATATATATATATATATATATATATATATATATATATATATATAGCACATACATTTTTGCCCTTTGACGCTCCTAATGCTTGCGCAATAAAACGCGCACTGTCTACGCCAAAACCTCCTGACCAGTGTCTTAGTTATTTAACAGGAACAATCACGGCGTCGGTGATCATAATAATGATCGTAATGGGAAGACGAATAATGAATCGTATTACTGCTCGGCAGCTCGGTCCTGCTGGACTATCTGAAGCGACCATGCTGTAAAATTAACATGAGTATGTCTAGTGCACAAGGCAACTATAGATTACGCCGAGTAAACGCAGTGATCAAGCAAATACGAAACTTGCGCAGAACAAGATGCACGCCATTCGCCAGCACTTGAGAGCCCAGGTACCGTGCAACCGTATCTGACTCTGAACTATGCACTAGTTTTCTGATTACGTTATAGTTCTCATATGAAATGTTTAGACTGAAACTGCATGTACACTCACTGTGCAGATGGCAGGCAGGTTTGATGATACGTCGATTGTGCTTTGGCAAGAATCCGTGAAAGGAATGAATACTTGAATTGCCATTGCTTTAGCAGATATGACCACTGCTTGATGATATCTAAACAATGGGCTGTAATCGAAAAGGGATATAAATATTATGGAAATATTGTGTAGCTTCAGCAGAAAAATTTTCCTACTGATGTCTATATTCAACAAGTAGCTGTTCTCGTAAATGCTGTTGGCCTGCCGTGTTGGCGTCGTGTAAGCCGCATTGACTGTACGCCATTATTCAATGCACTCATCTCAATAGGCTGCTGGACATCGTGATCAGAACTATCATCATCATCATCATCATCATCATCATCATCATCATCAGCCTAGTTACGCCCACTGCAGGGCAAAGGCCTCTCCCATACTTCTCCAACTACCCCGGTCATGTACTAATTGTGGCCATGTTGTCCCTGCAAACGTCTTAATGTCATCTGCCCACCTAACTTTCTGCCGCCCCCTGCTACGCTTCCCTTCTCTTGGAATCCAGTCCGTAGCTCTTAGTGACCATCGGTTATCTTCCCTCCTCATTACATGTCCGGCCCATGCCCATTTCTTTTTCTTGATTTAAACTAAGATGTCGTTTACCCGCGTTTGTTGCCTCACCCAATCTGCTCTTTTCTTATGCCTTAACGTTACACCCATCATTCTTCTTTCCATAGCTCGTTGCGTCGTTCTCAATTTCAGCAGAACCCTTTTCGTAAGCCTCCAGGTTTCTGCCCCATATGTGAGTACTGGTAACACACAGTTGTTGTACACTTTCCTTTTGAGGGATAGTGGCAACCTACTGTTCATGATTTGAGAATGCCTGCCAAACGCACCCCAACCCATTCTTATTCTTCTGGTTATTTCAGTCTCATGATCCGGATCCGTGGTCACTACCTGCCCTAAGTAGATGTATTCCCTTACCACTTCCAGTGTTTCGCTACCTATCGTAAACTGCTGTTCTCTTCCGAGACTGTTAAACAGTACTTTAGTTTTCTGCAGATTAATTTTCAGACCCACCCTTCTGCTTTGCCTCTCCAGGTCAGTGAGCATGCATTGCAATTGGTCTCCTGAGTTACTAAGCAAGGCAATATCATCAGCGAATCGCAAGTTGCTAAGGTATTCTCCATCAACTTTTATCCCCAATTCTTCCCACTCCAGGCCTCTGAATACCTCCTGTAAACATGCTGTGAATAGCATTGGAGATATCGTATCTCCCTGTCTGACGCCTTTCTTTATAGGGATTTTGTTGCTTTCTTTGTGGAGGACTACGGTGGCTGTGGAGCCGCTATAGATATCTTCCAGTATTTTTACATATGGCTCATCTACACCCTGATTCCGTAATGCCTCCATGACTGCTGAGGTTTCGACTGAATCAAACGCTTTCTCGTAATCAATGAAAGCTATATATAACGGTTGGTTATATTCTGCACATTTCTCTATCACTTGATTGATCAGAACTATAGTTGCTTTTAAAAAATTGTCTCTGCCTTGTCGTATACTTCCTATGCCACTTTATTTTGATTCCGCAAGACTCTTCTAGCACTGACAATATAGTGACGAAACGTCTGCGAACTAGCAGCAAGCTGTCAAGTGACAATTACAAACATTGCCACAGAACCAGCCTCATGATCACTGTCGAGGTTAATGCGATCAGCAATCAAGCAATCTCGGCACCACTAGGCAATGATGAAGACACACCTTTGTGAAGACACTCTGACGAGTTTATTGACTTGCCGATTCCCTCTGCATTGATTCATTGGCGTCCCCTATTGTACATAGTCGGGAACTGTGGATATGGAAGTACAACACGTATTTGAGCGCTCTAAAGTCGTTGAGCCTCGTGTAGAAGACGAGGTCAGGTATTCCACGTGTCCTCGGTTACTGGTTCGTAGTCGGTGAACCTTTTGTTTCACGCCAAACGCTTCTTTTGAAAACTGTGCGAGCCAGGCGAAACTCGTCGTTGAATAAGTGCTTCTTGAAGTGCTCGCCCACCGCTGTCAAGCGTTTGTGTTTGGCGGCTTGCGAGCCAATCGTTCATTCTGGTCTTGACGCTTCCGTTGCACTAGGACTTCACACTTTGCGGCGACGCCTTGACGCCCTACCCGCCTGCCTCTTGTGCTGGATGACGGCGCGTTTGCAGCGGCGCGTCGACGCTCAGCCTGCCGCATTTTGTGCAGTCGCGTTTCCCTCGCATCACACTGCTGAGCAGCGTATCGACGGCGAGGCGCCTCAGCACGACGCATTATTTAGCCTCTTCGACCTGTAGAGACGTAGAGGCTTTCCTAGGTGAGGTCACACCAGTAATAAAAGGGAGGCACAGGTCGTTCGCCGTTTGCGCGTGTACGGAGACTCAGAAGAAGTGACTTCGAATAAACTGCTGCGATATTGCATAGGATATACTTCTTGAGGTGGAGCCATGCCGGTACTTAAAGGGAGGAAGGTTTGGGTACGGGCTAGTTGGTATTCCATGGTATCAATCGTCACTTACAGCGCATACATAAACGAGGGACAAAAAGGACGACGAAGACAAGCGCTGACTTCCAACTGATTGTGCCAGAACCAATTCTGTTTCTAAGGAACGTAGAATTTTCAGTATTAATCATAGAAAAAAGTATACAGTTTGTTCGAAAGGTGTTGTGTATGCGATACCTCTGAAATACGGTCGGTCTTGTATAGGGCAGACAGGTAGATGTCTTAACGTTAGGTTACAAGAACACAGCAATAAAGTGCGCAAAGGGCGGGAAGGGTTTCTAGGTGTTCATTGCGCACAATCCGGCTGTATCCCGCTATTTGAAGAAACCACTATCTTAGCTAAGCATTCTAATGAATGCACCAGACTTATCATTGAAGCAACAGCGATTGCCGATGGTGACTGAGTTAGTAAGCCATCAATTGCATTAACTGACAAAGAACTGGTTTTTCTGAGGTCGCACATGCGCTCTCGTTCATCTTAGGTCATGAATTTTGAATGCATGCTCACGTCAGGTTGATGCTTTGTAGGGGGCGGTTTTGACTTGGTGTCTCAGTATATATATGCTTGTTTGTCAAAATAAAAATCAGTTGGAAGTCAGCGCTTGCCTTCGTCGTCCTTTTCGTCCCTCGCCTATGTATGCGCTGTAAGTGACGATTGGTACCGTGAAACCTAAAGGCATGCGCTTGAAGCGGTTTGTATATATATATATATATATATATATATATATATATATATATGAGAGGGGGGGGGTCCTGTAGAGAAACATACCGCACTGTGATTTGGTAGCAGCGAGCGTGAGCGTGTATATGGGAGTAAACACCCGCCGTGGTGGCGTCGTGGCTTTGACGTTGCCTAGCTAAGCACTAGGTCACGTGATCAAATCCCGGCCTCGAATACCGCATTTCGAAGGGGGCGAAAAGCAAAAACGCCCATATACCGCGCATTTTCGTGCACGTTTAAGAACGCCAGGTGGTCAAAATTTATCCGGAGTCCGACAGAACGGTGTGCCTCATAATCAAATCGTGGTTTTGGCACGTAGCACTGGAGAATTTATATTTGAACGTGGGGTTGAGCATATCTGACTTCGAATGAACAGCAACGAGATTGCATGGGCTTCTTTTTGAGGCGTAATGCTTAAATTTTCACTGTTAGCTAGAAGAGCGCCCTTTTCTCACTATTATCGTTAAATTGTTTCCACGCGACGCGATTCACGTGTCAAGCGTTTCAAATCGCTTTCTCGTACGACTGAAGCTGATTAGGATATCATGTGTGATTTCTAGGCGTGTGTCCATGGTGTAATGTTTTGATTACTTCAATGCATTAGGCCATGAACGCAAGAGTTTGTTGCTGACGGGCTGTGCAGGGTGGAGCTGCGCAGCCTGTCAGCTGCACTCACTCTGTTTCCTGTTTGTATATTAAGACAAGTGTATGTTACTGATATTTGTAACGCGCTAACAAACCGGTAATAAAGAAAAGAAAGTATTTATGTTCTCATGGGTAGAGATCTGCTGTATAGAGGGAACTGGACTCTAAACGAGCCGTCGCAAATGTTTTTTCTTTATTTTTTTTTATTGAGAGTAATGTGATAACGGTTAGGTAGCAGCACTGTGGGGCTTGGTTAAGAATGCTCATCGCATCAAGTGTTAGTGAAACCTGCACGTCAAAGGCTATGGACACGAAGCGTTTCTTAATAAGAGGCTCACTTGAGTGCTGCTTAAGGAAGGGCTATAGGTGTTGTAATAATCGTTCACCGAGAATATCAGCATTAAGAAACTGTGTTTTGACCATTGCAAAGGTTAAGACTACTGCATCCTCAGCGTCACATGAGTCAACAGGATGACCGAGCTTTCGCTTGACACGACGAGCAAACCACACCCCATATTCAGATGTCGAATTTGTAACGGAAATTTGGGTTACCTAATTCGCGCTAGCACAGCTGTCTCAACCTTAACCACATACAAATGAGCAGCACTACAGCAACGCGTTCAACTGTGTTTCCCTCCCGCTTGTTCCTCCGTCATTTCCTCTTACCTGTCGTGACGTTCTGTCGAAATCGCGTGAAGCCGTCGCTGAATGACGCCGACGAAGCGATGCAGGAAGACGAAGGTTTCGCAAGGTCCGCATCTGACACGCTTTGGCGCTTGCTTATGCAGACCGGATTTCCTGAGGTGTCTGTTAACCGAGATCACACTTGAATAACCTCCTGATAACCCAAAATGAAATCATGCGGGTCATATACGGTGCTGTTCTTTGTACAGCAGACACGAACAGCTCTGCCATCGTTGTGGCTGGCAGTGAGGCAGAGGCATTTTTTTTTTTGTAGCAGCTCTCAGCTATTAAGTTGGACTCTGTGCAAGGAGCAAACGACACACTAGCCATCGAGATCGTGCTCCGATCATGTTCATCGAAATATAGTGAGATCATGCTCAGATTACACCATCTTACTTAATTGTGAGTCCTCCTAAACGACTCAGAAATATACCTGAACGATTTAGCTATAGTACTAACCTACAGAAGAACTTGTTCGAATCAACAGCCGCCTCTACTGATATCTCGTGCCTGCTACGTATTATAACTAGTCGCCCTTGTAGTGCGCGGTGTATACCGTCAAAGCAAAGTTGGAGAACATTCCTCCTATTGAGTTCAGCGTGCATAGATGGCGGTGATCAAGTGTCAACTCGGCCCGCTGCATATGAGCTTCTGGACAGACAGCCATAGATGTTGACGACACCTACACGGCCACTCTGAAGTTGAAGTCGGGCTGCGCTTACGTAAACCACATGTAATATGTTATATATATACTGTAAGCTAATAACAAGCGGTTGAGGAAATTTCGCTGGACTTCACGTACGTGTGAGCCTGGCTTCATAGAGAAACCTGAGAAATTGAGACAGCCTGAATTGAAAGTATAGAACCAGCGCAAGTCAGAGAGGTCCGAGTCAACCACAGAAGTGTGCATGTGTGACACATGAATATGTATAGCAGGCTTATGTACCAGATGACACATCTAAGTTGTTGCAACGCCTAAGGTGTTATATACAAACCCTTCAAAAAGGCCCTAATGGCATCTAATTAAAATCCGGTTTTATGCTGCTTAGAATTTTCAAACGACGTTTTCCGTGCGTCTGCCCACCCAGCCACACAACGGCAAATCCATTGTAAGCGATACATCCTATGGATGTACTGGTAAGCCTTGAAGGCTGTTCTCATAGAAGCTGAAAAATGACGGGCATGTCATTTGCTGCAGGTGGATAGAGACTTCTCTCCCAATGGCTCCGTCCAAGCGCCGTTTCAAGATCAGTGTTGGAGAAATCTAGAATCTAAAGGCACGGCATTTAATGCCTCATATATTACCACCGTGACGTAGGGGTAGAAAGCAGCACGCGTAACGAATCAGAATGCGACACAGCTGCAGCTTGCAACTCACCTAGTACAGGATGCTGCATCGGCGCACTCGCCTCCAACAACACCTTAAGTTAATCTGCTCTCGCAAGCGAAGTTCACATCACTTAGGTACTCGATGAGTAGACAAGACACCCTGCTTCTGAATGCGGGATGCCTTCGCGGCAACCGCTTCGTGTGAAGGAGAAACATAGTGGATCAGAGACGTTCCTTTTCGCCCTCCTCATAGCGTTATAGCGAGTATTCTGGCATTGCCGTGATGGAATAGGGCTCAGCACGCCGCGTTGTTATGCGTGGTTATGCGTGCTGTTGAATATAAACTGTGCTGTGTCCTGGACGCAGCACTAAAGTACAGAATTCTGGTTGAGGCGTTTCAGCGCTCACGCGCTCGACGCGCTAGTGCATCAGTAGCAAGGCGCGACAGGCGCAGGTAAGTTAAGCAGGAGGCTAATGTTTCCTCTTGGGTCTCCGTATCCGTTTCGGGTGGGTCGGTAAACCATCATCTCGGGGAGAAACGAGGTCGTTAACTGCTTCTGTCCACGGCGTTGACACGCGCCGCCACTAAAAGACAAAAAGAAAGAAAGGAAGAAACGAGCAAACGAGACGCGCAAGGCTACAATTGTGCGCGGAGGTCACGTGGTGTCACCGCGTCGGGACACAACTATATACGCAGAGCCTCCCGGCGCGAGAACCTTGGGAGCTCGGACTAAGTTGGCGAACTCCCTTATCTCTCAAGCCGAATGCTCCAGCAATCTTTGCGGTTGACCGACCAAGAGCGGTCGTCGCTCGTCGTTTAGCGCGGCCCGGCGAGGCGTCACCCGTGGAAGTGGGACGGCATTTGGCCTCCCTCTCGGTGACGTCCCCTCGGCTCGCTACGATAAGCGTTCTATATAGCGGAAGTGTCGAACTTTCCAGCTTTCACCTTTGTCAAATGTTGGTGAACTAATGCCTTGGTTGCCGCACTCTTTTTTAACTCGCTATGTTCACGTTTAAAGGGACTCCGCAGAGAAAAAAGAAGTTGGGCTGCATTGGTAAACTACTCTTCTACAACACCTACCAGAAAAGCCACAGTTACCGTATGAGGCGGCGTGGTGAACCGGAAAAGGCGCAAAAATTATTGACAAGCGGTAAATCAATTTGAAGTTCCCGCAGCAGCTTACCATGGCGTCATCGATTCTGATCGGGCCTAGTTAATCTTGTTTGTCCATAAACATCAGAACTGCAGAAATGTACGTGTTGCAAAAAAAAAGGGGGGAGACCGGTTACAATTATCGAACTAAAAAAAATTGTAATTTAGTAACCTAAAACAATCATTCATTAGTTATTTCCTGGTATCAATGTGCGAAGTGCTCATCGATATCAGCGCCAGCTCAATTCGTCGACCAAAATCTGGCGAAGGGTTCACGTGAGGAAACAAACACTGGGTGCCCTGGTTTGCCTGTCTCAACGCGCGCATCCGCGAAGCTGCTGCGTGACACGCCCGCGGGCTTTCTGCTGTAGTTCCCACCAAATTCAAGCGCTCAAAGCTGCGTCGCCTGTGACAGCTTGTCTCGTCATATTAAGGTAACTGGTTCCATGTAGTTGGTTGCTAAATAAAGTAATTGAATTACAGTGGGCATTACTGAGTAAAAAAAAAGTAATAGATCAACCGCGAGACGGCGAAAAACTGTAATTGATTACAATGAATTCTTCACACCTTGTTTGTTATGTCAGGATTGGGGGCTCAATCCCGTCGCTCGTGATCCGTTGTCAAGATTGGAGTCGGGCATGAATTAGAAGGTAGCTGGCCCATGCCGACGTCCAACTTATCCACGCTGAGGACGTTGATGAAGGGAAGGACTGCTTCTCATCGAGAACGAGGAATATGGGTTTATTTACAGTATTTATATCAGTCTAACATGACTGTTTGAGAAAGTACATCAGTCTAACATGGCTGCTTGAGAGAGAGTGTCCTGAGCAGCCGCACAACAGCGGTTTTTAAACACTCGGTCCTCTCCCGATACAAGGCGATGCGAACGTTCGTTTCGTCATCGCAAACTAGCCGCCTCCCCGCAGGATGGTCTACGCACACAAATGGCCACACGTTAGAATGTCCGGAGCCGACGTCAGAGGGGCCCCGTAGAACTCGGAGCCGTTCCGCGTAGCGCGTTGGGGAGTTTGGGAACAATAGTTGGCCCGCCGAACTCCTTCCATCACAAAGTCGATTTAGTCACGCTGTGGCTAGAAGTTGGCGGCGACGCTCCCGGAATGTTGCCGTCATAGCCGTAAGTGGGTGGCAATCTTGCACTGCAGCTGGCCATTCTTACCAGCCGCTGGCCATTCTTAACAGCGCCGGGATGTTGCCGCCATAGTCGTACGTGGGTGGCAATCTTGCACTGCAGCTGGCCATTCTTAACAGTTAGCTACAAATCTGGTAAGTTTGGACTAAATTGCGGCCCAATATAGATGACTCTTGAAACTGGCAAGCCTCCAGAACCTTCAGTGAGCCGCAGCAGCACGTATAGTAAGACAGAGAGAGACAGAGAAAATGAAAAAAATAAGAAGATAGTTGTGATGCCGCAATCGCGTACGGGTGCGAAATTTAAATAAATAGAACTTTGGCTTTCATTTTACATACAAGCAATCAGCCAATAATCTTGAAATTGACTAAGCGTTTTTGCAAGAATACTTTATTAGTCCAAACTGATTTCGTGTTTTTGTTCGTTGTCACTTCAAGTGAAGACTTAGTGTGACTGTAACGGCTGTAACATTTACTTTCGAACTGGCGGCGGTTTTCTCAACCAAGGGGCAGATGTTTCCATCTGCTTTGCCTTTTGAAATGTGGTATTCGGTTCTGCATCTGCTCTGAAACAGTTGGCAGTGAACATAATCATATGCCCCGTGTTCTGTGACAACGTCGGCTGCTTACGAAGGGGCTTGCGCTCACAACGGCAGCGGTTCAGTTTACATATCCACACGCCGAAACACGTGCCTATAGACACAGATACAAGAGAGAAGACCTTCGGGACTTCGTCTTGTCTGGTTAGCCGTAGCAGACACAACATTGGTCCTGTTTCTGCGCGCCTAAACGCCGAGGCAGAAATCTGACGCGGTGCTTGACTGCGTTGCGCCAAAGAGAGCAATGCGCACACCTCACACAGCTTGAGTTTTGTGGCCGAGCAATATGGCAGGAGTCGACGCCATATGCGGTGTTTGTTGCTCCTGGGTTACGCTCTCGATAGGCCTTTTGCGTGTGCCTTATTTCTTGCTACACTTTCTTAACATGATGTGCGCCTAGTGCTCGCAGAAGTGGCAATAGTAACAACAAGGTTTTGTAACCAATATATAAAAAAATACCATCTTTAGATTTGACGAAGAGTAATCTGCACCAAAGGGTACTTCTTCATAGACCAGCTAGTAGCGCCTTGTCCTCGTAAATATGGTAGGAGTACACGTCATTGTTTTTTGGTCATACATATTTTTTTTTTCACTTCGGAAGGAAGCTGAGTCCTAATTTGTCCATGTAGAACGTTTATTTCGGTGAACGTGCGCGAAAATACATGTGATTTGAGACTACATTATTATGGTTGGTGTGCCAAACGGTCGGCCATTGCTAGAATTGCTGAGGCACAGATTGCATGGTAATCGTATGAGACACGAGGCATGCGGGACAGCAATGTACTTATCATCGATGGTAACATTGTGTCCAATACCGCAGACGTCCCTTTAGCTGTTAGGCCAGCCATACACACTTACAACCTTACGGCTATCAGCGCCATGTGTCGCGATGCCAATCTCTGCACTTCCTGTAACCTAATGACTCTTCCAGTGTCCATCACTTTCCTCCGACGATTCCCTCTTTTCTCGGCATCTGTTGGTCAGGATTCTAAGCAGAAAAACCCGAATCGGGAGCGGTTTATTGAGTACGAGAAGAGCGTCTGTCAGTGTGTATTCCAGCGTGTTTTACCTCTTACACGAAACACAGCTGGTTGATCCTTGCGCCACATGCGCTTGTCATCTTCGTAGCCTGTGGTTCAGGGATGGCGCCGAGCCAGCTGTGCCGGCCATTCTTCGCATCGTTTCCAGAGATGTGCGCCAAGAGGTTCCCTCTACCTCACCACTTTATGGCTTCCTCGCTGCCTGCTTAAGAGATGTCCCTAATAAATACACCCACGATTCAACCTCTTTGCTAAGCTAATGGGATGAGTGCACTTCCATAACAACCTCAACGTCCGGTTCTGAGATCACCGTGACCAAAACAAACGCACATTGTTAGCCGGCACGGGAACCAAACACATCACGCCATCTTCCCAGAGAGATGACGACGGTATGTAATGCCGGCCGCACTAGCTGAAAGCGAACTTAACCGAGCTGTCTGTCGCGGTCCCGAAAAGATATCGAAATGAAGCGAGCATAATTTGAAGAGAAAGTTCTTGCATGCGGCAGCCGTATGTAGACGAACTACAGCGCCTTTCATTCAATGTGTATTTGTCCTGTTTATGACTGCGTTATATTAAAAGCCACATGAAGTCTCTGACAACGCATCACTGTGACAGTGAAAAAGATGAACTACAACAACGCTTTTAATCTGCACGTTATCACGTGCAGATTCATTTGCTGTTTCCCCACTGTTAACTGTAAGGATTACCATTTCATTAAAGTTGATATACGGAAGCTCCTCGTTCCACTGAAACATGTGTGCTAAATTTTCAACGTTTGCGGTGCTGGTTTAGGCAAAGTACTTTCAAGAAAGAATTATCTGTGGCGCAATGATATCGCTGAAGTAACTTACTACACTTATGTTAAGAAATAGGGCGTGACACCTTAGACAGGCTGCATCTAGACTCGCTTATTAATTTCGCCATCTAATGTTCATCGAACTGCGCCCTAATCTCAGAACGCCAGACATTTTGTATTTTGTGCGCAACAAATTAGGCACACAATGGCCAGATGAACAAAACACTACAATTTAGCCTATAGCGTTGTGAAGACCTCATTGGAGCAACTTAGGCTACTGCAATGCAAGTGTGAACACCAAGGCTCTCAAATGGGCGCTTCGTTATGACCATGCTAGCTATAACAGAGCATGGATAGTTGACGGCCGTGTTTATTCTTAGATCATATTTCTTAGCCCATCATAGAAACCGAGTGCTCCTCATCCTCCTATTGAAAACCAACATTGCAATGATCGGAACGTTATTTCCGCGATCCAACTGTCACGCACACCTATTGGTCGCCTCCTATAGTTCGAAGTGTCGCCTACGTAAGCTAGATCCTTCCGCAAAGCTGCAACAACCATCACAATTTTTTCCGCTCCGATGTAACATTATTATGCCGCCTCTGGGTCGAGATGGAATTTACAAAAGCTTACCCGTTCCGCAGTGAAATAGGTGGGACACGCCTAAGTGCGAACCTTGCGGTGCGAAAGAAACTAATGAACAACGCCTGTGTCTCTGTTCCTTGTATGACGCCCAGCGCCACCCTCTCCGGACGGCATTAAACTGGCCTAAATCGAAGTCATTTCAGTCATCTTTGGACCATGAGTAAAGCGAGAAATCTGGCTTATATTTGGCGTACATTGATCTTGTGTAGATTGAGTACAATTTAATACAGTTCATAACCACAAGAGGACACGCCTGTATTCCTTGTCTGGAGTGCCCTGTCGGAGTTACTCGTTTTACTCAGTTGTATTCATTGCATAACAAGGTTACTTCTCGGAGTATGGCCATGCTCACGTTATGACGCAGAAAGCAACGAGGGTGTTGCTGCTGTACCTGAAGTCGAAAGGTCTCTGAAGCCGTTTATATAGAGTTGGTGCGCTCAAATAGTGCTTCTTTTTTCTTCCTTTCTTTCTTTCTTTCTTTCTTCCTTTCTTTCTTTCCTTCTTTCTTTCTTTTCGGACCTTCATCGGCTTCCCTCAGTGCAGGGTAGCAAACCGGAAATGCGTCTGGTTAACCTCCGTGCACTTCCTTGCTTGATTCTCTACCTCGGTTTTATCCTCCTGAATATCTGTTCTGATGTTTCTCTAAAATAAAACTCCTAACATCATAGATAAGCATAATATGCTGCAATGTCGTAATTTGCTCTCAGTTATGCGAGCACTGCGGGGTTCTCGTTGTGGCTGAAGTTCGGTGCACTGTAAGATTTACGGGTGTACCACGTCCTCATTTTCAACTCCCGTCACTGACAAAATCCCAGATCGCTTTGTTTCTTTCCATTATATGTTCTTCTTTTTCTCCTGTCTTTTCGTTTATTTTGTAGAAGAGGAAGGATACTTCAGATTCCATGGGAGCCATAGTGGTCTCGTCCGAATTTGGTCGCTATCGCAGGGAAGAGCCTTTGGTAAATAGAATTCCATTTTCCCATCTCCCGGTGTCCATCCTGAAAATCGATAGTTCACATTCCACTTCGTACTTGAACAAACACCGTGGGCACTTCCGTTTGCACCTTCATGCATATCGCTCTGCGGGCTGGCGTTGCTATATAATGGGATAGATTTGACGACCGACCGCGTTAGACCAATTTCGAGAACGTCGTCTAAGCTCCCCGTGCTTACGCGAAGAAATAAGTACGCGTGAATTTGGGTATTATAGCCTGCCGCGGTTTTCGTCTGCTGATTTTGCAAATCTTTTGCTTTGTTTCCGCGAAAGTAGAAGCGCGTGCGACGTGCTCCCTTTTCTTATCGGATGGTTTCGACGTGAACGCGTCCTTTTACCGGCCCTTCTTGTCCTATTTCCGTCTTTTTATATAATCGATCTACAAATCGATATACCTGCTCGCCTGTTTTCTAACGTCCTTTCATGTTACAGTTGTTTCCGTGTTCCTCAGAGACTCGTACTGACTGGCTGGCGTCATGAATTACGTATCGAGCCTTCTTGTTTCCAGTTCAAGCGCAGCGACATCGAAAGGAAATCTCCTGTGTAAGTTGCACATTAAGGAAAATTGCGCCCTTAAAGATTTCTATAACGCCCTCCCTTACATCCATAGAAAAGAGGGTTTAGGCCAACTAATTCACCCATGTTAAAGGGTGATTATTTTGAAATTGCGTCTTTCCCCCAGTGTGTGTTTTGACGAAATGCACACTACACTTTATTTTTACAGTGATATCTTTTATTCTGTCACAACCCAAGTCTTTCGGACGTTTGCCGAAATAATTCCAAAGTGTTTTCCGAGATGTTTACAAAAATATACCGAAGAAAAAAAAAGAAGCCGTGCAGGCATTCTAACTGTGAGCCTACAGATTACCAGAAGTGATACCTCTCGATCACTACACGTTTTTTTTTCATGGTGTTTATTACGAACATAACACGTACTTGTGCAGGCTATTTACATACAGGTCGAAACAGTCCTAGCCGCGTACACTCCACCTGCGTAACAACGGGGAATAATACTACACATTAAGAGGGCAGTATACCACCTCGAGCTGCTCTTTTAGGCTGACTCAACGCTATTCAGCGCTTCAGTCCATCCGTAAATCAGCTCCGCGATGAAACAATCCGCCGTGGTTGCTTAGTGGCTATGGTGTTGGGCTGCTAAGCACGAGGTCACGGGCCACGGCGGCCGCATTTCGATGGGGGCGAAATTCGGAAACACACGTGTACTTAGATTTAGGTGCACATTAAAGAACCCCAGGTGGTCGAAATTATTCCGTAGTCCCCCACACTGGCGTGCCGCATGTGCAGATCACGGTTTGGCCACGTGAAAACCCCAGAACATTTAAGGTGAAACAACTGAAGTGAATCTAGCAATAAGATATAAAATGTAGGGAGGAAAGAAAAGGACAAACTAGTTGTGTCTTTCCACTTCACCACCGGAGTGCGCCATCTCCACAATAAATGCTGTCTTTTTTATCGTTATAGCAGATTGCTCCGCATGTACCTGCGAATGTTTATGTAAACTGATATTGCATGAAACAGCTCAAAACTCAGTGCGCCTGACATTGCGCCGGCCCCGGCGCTAAACCAGAAGGGAGCATGCGTGTGAAGAACTGTGATTGGCGGTATCTTTGAAGCAACACCATGCTGAAACTGCTTAAACGAAGCCAGTAGTAAATGACGAAAGGCGGGGTAAGAAATAAAAGGCTTTATGTTTCCACTTCATCACCGGGCTCGTGATGTACCTCAAGTGGCAGGTCGACGCCTATAGCTGACTGTGGCCATGGAGTTTTATGCAATAATCACTAGAGCGAGCTCTGGCGCTAGTGTCTATGGGAGCTGCAGTTGGGTTGAGCCAGCATGAGAATTATGGGAAGTACATGGATTTGTTTAAACTTCGTCCTTCTGGCTTCAAGCGGCTTCGTGACATTGTAAACTCGTCATTTTCAACAATGTACTCGGCAATAAACAGTTAGATGAACGTGATTAAAATTGTCCGCCGCACAGGCGCCCGATATTGAAACCATTACGCCACGGACGCATGCATCGACAAGCGACAAATACCGCCCTTTCGAATTTATCGCGGGCAAGCCAGTGCCTTGAGACCCTTGGCACGTTTCGATTTGGCCACCTCGACAGGCTGAACCGTTGCACTGAGTAGCGATTGTGCGTGTTTGCGGCGTCTTCTGCACTTAGGAAAGTATAGCTTGCACTGACATTTAGGACAATGAAGGCGTATAAAGCCTAATAAACGAATCCACAAGAACGCCTGAATCCAGAAGCACGAAGATCAGACAAATTCACGTACTTCCCATCATTCCCATGCTAGCTCAACGATTGCAGCGCCAGAGTTCCGTCAGAGTATATTGTAATAACCTGTATGCATACGACGTACTAGATCAATGATTTGCTGCAAATCGCAAGGAAACAGACATTTATGACGTTTTACTAGCTTGAAATATTCGAGTGCCCCAGCAACCTCAGCATTCTGCATGGTGTATGTTTCGCAGAAAACGCACCTTTAACGCATTAAAATCGATGAAAATGTGCACTAAGGATGTTCTCCTAACAAATGCACCCGTTTGCCTAATTTTCAGAGGCGGTAAGTGGAACAATAAAAGTGTGCGTCAACGTCCTGTCCACCTTCGAAGGTGTCATTTTCCTACACATGATGTAACTGGCGGACTTGAAAGCAGCATGATTGCACTATTGCATTTCACTTATCGGAAGAAAATATGCTTTGATGATGGTAACGATAATTAGGATTATGATAATAATAAAAAAATTGCTGGCTCTCCCGTAATCGAGAAGATGTAAGCATTAAATGGCAACCGGCAAAGCATATTGGTCGGCGATGATACTAGCCACAATCCTAAAATTGGTGTTGTGCACGTTCGCAACGGCATACCACAGCACATCACACCGCACCATACCACACTGAACCACACCACACCTTACCATACCATACTGTGCACTGACGAGTTTACTGGTCCATACGGACGCTGCCCAGCTAGAAAAACAAAACCGGCTGAAGGCGGCAAGACAGGTAGCGAAAGACGCCAGGGAAACAGATCGCACTGCCCAACTAGAACATGAAAAGCGCCTGAAGAAGGCGTCATGCAGCGTGGCGCCATCTCTCGACGTGACGCAAAACCCGCGCCGCGGAACTCACGGACCGCTGGCCTTCAAGAGAGCACAGGCAGCCCGCCTCAGTGCCAAAAGATGACATAGAAGTGTATGGTGCCCTGTATCTGCCTTTTTAACGTCGCCCTATTGGGAACGATAAATAAACCTTCAGCGTACTAGAAATTACAGCTTCAGTGATAGTGTGAACAAACAAACATTAGCAAGAACTTGGAAGCAATAATTTTTGTAACTTGTTTGGGCAGTACCTAGCGTATTACATACGCTAGGTACTTTCTTCGGTACATAGAGTTTGGGGCCAGAGACCGTTTTTTTTTTCTTCAGTTTTGACTGGTTGCCCGATGTTCTCATTTGTGTGCCCGGATAACGGCTCTGGCCTTTGGCTCAAGGTCATTTGAAGGTCGCCGACAACTGGAGCTAAAGTCATTTCATTTAATGATACGCAGGAGAATAAACAGATGGTTGCGTCGACTGAGAGCTGAATAAATGCTCCACTGATCCTAAAAAATGAAAACACATTCAGCAACTCCCGGTAACCCTTTGTCTGAACTTTGCAGTAACGTTGATTTTAACGCACGTCACATCTTCCTATATACGCCCACTTCAAAATACTTGAGAGTTACGTGATCTCTAGCTTTCTCGGAATGCGCAGCAAAGAGGGTAGAAGTACAGGCTGGCCCATGAAATACGTTACAAATATTAAATGATGCAACAGACACGGCATGGCGGTAAGGCGAAAAGCCGCGAGCGCTGATTTATAACTGAGGTGTTCAAGGGAATTGCATGCGATCTCGCTAATTAAGAGTGTGCGTTGCTAGATCTTCCTTGGACAAAGGTTTATCCCTAGCGCTGCCACCAGTTGTTGGATCTGGAGGACAATCCCATTTGCTGTCCCCCAGATATTGGACCTTGCCATTGGGTGCGGGAGTTGGCCGAGGTTGAGGAGGACTTTGCGATGAAAACTGGAGGTTTGTTTACATTATTTACAGTGAGAGTACAAAGAAATTAACAGTCATAAAAGTCGTTACGGGCCGGCAGCAACTCGGACGCTGCGGCCGTGGCAAGAAGCTCGAAAGAGATGAATCAAGGAATGCTCTACTGCTGCTCCCGGTCTCTGGCTTTTAAGCCCTTCGGTGTCTCGAAGTCACGTCACGTTCGGCCAATCGGCGAGCCCGCTCAGGTGACGCCATTTTCGGCCAATCGGCGAGCCCGCTCAGGTGTCGTCATTTTCGGCCAATGGTAGGCGCCCGTGCGATTGTGTCACACCCGGCGCACAGGGTGGCTCCTTGGGCCCCAATTGTCCGAGGGCTTACTTCTCTCTGCGGTATTGCCTTCGCGGTCTGCAACTGCCTTCACAAAGGCGGATGGGGGGATTGCTGCCAGGGCTTCACGGTGCATCACCTCAGGACCCACGTTACCTGGAAAAGTGCCAGGCTCTCGCTACACTTTCGGGAAGAGTCAAGCAGTGAATAGCTCCACCTGCGGCGCACGAGGTGGGGGACGCCAACTCGTTTGCACGTGCCGCGCCTCGGGAACGGGGTAGATCTGCTTCTGCGTTCCTGACTTAGGTGTGGCGTGGTTCGATGTGGTCTGGTGAACTCGAAGGAGGCTCAGGAAAAGGTCCCATATCTAACAGCGTGCTCCACTCGAGTCATGACAGTACGTTTCGCTTTTCTTTTTCTGAGCGACAACGCAGTAATTATCGAGTATCTGTTGCTTGTGACCAGGCAGAAAGAAATCGAGCTTAGTATTGGCTTCCTTGCTGCATCCCTAGGTAAGTACGGCAATTCTAAATCAGTCTAAAGCGGAGAAGTATCCTTTCAGAACTTTATTTTCTATTATTTGGCGAAACATGTTTGATCCTCGCTAGAGATTATCCACAGTGGTTGCTTAGTGGCTATGGCGTTGCGCTGATAAGCACGAGGTCGCGAGATCACATCCCAGTCGCGGCGGCCGCATTTCTATGGGGGAATCGCAAAAACGCCCGTGTGCTGTGCGTTGGGTGCACGTTAAAGGACCCCATGTGGTCAAAATTATTCCACAGTCTCCCACTACGGCGTGCCTGATAATCAGATCTAGTATTGGCACGCAAAGCCCCAGAATTTAATTTTTAATCTGGAGCGAGAACGCTGAACTTCTTCGTTTTCATGCCGCAAAAGCTTACGTCACACATTTCGAACAGAAATATGTGACGATTCTGATTTCAAGGTATTTTCTCCTAGTCTTGCCGTCTTCTCGAAGTATAAGTTCGCGAAACTTGGTAGGTATAGCTACGGCTTCCTTTGGAAGGCGACGTAGTCATTTTTTACTACTAGACAGTTAACAACAGCCGAGCAGGTACTGTCGAAAAACATGAGGTCATGGTAAGGAAATGAGGGAACATCAAAGTGGTTTCGCCAACCGTATTTCGTTTTGGGCTCCTTTTCTGGCTTACCAAGCCTTATCTCGCAGTAACAATGTCCATTTTGGTATTTCGGAAGAGTAATCTACTAATACAGCGTAAGCCAACAGCCTCCTTTAGTTTCCATTTATTGTGCCAAAGGGCAGAAGTGGTATCTTCCACAGTGGCTACATCTGAGTAAGCATCTTCGTCTAACGTATTTGGTACCATATATTTCTCCACTTCTGCCTTCATTGTTAATAATCTCGTCTTGCCATAAAGATGCGATCTGTTATTGTTGTTAAATTTGGACCTTTGCCCACGTTAGAATCCTTCAGTCAAAAGCTCCAGTTTCTGTTACAAGGCGTAGAAAGAGCTACTATTTCCTACGCTGAGCATGCCGACAGAGCCTGGAGATGCCTGAGACTGGCGACCGAGCACGGGCTCCCAGGTTCAAACCCGTGTGGGCCATCTATGTTCCTTACATTTTAACATTTTCTTGTGCCTATGTAATCCGCCATCAGCTGAGTTGAAGATCAAAACTCGGCATCTTAATGAGGCTCTTCTTTTAGACTTCACTGCATTTGCACATGTCGCATTGTTTCCGTCTAGCACAGGGTCATATTTGTTTGATGACAAAACGCCAGCAAAGTACAGCACGGAATGGGTGCAAAGACAGGCGCCCGTATTCACAAAACGTTCTTGCGATAGAATTGTTCGTAAGAGAAAATTCCACCTAGTGATGACAGTGGACATATTACTGATACTGGACAATCGCAAGAAAGCACTTATTACGAACGGAACCTTTGTGAGATTGGCCCAAAAAGCTTTGCGCACGCTTGTCTAAGTTCGGGACTGGGCGTAAAGTTAGCACTGTAATTCTATATTTTCGTAGAAAGAATTGCATTTTAATGAATAACCTGTAAGTTTCGATAGCGAATATTCGATAATGATTAGCGGAGTAAGTATTTTGGGGCGTTTTTGTCAGCACTCCACTGTTATTAAGTGAGGTTATTCATTTCATTATCAGAACTTCATCTGCCAACCATATGTAGCGGTCTTTTTTTATTTGACTGTGTTATTAGCGAACACATTTGTTATTTAATGAAAAGAACTGGGGGTATCTTGCCAACTGCTCATGCCTTAGTCGTCTACCCACTATGCAAACGCACCTTGTTCTGTAGCACAACACAGGTTGTGGGCATCCGTGCGTGTGGACACTGGTGAATGTGACCGACGCAAACTTGAAATGGGGAAGGAGAGGAGACTGGAGTTTTTTGAACGGCGCTGCTGATTTACTTCTTGTCGGGTTGCTTCTTTTTTTTGTATTTTTTTTGCACTACAACTTACGTACGAAGAAACGAAAGAAACACGGGAAAAGAAATAGCAAAAAAACGTTTCCTTTGTCGTCTCGCTAGCGGTGCCGCTTACACGCCTGACCCGAGCTCGCTCTGCCGGAGGAAGCATCGTGCGCGCTCTCCGGACCTGAGGATCGGTCTCTCCGGAGCTGCTAACTTCGTTACCGCGTCGTTGGTTCGATAAACAAAAAAGCGAGCCTGGTTCGGCCACTCGGGTAATCTGCCTCCTCGGTGGGAGCAATTTTCTGTCGCAATTCGTTCCCGCTTCGGTCGTCCCTCTCCGGTTGTTTCGGTATTGCACGCATTGCAGTGATCTCGCGTCTGTGCGCTGTCCAGGAGACTTCGTATTTTATTTCATTATCATCTTGCTGACGCCCGGTTCTGCGTACTTGGTTCTCCACCGTACTCGCGACTATGGAGCGCCGGGAAAGAGGACAGCCTTTAGCAGTGGGCGCGTGAGCGTCACCAGTAAGATGTGTGACTTGTGAAGGCACAAGTGAAGGTAATCGCATCTTAAAAGGATATCCGTCTTCGCCCATGTTTTCAGTTAGCGTCAGCAAATCGAAGCGTTGCGTCATTTTTTCTTGAGAGCAGCGATCGAGACCTGGGCCCCCATTCACAGAAAAATTCTACTTCTCGTAGCCCACTGTATACCTCTGGCGCATGGGGTGGTGCTCGTGAGTTCGATTTCCCGGGTTCTTTTGCGGCTGCGGCACGACGGCAGTCGGGTGGTGGCGGAATGCAGAAATGCTCTTGTACCGTGCATTGCGGCACGTTATAGAACGCAAGGGGGTCAAAAGTAATCCGGAGTCCCCCACTACGGTGCACCTCATAGTCATAACATATACTTGTTTATTTGCTTTAATCTGTTCGTAAGAACGGATGCCAGCCATTCCTAATGTTGACCATGTTAATAGCTAAGATGGGCGGGTAATTGTATAAAGCGCAACTAAACGAAAAGCTTTGTGGATTCGGCCCCCACCGTATTCATATGTCCTGAGCACTGCATTGTAGTGTGTCTTATATTTAACTCATGGCCCTAACCTTCGTCGAAGATTGCAAGACGTGGTAGCAAATATAACAGCGACAGAGTTTTTTTATCCCATGCATCAGCGTCGGTGAGGCAACTCTGCTATTCTCTTGATCCTACGGACTCATTCTTTATTGCGTTCTTTCTATGTTTCGCGTAAGCAGATTCCTGAAGTAACCTTGAAAGCCAAATTTGATTTTTTTTTTTTAAAGCTGAGCAGTTTCCGCGGCCCACAGCGAACAGACGCAGATTACACGTCGAAGTAATTCCTTTTCGTCCCCCCTCGGCACTCCTTCATTTCTCCTATACCAAGTTCTCTGAGCGCCCATCATAAATGGCCTCCTCTGTTCGCGTAACGCATACAAAACTCGGTGGTAACTTCATCGAACTCATCTTGGGGCTCAACAAGAATTACAAATAACGAAAACAAGAAACTTCCACTAGCCCGACATCTAATTGTGCTCCCTTTCGTAACAGCTTTAGGCACGCGTTTGCCACTTCCAATACTGAATCCCGTAGTGCACACCCTCTTTCGTCCTCATGACCGCCAGCAGTTTTCTTTTACATTTCTCTCCGCCTAAGTGGCAAGCGATTCCCTTGGCACCGCGAAACGATTACCGCCGACGCCGGAGCGAACATCTCTGGAAGCTCGTGTCCCGCTCCCGCTTCCAGCGTCCCAGCAATCATCCTCCGGCTCAACGTCACTTTGGAAAGGGGCCGAGAAACGTAGCGTATATAAGAAGACACGTATAGGCTGCGCAAGACTTCAGTAAAACGTAGAAACTTCTCTCTTCCCCCTCTGCCACGCAGTAATGTTGACCTCCTCCCCCGTGTCCGCTCGGTACGTCATCTTCCTCACCCGCTGCTTCGCCTCGGGTACTTACGTACGCGTGTGCGAACCCGTCATCAGCCAGATCGGTCACGTTCTGCAGAGAGATATCCTCGTTCTCTTTCCTTCCTTTTTTGTTTCTTTGTTGTCTTTTTCTTTTCAGTATTTGTTCGTGTACCACTGGTGAGCATGACATTATATATGTCTGTCTCCAGCTCCCAGAATTGTGCTCTTTATCCCGTTATTCGACTACGAGAGACAGTCGAGCAGTTTCGTCAGATAAAAGACTGTGGAAACAAAGGATAAATTCTATATAGCACGGCTGTTTAAGAAGAGGAAAGCTCAGAAAAAGATGGTCAGCATTAGGTTTCTCTTTCCCTTATTTTATATTCTATTTTCTTTCGCTTCTTTTTCTACGTTTGTTCTTCAGAAAGTGATAAGTCCACCGTCCTCTGTGTTGCACGCTGATTCGGATCTTACACTTAGCATGAAGAAGCACTCAGCAAGAGTGTAGACAGCTAATTGCGTGTCAGTTACCTCGGTCCGAAATCGTCGTTATTTTATGATTGGTCTCTGTGCCCTGGTGCGCTATAACGTAAAGCTATTCCAAGCTTTTCTATTCCAATTCTGCAATCAGCGCTTCACGACTGAACAAAAAATTTTCGGCCCACCCCAACTCCGCCTGTCCGTCACGCGAAGTCACGAAAACCGCGATAGCTCTCCACCTGATACGACGCGTACGCACTGATTATGCATGAATAGACTGAATAAAAGAGAAATATTTTTTTCTGATTCGGCACCTTTTCTCCATTAGCCCTCTGCTATTGGTCAAAAGTGTCCGGGCTGCACCCACTTCGTCTGCCTGTCATGCGACGTCAGAAAACCGCGAAAACTCACCGCGTCAAAGTTACGTGTAAGCGTTAAAGATGCATTAATTAGCCGAAGAAAACCGAATTTTTTCCTTAATAGCCGGAGACTGTCCCGTTCCGAAAGGAGTAAAAGATGGCTGCCCGCCGATCACTCAGGCGCTCGCTATTTGCATCTACCGGACAGCTTGGATTTATGTGCACACAATAAACTTTTTTTTCGTGGCAGTACAACGTTATCGAACCTTTTCGGCACGTATGCGACATCACTCTGACAACTCTTGTTCACTGAGGATTCGTATTAGCGGCATTCTTAACCTTCGGTTGCCCACCACCGTGATTTGCGACCAGCCACCGCAAGCTAATGGAAGGGAAGGGGACCAATCGCAGTCGCCAGCACCACCCTTCTCATACGGTTATTTATTTAATTGCGCTAGCTCGACCCCATCGAAAACCTCTCCCTTTGATCGTGCTCCTCGCCTTTTGCGAGTCAATTAGATAAAAAGAAAGCGCTCAATGCAGGCAATATTATTTGTTTCGAAATTAAACAAAAGTAACCTATTATAAACAAGGAAAGCTTTTGATTGGGTTGTTAAGAAAACGCTGCAGGCTACCACCCGATGCTTGCGTCAGCGGTTACGTAAATTTGACGTCTGGAGATGGGAATAAAAGCAAATCGTAATGCTTTCACGTTATAGGGTTCCTGTTCCTTCAAGGTTGCCAAGTGCGGCTTCCTTAAAAACAAAGAAAGAAAAGAGGTCGAGAAGCAGCGTTTACATCGGGGACCATTTCGACCAGATGCCCAGCTTTGATGTGGATGTCGCATTTTTCCTCCGATCCTCCACTAGCCAAGCTGTTCAAATACGGCGTTCAAATTTACTCGTTCCCTGGAGGTCAATGCCCCTGGAGAGGTCAAAAATATTTACGGACAATTACTAATACTTGCGATAAATATTGAAATAAGGTCTCTGCATAGTGCGCCAGAAAGTGGAAAACAGGATCTATAATTTGATAAAATATCATGATTCAGCAAGCTGAGACAGACGTGCAAACAACGCACGCCAATATGTTCACACACACACACACGCACGCACACACACACACACACACACACACACACACGCACACACACACACGCACGCACGCGTGCGCGCGCGCGCCCGCACGCACACACACACACACACACACACACACACACACACACACACACACTGTCTAAGTAGGCGTATTATGTAAGCAGTGCGGTCTACTGTTAAAGGAAGCAGGTAAGCGAAAGCACATGCTTTTTTTTCCTCTGGTAAGGCGGCGCTGGCACCTTTCTACCAAACTGTGCCATGCATTGCCATAACTTCAGCCGAAACTTGCAGCTTGAGCGCCAGCAAAACTCGAGTCACACGTTAAAGTGTCCTCTTCGAATGTGAACGTCATTGTACATGCGCGAGTTTGTTTTCTTGTCCGCTTCATGCTTTTTCGCGTACACCTACAAGTGCTCTCTGACAACTCGAATGGTTGACGTATTCGGTGTGTCTCTTTTTTCTATTATGTCCTGCGTCGCTCGATGATCGCGGATAACGGGGCCGACTTATCCGGTCTCTTCGTTAAGCAGACTCCTCCCGAGTGCGAGGTTTAGATGAGGAGTGCCCTGCAGGCAAGGAGCCTTCTGAAAGCACAGGTCTCAAACTCGGCTTTCGCGTCAATCCTCGCATCAGCGCCGGAGGCCACGGCGGCGACGGCTGGGGAAGTCACGCAGAAACGCGCGGCGTCCGATGCTCAAGCCGGGTCGCGCGTGGGCGGCAATTTGCAACGGTGGGTGCCAAGTCATTAGCGTCGATGCGTGGGGATTCCCCGCCGGGAGGAAAGGTCTCTGAGACGTGTCGGCAGCCTCATTAGCGTGGCCCGCCAAACAGAGGGGGCTTTAAAGCTTGACGCAGCGGAATGGGAATGGACGTGTTCGCGCTTCGCGTCGCGCCCTTTCGGGTGAGTCCAGTTGCCGAAAGCGTTCGGCGAGTACGTCTACCGTCGATGACCAACTAAATGCCTTGGGAGCTGTCATGTTGCTTGCTTAACGTTCTTTGTTCTACTCATTATAATTATATACTTAAATGTAGAGGTAGAAAAAACAAACTGCACTCTTGGGTCGGCGTCATCGGGGACGACGACCGGTCCAGCCGGGCTCACGGATGTTTGTATCGCCGTGCGCAAGAAAGCTCGGGCCGCTTTCACCAAGCCTTTCGTTTTTAAGTGCTGTTTGGTATTGGCCAGTTGCCTTCGATAATAAGATGACAAACATCCCGATCGGCTGGTATTTTCTCTTACGAACAAACCTACCGTAAGAACTTTTTTTAATACGGTCCCAGCTATGGATCCCTCTTTTCGACGCTCTTTACGATAGAGTGACACATTTGGAGAAGCGACTTGATTAAGCTTCAATTTCGCATCCGTGACAGCAAGTGTAGTAAACGAATGCAACAACTTATTCAGAGCATACTGAAATTCAGGCATTGCGCACGTAAAGAGCTTGTGGTTAAGATGATGTTTGCGTTACAACTTGCCGCCACATGTGTAGTCCGACATGAACGTAGAAACACAGCATGCTCCGGAAGGATGCTTTGTTTCTCCTGCTCTCTTAGACACTTTTGCTCACTGAGAGCAGTCCACGCAGTTCATAGTCGTTGCTTTTACTGAGAGAATATAAGACTTGCAACAGTATGTTTGGCCGGAAAAATTCGGGCATAACTAGTCTACGATGAGTGCCAAAGCATGCGAATAGCACTCATCTGAAACCAAAATGAATTCGGATAAATTTTAAAGGAACAAGGTTAGGTCCACTTCTTAGACTGCACTATCTGCGGGATCGGCCAGCGATAACGGCCATATATATATGCAGGACAAAAACTGGTCAGGGAATGCCTAGGATGTTATTCGCACTAAAAATCTGAGGATAAGATATATTATTACATCACCGATGAACAGCTAGATTACTAACGCGGATCGTCTGAAGCACTGCATAAAAGTCTAAGCGAAAGTTTATATTGAGCGACCAAGCGATGAAGGGTAGCTTATCATGTATGGAAGATTTCAACGAAGGCAAAATAACTTCAGGCGCCCCAGGTATAAGGAACCTCGAGCGTATGTGCTTCTAAAGTGCAGCTCGAAGTGCATCAGTCGAGAAAGCGCAACGCCACATAGATGCATCTGGCTTCAACTGAACCTTTTCTTGAAATACTATAGCACCGTAAAACCATCCGATTTGTACGACGAGGCCTGGGATAGTTGACTGTTCCAACGGACGGAACATACTGGAATATTATTGTATGTCCGTGTCTTTAGGTCTGTAGGAACGACTATTCGTCCGTGAGATAAATTTTTGTTCTTTATTTCACAGATTAATAGCGCTCAAATTTTCAAGACGACACGTATTGTCACAATGAGCTCGACGACCAGTTCGACGTTTGAATGGGAGTAAAGCGCTTTTATTACTGAAAGGAGCTGAATGTGATTTTTGAGAAAGCAGCCTTCCGAAAACTGTGTTTCTCTGTCGTCGCTCGCAGGCAGTGAAAGCGTCTATATATAAGGTGTCCCAGCTAACGTTAGCCAAGCTCTTCCCCCCCCCCCCCCCCCCCCCAAAGAAAGAAATTATTTAAAGAAAAGATGGTTCAAGGTATGCACTTTCAAAACCTATGGTGTTCGATAATCAGAGGTCTGACGCCTGAACACAGTAGGCCTTAATATTGTATATTGCACCGTGTTTTTTAAATCCCTTTTTTTTTCCGTTGAACAGCTTGGCTAACTTTAGCTGGGGCGCAAGGTAGATCCATTCAGTGGTTTACAGAGACGCTAAGAGGGGGACTTCATTTTCAGCCTACTGAGAAAATGTGAAAAGTTCAGTGGACAAGAAACAGAATGAAGATCCTCAATAGCCTGCATAATAGTGACATTGAGCGGCGAGTACTTGCATCGCCAGTTATTCTCATCATCATCATCAGCCTGTTTTATGTTCTCTGCAGGACGAAGGCAGTGGACATAAAACCAGTTATTCCATTACATAAATAAGTTGTACAAAGAATCAAGTTATTTGAATGCATTTAAATTATGTCTAAAACTCAACACACGACAGAAAGCTTCTGGGAGTCATATTGGCCACTTAGACATTTCTGGTGCCTCAGACACGAAGCTGGCAATCACGCGCGTGTATGTGTGATGAATGTATAACGTGTGATGTGTAAATGATGTGTTAATGTGTAATGAATGGGATATATGTGTGATGATCAGCACATGCGGACATCACTTACAAAAGAAAACAATCATTTTTAATTAGCCTAATTATATTAATTAATATCCTAGTTCCAAGATTTACGCCACATACCGATACTGGCAAGATGAAGGTAATCGTCATGAAAGTCTACTTCGGTGTTTCTACGTGTCGAAGTGGTCGTGTAAGCCATAATAGCGAGCGTCAGATTATTCATTAAATTTAATTGACTGCATATGTGGCATCGGGAAGCGCGGCCATTAGCCCGACCCTTCTGTGACGCAAAAATGTGATGTAAAATGAAGCATGGCCACCGCACTTCCTTCTTCTTATGAGCGGATGCCGATTGGTGCTTTGCGCAGATACCGATTGAACACATGATCAGAACGGGGGAGCGAAATTGTATGATCGGGGGAAGGAGATGAAGTGTATCTGTTCGGTCTGTTTTTATGTGGTGCTCTGAGTTTTCTGGTTTTTTGGACATTTACGGTTACCATTGACGACGATTGATTAACAAGACGTCGGGTGAAGATTCAACGAGCCAGGTGCCTTACAGGTACGACATTTCTTTTTTGAGGACCTGGCTATTAGTAATCCCTGCCGCTACGGTGGTCGGAAGCCGAGAACATCGTCACGAGCCTTATGCTCGTCCAAGCTTAACAAGCCATATAAATGATGCTACGGGCCGTAATGAAAAGCCTGGGGCCTTGAAAGCGTCAGAAAGCTTCATAAAGCCGGCATGTTTCGTCCTCCACAACTGGGAATCGACTTCAGCGAATTCAGGAATAATGGCTGACGGTGAAGCCGAGAGCAAGAAACCTCGCCTAGAAGACAGCAAGTACGATGATATAACATCGAATTATGAGCTAAAAGATGAAGGAGAGATGAATGAAGATGCACCATTTACTTTGGTCACGTATAAGAAAAAGCGAGCCGGAGGCATTCCAGTTGTCTTTCGCCCAACAAGTGAAGGTACTACTTTTTGGCAAGTAAATCCAAACCGAGTGCCTGCCGAAATAGTTTCCGCTGCCAAAGAAAAAGTACAGTCTTTCAGGACGACCAGAGATGGAAGTTTCAGTGTCAGCGTTGCTTCCTTAGCATCGGCGAAACGTCTTTTGATGCTCTCAAGTGTAGGCGGCCTGGAAGTCAAGCCCTTCATCCCATAGTCATACACGCGAAACGTTGGGAAAGTAACACATGTGCCTCTGCAGTATACAGACGAACAAGTCCTAGACTTCTTGAAAGACGCAGCAGTTATATCGGCACGCAGACAGATAAGGTATTCCCGCCAAGAAGATAGAGCAGTAAAGTCACATCCACTTCACACGGTAATTCTGGCTTTCAGAGACGATCGCCCTATTCCAGGAAGAAGTTACTTGGGTTTCACCAGTCACCCTGTCGAGGAATACCTAGGAGCAGCACTTCGCTGCTATAATTGCCAGAGATTTGGGCACATGGCGAAAACCTGCCGCAGCCCACGTCGATGCAAAATATGCTCAGAAGACCATGACCACAAGGAGTGCAAGTCACTTCTTCAACCTAAACGTGCAAACTGTGCGGTGAACCATGCCGCCTCCTTCTCAGGCTGCCCTCAGAAAAAAGCAGCGGCACAAATGCGTCGACATGAACTAATCCATGGAAGACAACCGTGACGCAATGAACCCGCACCAAACCTTGGGATTGTTCATCCAGTGCCATATCACCCACCCAACCAACAGCCAAGAGTACCCCACAGCCAAGAGCACCAACAGGCTATCCCTCCTCTAGAGAACAACCAACAATGCAATCAAGAGACCAATCAAGAGGATCACAGTCAAGCTTCCAGTCTTATGCATCAGTGCTACGGAAACCCAGACGACAACAGGCAGAAAATAATACACAAGAAAGCTCCAGTACTCGCACACATTTCTCTCAGCGACCTTACGCATCTACTGCAGAAGTAACACCAGCTAATAGCGAACATACCCCAGCATCGGTGACACAACTGATTTTGCCAGTGCTTTTTGCAGCTCTTAAGGCAATCCTATCTGCTCTGCCAGAAGCAAACAACCTACCAGAAGTGAAAGCCTTGTTGCCTCTAGAAGCACTATTGTGTCAACAATGCGGGCCGAAACTGCGGCAGGCAGTACATGAATAACCGCTACAAAAATGTCGCCATATTTCACTGGAATGCCAACAGTCTTCGAAGGAAGTGTGCTGACTTTCGTAAACTGCTTGTGCAATACAACTTCCCAATACTTTGTATTCAAGAGGCGGGAATCAGTGACGACTTTCGCCTCTCGAATTATGTGATATACAAGACTTCTCGTCAAGGTGTTGTTAGCAGAGTGCTCCTGTGCGTCAGAAAGGACCTACCATTTTATCAAATTCAGTCCAGTGATTCAGACTTCCCGGAATTCATCGCATGTAAAGTATCCTTTGGAAAGCTCTGTATAACAGTGATTAATCTATATCTACAACCTTCAAACCGGATTTCAGTAGAAGCGCTAGTGTATATCTTCAACATAGCTCATTCTAATGTATTTATATGTGGCAACTGCAATGCACACAACATCATCTGGGGCAGTGATCATTGTGATGCACGGGGTAACGTTATTGAGTGCGCCATAGAGAAATGCAACTTGACTGTTTTAAACGATGGGTCGCCAACATTCCTTCGTGGTTATAATTACTCAAGCTGCATAGATGTTACCCTGTGTTCACATGATCCAATGAATGGTGTGGGATGGACAACAGATATGGAAACGCGCGGAAGTGATCATTTTCCCATCCTTGTTAACCACCCTAGCATGCTCTATGATATCAGGCGTCACTGCAGACTGACGAACTGGCAGGTTTATCGCTACCGCCTAACGGATCAAATTAATCAACATGCAACAGTGGAAAGATGTACAGAAATTTTGCAGGATGATATGAACATATGCACAAAGAAGGTCCCAATTCCAAAAGATTATGCTGCAGTTGACGGAGAATATGAACACCTAAGAGCCATCCGACGCCGATCTGAAAGAGCTTACCGACGGAGCGGAAGCTTAGAAGCATACAGAAACGCTCAGAAAATACACAATGTAATGAGCAGATGAATGGAAAATTTAGGCAAACGGCGCTGGCGCAATTTCTGCGGCACGCTGTCTCCTCACACGGCTGTCCCACGAATTTTTCTAGTAATTCGTTCTTTAAGCGGACCTGTAACACAGAGCTTCCCATTTCGTGCTCTCGCTGTAGCTCGGGACACGTGTGGAATAATAGTTGCAGATGAATTTTGTGAGCTTATTTCTAGACCTGCTTTTTCATCGCAATGTGCAGAATTTGATATTTCAGTAGTGTTGGCTAATTAGATCATGCTTTCACATAAAGCGAGCTTCAATGTGCAATTGCACCATGTCGCCGAAAGTCCGCTGCTGGGCCGGACGGCATTACATACAATATGCTAAGAAACCTCGGACCGACAGGTACAAATGCGCTCTTAGACATCTATAATAACTTATGGATAGAGGAAACTGTACCTGACTCTTGGAAAGTCGCTCGAATCATACCAATTTTAAAACCTGGTAAGACGCCCTTGTACCTTGAATCCTTCCGCCCTGTTAGTTTGACAAGTTGTTTATGCAAAGTAATGGAGAAAATGATTGACTTGCGACTTCAATGGTGGTATAATGAAACGAATGTGTTGTCCAACTATTTAGTAGGTTTTAGAAAACGTAGATGGACAATGGATGCAATATTAGATATAGTAACCTGTGTGGAACACGAGTGTGCACGTGGAAACCTGACTATAACAGTATTCCTAGACATCAAGAGGGCATTTGACACTGTTAGTCACGTTCATGTTCTGCTAAGCATGTTGGAACTTGGCCTGTCTGGCAGGTCCTTGCGATGGATTTCTGAATTTCGATCACGTCGCAAAATATTTGTTCAGACGGGTGAAGGAAAGAGTGCTGAACATGTTGTCAAACAGGGAGTACCACAGGGAAGCGTACTCAGCCCTTTCCTTTTTAACTGCGTCATGACCGATTTAACAAGAAGGCTGCCATCACAGTTAAAGTTTTCACTGTATGCAGATGATGTTTGTATTTGGACATCTGGGTCTAACGCTCAACTACTTCAGATGGCATTGCAAAACGGCATAAATATCAACAACCAATTTTTGAGAGAGAGAGAGGAATGGCGCTATTACACGCAAATACAGCTGTATTGCCCTTCCCTCGGAGGCAGTTAAAAAAATTCACTCTTAATCTGGAAGGACACCCTCTAATACCTGATAGGCAGCCATCCTGGGCACTCCACATAAAAAAACTCGAAAACGAGGTCAATGCCGTAGTGACTACTTCGCAGGCTTGCAGGCACTTCATAGGGCGGATCAGTATCGTCCATGCTGACGGTTTACAATGCATTAATACGACAAAAAATTGCGTATTCCGCGCATCTTACACGGACTTTCCCACACGTCAGAAGAGCGACTTCAAAGGCTTTTAGCTAGAGGACTACGCCTATGTCTAGGAGTTCCACGAGCGACTTCTAGTTCTCTTGTAACAGCTGAGGCTCGCCAATCACGATTTACAGTTATGCGAACTACAGAAACATGCCGGCATTACTTCCGTCTTCAAACCCTGCATAAAAACCACCCAATGGCTCTAGACATAATGAAACCAGATAGAAGTTATGTTCATATAAAAATTCAAGGAAATATTCACATATTACTAAGAAATGAATTTTGGAACTTAGACATCGAATATCCTCAATGGCTGCTTACAGTTCCAAAAATCGAATTGTCAGTAGAAGGGATATTCAGAAAAAGAGACATGTTCATTCAAGCTGCTCAACAACTAGCACTATACCAGATATATATGCGGTATTCAGTATAAACACACATCTATACAGATAGCTCCAGTACATCAACCTCTTCAACTTCATCATTCATTATACCGCACCTCAACAAACAAGAATCATTTAAGTTATCTCGTGCGACTTCATCCACAACGGCTGTACTGTTCGCAATCCTATGTGCGATAAAATTTATATTGTAAGAGATGCGAAAAATGGGTAATTTTCAGCGATTCACAGGCGGCTCTAACATCACTCTGCAGCACAAAGGGGAAAACATTCAGTGACAGTATAATATATGAAACACTTAAAAACCTCACAAAGGCAGGCGAAGCGAAACATGCAATAGCATTCCAGTGGATACCAGGGCATTGCGACATTCCTGGCAACACAGCAGCCGATGAAGCAGCACGACAAGCGCACCTCAAAGATGATACGGCTCCGCTCCCAATATCAAAGAATGAATTACGCTGCATTATAAGGAAAACGTCTTTCAATATGTCTAGAAACACTTGGTTTGACCAGAATTCAAGTGCTCGGACTTATACCATATTGATCCATTTATTGAATTCAAATTTTTATTGTCATTAGATAGAACTATGGAAACCCTTATTCATCGATTAAGGTTAGGCACTGCCTACACAAAGCATTTCTTACACGGAATTGGCCGAGTGGAAACCCCGAATGTGATTGGGGATTTGTAGATGAAGATATATATCACCTCCTTCTAGATTGCCCACACCGCGACAAACCAAGATGCCGACTTAACTCAGCGCTAATTAAATTAGACCGCAGACCTTTCAGTTTAAGGAAACTTTGGGGCCCTTGGACAACAACGGCCTTGCAGAAGAGCGCTTTAAAAGCACTAAAGACTTTTCTTGAAGACAGCGGCATTGTTGGACGTTATTAGCGCTTTCATTGTTCCCTTCATTTCAATGTCACTGTATATATGCATCTGTTTGTGAATTATGTTATGTTGACTGTTCGGTTGTGACTGTATGTGACAATGCATTTACACGATGCATGTACCACCCGCTGACTAGACTATATGTTATTAGGCGACAGTAGCGTTTGTACTTTTGAGACTTTCATCTACATAAGTGTGGAGACATTTACCTCGTATTTAGTATGTACCATGTGTTCCTTACGTCATTGTCTTCCTGTGGAAACGTTGCGTGATAAGTCCTGGTGCTTGTGTGAAACGATTATTTGATATGTGATCTTGAACCCTGTATGACGTATGACGGAACCACCCAAGAAATAAGGAGTAGCCGGCGCCTTAAATTGTGCGCCAACATCTCCTTATATCATCTCAATAAAAAAAAAAAACGGAGGAGCAAGGGCGAGACACACCGCTGTATAGCGCGGTATGCTCAAGCTTCATTTTACGAACAATGTCACAGAAAGGTTGCACCGCGAGCCGTGCTGCGCCGTCCCGTGTGCGTAATCAGCTAAAATGAACGACTCTAATATTGCGCTAGTTATGTTTGGCTACGTGAACGCTTTGAAAGGCATATAAACATGAAACTAGACTCTTGTGACGATTCCTTTCAACTTTTCGGACTAAACATATGCCGCGAAATTTGTAACTACTAAATTACCTATTATAAATGCTTTTATTAGTGAACGGCTTGTTTTGGCATTTCTTCCGAATGATGTCGACCGCCTGGGCCGATAGTACACCCGTAGGGTCGTGATTCCTGTAAATTTTGAAGGACTTCTTTTACAGGTGTCCCCCCCCCCCCCAAAGTAAAAATACTAATAATAAAAACTAACAACACTGCATGTGGGTATGCTTTCCGTACATATAGCCCGCAGAGCTCCGCATCCAGTATGGCACCGGGCTAACCACCATGCCTATCGAGGAACTGCGCCCGTTGGGCGTCCTCAGCTCATGTTCGTGCCCTCTCTTATAGCGTCTCCACTAAAAGAGTAGCATCTGGGGCTGCCGTCCTTGTTAGCAATCCTGCCTTTTACTCTCTATCTGTCCTTCTATAGTGCAGGCACATGCTATAACAGCTACCCTTCGCACATCCACTAAGCGACTAAGAGTATTAGCGTAATATATAAAGGTTCATCGTAAAATGCGCTGAGCACAACTGACAACAATGAAAGGTCCTTGTCTGGTGTTTCCTTCCATGCGCATATCGATGGGGGCGAAATGCGAAAACACCCGTGTACTTAGATTTAGGTGCACGTTAAAGAACCCCAGGTGGTCAAAAATTTCCGGAGTCCCCCACTACGGCGTGCCTCATAATCAGAAAGTGGTTTTGGCACGTAAAACTCCATATATTATTAAGTTTCCTTCCATGGTTGTCTGCAGTACTCAGCGCGTTACAAGGGGAGCTAATAGCAACTAGTGCAATGTCTCGCAAAACATTACGCAGGAGGAAAAGCGGGCTGGCGATGGCTTACGGATAATATATACAAGGTAGCGTTGTCGTCTACGAAGCTGGAAGCTAGGCTGTCTACGAAGCTGGAAGCTAGCTTTCTTTCGTGGCAGTGTCATCTTCACTACAACCACCATTGTCTGCTGTTACGTCTCAATACGGCGATGAGCATTTTCAGACTTTTACCTCGAGGCAGTCCTGTCATCAGCGCATGCCCAGACGACGACGGGGCCCGACACAGACTGCCGCGCTAACAAAGGGGCCCATCTGGAGGCCACAACAGCCGCTGCCCTGCGTAGAAGCGGTGATTACCAAGAAGATCAATCTACCTCAACCTGACCCTGATAAGCTGAACTAATTGATAAAAGCCGCCTACGTCGGAGGCTACCTTGGGAACAGCGCCGACCTCAGATTCCCAGATTTCTACGCGCTTGTGCCATGTGCGGGGGCGAAAGTGTAACATATAGGAGGCTGAACGGTGCGACATTATGGGACCGGTTGGACGATTGTTATTGGCCGAGATACAGTCAGCAGATTCCCTAGTCTGGTCTCCTAGGGAAGACGATGGTATTAAAAGCGTAGACCTTTGCGGCAGTGAGGAGAAGTGGTGCTGACGTGTCCTGATGTGAACTCAGACGTTTATTTTGCTCCTGCAGTGAGTGGGCTTCTGCACCTGGAGCCAATGTAGTAATGCAAAATAAGCCCTTTTCCTTCATTCCTACTACCGGACGTGCTCATCAATGGGCTTGGTGGATTGTTGGCCCAAACGCCACCTCGAGCCACAACACTACGTCTTCGAAACTGCAGCGGCGCCATTTGACCTTAAGGTGGCGACGCCACCCGGTTCCGCCCATCCCAGCGTAACTATAGCAGCAGCAGCAGCAGCAGCAGTAGTAGGGGAAGCATAGGCCGGTGCTCCACTGCAGCAGCGTTTCACTGCCTGGTTCGCTGACCGCGCCCTCGCGAACGGTGGCCGTCCCGTACGGTGGCAGCGCGCGACGTTTACGCGGTCGTTGCCGCTTAGCGCGCGAGCTACGCACGCAGGGAAGAACGGGTAAGAGAAGTGACTGCCCGGCCCGGGAGTCATGCTCGCGCACGCCCCTCCGTAGTCTGCCGCCTGGTTTCCTGTCTGTGTAGTTTGTTCTTCTCGGCCAAGGCACCGCAGTCGCAGAACGGCGCCGCGCCAGCACGCGCGAGTCATTAGAAGCGGTATAAAGTGCGACGCGTGCTCGTTTGCCCCGCTGTCTGGCGTTGTTTTGCAACGTGCCGAGTCACCCCGGCGCTAGGCGTCGCTGCTGGCGCTGTGCATGGGCCCTGCCAGCGCTAATTTCGCGTGGCGACAGCGCGGTTAAAAAATTGCCCCTGCCTGGAATTACCGCTGTATCCGCTGCCGCGACGCTGCGCGCTACCCTTCCATTGTGAGTGTTAGACCCGCCCTGTATTCGCGCGAATGTTCCGGGCACTTTTGCTTTGCGGCTGCTGTAACGTCTGACCGTGTTGCTACAGGAAACCAAAGCTGTCGCTGAGGCAAGAATCCTTTGTTGTTAGTAATGGATGCTTTCCCGAGTTGGAGGAAGTGCGTTGGTTTTCCAATTTTCTGCCTTATTTAACACTTTAACCGCTCTCCTCGCTTGTTGCGATGTCGTAACGAATACAGCAACGTTAATTTACGAGCACGTTATGCTTACGGCATATTAAAGGGTATCTTCCTTATAGTTCGTCGCGTTCAGCAGGTCTGTTTTCTTCGTTAAAGCATGTGATACTCCTTCGTGAGCCCTCTAAGGTTAACACTGCAAGGAAGGCTGCATTGTATTGAGCGCGCGTTTGCAGCAAAAATCTCTCATTATTACTACAATTTTCTACAGCTAACAGATCCTCTAACACCTATTGTAACATGTTTACACGAGCTTAACAGAACGAACAGGTTAGTGACTCGAGAGTCCGCGGTGACAACGTGCAAATACGGTGGTTTCGCAAGCTGGAAGACCGTTTGAGAGTTGTGTATAACTTGCATATGTGCCGACGCATTCACCAGGAGGTCAGTTTTCAGACATACATACTATGCAGCATTTCATATTGCCCGAGTCCAGTTATACGCTTAAACCCTTCGTTGAAGCAAATTTGAACACCGTGGCTGTTTAACTTACGACCAGTGAGCTACGGTCATTAAAGTGCTGCAGAAGAAAGACAGTAGGTTGCAGCGTGAAATAAAACATTTGACCTTCTGACCATAAGCTTCACAAAAAATGTTTCATGGTCCTTTTGTACGGAGACAGTTGAATTAATGGAGTGATTATAAATTAACTTCTTTTTTTTTCACATTCGCCCTTATATTGCTTCTATGTCACATGGAACAATTAAAGTGCATCAGTCCGAGCGACTTTTTCTGACTTCAAAGCTTCCAGTCAAGATTTGTGCAAGAATCTATAAGTGCGCCTTACAAAGTGCACTGAGTGCCAGGCGTTCAGAAGCTCGGGGACTAGAGCGTATCATTGTTGGTGGATGAGCTAATCACACGAAAAGGAGAATGAGTCAGGTCAGGCTTTGTTCTTTTTGACAGAGGATGGCCACCTTTGTTTCTGCGGGTGAAAAAACGTTCACTAAGCGAAGGGAGGTCGCACTCGCTTTTGAAAAGGTTCCTTCGGATGCTTGCAGAAAGGAATCAAGTGGCTTTGACCGTGACAGAGAGGCTGCGTTTCATTAGCCACCATTATGCTTCAATGGGTCGTCGTAATCTTGTGGCGCCAGGAAATAACCCTTCCAATGGAACCACTTAAAAGAAATCGTTCCGGCTGCCTTAAACGTCGAAGGTAACAATACAAAGCCGCAAACGAAAATAAATAAACGTCTTACGCAATACCTCTAACCTTTGAAAAAAGTCATGTTTCTTGCATACGATAGGGGAATTGATTAAGCTTGTTTTTTTGCGCTGTAGTTCCCTGCGTGATTTTTTTTCTATTCACACTTCCACTTTCCTTTCCACATTTCTGTCTCCCCTTACCCGTTCCCCCAATGTAGGGTAGCAAAACCGGATGTTTATCTATCGGTTAACCTCTGCGTTTTCTATCTATCTATCTATCTATCTATCTATCTATCTATCTATCTATCTATCTATCTATCTATCTATCTATCTATCTATCTATCTATCTATCTATCTATCTATCTATCTATCTATCTATCTATCTATCTATCTATCTATCTATCTAGCGCAAATTAACGGGCAATTCAAAGCGTTCGTTGAGCGTTTTTAATAAGCAAACTTCTTCGAACATATGACATTCTATGATGCTGTGCTTCATTTTGTTAACAAACGGTAGTAAACGATAAAAACAAAATGGAGGAGAGTTTTGGCGTGACCGCATGTGCGCTTTTCTTCTGACACATTTTCCAATTGTGGCTTACACTGCGTCCACATATTAAGGTGGCCAAGTTGAGTGGATAAAACTGTTCAATGAATCAACATGGCTGCATTAGACTCTTCGCACAATTTTCTCAGATTCAGGGTTCGGCCACATTCGGGCGACACGTGTTCTGCATTGCGATGGTAGTAGCGCGATTGTTTGCTGCCATAAAAATTTCTTTATAATATCGAAGGCTAGTCTTGTGAGTGTAGTTTAGTAGACTACGCTTTGGGACCAATGCTTACGAGCCGTGGGGCCGCGTAGAACTTATCCCTAATTTGCTGCCAATACAGAGAATGTGCGAGGAGGCCGAATATCTTACCTAATTTTAATGATAACTTTTCAGGAAGCGTTAACAAAACTTATCGCTTTGAACATTCAAACAACGGCTGCTGTTCCTCATTTAATTTGTTCATGTCACTCGTGGCCAGCGTATACGCAATTGCTAGTTTGTTCCAAGGGTTGCAGAATGGTGGACTGCACTGGTAGCCATGTGGACATTAATTGAGTAGCCAACTTAATTTAAGGTCATGTGCATTTTAAAGGGTCGGTTTACGTATTCAAAGAAAACGGAACTGAGCAACGGAGGTCTGTGTGAACATAACTGGGCAGGGATGTTGCTCACCTTTGTAAAAATTTGTTTTGCGGGAATTAAGAGCGCAGGGTATTCAAAAGTATATTCCGACAATTTTTTGTAGCGATATCTGCGAGCGGCGATTCTCTACAGGGCTTCTTCTTTTTCACTCGTTCCATATTTTATTAGTGTGTATATATTTCTATTTTGGTAATTGGGCTCTTCAAACAGGGTTTACAACAGCTGGGTCGTATGTTTGCGCCACCAAAATAATCGCCATTATCTTGCATGCCATTCCTTCCTTAAACGCTGAGCGTCCGCAATACTCCCTCGTCACGAACGGCATGCGCGTTATCAGCCTCACATAGTATTCTTGATTGGAGAATACAGACAGCGCAAAGTTTTCGCGAAAGCAAACATAAACAAGACAGATGGCGATTTTTGTTGTGGGCCAGAGACATGGCCCCAAAGGGTGTAAACTGGCTTTGGAGTGCGCATCTCATAATGAGAGGATATAGTCGGCAATTACTGCATGCTTATACTGGCAAACAAAGGGTTAATTTCCTTACCTGGCGTATAGACACCCTGCTGCGAAGGTTCGCAGATACTTGCATTCAACGATGATGAAGCAATTTCTGTTGATCTTACTATGTTAAAGCTCTTGTGTACAGTTACTGATTGCCATCTTCGAAGTAGGAACGACACATCTCAACGGGTCTGTTGGCCCACGGGTCCTTGCCGCGAGGGTTTGCCAGCGTAGACTTCGGGATATAGTCGCGGTTCTGAATGTCCCGGCCTGTTGGTGGTTAGCGTTGAGGTCAAGCTCTGTCCTGAAATGCGTTATAGTTTCGTCTTGATCTTCCGTCATCTCCTGACACCAGTTTCCGCCTGATCAGTAAAGACTTTCATCCCTGGCACTGGTGGTACGCAGAAAAATTTGCACAGTCCAGTGACCAACCTGCCACCGAGCAACGCATATTCATCTTTGGCATCACGCATTATTTTGTGCATGTGTGTGCGTGCGTGTGTGAGCATGTACGTAGCATTTATTTCACATAATATGTGCATAAACGTACCAATATTGCACATAAGCGTACGCATTGAACTTATGTGAGCACATAAGCGATGCATTGAACAGATCTACGCTACGCCTCCTCAATATATAGTATTTAGCAGTAGCCGACGCAAGCAACTTGAGTGCGCTAAGGAACTCTTAGTATACATCCAGAAACTTGCGTCGGTGGCGTTGCGCATGCGCGGAATCCGAACCCTGCTTGAGTTGTTTCATAAGCTTACCTCACAGCTCCCTTTCAATTTGTACAGGCTATTTCTGAGACTTCTAAATATTGGTGATTGGTTGGGGATGCGAGCTTCTTTAACATTGTCGTGTGTTTTCGCTTTGAGGAAGTTTACACAATGAAAGAAACCTCCGAATAAATTGCATAGAAAAGCGGCAAACTAACACATTCCGTTTATATTCGGCTGGTGAAGCATCGAGTAAATATTTGTCCGGTAGGGAAGCGTTGAGTAAATCTTTGTCAGTCACCAGCCTACACAGCCCATGAGGTACGTTGTTACGAACGGCCTGCAGGGGCTGGCGAACTAGAGGAGATGCGACCGTCGAAACCTGCCCGGCCCGCTGCGATGACTCACTTTGGGAAAACAACAATGCGCCGAGTCAACAGCCCATCGGCGCCACCATGTCTGCTGCAACGACTAGTTCTGAATGGACTACAGTGCGCCACGTCCCCAACCGAACGGCGCCGGGATGTCTGGACGCAGTCGGCGGACCAAGTATTGTTTGTGGAGTCGCCGTCGCCTTCATGGTTTGATTGGAGCGGAGGAACTTCTGGAAGAAGAAGCTTTGTGGCGCCGTCTCGCGGGTCTTAGAAGTCGTCAGTCAATGGACAGACGCGGCGGCCACTGTCTGCGGAGCCAACTCTGGGATCAACAGACGCCTGCTCGGGTCAAGACCTCTGTCTGCGAGAACACTCTCACCTTGGTGTGTTCAGAGAAACCTGTGCGGAAGTGAGTGTGTAAACCCTCCCTCTCAAAGGCGGATCGGTGACGATGACTTTGGACGCTCCCATTGGTCGAAGGTTAAACGGGCGTTTTCCCTCACCTAGGGATCTAGTTAGGACAGAGTGTATTTAAGCAGCCCTTGTCGGCTGTTCAGTGTGCATTCTCTTTCAGTCATGCTAGACTGATGAACTGTAACGTTCTCATATAGATACTGTAAATAAATCCCATATTCCTCGTTCTCGATGAGAACAAGTCTCTCCCTTCAACAACGTCCTCAACGTGGATGAGTTGGAGGACGGCATGGGCCAGTTACCATTTATTTCATGCCCGACCCCAGTCCTTACAGCGTTGTTACGTTTCGCCTACAACGCGCGGTAATGCCGGCGCGGATGCAACGGACGCCGGGGCTTTGTTCAAAGCGGCGGACATTTTGGCCCGTCCGACGCCGCCGCAACGCCTACCCGCCAAGCGTGTCCAGGCGTGTTTCAGTGCCACGTGTCTTCGTGTGTGTGTGGGTGTGTGTGCCCACGCTTGTCAAAGCGCGGCATCAGGGGAGCGGAGCTCCCCAAGTGAAGGTTGGCGATGCGTCACTACACTCGGTTCAGCAGGTCTCTCGGCTCGACAGTTCGCGCCGTCGTGGGGTCATGCTCCGCCGTCCCGTGACCTTCATCCCGTGACCTTCATCCCGTGACCTTCTCTTTTGGACCGCGACGCCGAGGGTATAAGAGCAGCTGCCCCCGGACGCCAGGAGAGAGGCTCCGATTTGTACTGTTGAGTTACGTGCTCTCCCGTCTCTCCACTTCGGTCGACCTGACCGGCCGCTCTTTTGCTATGTTAGAATAAACAAGTTGTTCTGTTACCAGTCTTCTCTTGCTTTGCCGGGACCTTCGGATGCTTCCAGTGCCACAGGCCGCCAGGCCAACGCTACCCTTGGGGCTTGCGACCCATTGGCAATAACGGGCGTCAGCACCGAGACCCCAACAACTCGTGCCAGCGGTGCGATTACAACATCTGGTGGCAGCGGTGGGATCGCGACAACGGAGGCCAGCAGCGAAGAGATGCGGTTGACTGTATGCTGAGCAGCACAACGACCATCCGGGAGCAGCGCAACGAGCCCTGTGTGATGACTGGTTGCCTGCAGCGGAACGACTGCGCTGAAGTCTTGGCTGCGAGGTTTGGTGAGTGCGGGACTTTCTTCTTCTGAGTTTTGCCAGGCTTTTGTTAGTGTTAGAAACAGAGCTGGTAATTGTGGTTGTCGTTGCTACCGGGTTAGTTTGCGGCAAGACAATAGTAGGCAGTAGAGAAAGCAGCATTCAGAGCAGCCATGGATTTGAAGTCGTTGCGCAAACCGATATTACTGGAGCTTGCAAAAGAGTTGGGTCTGGATGTCTCAGACAAACTCAGAAAACCAGAACTGCTAAGGGCTATTCTTGAGTTAGAAGCTGAGGATGACGAGCTGTCGGATTGCCTTGAGACCATTGAGGAGCGGGCAAAAAGACATGAGCGCGAACTTATAGAGCAGAAAGAAAAAGAAGAGCGCGAACACGCTTTGGAATTGAAGCGTCTCGAGATAGAGATGGAACGCGCTCGTAATGGAAGTCAGGCACACGGTGCAGGAGAACGAGTATTGTTCAAAATGACTGACCTGATGCGGCCGTTTAAGCTTGGAGAGGACATTGGTTTGTTCCTGGTTAACTTTGAGCGAACGTGCGAGAAGCAGGGGTTCTCTCGGGAAACGTGGCCACAGCGCTTGCTCACTTTGCTACCCGGCGAGGCGGCCGACGTAGTCGCTCGCTTGGAGAGAGAGGAGGCAGAGGATTTCGACAAAGTGAAATCGAGTCTGCTAAAAAAGTACCGGCTGTCAGCGGAGGCGTTCCGTCGGAAGTTTCGGGAAAATGAGAAAGGCAGAAGTGAGTCATATACAGAGTTTGCGTACAGGCTTATGTCAAACATGCAGGAGTGGCTCAAAGAAGAGAAAGCGTTTGGTGACCACGAGAAAGTTCTGCAGTGTGTCGGGCTAGAACAGTTTTATAGTCGGTTACCTGAGAACGTGCGGTACTGGGTCTTGGATAGGCCAGACGTTAGTACGGTGGCTCGAGCCGCTGAGCTAGCCGAGGAGTTTGTGACGCGTCGGGCTCGCGGAGCTAAGGACGGTCAAAAGGGTGAATTTGGCTCTAAGTTTGAGAGGCCGAAGTTCACGCCCATGAGAAAGCGGTTCGAGACGAGGCAAGCGCGCGTGTGTTATACGTGCCAGAAGCCGGGTCACTTTTCGGCGCAGTGTCCGACCGAACGTGAGGAGACGGCGGCAGCCGAAGCCGAACGCGGAAAGCGGTTCGAGATGAGGCAAGTGCGCGTGTGTTATACGTGCCAGAAGCCGGGACACTTTTCGGCGCAGTGCCCAGAAACAAAACCAAAAGTCGTGTTTTTTTCATTAGGCAGCACTGACGAGAACATGAAGCTTCTCGAGCCTTACATGCGAGACCTCCTCGTGAACGGGAAAGAGTGCCGAGTGCTTCGCGATTCCGCAGCTACAATGGATGTAGTTCACCCCTCTTACGTAGAACCCGATATGTTCACGGGCGAGTGCGCATGGATCAAGCAAGCAGTGGAAGCTCATAGCGTGTGTCTGCCGGTAGCAAAAGTGCTTATTGAAGGACCTTTCGGAGCACTTGAGACGGAGGCCGCAGTGTCATCTATGCTGCCCCCCCAGTACCCGTACCTATTTTCGAACAGGTCCGATCACCTCCTGCGCGAGAAGGGGCTTTTGTTTGGTGAGGCTAGCGTTCAGGCCTTAACCAGATCGAAGGTTCGGGAGCTCGCTGCAAAGGCGGTAGTTGCGGGGCCGACGTTGTTGAACGATGAGAAAGGGTCAGAGGCGCAGCAAGCTGGTATTCAGAGCACGCCCGAACGGGATAAAATTGAGCCTGTAGCGTTAAAGGCACCAGATACTGGAGAGGAAATTCCCGATGCGGGAAAGTTAGAGGAGCTTCCGGTCGAGCTTCCGGGACTAGGCTCAGTGACGAACAGGAAAGACACCGATCAAGTCATTAGTGACTTAATAAGTAAAGCATCGCTGTCGCCTGAGCAGAAAACCGAACTACACCAGCTCTTACAAGAGTTTCAAGGTCTGTTCTCTGAGAGGCCTGGTAGGACTTCTGTCCTTACTCATGACATAGAACTTACCTCCCCAGAGCCAGTACGATCCAAGGCGTACCGGGTGTCACCCCGCCAGTGCGATATTATGGAGGCTGAGGTAAAGAAAATGCTACAGCTCGGTGTTATTGAAGCGGGTGAGAGTGATTATACCTCCCCTTTGATTTTAGTTGAGGTACCGGGCAAGGAACCTCGTCCTTGCGTCGACTACCGCAGGCTTAATTCCATCACTAAGGATCAAATTTATCCGATCCCTAACATCGAGGAGCGCCTTGAGAGAGTGAGTAGCGCTCAGTTTATTTCCACCCTAGATCTTGTCAGGGGTTATTGGCAGGTTCCACTTACAGAAGAGGCTAGTAGGTATGCGGCGTTCATTTCACCAATGGGGACATTCCGTCCTAAAGTTTTGAGTTTTGGTTTGAAGAACGCGCCATACTGCTTTTCAAGCCTCATGGATAAAGTGTTGCGGGGACAGCAAGAATTCGCTTTACCGTATCTAGACGACGTAGCGATATTCTCCGCATCCTGGCCTGAACATATGGCGCACTTGCGGGCAGTGCTAACCCGCCTGCGCGATGCGGGCTTGACAGTCAAGGCTCCCAAGTGCCAGTTGGCACAGGCCGAGGTTGTCTACCTCGGACACGTGATTGGTCGGGGTCGTCGCCGCCCCTCTGAAATAAAGGTGGCCGCTGTGCGAGACTTCCCGCAACCGCGCACGAAGACCGATATTCGGTCGTTCTTAGGTGTCGCCGGCTACTATCAGAGGTACATCCCCAGGTACTCTGATATCGCGGCTCCCTTGACGGATGCTCTAAGAAAGACAGAGCCGCAAACAGTCGTCTGGGACGAAACAAAGGAAAGAGCTTTTAGCGCCCTAAAGAGTGCCCTAACAAGCCAGCCTGTGCTACGATCGCCCGACTACACAAAAGGGTTCGTTGTTCAGTGTGATGCTAGTGAGCGAGGCATGGGCGTTGTACTGTGCCAACGGGAAAATGGAGAAGTAGAACACCCCGTCCTGTATGCTAGTCGTAAGCTGACGAGTCGTGAGCAGGCGTATAGCGCCACCGAGAAAGAGTGTGCGTGTATCGTGTGGGCCGTTCAGAAATTGTCATGTTACCTAGCCGGCTCGAGGTTTATCATTGAAACGGATCACTGCCCTCTCCAATGGCTGCAGACCATCTCTCCCAAAAATGGCCGCCTCCTGCGCTGGAGCCTCGCTTTGCAACAATATTCCTTTGAGGTGCGTTACAAAAAGGGGAGTCTCAACGGTAACGCCGATGGCTTAAGTCGAAGCCCCTAACGTGGGAATCAGCCTCAAAATTGCTTGTTACTGATGTTTTTCTTCCTGAGGCAGGATTTTTAACCTATTGCTTTTGTGTAGTGTTTCAAAGTGATGATGTGCTTTTTAGTGCAATTTTTCCGATTTGTGTACGCGTTCTGAGTGCTGCTAAACTACTGTAAGGAACTAGGCAGCAGTATAAAAGGGGAAAGAGCCTGGCAGGGCTTAGTGAGGGTTGTGCCGTGCTTGCTGACTGAGCGGTTGACTTTTGGCGTGATTCTAACGCTTGCCGGAAACGAGAACAAAAATGTCAACTCTCCCGAAGTCACTTTGCAGTGTCCTGTGTGCACCTGAACGTGAGAACGAGGCCTTCTCTGTGCGCTGCGCTCAAGAAACGCCCAAGGACGCCCAACTTCGGTTATGAGCATCATCGAGCGACATCCCTCCGGACAGCGGATGCAGTCCCCTGACCATCGGGATCTCCTTCCCCCGGCGGGGCGGTCTGTTACGTTTCGCCTACAACGCGCGGTAATGCCGGCGCGGATGCAACGGACGCCGGGGCTTTGTTCAAAGCGGCGGACATTTTGGCCCGTCCGACGCCGCCGCAACGCCTACCCGCCAAGCGTGTCCAGGCGTGTTTCAGTGCCACGTGTCTTCGTGTGTGTGTGGGTGTGTGTGCCCACGCTTGTCAAAGCGCGGCATCAGGGGAGCGGAGCTCCCCAAGTGAAGGTTGGCGATGCGTCACTACACTCGGTTCAGCAGGTCTCTCGGCTCGACAGTTCGCGCCGTCGTGGGGTCATGCTCCGCCGTCCCGTGACCTTCATCCCGTGACCTTCATCTCGTGACGTTCTCTTTTGGACCGCGACGCCGAGGGTATAAGAGCAGCTGCCCCCGGACGCCAGGAGAGAGGCTCCGATTTGTACTGTTGAGTTACGTGCTCTCCCGTCTCTCCACTTCGGTCGACCTGACCGGCCGCTCTTTTGCTATGTTAGAATAAACAAGTTGTTCTGTTACCAGTCTTCTCATGCTTTGCCGGGACCTTCGGATGCTTCCAGTGCCCCAGGCCGCCAGGCCAACGCTACCCTTGGGGCTTGCGACCCATTGGCAATAACGGGCGTCAGCACCGAGACCCCATCAACTCGTGCCAGCGGTGCGATTCCAACAGCGTGCACTGAATCAGTTTCAAGTGGCGCAGAGCGGAACCATCTCTCGATATAACCGTCTTATCACAGCGGCCTCCTAGCGTTTGTGCCGTCTAGTGTAACGGTTAGGGCTTTTTTTTTTTTGTCAGGAGCTCATTGTTGACAGTGGACGTTCCTTTTGAGCGAAACTGAAATCCTAGAAGAGGCATTGAATGGAGAACATGGCTACTTGCACGATTGTGCACCCAGGAATATTTTTCTCTGCTAACGCGTACGGAAAGCGAGAACACGTCTTTTGAATCTGCAATATCATGGCCGTTTCTGTGTGCTCTGCATTCATACTTATCGCACCCTCAGCGGACCATGTAGCAGAGCAATGCCTGCAGTGATCCACCCGGTGCAGCTTGGTATACCGTTCCAGTCACCAGACCGGGTATCAAAGACGTGGTTCGTCCGTCCATACGTGTTTCGCGTCCGTCCACTCAACGGCGCCCATTGACTCCGCGAGGCCCTCCGCTTATCGCGTCCGTTTCGCCCATCAGGCATCCCTTGTTCGCGGCGAAAGCGCTCGCCGGTCTCAGTACAGAACCATCGTTTCATACACCCACGCAGGCGTGACGGTGCGAGCAAAAAGGGGGTGGCGAAGGCGTGGTAGCGCCCGCCAACATGAATCGCTCCTTCTCATATACGTGGCTATGCCACGATTGGAGCGACCAGAGGAACGTTCCTATACTTAGAACGTGCGGCCGAATCCCTCCCTTATAACGCCACGACGTGCGCCTTGATGACCCGGCCGTTGCTACAGCGGCAGCAGATTCCGGACGTGGGGGCCCCCAGTAAGTGCGGTCCTTCTCTCGAGTCGCGTATAGCTCGGCTCCTTTTGTGTCTTCGTCGGGCGGCTTCACGCTCGGAAACGAGAGTGAACGAGTCCGTGCCGAGGCGTGCTGGCGGTGTTGGTGGCGGTGCCATCGCAACGCCGATATCGATCGCAGTCTAGAAAGGGGGCTGGAGTGAGCGAGCGTCATCGTCCGTGTCGCGTCTTCCCGCGTAAATAAAGGGCCCGCCGCTGCTGCTGCTCCCTCGCCTCTTGGAGAGGGCCGGCCGGGAAGTGCGACCGCCGCTACAGCGGGCGCCATTGAGGCTCGCCTCGATTGACGGCTCCATTTGGCCGCCTTTCGCGGCTCGATTCTCTTCCTCTTCGCGCCGACCTCGGGCTTTTATTTTCTTCTGCGAAGGGAGGAGTGTGTCACTGTTTGGGAGTGCGGGCACGGAAAGGAAGCAGGCGGCTCTGGGGTGTCTCCAATTGTGGTTGCCGGTAATCCGCTAAGATTTAGCTAACAGGCCATGAGTGCGAGCTTCCAAATGGAACTACCATACAAAGAAACAGACAATAAAGCCAGGAGAAGCCAATGGGCAATTAAATATCAATATTACGTGCCAATTAAACATGACGAATAACTTATCCTTTGCTTTCCATGACTTCACTATATGGTTTCCTTGCTTGTTTGTTTGGGAGCAATGAATCAATTAAGACACAAAATTAAAAGGCTGCTTGGTGAGCAAGAAATAATCACTAAAGATACATAGAAATAAAAAGCTTGGTTGACAACACATTATTAGCTCATCACATTGTGTGCTATGGTAACTCGATTATGTTCAACGGGGTCCGTATTTACTAACAAGCACTTGCGCTAAAATTGTGCGTAAGAGCAGACGCCAGGCAAACGTAATGTTGGACCCATCGTTAGCGAGAGTGACTGACCAATGGTAAGCAGCTCTTATGAACAAAAGCTCTATGACTTCAACTCTAGCTTCTTAACGCCAAAATCAATGAAAAGTGAAGAATAATGTAATCATAAACAGTGCCCTGTATAGAGGGAATACGTAAAAGTAGGATGCCATGGAAAAGCTGAAACCATCAAGCGTGCGAGGCACGTCTATTGATCAGGAATTTTCAAGAGATAGTCAACTTCAATATATTGTCTCCCGACGTTACTGTTGATACTCTACGTCCAAGCATCTTCTAATGTTATCGTCGATCATTCTGGCAAATTGCTTCGAGGAACGTTGTAGGGGTGCAAGAGTCGTCTGCATAGATATGCAGACCGCTGCTCGCCGTTCGTTCGCTCTTGTTGCAAAGCAACATCTGTGATGAACGCACATAGGTTTAAGCAGTCAATTTTGAACAGAATTCTCGATAAAAAAATCACCACCCAAGCACTCCGTACAGATAGTTAACCGGCGAAGCTGAAACGTGCGGCCCCGGTGTTTATAATTGAGTTAATCCCGACGGTTCATTAAACGACGGCTTGGTAGGCTGCCAGATCCTCGGTAAGCAGTTGCTGCTTGAAGTCGGCTGCACGAGCCTGTCCTTGTGCCAGGGCTGCATCATCGGCATGGCGTAGACGAGATCGTTCCCGGTTCTGCACGCGGCGTTACTGGTCAAAAGCTGCCTGCTCCTGTGGAGTACGTATGACGCGTGGCCTATCCATATCTGAGCCGGAGAGAAACTGCTGCGCGCGCCCTCGGCTGCGACGGAGAGCAATGAAGTCACTACTGGCGCAGCTAATTCAACACCACCTAGATAGCACAAAGTCTTTTCACTCCGATCCATGACGTTATGTTACCTGGCCCGGCTGTCGTAGAATCTCATGGGGATGCTCCCGAGTAGAAAGCAGTGATTTTGACGTCCCCGCTTTCATCACGCCAGCCTTGTCAACGGAAATTTCAGGCCCAGTAGCGTGACGTCATGCATCGGAGTAAACAGGCCTTGCGCTAGATAAGTGGTGTTGGCTAATCGCGCCTCTCTTTCTCTATCTCTCTTTTCTTTCGCGCATGCGCATGGGATTGCGACGAAGGAGTTCGCGGCGTACAGGCGACCGACAGACAGACGGATGGACGAATCGGCTAGCCATATACAGTTTCTCTGTAATAATATTTCATTTTTTGGGACAAAGAGGCTCCTATATTGTTAATTTAAATATTTGATGGCGTGATATGGACTTCGGGGCAGAACGTTCGCGTGCTGCACCGTCTTGTATGCATACTTTAATATCCTTATTTCTCGCTCTTGCTTGATTTATTTCTTTATTTCAACAATTATTGATCGCGGATTATTATCCACGATCAGGCAAAGCTATGGCGAATAACAAACAGTTTCTACGAGGGAAAAACTCACCTATGGAGCTGTAACATGGCTCATCATTGCTGATTTCGACGTGCGACTACATTGCTGATAACGCTTCTGTAATCTGTGAACAATTTCTGGAAAACCTTACGCAGAGCGGTCAGGGCCTGTATTCACAAAGCAGTCCATAAACCGTACTGGTTTGCGTGTACATATAGTTGGCCAACCTCACATCAACCATAATGTGGTAGATTGGGAGAAGATGGTCGGGGACTCCTCCAAAAGCAGCTCTCGGGAATTAAAGCCTATATTCACAAAGCAATTCGTATGATATTGGTTCGTAAAACAGGCACCAACCCACTCTAGTAGCGAACATATAATTAGTCGAAGCGATGGTACAATTAAATACAGCTATTGCGAACGAGAAGCTTTGCAAAATTTCCCCTATGATCTGTATGGACTGAGTCTCACTTCGACTCGCGCAGATTTCTTTCTCATGTCTTCCTTCCTTCCTTTCTTTCTTTTTTTTTCTCCTATACATGACGCCCCTTCCTTACGCCTTTCTTACGCTTTCTTTCTTTCGACGACCGAGCTCTGTCGTAAGAGGCAATCTTCCAACACAGATGTGACGCTGCATTCTATCAGAAGACTCTTAAACCATTGCTGTGCTGTCTTACGACCCACCGGATTTTGTAAACACCCGCAGTACTTCCAGATATTTTTCTTTTCTTCTCCTTCCCCTCTTTCTATCCCCGTTTTTTCTAACCCACGTGCAGGGTAGGAAACCGGAGACTTTGCTTCTGGTTGACTTCCCTGTCATTATTTCTCTCTCTCTCTCTCTTACGCCTTCAAAATGTTTTGTACTCGTTGCGAGCGGAGCCATATTGGCTCGGTCGCTTCGTCCCATCCCACGCTGGATGCGGTTGCCTCGGCGACGGCGGCTAGGGCGACCAGAGACTCGTCTTTGGGCAGCACTCACTGCCACTCTTCTCCCGCCTCATCCTGTTGCTGCGACGCGGCGACTAGGACGAAACCTTTTCTGTCTTTCTTCCCGCCCACTTCCACCAGCGTTTCTTGTTTACTGCCTCCGGTCTCTTCGCTGCCCATCGTGTTGTGACTGCGCCGTATTTTGTGTTCGTGCTTTGGCGTCCTGGCTCGGACACGCGCGCCCCAGCGGTGAGCCGAGCGTGTCTGCAGTCGCGAACTCACGTCGGGAAGCGGGAAGAAAAAACGATTCAAACTCTGTGGAAAGCGTTCGTTGCATTGGAGTTGTGTGCGGGTTCTTTCTGCTGAGCGAGTGTTCACTTACCTTTAGTCAGGCTGCTCTTGAACAATAATTAGCCAAGTCGGGTTGACAATTGTCTTTCTTTGTTTACTTCTTTCCTTCCGTCTTCCGTTCTCTGTCTCGATCTTTCATTATTTATTTCTCTCTGTCTTTCTCTATTTCTCGCTGGATTGTCTGCTTCTTCTGTTTCCGTTTTCATAAAATCTTTAAGCGTACAAAAAATAAGGACGTCTCTACGAATTCAGGGGACGAGTGAAGCAAGAAGAAGCAAGCTGGCACCCACATGTCGTTGACGTCGGTCCTTCTCGTTGGAGTCATAGACTCGTTCATTATTGTTTTTTTTTTCTTGTTCTTCTTTAGTGCATGATTTTACTAAGGCATTCTTGAAAGTGCATGTTCATGTTTTTGCTGCATTCTATCAAAATTATTACGCCTATTCAACTCCATGGTTCGTTCCCTCAGGTCTTCTTTAAAGCCCTTCTACAGATGACGCCACAGTGCATCTAACGCAATTCGCGAAAGGAAGCACTACTTTGCTTCCACTATATAGAGGGGCCATATTCGGCAGCCGGTGAAGCACATATAGTTAATGGCGATGACTGCTTCTGATGCTTCATCTGTAGAAATTGATACGTACGGGGATCCCTCAGTGTACACAGGGCGCCGCAACTTGTATTGGTTGTTATGTTTGTTTCTTTCTTTTTAATGAAAAAAAAAGAAATCCGCATGAGTGTGTCTTGCTCCTTTGACGTCTTTTCACACTACGTAACCCGCCGCGGTATAGGCCAGTGGCTATGGCATGGCGTCGCTGAGCTCGAACTGAGGGGTTCAATCCCGGTCGCAACAGCCGCATTCTGATGCGGTCGCAATCTAAAACCGCTGGTGTACTTTGACTTCAGTGCGTGTTAAAGAGCTCTAACTGGTCAATGTTTATCCAGTCTCCCACTACGGCGTGCCTCATAATCAGATCGTGGTTATGGCACATCAAACCACTTAACACTTTTTTCACTGTTTTGTATCTTTTCCAGAGGGTTTCACTCCTTTGTTTTAGTGCGTTAATATTTTTGTTATTAGTTCTGCCATGCGCATGTGGGTTCGTTCCTGCGTGGTGTATAGTTACCTACGTTGAGCAATAGTTCTTGTTTTCATTTGTTCTATGCAAATAAATTAAGTTTTGCCGCGCAGCGACATCGTGACTGTTGTGCAACTCTAACATAAAGAGCGCGGAGTGAAGCCATAATAGGTGTTAACACCTTAACAGATGTCATTAACAGATGCTACGTCACGCGTCAATTTGATGTGACAAAATAAACGGCTTTCAGGCAATTCCCCATCACCTACATTTTTTTTATAGAAATGCAATTTCTTACAGATATTTTTCTAATCTGAGAAACTTGTCGCCGAGTGGCCGCTTATGCACCTTCGAGAGCAGTTAGCACAAGAACGGGACACAATGAGTCAACACGTTTTCTTTCTTTTTCCGTTCCCACATTGATTCCCATTCATGATTCTACCGTTTCCTAACCTGTTTCTTATTTTCATTATTATTACTTATGCAAATTCGCCTTACCCTCCTAATATTCTATTATAAGGCAAAGCCGGCCTTTCGGAGGGGAACTTCAACTTTCAGAATCGTTGCACGTGTGCGAGAAACTCACCCTAATAAACATGCACGCACGCCCAAAAAAAGTTGTCGAACAATCTAAGTTGAAACATCAATTTAGGTTTTAAACAAATGTAGGATAATATTGTATGTCTTTAATTGTCCTTAAACTTTGTAATTTATTGCAAACAAAATAACCTGGAACATTAATCTTGCAACAGCTGCAGAGACATTGGAAGACTAATTTTCCTGTAACACAAGTACGAAAGATAAAGGAAAAGGTAAACAACGACGTATATGGGATGAAAAGCTGACTGCTTGAGGTAGCGAGTAAAGCGGACGCCCCGTTTAATCTTTTGTCGTTGTCGCCATGGCGCTTCCTATGCAGCCAAATATGAACAGACTAGCCCGACAAGAACGTGCGTTCTTGCGCTATCACCTTTCCACCCTGTCCAGTTGGCTGGCAATACGAAAAATTCTTGGCATCAGGTGTCGTGGAAGCACATATACCGAGGAACCATGGCAAATGTGCGGCTTCGCATTCAGCCGAAGAACAGGAGATGGAAGCATTGCGCGCGGGGTACAAATTGTCCGACTGCCTGCGATCTCGGCTCCACGCCCCTTCGATTATCTTGTAAATAAATCGTAAATAAATAAATCTCATTCGTAACAATCGGTGGTCTTCTCCAGACCATCGTCAGTTGCACTTCGCTCCCCGAAGAGGCAGGACGTGGGTCGAGTGACCTCCTGAACGACACCTTGCGATATGTTGCACGTGGTTTAAATCATGGATCCGGGACCTCGAATAGGTTCGACGTAATTCTAACGCAATTCTTTTACATTTACTGCCAAATCACCACTGAATTTCTTTTTACTTCTCTTTTAATATCCCTTTGCTTGCTCAAATTTTCTGAGTTGCACGGGGATGGCAGTGGTTTCTAGGCTCCTGTGTACTCTGTCAGCCGTTCTCCTTTTGTATATATCGATGCGAAAGGATCTACTGGCCCATTGAACGAAAATGTCGGCGCCTTTAGCAGGGATACGGCACCTAAATTCTCATTGGCTTCGACGCCAGGTCACGTGCGCACCTCGACGGAGCAGAGCGTGCGAAAGCGAATATCTGCTGCCGCGCTGGCTCGCCAGGTGTTGCGTGATGGGCGAAGGCATTGCCACAGCGCCCCATTGCCTCCACTCTCAGAAGCTTGTGTTATCGGCACGTTCCTCGACCGCTCAAGCTCTCGCCTGGGTTTTTTATTGAACCCCAGATGGTCCAAATTTCCGGAGTCCCCCACTACGGCGTGCCTCATGATCAGATCGCGGTTTCGGCATGTCAGGCCCCATAATGTAGTTTAATTTCGCCTTAGTTTTAACTTCGCTTCGGTAATCACTCTAAAGAAATTAATGTATAAGAAAACAGAATAAATTCCGAAGGAAGAACTTTGGAGGCAGTCTGTTTCGAACTTGCGCCTCCACGCTCAGACGCAGAGTGTCTTACCCGCTGGGCTGAACAAGGGCCTCCTAGATAGCAGGCCTGTGCATTCTGCTTTATGACAGGTGAAGCACCTTTCTCTTCCAGCGTCTGTCATTCTATTTCTTTATTCCTTTTTACGCTTCGCCATCCAACGTCAAAGCAGGGATATTATTTCGGCGCTGGGGCGTTGCGCACTCAGACTACCACTATGTCTACGCCACGGTCGCCAACCCTTTTACTGAACCACGCCGGAAGTCGGACACCTGCCGCACTTACCTCCGGTTTCAGCGACGGCAAAAAAAAAAAAAACAACGCGGCAGTGGCAGCTCAGAGGGAAGACGACTGGCATGACGAGAGGAAGCGCCTCGTAAACTTTCGGAAGTGCGGGAGTGATGGAGTAGGCGTCTCGGGCTCCCCTTCGCTCCTTTCGCTCACTGTCCTCTTAACTTCCCGGCTGCAAATTTTGCCTCCGAGTTGTTGTCAATTTCGTAGCTTTCTTGTTTTCTTCAGGCTTTAGTGTGTGGGACGGCTGAAACCGCGAAACATCGAAAGCTCTTTTGGGGGTCCAGTTGAAAGCGAGAGTCAGGAAGTGAATGCACCGAAGCGTCACCTTCTCGGCCTCGCCGCAGGAGAGGCGACACCTGTTGTCTCGGGTCGATGCCTGCGGTTGGCGGTGTGAGAATGTACGAACAGATGGAAGGGAACCGTAAAAGCAAGCAAACCAAAGTTGTTTTCAACTCGTATGAGAGGATACTGTCGTAATCTCCAAAACTTGGTCTTGTCATTTGTTTTTTTCTTTTGCTTGCTTGTTTGCTTGCTTGCCTACTTGCTTGCTTCCTTGCTTTTTGTCAAAGCTGCCACTTTTTATTCTCTACCTGCTCCGGCTTTAAATCGATTTTTCAAAAGTCTGATTGAACGATAGCCGTCCCTCTTGTTTTCAAATTGCTTTTCTCTTCTTTCTTTCTTTCTCTCTCTTTTTTTTCTGAACTAGGACTCGACGTTTTCTAAATTATGTCTCATCTCACTCATGTTCTTGCGAATTTCTCGCGCTGCTACTAAGGGTCATGTCACCTCGAACTTTCTATTGCTGCGCCTAGGAACGTTGGTTTATGCTCTGTAGCCCACTGCTGTAATTTCTCAGCGCCGACCGCGTCTCGCGGACGAAATGCTCAGGCAGGCCTTGCCTCGACGGAAGGCGCAACTTGTTCCCGCTTTGAAGGTGAGCGACGACTGGGTTCAAAAGTTGGTCGCCATCAATCTTGGCCTTTCAATGTCTCTCTGCCCTGTTTTTGTTGTAGTCATTTTTGCTGCAGATAGCTTTCTTCCTGCATCTTGCTCAAGCTTTTTTTCTTTCTTTCTTTTTATCTGCTACTTATACTTGTAGCTTTAGTTTCCGATTCCCGAGGCCTGCCGTTCTCGGAAGTTGTGCCCGGTTCAATCAGTGTCCGGTCGCCATGAAATGTTGTGAGAGCAGGCAAGAAGCCTGAAATGAGAAAGCTCGGGCGTACGGTGCACTGCAAGCTGACAAAAAGAAGTTCAAATAAGGCTCGCTGAGGCTCTCCCGAGTTCAGAAGGTGGCCGAAATTGTGTTCCTTCTTTTATTTTTTATTTGTTTACTTTCGTGCTAAAAGATTGCGAAGAAAAACGCAGAGAGTCATCAAAATAAAAAAAGTTCGTCATTGGTTAATAAATGGAACTTGCCTCAATTTCATCATTAATACATAAGCCTTCCTGAACAACTCACGTCACATGCTTACATTGTTTTACTTTGATTACTTTGATTAGCAACAAATACACAATAATTCATTGAGTTAACGTTTTTATTCCATTGAATGAAATGAATAATCATAGCTGCTTGGCATTTGGTGAACAATTGCACATCCCAATCAAGATGTCGGTCAGTGTCATTTAGGCTTGCATTGTACGTCATGTGCGTCGCTGAAATGAGCGCCGCTGCGCAAGTGCTTCCTCTCCGAAAACGTCTACGTAAACGTCACAGGTGTCCTTCGTGCGAACTCGCTACGTCTAAGTTTCTCTATCACTCCACGCCACCGTATACGCGCCGGACCAAGAATTTTATTTTTTAAACCTCCTTGACCGCGACGCGAGTGTCCCACTCCGAGCCGACCCAACGCGAGCTATGCGAACGCTACGGCTGCTTGAAAGATCCCCTCACTCCCGTCTACCCAGTGTCTACTCGACGATACACCTTTGCCAAACCATGAGAAAGATGCTAAGAAACAAATGGTATCCAAATCTGTCTCAGGATTACAGAAACTAATCTCGAAGGCTATGCTTTTCCTGACTGCAAGCGCTGGAAGAAATTGGGGAGCAGGAAACCCGCCAATAGATGTCATTTTTGACACGATCTATTAGGTTTACATGTCACGCCTGAACGACTGCAATGCGATAGCATCATTATCAGAATCGACCCACCCTAGCTCTCCTTTGACTGCACGACCTTCGAGATCGGCTCATCTTACAAACCTCATTAAAATGCCTGCGAAAACACTAATTATGTAGTGGTCTCAGGATGAGCCCACGAAGTTGCCACTTTTGATTACACATGCATCCTGGATCGGCCCAGTTTGGTTTACCTCAGAGGTCGAGCCGCTCAACGACGCGTGAAATCCCGGCGAGGTATTCAAGTAAACGTTCGCTTTAGTACCTAAGCACGTCTTTCTCTTAATCACCGTATTTTTACGCCCTTGAGGTTACGGCTGAATGTCCCACGACGTGTCGTTTATGAAATGAAGGACTTAAAATTATAGGCCGCTCATTACAAAGCTGTACAGACCGCGTCGTAGTGGATGACCGACGGAATAAGATGCCTCACCCACGAGCTATGGCTCGTCCCCTTATCTCTGCTTCGTAGTAATGGCCAAATAACTAAGGCCTGGCATGGTTCTTGCTAGAAAAAAAAAAAGGCACTAACGTCCCTTCCGATGAATGAACCTGCCGTACTGGTGAGTCACCCGCGGAAGCACCTTTTTAAACTTCAACCAGGTCTTCACGACAGGATTTGTCAGCACAAACTGGGAGGAGGTCGCGAAGTGTGCAAGCTGCGCGTGAACCAGGCGGACTTACAGGCCTTCCACCAGGCAAACACAATCGACAAACTCCTCAAGTTATGACCACGAAGAGCGCCCGCGTACGCACAGCACTCGCTATTCGCGTCCCCGCTCTGCGGCGAAACGAGGGCTCCAAACTTCGCGCTGCTAGAGAGAACGAAATGTTTATTTATGCAAAGGCAGAGAGGCCGGCCTGAGATATATAGCTTACTCTTTCCTGGGTGCTCGTACAGATACACGCTTAAAGGCAACTTCGGGAAGTACGCCACACTGCCACCATCTCGTGGTTCACGCGGCGCCTGTTCCACGCAGAAAGCGTGTCTGCCTTCACAAGAACAGAGCGCTGTGTTTACCATACATGACGGCTTCGGTTCAACCATTAACGCGCGCACGGAGGGTAGCCACTTAAGGGGCCCCTCAGCATGTTTGCGCTGTCCCAACAAACAAGCGCTGAGTATATATGACGCGCCGACAATTGTGTCTGCAAAGTATCAAACTGGTGAACGGCGTGAAAGCAGCTTAAGTTCCAAACGAAAACCCGTCCACCATTCCTCTCAAGGAAGCTCCACGTCCGGCCGATGAGCAAAGGACACACGCGTAAATGCCTCTAAGTAAGGCGCGCTGTCCACAACATCGCTGCTTAAGGCACGAGACTTCGGCAGATCAACCAATGCAGAACGCACAAGACCGCCACGGGTCGACAGAAAAGGAAGATAGTAATGAGGCGGATCTCGTGACGTGAAGTCACATGAACGTCGGCTCCAGTATAGGAAGGAGTAAGAAGGGAAGGATTATTGCCTGTAGACGCTACTCGAGGCAAAGTAAGATAGTATCTTTGTTAGCAGTAAAGCTCGAGCTCCTCCTGGCAGCATGGCGAGGTGAGATTTCAATTTCTCATTTATCCTACAATAACGAGGCCAATCCAAAAACTGCTGCAGTGTTGTAGAACGCTACGTAGGTGGCACTTCAGAACTTCGCGTGTATAAGCCAAAATTACCGTTGGAGCCTATAGAGGGGGCCCTTAAGCGCTTACTCGGTTAAAGCACAGCCCTGTTCATCACCATCAACGCCATTCGAAATCATGACCCTGCAGCAAAAGCCACTTGATAGCAGGATGCACTAAACACTGCGATACCATGCTGTTTAGCTTTGGTATTTTAAGAAAGCTTTTGCGTGCCATACAGACTCTGGGAGTGGTAGCGTCTCTGCATGCATCTGGGAGGCTGCAACACACACGGAACACTGTAGCAGACGAGGACTGCAAAGAAATTATTGTTGAAAGGCTAGTGGTGTCGACTCTAAGAGTCTACTGTTGTCACAGTAAATGAGTCAAGTGTCTGCGTAATCGCTAAAATATGTTCTTTGATTTTTTTTTAATCGAGAAGAAATGTTTAGACAGAGAGGCAGAAGGAAACGTAAGGCAAGGAGGTTAACTAGAGTGGAAGATCGGGTTTGCTACCCTGCGCTGAAGAGAGGCTAGGGATAGGTAAAGGAAGAGAGAGAGAGAAGCTTTTAACCCTTTGAGGGTCGAATTATTTTGAAAAAAACTTTCCCAGGTGGTCAAATTATTTTTTTGCGGATCTTGAATGTCCAAAATGTACTAAGTCGGGAATAAATAGTCAAAAATAATTAGGAACAGTATTTTGGTGTCGGCATCACTCAGAATTGCAAAATGTTCAATAGTATTTCCGAGCGTGGTACTCCTTGTAACACGGGTCTACGCACAGCGCCTTATCGCAGTCTGCACACCTAAAATGCGTGTCTGTTCTCTTGAAGCGAGGACTTGTGTTGGCGCACACATGCCATCTCTGCGTGCGGCTGCCTTGGGCAGAGGTCTGGGGCACCCTCTTGCGTAAGCGCGTTGCCGCGGAGAGCGAGAATACCTCGCGAACGGCGTTGATAAGCAAGTGGGGATAACCAAGCTAACAGAAGTGCCAATCAAGATAGAAATCAACTTCCGCCGCCCCTGCGAGAGCGTGCCGACAAAGAGAAAAACAACGTTTCGCGCGCTTCCGTTGCGATCACGCGGCGGAACCGAAACCGCGAAAGCGCGTTGCCACTGAGAGCGGGAATACCTCGCGAACGCCGCTATAAGCAAGCTAAGAGCAGCGCCAATCAAGATAGAAATCAACTTCCACCGCCCTGCAAGAGAGTGCCGACAAAGAAAAAAATGACGTTTCGCGCGCCTCCGTTGCGATCACGCGGCGAAACCGAAACCGCCAAAGGGGCGTTGCCGCAGTCTGAGCGACGCGCTGAAGCTAGCAATCAGCTCTGTTTATCTCCCCAAGAAGGTAGCACCAATTTCAAACGCATCTTGTAAGTGCTAAGAGGTGGCAGCACCTCCCGATGAGCGCTCATCGTCATTATGGCGCGAAATTTCAAACGGAGGGTCGGAACCGTACCCGTACGGCAAAGACCTTGCGGGACAGAAAACCGCTGCCGTACATGTACGGCGAAAACCTTCAAAGGGTTAAAAGAAGTGAGCATTGTACGTGTGATGTCATATAACTTATCTCATAAGTGGTTTATCGGTACTTCAAATGTTTGCGTCCTTTTCACTGCAAGTGCCAGCTGGTTTGCTTCCTTCCAGATTCCATTAGGTTGCAGGGGCTTAGACGAAAACAAATACAATAAAGCTACAACCAAGAAATGCCTTCAACAAAAGCGTTCTTCTCACTTTCCTTTTCATTTATGACTAAGAAATTTAAAACAACCGCAATTAGAAAGTTGCTGGTTGAAGCTAAATGAAGGAGCCTAGACCGTTGTTACTGCCTGGTTAAATCCTAGCCGCCCTACAGCTCGATGCGCGACCATATATGCATCTTCGCTACCCTTGATCTTGTTATCTTTCGTAGCCGTCTCATATGTGTCTCGCGAACATTAATTAATCTCGCCCTTCGTGCCCTCGACTTGATGGAGCAACGCAGGCTTTCTTTTTTTGCCTGCTGTTCGCGCCTCCACAGCCCGGTTCTTAGCGCTGCGAAGACCCCTTGTTAAGCACGATGTATCGCGGGTGTAGACGCTGGTCAGCAGATATGACAGAGACCCAGCACAACCGCGACAGGCCCCGCACGAGATTCCAGGGGTGTTCTTGCTTTTTCATTTCTACTTCTCTCTTTCTTGCTATGATTACTTATTTTATTCCCGTTGCTCCACCGCTTCTCCCTGTTATATTTCCTTGTTTGTTGAATTTTCTTCCTTTCATAGCGTTCTTTATTTCGCTCTTGAGCCTTTCTTCCTTTCCTTCGTGTTTTCTTCTCATTCCCTTGATGTTGTTGTTAATTGTCTTCAGTATTTCCTGCATTCTTTGATTCCGTCCTTCGTTCTTCCTCCATTATTTCTTTTTACTTTCTTCCGTCCTTTTGTCTGACACTCCTTTGTTTCATTTCCTTCAGCCTTCCTCCACTCCTTCTTTTCTCGCTCACTGCCATTAGTTTCCTTTTCAGTTCATGTTTCCTTCTTTGTTTTTCCCTATCTTCTAATTCTTTTTTCTTTCGTTATATCTCTTTAATTCATGTTTTCTTTTTGTTCCGTTCGTTCTTTGCTTCCTTCCTCAAGTTCTTCCTTTACGTCCTCCCTCCTCCACTGATTTTTTTCCTTACTTCCTTCATTTTTCTTTCTTTCCCGCCTTCGTTTCTTCCTCCCTTACTTATTCCCTATCTTCCCTTTTCGTCCCTCTTATTCATGTTTTCCCTAAGATTCATTTCCTTTCCCTTCCTTTCCCTGATATTCTTTTTTCTGTCTTCACCGCTGTGTGTCGGGAAGGCGCCCAAAGATCTCGTCCGCCCAACGTTTCTCCCCGCGCGCGTTTTGGCAGTGCCAGACGTGGCGGCACCGGCAGGGATTTCTTGCTACCGCATTCTCCCGCGGCGTGAAGTCTCGCTTTCCGACGACCTGAACAGCCATTCCCTGCGTGCCCCGCGCCCAACGATCCGGATTAACCGGGACGCTGTCGCGCAATCCCGTTCCTTCTTTCTTCTTTTTCTTTCTTTTTTTCTCATCCGACACGAAGTTTTCTTTTTTTTTCTTCGTCTTCTTGCTTTATGCATCCCTCGTTGAACCAAGAGTTATCGCCAGTGGGTCTGTTCCTCTTTTATCTTTCTTTTTTCGTCTCCAGCTTTACTCCATAAATTTCATCGTGTTAAAATTCACCTGTAGTCTTACTCACCCACCATTACAATTTTTTTTTCTTCGTCACTGTCACCCTTCTCCCCCAGCACCACCATACTAACATTCGCCGCTCTGTCAAATGGTCCCTGCAGCACTTCCAGCATGTGGAATGAATAAACTAAGCAGCGTTACACATGAAACATTTATGATTACCCTTGCCGTGTACTACGCATCAACATGAACACGTGGACTCACGGTACCACTCGAATATTTCTTTCCTGCTCCATTGCACCTTTACATCTTCAGCATCACGTTCATGGCAGACGCGAGTAACAACCAAATACTGGCAGGTCTCTTTCCTCATTTAGTAATGAGAGAGAGAGAGAGATGCAAATGAGAGGAAGGCAGGGAGGTTAACCAGACCTAAAACGTCCGGTTTGCTACCCTGCACTAGGGGAAGGGAAAGGGGAAGTAAAGATGGAAAGAAGAGCGTGACAAAAATGAAAGCGTGAGAAAAAAAATATGAAAAGGGACGAAATGGGGTCATTATAGTCTTTCTAATAGGCCACTGTCACGTAGAAAATAGCTGCAAAAGCTCAGGGGCATCTTCGTTGGAGCTGCCTAGGCTAACCGACGGTATCAATAAGTATAAGCGCACAGTGCTTCGACAGATTTCAGCAGGTTGTTAACGTGGCTACACACGTGCTGGAAGTAAAAAGAAAAAAAACATATAAATTGGCCACACTCATGGTTTTGTCACGCTCCTTTTCAGTGTCTTACTCTATTAAAGCTTGTCGTGGATACTATTGTGAATAATTTATTACATCGCGCAATCTGAAAATAGAAACCGCTGATATCATATGCGAGACTCTGCGAAAGCTGTGGCAATGGTAAAGAGCACCCCGCGTTCACAAAAATCTTTACTATCTTGGTGGAGATTTTAACCAGTCATTCGTTTAATGCAGCGATTTATATACATCGTACTGGCCAGTGTTGCTAAATTTATCTGCATGGACGACAACCAAGTTACGTTATCTCATTTAGTCGGCAAAGGTGAAAAACTCCTGAATCCAGTTTGCCTGCATGCCCCAAACGTCGGCACTATAGGCAGTGCGTACCAAAGGAACGACAGAATGAGGAAGGTTGATAGACTGAGAGCGCGAACAGAAGAGCATAGCGCACGTTAATACGTTCCTCACGTTGCAGCTGGTTTGGTCTCGAACACCATCATTTCAATGGCGATCTCTACGTTGGGTGGAGAAGCGCGTTGACGGAGCTTTCTTGAAGTTGGTGCGCATATATATGTCAGGGCGTTGTAGATCCACCCTCAGAACAGCGCCAAAAAAAGCCATGCGGACAACGGTGGAGCAAAATGCGACTGGCTGGCACCATCATTTTCTCTAGTGTTGGCATCACTGTCCTTTTAGCACTGCTCTCTGTTTGTGAAATAATTCATCCGTTTGTACCCGCCGTGGTTGCTCAGTGGCTATGGTGTTAGGCTGCTGAGCACGAGGTTGCGGGATCGAATCCCGGCCACGGCGGCCGCATCTCGATGGGGGCGAAATGCAAAAACTCCCGTGTACTTAGATTTAGGTGCACGCGAAAGAACACCAGGTGGTCGAAATTTCCGTAGTCCACCACTACGGCGTGCCTCATAATCAGAAAATGGTTTTGACACGTAGAACCCCATAATTTCTTTCTCGTCCGTTTGAATGTCGGTCTGTACAGATTTACTGCATTTTGTATGATTTTATTTGTTTACTAAATTGTAATAATTTTGCACGGATTGGACATTGCTGTGAGCAAGCCACTTATACCACTTATTTCTTCTTTGCGTGTGTGCGTGTGTGCATGCGTGCACGCGGGTCATTTTCCATGGACGCGAAATGGAAGTTCTTCAATTAGGAACCAAAACAAGTTTGCTTAACAAATGAAACATAACATTTATTTAAACCCGCACACTTTCAGCGCATCTGCCTCCATGTAGTACCTTCGTTTCACTATCTGCATGCTTGCTGCGTTCGCCTACATTTCCTACGATGTACTGGAGTATCTTCCGGCGGCGCATCATCAATAATAATATTGTGCATCACGAACATGGTAGATGGTCTCAAGCTCTATTTACGTACTTTTCGCAGGCGTGACCCAACGTAGTTCATTACACGCTTCCGTAACCACTACGAAATGAACGCAAGTCGATATTCTTTGGGCAATGTGGCCCCCTTTCTCAAACCTCTGAGCTTTCTCATTATTTCTTTTTTCTCTTGACATACAGTGTAACTGCTACGGGCAGTCGATGTAAAGAGCCCGGATGTGACCGGTCTCCACCGATGTAGATTGGCTTTATCGATTCATTGACCGCCGCAAAGGGTTTCGCTTCGCCATAATGGCGCTCAGGCCTGATGGAAACCCGTTTTTGTCTTTCTTTTTTGATCGCAGGTATTGGCAGCCAGCAGGGGCCGCGCTGCAATAACAGGAAAGAGGCTCAGTGAGTTAGAAGCACGTCATCGTTAATGTCGTTTGCATCGTGAACGTTCGAAGGTCCACGACGAGGCCAAATGATCGTGGACGCGGTGCAAAGCAGCCGTATGTACTACAGTTGATCACACAATGCCCCTTGTTTACTTACATGCATGAAAAAGAAATGCAAAATAGTAAGAACATCTGCCTTTGCTCAGATGGGGACGTGGTTCTAACGGCTCTCGGAGAGCCCTTAGCGTGCCTACTACATATAAAACCAAGGTGTTTCGACCCAACTGCCTGTCGTGATACATTCATGCACCCCTGCAGTGCGACCCAGATAAGCGACACATGGCCACGAGCGAGATTAACATACCCGCACCCTGCACGTTACCGATTATGTCTGTAGAACGAAGAAAACCGGAGCAACTGATGTCTTTTTTGCCTATACTTCACCGCAGCAACCCATTTATTACTCAACAGAACAGAAAACACCCCTCTGTAGCGGAGGTGTAAGACGTCCGCTAAGTTACTCTATTTACCAACAGGCGTTTATCTTCATTACGTGCTATATATGCCGGTGCGAACCTACACATAGCCAACGTATCACGACAGACTGCAACGATGACTCCGACGACGACGTCGTCAGCCCCAGGCATACCTTATGTCTGATAGCTATCTGATATGTCGCGCGCCTAGGCGACAACATTCCTGCATATTAGCACGATGACTGTCAAGCCCCATTAATCGCCAAGCACAGCGAGCGACAGCCCATTCATAGACATGCATGGCAGCCAAGGGGCCCACGTGGAAACAATTCTTCGTTCGATCTGGCGTAAGTTTCTCTTCGCACGGTCGTTCTTCCGCCTGCCCTACTCCGCCTATTGAGGTCACCGGGCTTGCGCAATAGACTGTGACGGTTCGGCGCGCTTCTTCTCCTGTGCGCAAACACAGGAGGGGGAGCCCACCTTCTGCTGTTCCTTTTTCTTCATATTCCGTTAATCACTCCCGACCGTGCAGAGCAGCCAACCGGAACTAGCTCCGGTCAACCTCCCTGCCTTTCCGCACCTCGTTCATTTCTCTCTCTCTCTATCTCTCTCTCTCTCTATCTCTCTCTCTCTCTCTCTCTCTATCTATCTATCTATCTCTCTCTCTCTCTGTAGTTATATCTCTTGTTCTTCGGTTCCCGTACGTCGCGATGTATCACGCCAGCGCATGAAATTTATTGGAGCGAAATGAAGGGTGTAGGAAGGGGGGGGTGAGGGCAAATTCGCTCACTTTCCGCTGTCTTTTGTATCTTCTCCTTGAAATCCTGCGCCTTGTCCGCGCGGCAATTTGCCGAGCACCAGGGTGGATCGCTGCGCGAGTGATGGTGGGAAAGTGGCCGGGACTTAATTAAAGAAAGAGGCGTTTTAATGTTGATTAGGATCCATGGTGCCCCGCGTGTGCGGGCGCAGGATCTCGAGATAGCAAATTAAGGGAGCCCTCCTCCCAAGCGTGCCTCTGCTCTGAAACTGTGTGGTGAACGTTTCAAGAGGGCTGCGTTGGTGGCCACGCTTTGAAGGGTACGCCTTGGAGAAGAAACTCATCTCCGGGCCTTCTATGAAAAGTTCTATGAAAACGTTTTTCCCTTTTTCTTTGCGATACGGTTAATCCTGCAGGTGGAAGTTTGTGGCGCTAGTTCTGTTTTGTTTATTTAATTTTCATTCGTTATAACCTTTCATCCTTTGTATATAGCCTTAATAGTCATTACAATTATCGGACTTGCAACTGACAGGGCGCAAGCTTCAGTTATATCTGTGTTTACTTGAATCTGCGTGGCATTCCCCTGGAGCTTGGGTTGTTGATCTTGAGTCAAACCCTTCAATCGAAGCGTACGTGGTTTCAGCCCTGGTATACAATACGTTGTGGGACATCATCGGGAAGAAATAAGCCTTATCTTCTCAATTAAGCGTGCTAATTACGCTATAGTTGTCAATAAGAAAGCACTGAAAACAGGAAAGCATGTCTGAAAAGCTGGAGCGAATGTCACTATTGTCTTGAGGAAGGCGAACGGCCCATCTCGTCCGAGAATAATCAGCCCTACTTGATGAATAGCCATGATTAAGAGCCATGACAATGTCATTACGACTCAGGGGCCGCGAAGGGTATTCGTAGGCTCATGGGACACGGAATGGATGCACCGAGTTCTTTCGGACATGGCGTGCCGGTACTTATGTGCTTGTAAATTTTACTACAAGCTCTCCTTCCTGCAGTGTCATGGGGACGAATACAGCTTCAGTCACCGCACGAACACTGATTTGTTCTTTCTTCCTGGCGTTTGTTACATTGATGTCGCCTCACTTTTCCAACGCGTTTGCCACTTCGCGATAGCCATTCGTCTGTCATCCCCAATACACACGTGTCACGTAGCGTCGCCGTTCAGAAGATGGACGCCGCAATTGCGAGAACGATCCTCACTCGAGTCAAGCACTCTTACGAAAGAGACGAAATGAAACACCAAGGAAAAAAAATAATAAAATAAAAAGAGATAGATCGCATTGCTGAAAGGCATCCAAAATGACTTCGCCATAGTGATAGATGCGAGGGGCCCAGAGGCGAAGCTATTTCATCCGTCCTTGTTTTTCCAGCCAGCTCATCTCCGGTCGATGGACGGCAGGAAAATGACTCTATGGCGCCCATCTCACGAACCCGAGGCGTGAGTGCCGCTTCTTGTACTGCGCTACTGGTTGTGCCTCCGGCGGCAATTTATTAGTGTACGGCCCGCTGCGGGCCTCCCAGCATGTTGTCTGGTCCCGGGCTTTACTTCCATCTTGAGCCGTCCATACGCACAGTCATCTACGAACGCTGCGAGCAAGAGAGTGGGTGACTGGGGAGCACATCTTTTCTTTTCCCCTGCCCATCCATGCCTGTACGTGTATATACTGCATCAAGTGGGGCAACCGGACCAGTATCGCTGCGGGGCACGTCCATAATTTTCTTCCTCGATATAGGGGATATTTGCGAAGAGATGCGGCCGAGACGTGTTGTACGCGCCCCTGGCTGCGAAAGGCTCGAGTGCTGCGGGTGGCGCCAGGAGTTTTCTCCCGGCGTTCAGGGCGAAGCTAGTCAGTGTTACAAAGCGGTCAGTTCGTGCGTTCTAGCGCATTTCCACGGGATCCCAGTAACCTATTGGACGGGGCAGCGCTCCGTTATTATCAGTCACACTTAGTCGATGCAACGGTTAAGTACAGAATGTATCTTACTTGTCTCCCCGTGCGTTACAACTTCCCGCGTGTTCGAGTTAACTTGCTACTTTTAGCAGTGAGAGAACGTCATCTCGCAAGAAAGACGCTCTAACTTTCCGGCCGTTCATGATATATGCGACTTCCTGTGTTATATACTCATAAATGCACATATGGTCCTGCATGATGCAGGTAGTGTGTTCCCTAACAGCCGCGCTGCGTGGCATGAGCACTGCCCCGTGGTGTACCTTTGCGCCGTCTGGCGTAGAAGACAGTGGTTCGAGTCGGAGCGCGTCTGCTCCTTTTGAACATGCTCTACCAAGCGGGAAAGCCAATCCTGCTCGTGTAGCTCGCGTTGCGTTACTCCGGATATATACAGCTCCGTCCTGTCCGCCAAGAGATTATATCATGGCCAGGCAGCAAAATGAAGGCATTCTCGCATCGTCATGGTCATGTGTGCCCAGCCACTCACCGCTCCGACCGCCATGGATGTAGACGAGAAGTCACAATGTTGTTGTTGTTGTTGTTGTTGTTGTTGTTGTTGTTGTTGTTGTTGTTGTTGTTGTTGTTGTTGTTGTTGTTGTTGTTGTTGTTGTTGTTGTTGTTGAGACCCCGCCACCCGTAATGAAATTTCTAATATGGTTTGCTGCCATGTACTCCTATGAACAAATTCAACGTAAGATTTTTCTTTGTTAGTACACACACCAAGGCACTCTGCTCCTCGCTATAGACCGCAAATGTGAAAGGAGCAGGAAGAGAAAGAAAAGCATATTATTTCCATCCGAATATCTGACGTTTGTCGTGATCGCAATATTATTCTCGGGATGACTGAACGCCGGCAGTCAACTTAAGCAGGACTTGATCATACTGGTTTTCTCATGCTGAAATTCTATTGACGTGGGCCTCCGTAGTGGGACTGATTTGGAAATACGAGGCCCTATACGTACTAAAGAATACCCCTGCTGCTGCTAGCTACTTGAAGACGGCGCCGTGTGGGGTGCACTCACCCTCGCGAACATCGAATGACGTAGATTTCGAAACCACCACTGTCAAGCAGTCCCCGGGGCGTCTGTTCGGCATACAAGTAGTGGTTATCCTTTTGAAAACAGAGAGCGAAAGAGCCTTGCGCCATACAGGCAATTGGGATGTCGTGGTTCGCCGGTCTTCTCGTCGCTTCTCGCAAATTGATACTGGCTGCGTTGCGGAACAATAAGTTGCAGCGATATGATGAAGGCCGCAGTTTGCGAAAGGCCAGGGGTTAACCTTCTGAACTTTGAAAAGGACAGATAATATAAATGCGAAGTTCGGCTATATCAGTAAAGTTTTGTTGGCAAAGAAAATATTGGCCCTTTCGTTTACGAAAGGCGGATACATATATAATAACTTCATCTTCGGGGAGTTGCTGTTGGCTGTTCGACGTGCTTTACGTCTCCGCAAAAAAAAAAAAAAAAAAAAAAAACATCGGAAAAGGAAAAGTGTTTCATCTGCTCTTTCCTTTCGCTGGCGTTCTTTTCCTTTTCTGAATTTTAGCGCTGCAAAAATCATGTCGTACAAAGAGATACGGTGTAAGTGACAATTATGTCTTGAAGGCGAAGAAGTAAGGGTTTAGTGACGCGATGATAGCATTAACGAGGCTGCGCGGTGTGACATGACAGCGTTGATTGAGCGAGCTTAGTTACATGCTGCTTTCTTCGTTCCTCAACTACCCGTGCCGATAAGAACTTGCGGTGGTTGCTGGTAGGCCGAAATCTGCTTAAATTCAGAATATCAGGCTGGTGAATTTTCTCTCCCGAGAAGTATCTCGCTCCCGAGAAAGCCGTAGAAAGGGACATCTGATTATAGTTTCGCTGAATTGCTGAATCCTTCACTAATAACTAGATACTACCGTTATCAAGTAATCTTTCGACATGCTCTCCATTGTCTGTTCCTTCTTTTTTTTTTCTTGGCGGAGTTTACCTGAGCAGTACTCCCAAGATTTACGTTTACAAATTACAGCGCTTAGCTTGTTTAAATCGTACAGGGGGGCAGAAAAGCATTTAAATAATGTATGTGGTGCACGCACGCTTTCTGCTTCAGAAAATCGGTTTTTCAAGGTTGGCCAGAATGATCAATTTAGCGCGTTATACAGTTGCAACAACTGTAGTAAACTTCCAGTTAACTTTACTAAATCCTGACTGGGAGCTTATCCTTGTCGTTGAACAAAAACGTGTTCAAATATTGCATTCTACCATAGCTGACACATAGGGCAGAAACTTGGAGATTAACAAAGAAGTTCGAGAGAAAGTTCAGAACCGCGCAGAGTGACGGGACGAAAAATGTTAGGCGTAACGTTAAGAGACAGGAAGAGAGCAATGTGGATCAGAGAGCAAATGGGGGTAGCCGATATTCTGGATGACAACAAGAGAAAGAAATGGAGCTGGGTAGGCCATGTATTACGTGGGGCAGATAACCGGTCGAAATGGGCGCCAAGGGAAGGGAATCGCAGTCTAGGACAGCAGAAAATTAGTTGGGGTGATGAAATTAAGAAATTTGTAGGCGAAAGTTGTAATCAGCTAGCGCAAGACGGGGTTCATTGGAGATCGCTGGGAGAGGCATTCGTCCTGCAGTAAACATTTAAATAGGTATGTGATGATGATTATTATTTTGCAAGGGCTCTCTGGTCTTTTGTGTACATAGCTCGACAAGAGCGGTGATGCGGGCTTGACGGTACACCTTGACCAAAGGTGGCTGAACGCAGGGAAACACTAAGACAAAAGAAGGCGCATTGGACGTGGAGGCGCCTGTGCGTACAACGTGCCTTCTTCTGTCCTCGTGTTTCCTTGCGCTTAGTCGCCTTTGGCCTTTTATGCACGCGACGCAGCATAATAGTTCTGTCTGTAAGGACAAAACAACTTTGCATTAGCCGTGCCTGACGCACACTACAGATGAAACGGTTGATTTGATGTCGGGGTCGTGCAACATGTTTCGTAACGCGGCTAAAGCAAACGAAAAGAAATAAAGGGAAGAACTTGCAGACGATACGTTACTCGCGCGTGCCGGACAAATCCTACACAACCGCGTGAGCGCTGCTTCAGCCGTTTCAGCCACCGATTACCCAACCGTCGTCGCAACCCAGTGACAGGTTGAGTGAATTAGCGCAACAAGCTCGCACGATCGACCGCCTGACGTTAAAGAGGCCGTCGTACAAGCACGCACGTGCAGGCCCTGGCCTAACTTCGAATCCGAGCCCCTCTGTTTTCTTTTCTTTGCACGCTGCCTGGCATGTCGATGGGGGGTGCAGGCATCGGTCGGTCGTTTACTCGCTTCCAACCAACTCCGTGCAGCACAACGAAAGCTATACGGCTCCCGTCACCCGACCAGCAGCAAGGGTTGACTTCGTGCCGGCGCAGTTTCTAGAAAAGTCTGCGCTGGGTATAGCCTGGCCTCTGCTGTATACGTAATGGTGCAGCAAACTTCCGAACACGAGCGTCCGAGTGATAGACAAGTACATTACCACCTGAACAGAAACTTGCTAATGCGACGCCGGCCATATCTAATTGCAAACGTGCCTTGTCATGAACTGTTATAAGTACCGCATCGATCGCGTTTTGTATCCGCTCTGATTTCTTTCAGCTTTCTCCTATTCTCATTATTATTATTTTCTTTTGGTCTGTGAACTTACCCCAGTATTTCCCTCCTGCCAACTTTCCGCTGGTCCATGTTCCGTTGCCAGCTTTCTCATAGAAAGCTATTCGGTACAACAAGCCCAACTTTTCTTTTCGTTTTCTTGTTTCCTTTTCCTCATCATCACCACTTCCACCACCACCACCCTTATTAACGCTCTGTTTATTATTCTTCATTCTATGGCTCATTGTCGCGGTTCTCAGTTTTTCAAGTTTGATTGTTCTATTTACATCCCAAAAACAACACAAATAAAAATTCAATGGCGATTTAGCGGTATATTGCGAGAAAATTGAGTCGCACTTCATCGAGATCCCGGATATCTATGATTTGAACTGCGTTGGCCACATTGGAAAGTGTTGTTCAGGAGCTCACTCGACATACGTCCTGCCTCTTCGAAGGCTAACTGCAACTGAGGGTGGTTTTCGGAGCAAACCGCCGTCAGCTGTGCAATACATACATACATACATACATACATACATACATACATACATACATACATACATACATACATACATACATACATACATACATACATACATACATACATACATACATACATACATACATACATGCTCTCCAACGCTCTGTGGTCACCTCTCTACCTCTACCACGGGAGCGGTCTCCCGCACTTCACACACATACGCTTTATTTTACACTTTGGGACTCCTACTGCTAACACATTAAAAAAAGAGGATCACTCGTCAGTGGGTTTCAACGGGTCTTGCCACCTGCCCAACGATAACCCATGCGTGACCCCTCCAGTCAAACAGTATCGTCCACGGGTGATCTTATCGGTGACCGTTCCTGCCTCGTCCTGGCGCTCCTGATTGGCTGCCGCGGTTCGCAACTTCCACCGCACTGCACGGCGCTGGTGATGCGGAGTGCACAGCGGTGACGCGACCGGGTTGTGCCGACAACGCGGGGCGCACCGCCCGCTGACGTGCGCCTTGCACGGTTGCGTGCGCCGACGCCAACGACCGGCGTACGTGATGGATGCCCGCTGATTCGCAACAACGCGCTCGCAATTCGACGGGAGGCGCTGCGGCTGGCTTAACCAGACCACGGGCGGCCCTTTTGGGCTCTGTCGCGCGAAGCCGCCGACCCTGTGCCGTCCAGTGTCGACAATAAATGCGTCTGGCACGGCCATGTCCCCGAATTCTTTCACCCTTTCTCTTGTCGTCCACCTCGGTGTTCGGGCTTGCGACAATGCCCGTGATCTCTTTTGCGGTGGGATGCCGCTAGAAGCCGGCAGGCGAGATACGGGGAAAATGGGGGATTGGGATGAGGCTAACCCACATTAGTTGTCGCTTTTTAACGAACACTCCGTGATGCAACGCCTGCGCCAAACAACGCAAGTGCCGTCGACGTTTGTTTGTAATTTTGTCCCACCAACTCCATGCAGTGCAGCGGAAGCTGCGTATTGCGTCAGCCAGCCAGAAAATATATTAGGAGATAGGGCGTCTCCGTGGTCTGCCTTTCCATGCCGTCCACGCGTCGCCGACTGAAAAGAAGCTTTACGGAAGGGTTAGTATACCGCACATTGCGCGAGCCTACCTTCTTTTATTGCGATAGCAATTATGTTGACACTGAAGGCGAATTTCCCTCATCGGTATCGCCGTCGTAATAATATTCTTGGTATGCGTAAGTGTATAGACATATTTAAATAAATAAACATAAATAATATTGCCCGACGACTGGATTCGAACAAAGGACCAGTAGCATAGAAGCACGATACTCTAACCATTAGGCGACGGACGCTAGCCTCAGCAGGCGGAATAGAACACCCCTAAAAAGCGTTGACAACTGGACGAGTTGGTATAGGTTTATCTTTCTTAACAAACTGCGCGGTAAGGCAGGACACAAGTAAAGAGGATTCCCTATGATCTGTCCTACCGCGCAGTTTGTTAAAGAAGAACATCTCTATACTCCGTTTTATACATAGCAGTCAACGCTGTGGAGGCTAGACAGACTTCTTGCAGTGGCTTCGTTCGCATTTGGATATAGTTCGACGTTTTTGACCGCAATTGTGCGCAAATGTTTCTTTATATAGGCTCAGTATTGAATGAAACAAATTTTAATTATCAGAAACAAACACGCTGTGGTATACGGCTGCTAACGCGCTGTTTAAAGTCTTTTTTTTTATTTTTGCTGTTCTTTTCGGGTTATTTATTTCCAAGCCGTCGCGAGGAGCCTCACGTGCATGCTCGCGCGAGCGAACGCTGTTGGTGCTCAGTGAAGCATGGCCCAGTGAAGCAGACAGAACGCTCGGAGTAATAACTTTTCGTCACCGAACTTCTTGCGTAGCTTCCACAGCATTGACTGCTATGTATGGAAGGGAGTATGAATTTCCCACATGCAGGTAACGCTTCGTAGCTGTCACGGCGCTGTTCCTTCTATCCAGAAGGAGTTGCCTTGCGTGCTGGATCGCGACAATACGTCGCACCTGCGTATTGCTTGAACACCGTTCGAGGAGTCTTTGTTGTCGTTGGCCATCCATCTCGTGGCTCATACCCGCTATGGGGGATTGGCCAAGAAATGGGGGAATTATTCCAAGTTACGTCCAAAAATAAAATTTCAGGACTGCTGTAGGGTATGTATTTCTGAAAGCTGAAAGTACATGTTAAAATGAAAGCAATCATAGTAGGAAAAATCAATAATCAGTCATTCAAAAAGTCGCACAGAAAAGGAAGACATAAAAATTTAACAGCGCATTCGCTTGGGCACACAAAGAAATTTCTGGACTGTGGAGCAAACACCCCTGTGGCGGAATCCCAGAGCATAGGCGCCAAACGAAAGAGTCTAAGCGCAACGCTGAACCTTGCTGTCGCTGTCAATGCATCGCCTTTGGGGCGTAACTGTCAATTTATTACGGCGAAGTTGTTAGCCCTTAGCTTGTCGGATTTTGTAGTGACTTGCTCACACCAAAAACAGCAGCTGGAAAAGGCGTTTGTGCCCGAGTTTCTGCGTAATAGAATTAGGTTTTCTTAGATATTCGAATTACAATCCGATGCGATCATGTCTGTAGGTAGTTTGTAAGTCGTACTTCACGAATTTTCTTACACATATTACTTTGAAAAATTCAGTGAGTTCAATAACGCACTTGAGCCAGGCGGAAGGACCACAGGAATGAGAATGAAGGAGGGTGTACCTCGAAGGGCAGCTAGAAAAGATCGTTGCCTTGCTTTAATCCGAGATCATCATTTATCGCCCTGATGGAATTGTGCCGTGATTGTGACTCAGTGTTCGTATCGTCTCTTGTCGAAATAAGCTTTTTTCTAAACCAACCATCATTGTCTTTTTCTTTCTCTTTCGCAACATCACGCTCTAGTGGAGTCGGTATTGTTATATTCAATAGAGTTTTACTGCGAGATCATCATGTTTTTATGATGGCACAGCGCAGGTATTGGCATGCGATTGTGGGCTATTTTCATTTAGCTTACGTATTTTGTGCATCTATGGACTCTGCGCAGGCCACTAGATCCAATGATTTTTTTTCGTGACCTGGACGTGTATTTCCTGGACGGTCGTCACGTGGTGCTTGTTGGAGCTTTTAATTGTGTTTTAGACACGCCAGCTGATGCGGAAGGCCTGGGCTGGAGTCGCCCTGATTGCAACGCACGGGAGTTGCGCCACCTCCTCCAGCACTTTTCGTTGTTGGATACATATCGACTTTTCAAGCGAAAGCTTTACTAGCCGCGAACTTGCGATTTCGCCGTGGCGGTGCTCCGAGGAGGCACATGACGTCACAACGGGCGCCTCGCCGCGGATATTTCTCTCTCTCTCTCTCGCTCCCTAGTCACTATTGCGCATGCGCCACTAGTAGCACCGAGCCACAGGTGTTCCGGCGCTGCGCAGCGCAGCGCCTTTCCGCCGCCACCGTTTGATATGACGTCACACCGCGTACTTCGTCGTTGCGCTCGCCTCCGATCGCTTCGCCAGCTGCGTCGCATGCCTGATAACATGTCGGAGGATTGAAAAAGGAGAGCTCGCGTGCGCCGCAACCACAGTTGAGGCGGCAGTATGGACGGCGACAATTCTGATAAGCAGGAGGAGGCCTGGAATCGACGTCGGAACGAGATGAAGAGGAAACGAATCGCCCAGCAAACAGGCGAACAGCGCGCCGAACGACTGGCTAAACGCCGTAACATAGCTAGACAACCAGACTAACCTCGACTTGCAATCAAGATTAACCAAGACTAACCAGGCTATGCCTTAGCTTTCGCTACGTATATCCTGGCATAGCCGAGCTAAGGCGCTGTCAATTGTTTCATGGATCTTCATTTGTCTGGACGTGGCGACGCGGCGCGTCGTCAAGCAGGTTAGACCATGTCTATGTACCTAGCAATTTAGCTCAGTATGTCACCCTACTGATGCGATAATTTTACCTTCATCTCCTGTTTATATTTCTCATCACAGACCACTTGTGCTTGAAGTTTGCTTCCCTGCTTCCTCATCTATCCGCCGTGGTTGCTCGGTGGCTATGGTGTTCGGCTGCTGAGTACGAGGTCGCGGGATCGAATCCCGGCCACGGCGGCCGCATTTCGATGGGGGCGAAATGCGAGAACACCCGTGTACTTAGATTCATGTGCACGTTAACGAACCCCAGGTGGTCCAAATTTCCGCAGTCCTCCACTACGGCGTGCCTCATAATCAGAAATATGTTTTGGCACGTAAAACCCCATAATTTAATTTCTTTTGCTTCCTCATCAGTAAAACCTTGGCGCCTCGACACATGCGTTCTACATGACGCGCGTTCGCGCTCTTGTTTGTCAAGAGTCTTGCGTGTCTCTCTTTCTAGATCTGACCCAGAGTCATGGGACGCGCTCAAGGTGCAGTGGCGTCTGCATTGTTCAACTGAAGGACGTGCACTCAAACGACGTATATCAGAAGAATTGGCGGATGCGGCCACGAAGCTCCGTATTGCTCTTCGGGTCAATCAACTTACTCCGCTGATGCGGTCATGGCAGCGTGAGCTACGGAGGCGTTCTGCTACATGGCGATGCAGACGTAAACCGTGTGCACACGCTGAAGTTCTGCGCTTTGCAAGAAGCTCCATTTTTAGACAGCCGAATGCATTCGGTTCTGCGGCCCCAAAAGCACATCCTGTTATGCTGCTTCCCGCGCATGATTATTCGCTCTTTGTATCGCATATTGGAATTATGGCGTGTACGACTATGCGAACAGATCATGGTAACGCAGAAATGCTTGGTGGACTGGCGCAGATTCCACCTGTGGTCCCTGAACGTCTTTGTGCACGACCGTCAGCTGACGAGGTGAAGGCAGCATTATCTTCGATGAAGGGTGGCTCAGCCCCAGGGCCGGACGGGTTAGCCGTTGAGTTTTATCTAACATTCTGGGAATATATTGATGCCACTTTCGTGTCTGTTATCAGCCACTTCTTTGAGAACTTTGAATTGCCGTCTAGTTTTCGCACCGGTCGTATTGTGCTGATACCTAAGCATGATCCATCATCAATTAATCCAGAGGAAGGGAGGGCAATCACGCTTCTCAACGTTGACTACAAAACCTTCACAGCTATTGTCGCTCGGCGCTTGGGAAGCCTGATGCCTTCCTTAATAGGACACTATCAGGCATGCTCAGTCTCATGCAGAGAGCTATATAGTTGCTCATTCTTTACGCGTGACATAATGACATACACGCTGACCAGGTCAGCACGTGGTCGTTTAGTTTCACTAGATCAAGAAAAGGCATTCGATCGCCTTGAACACAGCTACATATTTAATGTACTGAACCCGTTCGGCTTTTCGTCAAGTTTTGTTGAACTTATTAGGAATGCCTATTCAAATATCGGAAGTACATTGTTTCTTGATGGTTGTAAAAGTGCACCATTTCCTGTTACTCGTGGTGTCCGTCAAAGGTGCCCTCTGTCACCAGTACTCTTGGTGCTCAGCCTTGCGTCATTTCTGCGCTCGGTACTGAGATACCCTTACGTGTGCGGTCTCCCACTGCCTGGTAGCGGTGTTGGGAAGGTGACAGCTTTCGCCGATGAGCTCACATTGTATCTGAGGAGTGAAGATAGCTTATCCCGCAGCCTTCGAATAGTACGGAAATATTTCAGGTGCTGCGCTAAATTTTTCAAAATGTCATTTGTTCATTGGTTCCGCACAGACACGCCTAAGTCTCCTTTTCCGTCTTCAAAAGTGCGATTCTATGATAGCATATCAAACTATGATAGCATATCACCTATGATAGCATATCAAACTATGATAGCATATCACCTATGATAGCATATCAAGCTCTGTGTGGCTCTCAATTCTTGAAGATGTAAGGCGAAATGTTCAGGATGTTCAAGTTCATGATTTACCCCTATTAGAAAGAAGGTACTTTGCACAGTCTGGACGTTGCGGCCGAGTGTGGTACGTTTGCCACGTTGTACAGCCGCCATTACGGGTTACTAGGTCCTTGCAGTCCCTTCTTGGTTCCTTTTTCTGATTGGGCAGCACAGAAATGGTTTGTCGCGTGCCACTTGGACAACCGCGCTCTCGCGGTGGGTTCGCGTTGCCATCCGTAGGTGTCTGACCGCTGCCGGCTGCTTGCTCTGCCATGTTTCCTCTGCCTGTTGCGGCATGATCAGTCTCTGCGCGTGAACTCGCCTGCTATTTCCTTGGCACAAAAATTCGTTACATGTTAATTCACGGACCACAGGTGTTAAACGCACCTGCATTTTACTCTACGGCCATGGCATTCTATCGCCACATACAACAGGTATGTCCTGTTGTAGACGTTCCGAAAACCGTTTTGTAGATACAATGTCAGCCTTTAATGCTGCCTCTAGTTTATCCAGCGCGTCGTGCACGTTCCAATAATGTGTTGTGGGGTGCGATAACGGCATCATTTCTGTCTGGTCACCTACACGACTTCATGTGGCGTTTAGGGTGGTAAGTGCTACCAACGTTTGACAGGCTATAGAGCAGTGGGATATAGTCCCATCTTCGCTTTGTCCCTATTTCCCCTTCCAGAAACCAATAAACATGTGCGGCTGCAATGTGTCGTTGCCAGGGTATTCTGGTGGGCCGTGTATGCTGGTTTCCGTGGCCTTGGAGTTAACCGCTTTATTACGTCTGGTCGCTGCTCACATGGTCGCTTCGCACGACTTTTAATTGCTGCGGAGGCCTTTTGTCTGTGGTGTGTGTAACCGGTGCGAGGTAGTTGCCGCGTGACATCGTCGCCGCGCTCTCTTTCCACTTCTGGAGAGACTCTATTCCGAGCTACTGCCGTTTCTGTCAGAGGAGTTGTTCTTCCTTGGGGAAGAAGAGTTCCTTCGACAGTGGTCATGCCATTTCCTCTCAGTGGCTGATGGACGCGTATGGCTTAATTTTCGACCAGCCTGGTTCTTGTAGCCAGGCCATCAGAAGTATTCATTGAATGTGCATAGAATGTAACTGTCCGTGATTTTTGTGTGTGCGTGCTCTCGTATACATGATCGTTTTTGTGCATACACATCTCATAACATCACTACAAAATTATGTAAAATGTATCTGTCACATCATCATCGTACATAACCATTGCCAAATTGTATATTTTGAACGTCATATTATATACTGTGGCAATTAGTTTATGTATAACTGTGCGTTTCCGTGGGTCTATGTGGTTATGCGTTAGTGAGTGAGAGCTCGGACAATTCTTTGAAAATGTGCCGTGCATACAATGCTTCGTACGTTGTACATGTTATGGATGGATGGATGGAATAACTTTAATGAAAGGTCCTGCGAGCTACGGGGCGCAAGGTCCCATAGAGCGGGCTGCTCCCACGTTGGGACCGGGAGTTGTAGCTCCCTGGCCGCATCGTGGGCTCGCTCGACTGCCCAGAGCTGCTCCGCCAGGTCCGTGCTGCGTAATGCTTCTTGTAGCCTGGCAGAGTCTTGATTCTTGTTTGCGTGGGTCCGACCACACGGCCAGAGCAAGTGATATACGCCTAGTGGGCTATGGCAATTTTCGCAATATGATGTTGTGTATAGGTCAGGCATGTATTGATGTAGTCTGTTCTGTGTGGGGTACGTGTTGGTTTGAAGCATTCTGAACGTGAGGGCTTGAGGCCTGGTGAGCTTATTGTGAGGTTTGCTGTATATTCTGTGGTCTAGATAAAAGTGCTTTGTGTTCTCGTTATATGTGGAGGGAGGGTCCCGATTCTCGCTGGGATGGTCAGGACCAGAATAGGTGGCGTCGCGGAGGGTTAGGTCTCGCGCGCTCCTGTGAGCCGTCTCATTGAGATTGGGAGGGGCATCCTCGATCTCTCAGAGGTGTGCTGGGAACAAGCAGATGGTGTGATGCTGCAGCGGTGCGGATCTACTGATTATTTGTCGTGCTTGGCTTGCAACAACTCCTTTCTGAAAGGCTTTGACGGCCGAGCGTGAATCGCTGTAGACGTGGGTGGTGGTCGGGTCTGTGTGCGGGAGGGCGATGGCGACCTGTTCTGCTATCTCGGACTTGTGGGTCTTCACTGTGAAAGCGTTTGTGACTTGACCTTGCTTATTGACCGTGGTGGCAATGAAGGCATTCCTGGACGGGTACTGTGCCGCACCTACGAAACAGGCTAGGATCTTCTTATCGCGTATTTCGCGTAGGATGAATGATCCGCATGGCAGCCTTCTGGGTTGATGGTGCGTGGGGTTCATGTTCAGCGGGAGTGGGCGAACCGTGTAGGAGTTGCGTGTGTCCGTCGGAACGCTTTTGTAAAGATTCTCGATTGCTGTTGTGTCATGACCCAGTTTGGCTAGGATTTCTCTACCCGCTTTGGTTCCAGAGAGTCTTGTCAATTGAGCCGGTTCTTGAGCTTCAGCGACTTCTTCAAGTGTATTGTGTACGCCCAGTTGCAGCAGGAGCTGTGTCTCGGTGTTCTTGGGGATTCCTAGCGCTAGTTTGACTAGCTTCCTCAGTTGCACATTGAGTTTGTCTTTCTCCGCTACCTTCCATCTGTGCATGGCCGTCTCGTAGGTGAAGTGGCATAGCGCAAAGGCGTGTTAGTTTGAGGAGATTTTCTTCCTTAAGGTCGTGTTGTCTGTTTGCTACGCGTCGTGTGAGATTCAAGGCATTATTCGACTTTGTCACGATCTTCTCCACTGTCGCGGCGTTAGAGCCGTTGCTCTCAATGAGCATGCCGAGCACTCTAATTTTGCTGACGGGCGGTATGATTCCTCCGTCTTTTGTTCTGAGAGTAATGGCGTGTTTGTCTGACTTCGCTCTTTGGCTTGGGACCGCTTCTCGATGGTTTGTAGACAAGGAGCTCCGACTTCGCAGGCGAACATCGCAGGCCCGTGGGAGCGAGGTATTCCTCGATCGCGTCGATCGCTTGCTGTAGAGCGTTCTCAATTGATCCCAGGCTACCCCGGGGATCCTGAGCGTTACGTCATCTGCGTATATGGTGTATTTGACGTTCTCGATTTGATGCAGTCTCTTACCTAGGCCGGCTAGCGCAAGGTTAAAAAGCGTCGGAGAGATGACAGAACCTTGCGGGGTGCGCTTGCCGCCGAGTTTCTATTACTGAGACTTGATTTCCCCTAGACGGAGGGTGGCCGTTCTGTCGCTCAGGAAGGATATTGTATAAGCTTAGAGTCTGGTGCCGAGGTCGAGGTTCGAGATCGTGTCGAGTATGTAGTCACGTATGTAGTCAGGTCTAGCCCTAGGATTACTCTCGTGTCTCGTGTCTGCGTCAGTGAGTTCATGTTTGAGGAGTTTCATGGCGTCTTGGGTGGGTAGCCCGGGTGTAAAGCTGATCATTGTTGTGGGGTAGATATCTTTCTTTTTCGAGATGTTTCGAGAGCCTGTTTAGGACCGCGTGCTCGGCTACCTTGCTGACGCAAGACGTCAGCGAGATCGGTCTGAGGTTACTGATGTTGGTCGCCTCGCCAGGCTTTGGGATGAGCACGATGAGGGCCGTTTTTCAGTCCTCGGGTAGTGCTCCGTTCTTCCAGATTTTGTTGATTTCCACTGTGAGGGTTTCGATGGAGGGGTCGTCTAGGTTTCTAAGTGCCTTGTTAGTTACGCCGTCCGGCCCCGACGCTGACTTGCTTTTCAGGTTCTGACGCGCCGTGCGTATCTCTTCGGTTGAGAAGTCCCGATCTAGCTCTGGGTTGGCCTTGCCGCAATATGCTTCGGCGGTCGTGCCTCTAGCATTTTTGGCCAGCAGGAGGTACTTGTCGGCGAGATGGTCAATGAGCTCATCTTCCGTGGTAATCTTGAGTTCCTCGTGCATGATCCTGTTCAGCGTGCCATCCTGGTCCGTTTAGGTCCTGGTTCTGTCTAAAAGGTGTTTGAGCAGGTGCCACGTCGTCCCGCTGTTGATGCGGCCGTCCGCGGCGTCGCACACTTCGTTCCATTGCTGGTTGGATAGTTGTGTGCAATACTCTGCAATCAGCCGGTTGAGGGAAGAAATTCTTTTCCTCAGCCGTCGATTGTGTCTTTGTTCTTTCCATCGATGAGTGATTGTTTGGCTTCGAGCATGTGAGCCAGTCGGCTGTCCATGCCTTGAACGGGGATATCTGTCTCTATTTATTTCGTGGTCGCCTTAATGTTGGCCTTTTGTTCCGACGTCCATTGTTCCATTGATTCTTTGTTCGGCGTTCGTGTCTTTACTCGCGAAACTTGTCCCAGTCGACGTGCGTCATTTTTCAGGGTTCTCTGGATGGGGTGTCAATCGTTGTCTAAATAATGTGATGATGTGATGTGATGATGTGTACATGTTATCGTCCTCGTGGAATTGTGCCGTGATTGTGACTCGGTGTTCGTATCGTCTCTTGTTCGAATAAACTTTTTTCTAAACACATCGGAATTATGTTTACTCGTATATTCGCATTACAAACCGAAGCTATCATTTCTGAAGCTTGTGTGCAGGTCGTACATTGCGCATTTTTCTGACGCAAATTACTTTTGAACATTAATTTAGGTTTAATAAGGCACTAGCGCTTGGCGGTGGGCCTTGAAGAATAAGGATGTATGCTGCACTTCCGCCCACGTGGTCGCACGTGTGACGTACGTCACTTGTGTTGGTGCTGCTTGTGTAACGTCGTCTAACGTCCGCACAAGCTTCACTGTACATCTACATTCAAACAGTGCAATGGAGGCGGCTTTTTTTTTTAATAGTCGAATTAACAAAGAAACTTCTAACCTCCCCAAGCATTGATTCACGGAGTAATCATTTGTTGAACAACATTCAAGCTGCAAAAACTTATTAAAGTTATGTAATCACAATGATACTGCTCATAAACGCTGCATTGCTGGGCAGTACTCTTAAAGTTATCATGCTATTATCTGTTTGCCATCATTTGCCGTCATATTCATCTACTATTCCATGCACTCAATATTGCGTTAATTTTCAGGTGCTTCGTTTATCTTCTACTCCATGTGTCTCCAAACACGTGACCTCAGGAGGCTGGAAGTGTGGGAATTAACAGAAATATCGCCGTTTCCACGACTACGCCTTTCATAAAACAACGTTATTCCTGCCCTCGTGAAATAAGCCTGTTAACTAGGCCTGCAGGATCAATAAGGCTCTCCTTTGTTTTTTTGTTGTTGTTTTTTTTTTTGTCCCTAGCCCCGCGGAGACGTAGTCATCGCATACCTTTTTTTGTCGCGGTTATCTTCGCTCGCGCAAAAGTTAGAGCTCGAAAGAAAACATTCCTGAGCTCTCGCCACGATAATGTCGATATCAGGGCCGCACACTTGCGTCAAGGGGTTAGGCGGGGGGGGGGGGGGGCGGGGGAGCGGATTCCATTAGGCCACGGCGTTCCTTTTCGTTTCACAACGCTGGCGTCCTTTCTATTTCGCGGTAATAATATTTAAGGTTCCATTTGGGTCTTGTGCTGCGTCATATAGTGAGTACGCTGTTTTCGATGATGCTGGCCATGCACGTGGGCGTGTGTGTGTGTGTGTGGGGGGGGGGCGAGTGCGTTCGTGCGTGCGCGTGAAGCTTCTTGCACGTGGCACATTGCTGTTCGTTTCGTGCGTGCACAACTACATGGATTCGCTATCTATTTTTTTGCAGAGCCAATGGAAAGTACGAAGGCCCACATTTCTAACAAAACACAAGCGTCATTATTTGTTATTGTCATAATTCGTATGTCAGAAATGAAACTTGTAGTGATATATATATATATGACGTCCCTTGTTTAGCCTTCTACAACAGGGGCCATATACATCATCCATGTTGCGTCTTCAGTATGACAAAAGGAGTAGCCGTCGCCATTCTAGAGTGTATACACCTCCTTTCTTTATTTTCATTCCAATTTCACAAGAACAATAGAAATTCACGGACGGTCACGATACTCCCTAATGCGAATATTGAGCGCAGCTGTTTAGGCGTTTTGAATTCTCGATATATTGAGCCAAAGAATATGAACCCGAACGGCAGGGTGCCCTCGGCGGTGGCGCTGAGCCTCTGCTCAGGCAGTTCGTTTAGCAGATGCGGCAGACGAAGCACTTCCGCCGGTTAGCCTCGCTCACTGTTCAGAAAAAAAAGCGCAAATACGGGAATACGGGACTCAAGCGGAGCGAATTCTCTAGCGGCGACGGTGCAGGTGAAGTAGCGCCATCGCTTTCTATCGGTGGACGTGCTCGCCGCATGACTTAGTAATGACATCATCGGTGTAGAGCACGTCTCGTGGGGCAGTCCACATGATCTTCGCCCTTTCGTCGTACTCTCCTCCTCCGCTTTCCTCCTCACGCTTCCTTCGCTGTCGCCGTCTTTCATTCTCCGCTGCGATCCGCGTTCGCTCTTTTTTCAACCTCCGGTGTGCTCGTTCCTTCTGTGGGTTACGCCAAAGCCGACGCTCAACACAGGAACGGGCACCTAAGAGCTGCACTCCAAAAAAAAAAAAGAAAGAAGGATCCGCCGCCATTCCACTCTGTGAAATAGGATGTACAGCGAAGCCGCGTTACGCAAGCACCACCATCACAAGTGACGGACGTCACGCACGCCACGCACGTGTTCGGAAGTGCAGCATACATCCTCATTCTTCTAGACCGTCCGCCATGCGCAGGTGCATTATTGAACTAAAATAATGTTTAAAAGTAAACTGCGTCTGGAAACGCGTAAAGTACGGCTTACAAAGAAGCTGCAGATGTGACAGCTTCGGCATGCAATTCGAATGTACGAGAAAGCATGATTATGTTGTGCGGAAACTCAAACACAAACCCCTTTTTTAGCTGCCGTTTTTTTTTTTTTATTGCGTGAGAACTAACAGCCAACAGGTTCGCTGTAAAACGGCTGTTGCTGCAGTACGAAACAAAGCCAAGGAATCGAAATCGGAAGGTTTATAGAGGTGTTTGTCCTGCATATATAGTTACTGTAGTTTGATAGTATGGCCGCCTAAAAAGATGAACAAGAGTAGGGGGTCTCTCCCTGCATCTGTATCACTTTGCTACATTCATGTTCTATAAGAATACATAGACGCTGCTTCGTTGTTTGCTCGTTACTGTAATTCGGCCTTTGTCACAATGAGTTTCATCGCACCCGTCCTCGCATCGTTACACAAGTGGCCCCTTGGGGTCGACAACATGTTTTCTTCAGAGGCACGTAATCTCTACCTGTGAACGCGCGCTACTTCTAACCTTACTCAGCTGTGGCGGTATGCCGCTTCGCACATGACCAGTTTAGGCCGTGCTAAGCGCGCTAGACAGCGGGAAGCACGGCAGCGCCCGCAGGCCCAGCTCACTCTGCTTCCATCTCCCCTTTTACAGCGGGGCCAGTCGTAAACTGTGCACGGACGAGGAGGCTAAAGCCGACCCTTCTTCGAATCGCTCGCCCATGACTTGGCGAAGTAAACGCGAATGAGAAGAACCGCCTCCTCAAGGAAGCACTAAGGGAAGACGAGGGGGGAAAAAAAGACATAGGCAGTGGGGCTTGGCCATCTTGCCTTCAGGCTGTACTTTCTCTAGCCTTTTTCCTCACTGTCTCTTTCTCTCTTTGTTTAACGCGCCCGTATATCTATGTGGTCTTTCGTTCGTACGCCGTAAACTAATTCTTGGCCGCGTGCGTTATAGCGGTTGCCCAGCGGGCGGCTTATTTATGCTCGGCGCACCGCTGATGGAGGCCTCGTGGCCGTGTGGTCGTTGTAAGTGACTGCCGCCGCTGGCGTTGGGGCGACAGCTTATGGCCGGTGAACCGTGCTCCCCCACCACTTTTCTTTCTCTGCAGCCATGATGTTGACCATGCCTTTGCGAGAGTAATGGATCAAGCCTTGATTAAATTGCGCTTGAGACGTGACCGCTTGCGCCGCTCGGTGCCTTTTAGTAGTTGTTTCTGTATTTCGTTCTTGTAGATGGTTCTGCCGTTGTCCGCTTTACCAGACATAGTGGAGCAATATCCCGTCGCCCTTTGTGTTATCCTTTTACGCAGCGCTTTCGTAGTCTCTCTCTGAGCTCGCGTATAGTGTTTCCTTAGGTTTTTGCGTTTCTGCTTCGGGCTTGTTTTCTTGTTCCCTCGCCACGCCGCGCTGACGTCCCCGTCGGCTGATATGTTACGCCTAAATCTTGGCAGTCTCGTCGTGTAAAATTGTTCCTGACTCAGCCAGAGCTGGATGCGTGGTAAAAACCAGCTCCCTTGTATATTGGCTTGGTCGCGTTCCTGACTACGAATGAGAGTTTTGCTATGTGAATGGACACGTGGCCGAAATGATCGGACAACCGCCTAACGCAACGAAATATACTGCGTCACGAATTGGAATACCGACCGAATTTGGTTGTCAATAAATATAATTGCACAGGTACTAAATACACATTTGAATGTGGTATACAAAGGAAAGTGCCCCGTAGACAATGCTTAAATTAGGATCTATTTTACGCGTTAGGCATTCATTATGCTAATTAGTATAACTGTGATTCCGTGGAAAATTTGCAACCAGACCAGTATGAGAGCATAAACGTCAGAAACAAGTGAACGAACAACAACGCTGACGACGACTGCAACGTCAGTGCCATCGCTTACGAAACAGTCTGTCTCAATTTTCTGAAGTTTCTAAGTGCATTCACCACGACAATACTCACGCTACTTCCTTCAAAATCATAGCAAACACAAATGGATTTCGAATTAATGTACATTCTGGAGTTTTACGTTGTATTTATTTATTTATTTATTTATTTATTTATTTATTTATTGTACCCTCGGAACATACAATGCATTAGAGAGGAGAGGGTTATTATCACACATATAATTAGAGAGAGAGAGAGAGAGGAAAGGCAGGGAGGTTAACCAGATATTAGACTCCGGTTTGCTACCCTAGAGTGGTGTTAGGAGACAGGGGTTAGAAAGAGGAGAGAGAGGAAAGGGTTAAAAAATCCACACACAGAGACACACACACGAAGGGCGTTGCAGTTAGAGTCGTTCACAAAGGCCGGTAGGCAAGAAGCACAGCAGCGCTTGCACGGCCTTCTTCTGTGACGTTCGGTCCTGTCGATGGTGTAGGATTCCTTCTTCCGATGGTGGTCGGTCACCCAGCTGGTCGAGTTCGCGACGAAGGGATTCCCTCTCTGGACTGTACTGCGGGCAGTCGCACAAAATATGGCCAATCGATTCTTCATTGCCGCAGTGGTCACAGGTTGCGGTGTCGGCCATCCCTATGCGGAACGCATATGCTTTGGTAAAAGCAACGCCCAACCACAGTCGATACAAAAGCATGGCGTCTCCATGGCGAAGCTTTGATGGGACTCGAAGGCTTAATGTGGGATCAAGGGAGTATAGTCGAGAATTCCTGAAATGTGGCTCATTTCATTGCCACGTGGTGCACTGGCGGGCAAGCAGGTGGAACGTCCGTGCTGCGTCAGTTCTAGAAAGTGGAATTGGTACGTGGTGCTCCTCAGTATGCGCTGAACGGGCAGCTTGGTCGGCCCGTTCATTGCCGATAATTCCGCAGTGACTTGGAAGCCATTGCAAAGTTATTTCATGGCCTTGTCAGGATTGGGGGCTCAATCCCATCGGTCGCGATCCGTTGTCAAGATGGAGTCCGGCATGAATTAGAAGGTAGCTGGCCCATGCCGTCGTCCAACTTATCCACGCTGAGGACGTTGATGAAGGGAAGGACTGCTTCTCATCGAGAACAAGGAATATGGCTTTATTTGCAGTATTTATATCAGTCTAACATGACTGTTTGAGAAAGTACGTCAGTCTAACATGACTGCTTGAGAGAGAGTCTCAGTCCAACATGACTGCTTAAGAAAAGTGTGTCGAGCATCCGCACAACAGCGGTTTTTAAACACTCGGTCCTCTCCCGATACAAGGTGCTGCGAACGTTCGTTTCGTCATCGCAAACTAGCCGCCTCCCCGCAGGACGGTCTACACACACAAATGCACACACGTTCGAATGCCCGGAGCCGACGTAAGAGGGGCCCCGTAGAACTCGGAGCCGTTCCGAGTAGCGCGTTGGGGAGTTTGGGAACAATAGTAGGCCCGCCGAACTCATCCCGTCACAACGGCGATGAGGCTAGAGGTTGGTGGCGGTTTCAGCACAAAGCCTGCTTTATCGAATGCATCCTAGCTGAAGCGACGGAGAGGGGGGGATGCCCATATTGTTCCCCGACACAAAGTCGATTTAGTCACGCTGTGGCTAGAAGTTGGCGGCGACGCTCCCGGAATGTTGCCGCCATAGTTGTAACTGGGTGGCAAACTTGCACTGCAGCTGGCCGTTCTTAACAGCGCCGGAATGTTGCCGCCATAGTTGTAACTAGGTGGCAAACTTGCACTGCAGCTGGCCGTTCTTAACAGCGTGCATCACTTATATGGTGCATCGTGTCTGTAATCTGATATATTAGCATTTCGTGCGGCCCGCGTCGTAACGGTGACAGTAGAAACTGCAGTGCGGCCTTTGAATCGCAGAAAATCGTCCACTTTTGTGGCGGTTCGTCACCGATGTAATGAAGGGCAGTAAAGAGCGCTGCGAAATCTGCTGCCGTCGACGTTGTCGCGTGAGTCGTCTTAAATTTGATTGTCGTAACTTTCGCTGGTATCACGACTGCCACCGCGGAGCTGTTTGGCAGGACAGATCGATCATTGTATATATGCGTAGATTCATGGTAGTTCTCGACCAAAAGTAGTAACGTGAGCTGTTTAAGGGCTGGTGAGGATAGATCAGCTTTTTTCGTGACGACAGGCATTGTCAGATTGATTTTTGGCTGAATGAGGCACCATGGAGGAATCGAAGGTCTCGCAGCACGAGTGAAACAAACTGGCAATGATTCACCATGCATGTGCGGTTATCATTTGGCTGAAAGAGGTGCGTGCTCTGTCTGCTGGTAGAGAGACCTTAGGTGGTGGCGAGGAGGCCTGGCAAGACGCGTGATACGGGCCCTCAGCGCTTGAATATCAATGTGAGTCTTGACAGGGTGGTCTCTAGCGATTGCTATAGTCGCCACTGTTGATGCAGTCTGAGGCAGGCTTAGACAGATTCAGAGCGCTTGAGCCTGAGCACTTTGTATTGTGTGTAGATTCGCTTTGCCTGTGTTGGTTATTGCTGGCAAGCTGTACCGCAGAAAGCCGAGAAAAAGCGCCGTGTATACTTGTAGCATAGCACTTGTCGACATTCCCCAAGTCTTGCCAGTAAAAAACTTGAACAGGTGGCAGATGCCTGTCAACCATTTTTTCACGTATGATACCTGAGAGCCCCATGTCAAGTCCCTGTCGATTATGACACCTAGAAAAATTTTAAGAGCAAATATATGGTATTCTTTGGCCATTTATTATTACTGTGTAGTTTGTCATGGGTACATGTAAGAGTAAAATATACAAAATAAAGCAGAAGAACACAATGAGCAAATAAACAATCATTTCATGAAATAAGTTACTCGCGCAACTGAAATGGTGCTTTTAGACGTAAATGAAGAAAAAGACACAAAAGAATGCGTACTCTGAACAGATGCGCGCACACAAAAACAAGAAAAAGATGAAAAGGTTATTCAGATTATGCTGGCGAGACATCTACGCAAGTGATTAGTGTCTGTAATGCTGACTAAGGAAGCAGGAAGTTGGTTGTAGTCGTGGCATGTTTTCGGAACGAACGACTGGGAGTAAGTGACAGTGTTATGACGCGGGATGCTAACTTTGAACATATGGTCTAGACACGGCGAGATGAAGGAAGCTGGTCTGATTCAATGTGGATTAAAGAGACAGAGGTGCGACAGCTTTTGTCTAGTAGCGAGTAAAGGAAGGTTTAAACTGGATTCCATGCTGCTTACACTGGAAGTGCGATCATATTTAGATATAATGAAGCGAGCTGAGCGATTCTGCACCGCTTCAAGCTTATTGATTAGTGTAAGGTGACCGGGGTGCCACACTGATGAGGCATATTCCAGGTTAGGGCGAACATAAGCGATTTGTAGTTGTCTCCTGAGCCCTGTAGGAACAAGAGAAAAATTTCGTTTTCGAAACCCATGCATGTGATTGGTTTTAAAGACGATTGAGTCAACGTGCAGTTTGGAAGAAAAATTGTTACTGTCAACTCCGAGGTATTTATACGCACAGCCAGAATGGTGAAACGCCGTTGAGGGAATAAGTAGGACAGGGGGATCGGCTGTAAGAAAATTTCATTGATTTACATTTGGCTATGTTCAATTCCATATTCGACAATTTGCACCAAGTCATGATGTTAAGGCCAGTTTGGAGATTAGTAGCATCAGTGTCGGAAGAGATATTTTGGTAAATCACGCAATCGTAAGAAAAGATGGCAAAGAGTAGAAGAGAGTTCCATAGGTTCCATAAGAAACGATTCAATCCAGTGAAGCATTTATGGTTCAACGTTCAAATAGCCTAATTCAAGCAGTAGTCCTTGATGATTAACTTTATCGAAAGCTTTCGAGAAGTCCAAAATATGCAGTCAGTTAGGAATCCAGAGTCAAGGATTGCATCCAAGTCATCAGTAAATGCAAGCAGTTGTGTCTCACGTGAAAAAATATTTCCGTAAACTATGTTGACTGCGGTGAAAGAAGTTATTTGAACTAAGATAGCCTGCTAAATGGGTGAAAATGATGTGCTCAAATATTGTACATGGGACAGACGTAGGGATATGGGCCGATTGTTACATATGTTATGTTTCACCAGACTTGTAAAGCGGAACCCCCTTGCCTGTTTTCCATTTTTGCAGTATTTGCCCGCTATGAAGCGACCGAAGAGAAATCCAATACAGAAAAATTGGAGACATGTTCTGTATTTTGGAGAAACTTCGAAGCAATTCCATCGGTACCGCACGAGGATGATCGTTTAAGGCTGCGAATAATTTTGCCTATATATTACCAGAATAAAGAAATGACCGTATTCATTGGAAAGTACTGTGTCCAACGAAAAGAAAGTGCAAATTAGTCATTAGGAGGCTCGGAAGTGCTTAAGAACTGCTTCACCTGATGCTTAAAGTAATGATATAATTCTATCATCCCAGCTTTTAACAATATTCTGCAAACGTTCCGAGTTAGTTTTCATCTTTGTTGGTTAATGTCGAACTTAAGAAAGTAATTTATGAGAAGCACGTCGCATAGTGGGGGACACCGGAATAATTTTGGCCACATATGGGGTTCTTTGACATGCACCTAAATCATTCTGACCCTATCTAATTGAGAACGCGGGGGCAGGGGTCGAACCCGCGCCCTCTAGGTCTAGCAGCGCAGGCGATAGTCACTGAGCCTCCACGGCGGGTATACAAAAAAAAAAAAAAAATTACGGCATTCACTTGTAGCGGAGGAATTCCAAGGCAGGATTCCGATAGGAACAGCGCAAGCATCCGGAATTAACGCCTCTAAGCGTTCCCATATGAGCGTTCGGATTCTGCCGCTCTGTTGACTCGGCTGAACTGCCGGCGCATGGCTGGAGGGGGAATTTTCGCGCAGCTTTCAATTAAATTATGCCGGCTAGAGGCTTTATACTGTTAGCGAATTCATTCCGTCCTGCGGTTCCCTGCCGGCTCTTCCTTGCGATTTACTCTCGCAGTCGCGAAATTGCCACTCGCGGTTGTGCAGTTCCTTACAGTGCGGCGTGCGGGCGGCACTAAACAGAATTCTACGAGCGTTTATTGCAAGACGGTGCCGAGAGTACGCACTTTGTCGCCACGACACCGCTCACATACGCATTTGTTATTTTTGTTGTTGTTGTTAATTAAATGCGCTCTCTCCCTCCATGCTCATTCTGCGTCCTTGCTTTGTCTGCGTGCGTGCGCCGGGTTCAACTCTAAACCTTGAGCTGGGCAAATTTAATCGTTTGAAGCCACTTTCGCACCAGTGGCGTTGACGCTAGCAGAGGCGCTGGCTATCGAATTTGCTGTGCAAAAGATTACTTGATTAAGCCCTGCGGCTACAATCAGTTGGCTAGTGGGGGAATATTGGGTTTAGTACATGCATTTATATAATATTAGAGATGTTGTCTTAAGACGTTCTTGCAACGTTCGCAGGAACATTTTTATTTGTCAAGGGAAAGCTACAAGGCGCAACATTGAGTTAGTTTAATTTGGGGAACTATTCTTTCAAGGCTGAATTTGACATTGCAAGGGTTAATTAAAAATTATGGGGTTTTTACGTGCCAAAGCCACGTTCTGATTATGAGGCACGCCGTAGTGGAGGACTCCGGAAATTTCGACCACCTGGGGTTCTTTAACGTGCACCTAACTGTAAGGGTTGGGTTCGGGCAGGAAATAGATGGTAGCTGGCCCATGCCGTCGTCCAACTCACCCACGCTGAGGACAGTGTTGAAGGAAGTGACTTGTTTTCATGGAGAACGAGGAATATGGGATTTATTTGCAGTATCTGCATGAGAACGTAACAGTTCATCAGTCTAGCATGACTGAAACAGAATGCACACTCAGCAGCCACGCCATGGCTGCTTATAAACACTCTGTCCTCCCTAGATCCCTACGTGAGGGAAAACGGCCGTTCAACTGTCGACCAATTCGGAGCGTCCAAAGTCATCGTAGCCGACCCGCCTTTGAGGGGGAGGGTTTACACACTCACTTCCGCACAGGTTTCACTAACCACACCGAGGTGAGAGGGTTTTCGCAGACATGGGTCTTGCCCTGAGCAGGCGCCTCCTGGTCCAAGAGTTGACCCCGCAGACAGTGGCCGCCGCGTCTGTCCATTGATTCACGACTTCTAAGACCCGTGAGACGGCGCCGCAAAACACCCTCTTCCAGGAGTTCCACCGCTTCAAATAAACCGTGACGGTGACGGCGAATCCACTAACAATATTTGGTCCTCCGATTGCGTGTATATATCCCGGCGCTGTTCGGTTGGGGACTGTCGAATCGTCGTCCTTACAAAGCGAGTCGTCGCAGCAGACATGGTGGCGCCGATGGCCTGTTTACTCGACGCATTGTTGTTTTCACAAAGTGAGTCATCGCAGCGGGCCAGGCAGGTTTCGCCAGTCGCTTCTCCTCTAGTTCGCCAGCCCCCGCAGGCCGTTCGTAACAGCGGCCAGTCACGCGGCATTATTGGTGTATTCGTGAGCTTCGCTGAAACGCTAAAGCTTGCTATCATCGCCAATACTTCGACCTTCTGGCAGCAACTCTCACACTATTTTTTTTCTTTGCGGTAACACTAAACACATTTCACGGAATGTCCAAAGTTAGCGTATAGTCGAGGAGCCTGCTAGCGCTGTCGATGCTTCGGGCTTCGAGCAAAACTGGGACTTTTTTTTATAGCACTAAAGACATTTCTGTGAACGGCTTTTTATATTTTTGTTTTCTCTTTAAAAAAGATAACGGTATGTCGAACAAGTTGTGCTAGGTCGTGTAATTCCTCGCATGTGTGCCCCTGTTATTCGCCTCTCTACATCCTCGTTCATCTTTGGACTTTCCTGGGCTCCTGACCTCGCGCATGGCAGCCAACCGGTATAGTGGTTAACATCTCCATGTTTTCTGAAACAGCCGCGGTTTCTTTACGACACTTCTCGCTGCTCGGTTGGTTGATTTTACATGATATGGGCGCTACCCACTGAGAGGGATAGGTCGTGAACTGGGAGGCAGCAGAAACAAAACAAAACGCCAAGGAACAAACTGTTGAAAGGTTTCCTCTTATTTTCTTTCTCCGAGATTCATACGTCTTCTATTTATAGCGCTCGTCATTTACAATGCGACTACGGGTTTCGACGTATTTCGCTGCCGGAGAAAGGATTCTCAAAGTATAGAGCTCGCAGGTCTTCCAAACTTACTACGCCTTTTCGGAAAAACCGAGCTTTGGCGCTGCGTTGAGAATCGCAGATGAGATAGCCGCAGAACTCCGGTGCACATCGACGACGGCCATTGGGGCTGGTCGAGGGTTTGCGATCGTAAAGCTTCACACCGCGCTATCGCCTCTTGCACCGATGCGGCCGTTTTCAGACGCGACCGCGAAGCAAAGAGTGCCCGGGTCGCGCCGTTTCACGCAGCTCCGTAAACGGAAGTGGCCGATCGTTTGTTATTGCCGTATTTGAGTGCCGACGACGACATCGCACTTTGCGGGAAAAAAGGAGCCATTGTCCTCCCCCCCCCCCCCCCCCTCCTCCGTGTGCTGATCTCGGTTTTCGGTAAGCCTTGCCGTTCCTCGCATTTCTTTTTCTAACGTTCGTGGAGCTCGTTTTATGATGCCGGTATATGTGAGAGACCGTGGGAGCGTTAGCTACACATGGGAGTAAATCACACCCTCGAAATATGAGGGCTGATTGCGGGAAGTATACTGGCAGCCGCATTGCTTTCCACTGCGTCGTTGCTATGGATTGTCGATGGGGCGACAATGATTAAAGTTGATGACCTCTTATTTCCGAGATAAGCATGATTATTTCCTGACATCTAGAATACAGAATATAGATTTATAGTGCCGCTGGAGCAGCGGCACTATAAGTCTAATAATTATTACATTCATAATTTGTTTAAATTCATTCATTCATTCATTCATTCATTCATTCATTCATTCATTCATGATCTTGAGATGCACTGCAGATACACCGCAGTCACGCGGCGTACAACTAAAGACAATAGTTAGCTTTTTTTAGGCGTTACCTAATGCAAGCATTTATATTTGTTTTATCCTACCAACCAATCGAGCGAAAACAAGTAGCCGTCGCCAGCAAACAGCAACTACTCCTCGGCTGATTTCTGTCTTAATAAAAAAAAGTAAATAAAACGCGTGACTGGGCATTTCTTATACAAGTTTACACTGCCTAGAATAGAGAGAACAACAGTGAGGTAGAATACAATTGACAAAGTACGCGACTGCAAGTACAAGCTCGCATACAAATCACTTCGAAATGCTGCATTGGTAACAAATGTAAATGAAATAAGTGTATTATGAACAATCAATGTCACACATAATCATGTCTAGGGCATATCAAGGCAGCTAAACTAGTGCGTCATTGGTATACTTGTACTCCGCGAAATTTCCACAATGTCAGAAGACTCGTAAAAAGCGTGTTGGCTAAGTTGATGGAGAAATGTTTAAGCCAATTTACCGACAGAAGCGTTCAGCGCTGTCACACTTGTGGTGCACAGAGAGCTCGATTCCTTGCTGCCGCATTCTTGCCAAGTGCCAACGGCATGGCAAGTTTCAGCCAATTGCACGCGTGCGCGCGGTCTCACGTGTTCTTGAATCAGAACACGTGAGACCAAGTCGACATCTCACATCTTTTTCCCGATCTCTCTCCGTGCTCAGAGTAGCACGCATACGTTCGTGTACACGCCGGCGACATTCTCTGCTTTTCATTGTTGACCTACATCTCTATATTACGACTAATCGAGCGTGTCGAATGTGCCGAAGGAAATATTGTTTAACATGCGAAACGTCTTTCTTTAGGCAATTGGATTGTCTTTTCGTGCGTGTCCTTTACATTATTTATTTATTTATTTATTTATTTATTTATTTATTTATTTATTTATTTATTTATTTATTTATTGCTCCATGGAGGACACTGTGCGTCACTGCAATTTAGTGTACCTGCTTTCTATACTTTCTTCTCCTTCTTTCTCTACTTCCTGCATTTAAGGTTCTTAAAATAGGATGACTGATAATTTATATCAGGGATCTTGGAGCCGCATAGAGCTTGCTAAATGGACAAAAGCAACGAAGGCACGCACATGTATGGCTTATAGCTCAAGGTCATCCCAAGCTAGCATTTCAAACGACCTGTCAGATTTCATTTTATTCTTTTTACTCATTGCTGAGCACTATTGACATATTGTGGCGCTTCCCATACAGCTGCAGATTTCGCTCCGCAATACTGCGCTCTGAAAAAGAAGCAAAAAAAGAAAACAAAAAACATGATGGCTCGGCTCCCAGTGTGCCCTGTTTTGCGTGCTTCCAGACCGAAGCGACGCTGCTGGTTGGTTCACACTGTGAAGCACGCGTGGCGTAGATTGATCGGCGACACTGGTAGTGGGACACCGAACCTAATTTGGCAGGGTGCACGCTCGCCGTCGCCGCCGCCGTTCACACCGTTCACGGAGAAAGCGAGAGTGAGGAAAAGCCGTTAGGCCGCTGCCTATGCTCCGCGAGGCGGCGATGGGCCGCGAGTGTGGGGTTGGCGGTGTCGCCGGCATTCCGTCGCGGGGCATAGAATACTGCCAGCCATGCAAGCCTGACTGAAAGAGCTGACGCCTTATTGGATGCCACTCCTCGGCTCGAAGCGCACTGACACATCCTCAGCAGCCCTTGTGGGGACGCTTCACACGACCCGGATAGTTCAGACTCCATTTTTTACGCGTGGACACCTGCCTAGGAATGTGCACTTTCATACTACTTGGCGGAACATGCGCCTAGTAGCATGAAAGGGAACACCATTAGAACGCTTTCGAGAAGCCGTAGTGACTAAGCACACGTGCCCCTTGTGAAAGTGTTCAATATGTTCATCGCGAAAGCAACTTAACTGTTAAGCAACAAAACGTCACATTAGTCGCATTTAGTTTTCTGTAGGGTATGTAGTCAATTCTCACCTGGAATGACTAAGTCTTCCAGATGAACAACAGATGGGTCACGACAAAGCGCGCCTTCTTAAACTGGCCTTGCTCTGACACCCTACACACACCGCATCCTTACATCATTACACCCCACAGTGTTACACAGGGTTCGTATCGTCTGGGCACCTGGACACGCCTCTCTCCATGGTAATTACCGCGCTAATGCGGTAGCCCGAGAGCTCGCTAACCGGGCGCCATTGGAAGAGCTGTCCAACCCAGACGACGCACCGACAGAACCACTGAACTACACTGAAACTCTACAATATTACAGAGATACCAGGAGACACTTCCCTGCACCACATAATTCCCTTAACCGAGAAGATGCCGTCGCGTGGCGACAGCTTCAAACTAATTCATTTCCCTGCCTCTTTTATTTTCACCTCTTCCACCCCACACAATATCCCTCATACTGTCCCTATTGTGGAGCAAAGCCCACAGTATATCATTGCACCTGGGAGTGCCCACACCCTCCGGGTTTCTGCCCTATTCCTTCACCTTCACCTTCCTCTTGGGAGACTGCGCTGACCAGCTCAGACCCGCAAGAGCAGCGACGGCTGATCCGGCGGGAAAGCGGAGTGGCGCGAGCCAATGGGGCCCTGAACTAAAGGCTCCACCCTGCGAGGAAGTCGCCCAATCTCATGACAAATAAATGTTCTCTCTCTCTCTCTCTCTCTCTCTCTCTCATTAAATCCATCTTTGATCCGCGTCGGTATCACTTTCGAAGTTCTCGTCGGTTCTGTGAGCGGATCAAGCCACTCACGTTTCTTCACGACTGACCAGACTCGATCATCAAGTAATACGAGCGCTCATCCCATGCCGCTCAAGTTCTTTACGTTCTAATCGTAGCTTGAAAAACTCTCTCTCTTTCTCTCTCTCTCTCTATGTATATATATATATATATATATATATATATATATATATATATATATATATATATATATATATATATATGTGTGTGTGTGTGTGTGTGTGTGTGTGTGTGTGTGTGTGTGTGTGTGTGTGTGTGTGTGTGTGTGTGTGTGGAGAGAGACAGAAAAGGAAAACCGAGGGGCTTGATTTTTGATTGTGATGCATATAAAGCCAACACGCAATAAAGCCAAGGAAAGCATCGAGGAAATTAGCTCTCGTTGCAATTTAAATGCAGAAATTAATAAAGAGAAGCGAAATGAAAGTGCACGAAAAGATAACTTGCCGCCGGTGGCAGCCGAACCCATGACCTCCGAATTACGCGCGTGTAGCACTGCCAATGGTGCTACGGCGATGGCTGTCGATTCGTCCACTAACTTGGGTATTTATGTTTACTATATGTAATCCTGGGAGCGTTAGCCATAACCAATCAGAGCCATGGTGGGCGGATGTGGGACATCCGTTTTTGCCCGATGGGGTCACGTAACACGTGATCTTAGGAGAGCAGGCACGTGGCTAAAAAAACCTCGTGTGCTATACCTACTGACATCAACGCTGCGAATTCGAGACTCTTGCTATGAATGAACACGAGAAGAAGGGAAACCGAGGGGCTCGATTTTTTAATCCTGACCATGTAAAGCCAACAGACAATGAAGCCAAGGAAAGGAGCGGGGAAACTAGCTGTCGTTGAAAATGAAATATAGAAAATAATAAAGAAAAGGGAAGTTAAAGGGGACGAAAAGATAACTTCCCGCTAGTGGCGGCCGTACCGATAACATCCGCATTACGCGTGCCTAGCACACTATACACAGGGTGCCCCACGTAACTTGAGCCAAACAGTAAAAGAAGTAAAGCCAGTTCTATGCAGTGAAAGTTGTCAAAACAGCGAAGCTGGTGGTCGTTTTCTCAAGTTTGAACTCATGTTTAGCGCAATTTTCACGAAAGCTTTTTGTCTCGTTGTCGTCGTTTTGCTAGGTTCGAGCTTCCGTTCCGGATTCCGTGGTTGTGTTTCAGTTGCGTGAGGCCGTGGTCAAACCACAATCTATCAGACACCTTGCAGCTGTGGCCGCACTCACGGTATGGTACGGTATGGAGAACTTTATTGGGTCCTGAAAGTCGGGGAATTCTCTTTTGAACCGTCCATCGGCACCCTCCGCGGAAGGAATCCCTCTGCGTCGACGTCTCTGCTCGGCCTCCTACTCTCGAAGTTGGGAGTCAGCTTGCCTCTTCTGGCGCTTGGCATGGGTTGCCTCGCGATTGGTTGCTCGATGCACTTTGCGTGCATTCACGGGCTTCTTTCATGCTCGGAGAAAAACACTCTTATGTGGCACGTATCGAGCAACAGAAAGCTGTATCGGGAGTTTTCCATGTTGCGCTCCAATTTCCGCTATTGACACTTTTCATGTACTTATAATACTTGTGAAGTTGATTATTAAATTAATTAAGGCTGATTATCTAATTAGGCACAATGAAAAAATTATCTGAGTCTCTCCAAGCGACGGCAAACAACATTACCTCGGTTCCGTCCACCTACGTGGCATTTGCATATTTTTAATATTTGGATCAAGTTACGTGACACACACACACACACACACACACACACACGCACGCACGCACGCACCCGCACACACACGCACGCACCCCCCCCCCCCCCCCCACACACACACACAAAGACGTCAGCCAGGGTAGAAATGGGAATAAAATCAAATCATGAGCCGTGTAAGTTTTCGTATGACAAGGTGCATATGCTGTGCCAGCCAACGAGTCTCGGTGGCTCACTATAGCTGTGGCATTGTGCTGCTAAGCACGTGGTTACACGTTTGACTCCCGGCGGAGGGGGCGAAACATGCTCCTGTCAACGTGCTCCAAATGGTCGAAAGTGATGGGGAGCCCTCGATCAGCGTGGCGTCTCTCATGATCACAATTCACGATTAGCTCCTAAGCACACTAGACGCCCCCTGTCCCATTTTCTCTCTCTTTCGCTGCTAACCCTGTCACTCAGTCGGTGGCTGGCACCCCATCGCAGCACGCCCCAGCCGTCTTTCAGTTTTTACAGCTGCTTAGACCAGTGGCGGCGAAAGATAGCGAACTTTAGTTTTCAGTTTAGCGTGAACGTTTTAATTAGCTTTGCATGGCTAGAGTAATCTGAGCGAGTGAGCGTTCGGTAAATGGCTCTCTCGTAATTGAATCCGGAGAAAACAGGAGGTTCGAGTTTTCGCGCCGCACAGAGAGGGCGGTAATTAATTGGTTTCCATCGGCATATCTCCACACACGTTCGCCCACGCACACAGCACCGGCGTAGGTGCGTGGGAGCAGCCTTCGGAGTTTCCAGCTTCCGTTCGGAGCGGCATCGTGGTCTGCGTTCCACTAATCGTATTCCAAGCCGCCGTCCTAACCATAGCGTAGTTTTGCTATCGGTCGCCTGATGCCCTCACAGGGCGGTCATGGGTTAAAATAACCTTAACGACCCTTGTTTTTCTCGGCTTTAGACAAACACTTTCCCATCTTGCTGGCACCATAATCAAACGGGAACTAATTGTACGTAAAGCAGTGTGCCAGTTTTATTGGGGTTTTTCTGTTTTGCTTGCATGCGCTCGAAAGCGAGATGATTGCGTTAGCTGCAGCTCGGCCCGTTTATAGCGTAATAATTGGCTGCGGCTTAGCTCCGCTATTCCTGGATATTCAAAGCGACAGCTTGGTTTAGACTGGTTAAGTCTTGGTTTCACTTGGTTAACCTTTGATGTAGCTGTAATTATTATACTTAGGTACACAATCATCGTTAAGCCAGGTATAACGGCTGTGCCTAGGTTGGTGACTAGACAAGACTGGGATTAGGCTCGGGTAGACACGCATCGTTCGATGGTGGGACGCCGTTGGGCCACAGGGAAAACCCAAGTGCTGGACATGCAAAGAGACACTGCGAACATGCGCAGCGTCGACGCACGAACGGAAAGGGCGCGAACGCGGTCGCTACATTGATCTCGACGGCGCGACGCCTGTTGCATTTCGGACCCTCTCCAGTGAAGCAGCACATCGGGCGATATCCACGGGGTGATCAGGCGCCGCATGGCGACGACGGCTCAAAGCCTCCCGCTCCCGCGCAACGCTCAGAGAAGACGGCCCCGCCTCGCCCTCATCCATGGCCGAGCTCCCACTTACTATGTGAGTGCGGCGCTCCTCTTAAGAGGAAGCTTTAGCTCGGGCCCAACTCTGACGCGGCCTATTCAAATACATGTAAAGGGCAAAAACATTTTTCTAAGATAACTCTTGGACCGAGTTTAATTAAGTTTATTGCATTTAAGAGAGAAAGTTAAATTCTAGTGACTGTTGGAAGTGAAATTTCTGTTTCGGGCCTGAATTTTGTTAAAACAATTTTCAAATATTCGACAGCTTGAAAAAAATAGACGCACGAAGTTTACAAATTGATAGCTCTGCATCAAGAACAGATATCGCAGTTCTGTAAACGGCATCCATTAGATCATTGAAAGCGGCCAAATTCGATATGTCATTTTACATCTTGCGTGAATTTGTTACATTGTTTACAAGGGATCTGCAAAAGCTGTATTTAATGTTATTAAATTTTTTGATATTGATGTGTAACATATCAATTTTGTCCACTTTGGATGTACTATCAGATGCATTTCAGAGAATTGTATTATAATTTTTTGTTCATGAGTTAAAGAGTTGTAAACTTGATAGTATCGTTTCTTGAAAATTTTAGATTTTTTCCAATTTTTAATAAAAAAATTGACAACCTAACTCAAAAATCCGAAACCAGCAGTCACCAGATTTTATGTTTCTCTTTTAAATGCAGCAAACCTTGTCAAATTTGGTGCAGTGGTTGCCGAGAAAAACGAATTCTCCTTTTATATGTATTTAGATAGGAGCACCCGCGCTTCCTCTTAAGCCGAGACCACACGTACGCTTGCGGACGCCCGCAAGCTCGCGTCCGCGCGCCCAGCGCCTGCCGCGCCTGGCGGTTTGCATCCACCAAGACGCGCGACAGCGCGCGCTCACTGGGCTCCATGGAGGCCTAAGGAAACAATAGGAGGGAGCGGGCCGCAACGTGACTGGATCGTTGTGGCGGCCCAACACGTGACAAAAACGTCAGAGCGCGCGGTATGTTTTAGTACTCCCGGTTGATTCGTTCTTTTCTTTTTTCTATACACATTTGAAACCGTTCGAAACTCTTCAAATAAACAAAAACATTGCTATCACCGCGGCAGTTTCGCTTTATGCCGCGCTCAAGTTTCTCGATTGTGGCGTCGAATCGCAGTGTTGCGCTATGCGTGTCCGTTGGCGAGCCGCATCAAAGAAAATGCATCTCAAGCGTGTCGGAAGTTGAAGAAAACAAATGTAGCAGGCCTCTTCGAAAGGTAAGCGGCGTTGCTACACTGCTGACTGCTTTTGCGGTAAGTGTGCGCTGCGGTTCGTGTTGCAGTAAATTGCATAGTAACGTCTGTTGTCATTTCAGAAGCTAAGCACGCATATCCTTCACTTATAAAAGGAGGCTACAAATTGTTTCGTAAACTGGTCAGTTCTCGTGTGAGGGATAAAGCAAAGTTTAGTTTACGAGTTGTAGTGCACCTTTCTCTTTCGTTCGCCGATACGCGTTATGTTTTAACCGCCGTGGTTGCTTAGTGGCTATGATGGTGGGCTGGTAAGTACGACATTGCGAGATCGAATCCCGAACACGTTGGCCGCATTTCGACAGGGGCGAAATGTAAAACACCCGTGTACTTAGATTCATATGCACGTTAAAGAACTCCGGGTGGCCCAAATTATTCCGGAGTCCACAGCGGCGTGCCTCATAATGAGATCGTGGCTTTGGCAAGTAAAACCTCATATTTGTTTGTAATAACATCGTATGCGTCCGATGACCTACCGCTTGTTCGTGTTCGCAGTACGCACACTTGGAAGCAGGGCCAGTACTTGGGAACACAGCGGAGACCGCATGACCCGGCCGTATATCGAACAAACGCCAAAAGCTGGAACAAGCGCTGTTTGCAGTTGCTGCTGCTTTTCTTGGGAGAAGATAAATTGACAATGCACCGCGTTTCGTGAGAGAATAGCGTAGCACGTAGTACGTAGCAAATGTGACCCGCCGTGGTTGCTGAGTGGCTATGGTGTTGGGCTGCTGAGCACGAGGTCGCGGGATCGAATCCCGGCCACGGCGGCCGCATTTCGATGGGGGCGAAATGCGAAAACACCCGTGTACTTAGATTTAGGTGCACGTTAAAGAACCCCAGGTGGTCGAAATTTCCGGAGTCCTCCACTACGGCGTGCCTCATAATCAGAAAGTGGTTTTGGCACGTAAAACCCCATAATTTAAAAAAAAAAAAAAGTACGTAGCAAATGCAACTCACCGTTTCTTGCGGGAGTCAGCGTCATCTGAGGCAATAAGCTCCACCGCGTTTGGCCTGCAAGGATGACTCCGCTCCCGCAATGCGATGAATCGCATGCATGAAAACCTTCATGCGTTAGATGCCACTGATCCAGCGACAATGCAAATCAATAAAGCTCGCACAACAGGGCAAAGTACACACGGGCGAGTCCTCGGTCAAAAATGTGGCAAATACGCATCGCTTATTATCGGCCACAATGGTCTGCTTATAACTTCGGCCATAGTATACCTGTAGCCTAAATGCGCAGATGTTGGATTGTGAACCTCTCACAACTCGCCCAAAATGCGGAACACATGCCTTGCAGGAAACGAGCGAAGCGAAACAAGCATCCACAGAAAATTGCGACCAATGATACAGGCAGAGCAGCTGAGCAGCCACAGAGGCCTCCATGTGAGCAGCTAGCAGCTGCAGGCCGAGTGCTCACCGAATAAAAACTACCGGTAACCAAATGTCTCGGCAAATCTCGAATTGCCTCCGTGATCTCGACGCGAGAGGTGACATGTTGGGCCGCCACGGTGGCTTCAAAGAGCAATCGCTTGCCAAGGCTGGCTGCGTGACGGCTCCCTCCTATCTTGTTCTTCCTCCATGCTGGGCTCACTCACAGAAGCCTTGGTAGGCGCCGCTTCGTACTTTGTTATCGACAGTGTTTCAAAATGCTTCGATAACTATAAACGTAATTGTTATATTTATATAGCTGTTAGATCAACGCAAATAGGAAAGAAGAACCACTTTCTTGCATGATATAAATCTGCTTCACTGAGAGTTGAACGTTCCGCGCCGTAGCTAAGCGCGCCGACGCGAGGCAACCCAAGCGCGTGATAACAGAGAGGAGCTGTACCCCGATATCGCGCCGCGTTTCGACGCGTACGAGCCACGTGAGGTCTGGGCTTTAGCCACGCGCGCGGCGAGTTACATGGTCAGGCAGCGACCCAGCTGCGCAGATCGCATGCGCCAAGCCGGCGACGGTGGCGGCGGAGCTCGGCACGGCGAGTCACGTGATGCGCTGCCAAAGCTACGGCGAGGCTGCGGTCAAATGAAAGTCAAATTCGCGGCGATGGCGAAACTCGGCTCAACGATGTTAGTAAAGCTCTCGCTCTAAGAACTTGGGCGAGAAAATGCGGAGTGAGTGTTTGTGTGGGCGTTTCATATTTTAGACTCGCTTCTGCAGCTCCTTCGTGTCCTCAGTGCTTACACACGTATGGTCGCAACATAAATGTGGACTGCACAGGTACTCGTCAATAACTGAAGTTGTCAAATGTTTGTGGCTTTCGGTACTCTCGAGTGATGTAGTGACGTCAGTTTTAAGCGTATGTTTTCACCAACCCTCGCCCCTTACGCCCTCCGGAGGGGCTCAGACGCTGTGGCGTAGCGCTGCTGAGTACGAGATTGTGGGTTCAATGCCCGGTCGCGGCCGACGCATTTGGATGGAGGTGTGCTGCATAGATGCTCGTGTAGTCAGATAGTCATACACGTTAAAAAAATATCCGACGATTACGATACTCCCTAATGCGAAATTTGAGCGCAGCTTTATACGTGTTTTCATTTCGCGATATTTTTAGGCAAAGAATTTGAGACCGAAATCACCGCACCGACTGGCAGTGGACCAGTGCCATCAATGCCTTCGCAGAGGGAGGGGCAATATGCATGGGAATGCTAGCATGATGAGCCGCATCGGAGCCAGCTGTGGAAGAAGACGCCAACGAATGCGCGAGCAGTGGCACGAACGCGAGGGGCAGTTTGGGGACGCTGGCGTGGTGAGCGGCGTCGGCGCCAACTGTGGAAGACGACGACGAGCTTGCCAGCAATGGCGCGCGCTCGTCGTCCGAACATGCTGCACATGTGTTGCGGCGCCAAGTAGTCCACCAGCGTTTGACCGTGCTTTTGGTTGCTCGGAACAGACGCTGAATCGACGCAGGTTCACGTACGATGGTTTCGCGTTTGCACAGATGCGGAAAGGAAAAGCCGCAAAATAAGTAAACTTTTACATTCAGTTGTGTGTTTTATGTTATTTAACCGTTACTAATAAGCTATTTATGTTTTCTTTTCCCTAGCATAATCTAACGTAGATGAAAATGCGGGACTCTTTTCGGAAGCGCTCTCGCTTGTTCGCGCTTTGCCTCCGTAGCTTTCCCTTCATTGCGACAGAAAGCTGTCTGCGAGTATGGAAAAACCTAAGGTGGTTCAAACTAATTTTGCGCCCTCCAATACGGCGTTTGTCACAGCCACGGACGGTGTTGCTTCAGGATGTTAAACCCAACGAATGTATAAATCAACCAACTCTCCTATCCTAATCTCTGCACCGAACGTTGTAGAGGAACCGTCACGATGTACATACCTCTTTTTCTCTTCGCGTCCTTTATGCGATGACCTTACCAGAACCGAAGGGATTGCTTCCATATGCCTTCTACATATCTACTAAAGCATGTATTGCACATGCGCATATATGCTCAGCTAGAAATCTGGTATTGCCGTGATATTGCCTGCATTCGAGTAACAGCGCAAGACACGGGGCAAAACGAGGAGACGGACGAAGCGCTTATGTCCTGTGTCATACGTTGTTACCCTTTTTTTTTTGTTTTGCACCGTGCACCAGTTGGTCGAAATTCGCAATTCATTGCTTGCATTCAGGTGGCACACACGTAACTTTGGACACCGCAAGCGTCTCAGAACAGTAATGCATTTCAAGTGAAATACGGACAGCGCCCATCGCGACACGCGATGGACGTTGTCGGATCTGGATTGCACCGGCCAATCCTGCGTGCGTATGAGCTTTACGTGGAGCTCCCTTCAACCAGACACCGCCACGTAGGGCCCGATCAAGAAAGGCAGCGAGAAGCGGTATTGCAAGGCATTTTTACGCGAGAGAGGCAGCTCTTCGACTGGCCTTAGCTGTGAAAGTCACGACGGGTCTCTTCTTTAATTCTGAACACAAGTTGGCTCTTTAATACATTGTTTTTTTTTTTTTTTTTGCAATAGCAGTTACGCGGACATGCCGACAGCTTCCCGCTCGTGCACCATTCATGTGCGATGCTTGCATCGCCACTTCCGGCGCCCCTCATCTGGCAAGCATTGTGAGACACCTGGAATAGCTGCAGGGCGCTGTTCCTTGAGTTGTTTTGCGGGCTGCGTCACGCCAAGGCGTACCATCCGCGTATATAGTTAGGACGCCGTTCGGGCAGTTGAAGCGCAACGCTAAGCCTTGCTATAGCTCTCAATGCATCGGCCCCGTTGGCGGAAAACCGCCAGATTTATTTTACGGTGATAAAAGTTGTGTCCACCGACACTCGAAACGCGTTTTTACACCACGTAGTCGTAGTCCCCACCACGCTGTGACTGTATCGACGGCGCACATGTGATCCCCGTGCGGGGGTTAGAATGTTTCGAGAGACGTGAACCCCGCGAAGTACGTTTGTCGATGAAAAATATTCACTGACGATTACTATACTCGCTAATAGGAACTTTTGGCGCAGTTCTACACGTGTTTTCATTTCTCGATATATTGAGACAAAGAATTTGAGAGACATGTAGCACAGTCGGCAATCGTCGAGCATCTGATCTGCAGGTCAAGCGCGTCGGCTTTTATACATGACTCGTCGAAGTTTTCAGTGTAATCACTGGTGCTGTGTTGCTTCGAGAATGCATCACACAATTCGCGTCGCGCATACAATCAGATTACAAAACGGTTGCAAACCATAACGATTGAAACGAGCGCGAACGAAACCATACTAAGCGGACCAAACAAGCGCGAGCGAGAGCTGACGCGTGCAGGCTATGTTTACGAAACGAGCAGCGCGGCTCAGACCAGACACAACCCATCGAGCGGTCGGGCGGCCCAGCATGACACCACTTTCTCCCACCCACGTCATTGAAGGGGTCGCTCTAACTGGTCTTCATCGCTCGCGGCTCGCATCTTTCATCTCCCGCTCCGCGTTCGCTCTTACGTCTCTCACTGTGCTCGTTTGCTCGGTTACGCCGCCGACGCTCGCCGCAGGAACGGGCCCCGGCTAAGAGCTTCGCTCTAAAACATGGGTTGCAGTCCACGCTGCGAAGGTGGTTGGCCGGCAGAGCTGTGATATCAACGGATCCGGTAGACCAATGTGACGTATATAGCCTTGAACTGGGTCCCACCGAGTCTGAACTCGACACCGTTGACCATACTTCCTTTCGTCGCTTATCTTATTCGCGCTGCTCTTCAGGCATACTAACTCTACGTGGCTTGCTTTTGACAGGAACTGCTGCGTCCTGCCTCGCTTGTGCACGACGCCGTTGTGCATATTGACTTTGCTGTTGCAATCGCCGCTCATCATGTTCACACTGCTCTTCGGGAGTCTTAACACTGCATGGCCTTTTCATCAGAACACAAATCAAATCAGTTGCTAGTCGGGTTCACCTTTTACATATGAAAGTACAGTGACGTCACTTCGTATGCTAGAGTTACCACTTCCCGGCAACTGCAGCTTACACAACGATAACATTTATCGAGAAACGCTTTCAGCGAACGGTATCCACGAAGGCGAGCTTTCTGGTTATTTATTTTTTTTTTCCCGCACGGCCTGCGCCGCGGATGCTATAGCGCCTTCTAGTGGTGCTGCAAGGAAGCCAGTGGCGCGCCTCTCCCGCTGTGATTCGTTGAGTTTTTGGGTGCAGAGACAAAGAAAAAATATCCCGGTATTATAAACCTTCGCTGTACAACAAGCTAGCGAAGTGGGCGAGTCGTCACGTTCCACTCAGTCGGCTGTGCAGAGAGAAATGGCAGTATTAGTAGTATGTGCGTTTTATAGGGCGGAAATTTAAGGGAAAATTGCAGCGCCTTAACGGTTCCTCCTGGGGGAATACCTCAACATCATTGCACAAGGAAGAGTTAAGGGGAATAAAAGAAGAAAAGAGAGGGGGAACTTGGCCTCCCCAGTCGAGTGGCGATGCCGACCGCCCGAAGAAGACCGAAACAGGACAGCGTCTTGCCTGCCTGTGCTGGTGCGAATGCGTTGAGTGCACACACACTGGCGTTTGTGCTGATCAACTTTGAGGCATACCATACTGTGTTCGGAGACGGAACGAACAGCAAGCGGCAAGCTAAACCTATCTAATCATTTCATTGGCCGCCGGCTAAGGCTAATGGTTTACTGTCGTTCTCATTTCGAGCACCATCGAGGTGCGATGCCGGCAGTGTTGCTGGCGGCGCTTCTCATCACACCAGTGTTTTAAGACGCTTGTTAGCTGCCAAAGCACAGTTGACTAATATTTATAAACAAGTGATGGTCAAGGTCACTTCATTATAAGCGTTTTGGGTTACTGAATGAAACAGCCGCGGAATGATTGTTTTTTTTTTTTTTTTTGTCATTCACAAGGCAGTGATGGCAAACAGCATCGTTTGACTTTAGCCGAGAAAAAATGAGGGACCGTGACACCTCTGTGCAATGAGTCATCAGGCAGTCCCTGGGCACGAATCAACATCCTACTAAATTTGTTGCCGGATTTTAGCTTCCTGTTCGTCAATGGATAGTTCTCTTATCTCCGAAGGAGAGAGGGAGACTAAGTCATGGTACGCAACCACTGGGCTACTTCACATAAGATTCGCAGCTCCGCGAATAAGAAACACAGTTCCCGAAATTCGTGGAAGAAGTACACGCAAAAGCCAGCCTTCGGCTTCCTTCTTCTTTCTTTCTTTTTCTTTTTTTGCGAATTCGGGACCTCTAATAGGCCGCCAGTGACTCAACCGTCCCTGTTGGCCACTACAGCGAGCTTCTAGCGAGCGACGCCGCAGGCAAGATTAGAGCAACAGCGTAACAGCTCTCCGGGAATTATTAAGTCAATATAACGAAGAAACGGTACTATATGGCACGAAACGAGCTTATATAGCTGCGGGAGTCTCTCTCTTCTTCTCACCGATTCGGGGTGAGTCGGTGCCCCGCGCAACGGCATGCAGTCACTGCAAGAGGCACGGCTGATGGGTTGGTCGGCGAGAGTGAGAGAAGTGGCTGAAGAGGAGTTAGCACACGAAGCCGAGTACTGCACCGAGCAATCTGGGAGAGCCGCGGAGTGTTCATAATGCAAGCAACACCGCCCTCCCTGCAGTATAGCGCTGAGACGCAGCAAATGTGCTATTGCAGTCGTATAACTGCGAAGGCAGCAGAGACCCTCTTCTCCTTTTTTTATCCCCCGTTTCCTGCCTCGTGGCAGAAGCAGCAGCAGAAACGGGACCCCGGCGACTATACTGTAGCCCGTCGACTAAATGCATCCCCGCGGCGTCGTTGCTCCAAGAAACGGAGGCCACTGAGTCGGAAATGTGTGCCGGGCACTGATTTTGGGTGCGCGGAGCGCTGATGCCCCCACCCGCGGAGAGAATCTTCCCGGGAGCCTTCTTCCGAGCCTTCGATCAGACAATGGCTGCCTTGAGGCGCGTGCCACGAAGAAAGGCGTTCTTATACCTCCCGTACCCATCCTCCCTTGCCATCCCTTTCTTTTCCTTTCCGTTTTCAGAGGAGCCGCTATCCCGTGTAGTAGGGCATTTGAGTTTCATATTGATCATTTTCTAGCGTAGAAATGACAGCGCGGAGAGAGGACACCGAGAAGAGAGTAGGACTGGAGCTCGGCTCTCTGTAAACGCGGCTTTGCGTTTTCGGATTCAACTTAGTGCGCTTCTCTGACGGCGTCGTCGACGTCATAGCAATGCCGTAGCGACTCTCCGCTGTAGTGGCTATGACGTTGCGCAGCCGAGGTCGAGGTCGCGGGTTATATACCTGCCGCGGGGGGCCGCATTTCGACGGGCGTAAAATGCGAAATGCATAAAAAAGTGAAAAATATCGCTCGACCACTTCTTAAATTTAGGGGCACGTCAAAGAACCCCAAAGGATCGAAATTATTCAGGAGTCTCTCACTACAGCGTGCCTCACAAAGAGGTCGTGGTTGTGGCACGTATACCCCAGAACTTATATTTTTATTTTCTTTGTGACTGTTTATCTACTTCAGGTTGGTCACCATCAGGGTACGACGCTTTCTGAGTGTGCACAACGAGGGCGTGTCAATTCTTTTCTGGGCATACCGTTGACTCGTTCAGTGTGCTGAAGTCCAGCATATTCACTGTTTCAATGAACCACTTGGTGTGCGCCATATTACGTTGCCGAAAAGATCAGTCAATGCTGTACTAAGCAAGTTGAACGACCGGCCTTCGTCGGAAGATGTCATTCTTCAAAACAGATCTGACTCATCATCTCATCGGAAGACGTGTGAACGAATTATTGTGCTTGTTGTAAAACACCGGGCTCTGCGACTGCCTATAGTAGTTTCCTTTTTAATGTGGTTAGCTCTTTTCCCGCCAACCTTGGTCACTGTGTAGTCTATGGTCGAAGGCGTAGTGCATCAGGCTGTTGTGCTGAACAAACAGGTTTCCAAATAAACAGCCGGACGAATTTGTGTCAACGGGTATATCGAACTGTGTACCTACGTGCCGCTCTTGAACGAATTTCTTTGACGCCGACATGGGCCACTGGGGATGCGGCACTCGGTATGTACAGCTTTTCGGTAAACCTCGCGGACGGCTACTTGAAGCACAGATTATGTGTCACTTTGTACGGCCTCCTCTTAAATGAACCTCGCTGATACCAACTTGGGTAACTGGGTGTGTGCCAGAAGGCGTGTGCCGCAGTTCAGTGAACTCATTTGATGTTAACTTGGGTAACTAAGTGTGTGTCACTCGGTATGTGCGGCTCTACAGTAAGCAAAATGATCTTTTAAATTTATCCAATGCTCGGTGGAATCGAACTCGTGCCACGCGCGGACTTCACCGCAGTCCCGGTAGATGCCTCAGCGTGTGCAGTAAGAAGCGCGAGGGAGGAGCCCGGCGGCTGTTACGTTTCGCCTACGACGCGCGGTATAGCCGGCGCGGATGCAACGGACGCCGGGGCTTCGTTCAAAGCGGCGGACATTTTGGCCCGTTCGGAGCTGCCGCAAAGCCTCCCCGCCAAGCGCGTCCAGGCGTGTTTCAGTGCCACGTGTCTTCGTGTGTGTGTGTGTGCCCACGCTTGTCAAAGCGCGGCAGCCGGGGAGAGGAGCTCCCCAAGTGTGAAGCGAGGAGGTCTGTCCGGCGCCCGGCCGGCGGTTGAGTCACTACACTCGTCTCAACATGTATCTCAGCTCGTCCGTGCCCCGCCGTCACGTGGTCACATCCCGTGACCTTCCTTCTTGCCCGCGACGCCGAGACTATAAGAGCAGCTGCCCCCGGACGCCAGGAGAGAGGCTCCGATTTCTTCTGTCGAGTTACGTGCTCTCCCGTCTCTCCACTTCGGTCGACCTGACCGCCCGCTCTTTTGCGATGTTAGAATAAACAAGTTGTTCTGTTACCAGTCGACTCATGCTTTGCCGGGACCTTCGGATGCTTCCAGTGCCGCAGGCCGCCAGGCCAACGCTACCCTTGGGGCTTGCGACCCATTTGCAATAACGGGCGTCAGCGCTGAGGTTCTCAACAGCTGGTGGCAGCGGTGGGATCGCGACAACGGAGGCCAGCAGCGAAGAGATGCGGTTGACTGTATGCTGAGCAGCACAACGACCATCCGGGAGCAGTGCAACGAGCCCTGTGTGATGACTGGTTGCCTGCAGCGGAACGACTGCGCTGAATTCTTGGCTGCGAGGTTTGGTGAGTGCGGGACTTTCTTCTTCTGAGTTTTGCCAGGCTTTTGTTAGTGTCAGAAACAGAGCTGGTAATTGTGGTTGTCGTTGCTGCCGGGTTAGTTTGCGGCAAGACAATAGTAGGCAGTAGAGAAAGCAGCATTCAGAGCAGCCATGGATTTGAAGTCGTTGCGCAAACCGAAATTGCTGGAGCTTGCAAGAGAGTTGGGTCTGGATGTCTCAGACAAACTCAGAAAACCGGAACTGCTAAGGGCTATTCTTGAGTTAGAAGCTGAGGATGACGAGCTGTCGGAATGCCTTGAGACCATTGAGGAGCGGGCAAAAAGACAGGAGCGCGAACTTAAAGAGCAAAAAGAAAGACATGAGCGCGAACTTCAAGAGCAAAAAGAGAAACAGGAGCGCGAACTTAAAGAACAGAAACAGGAGCGCGAACGAAAAGAACAAAAAGAAAAAGAAGAGCGCGACCGTCAACACGCTTTGGAAATGAAGCGTCTCGAGGTAGAGATGGAACGCGCTCGTAATGGAAGTCAGGCACACGGTGCAGGAGAACGAGTATCGTTCAAAATGACTGACCTGATGCGGCCGTTTAAGCTTGGAGAGGACATTGGTTTGTTCCTGGTTAACTTTGAGCGAACGTGCGAGAAGCAGGGGTTCTCTCGGGAAACGTGGCCACAGCGCTTGCTCACTTTGTTACCCGGCGAGGCGGCCGACGTAGTCGCTCGCTTGAAAAGAGAGGAGGCAGAGGATTTCGACCAAGTGAAATCGAGTCTGCTAAAAAAGTACAGGTTGTCAGCGGAGGCGTTCCGTCGGAAGTTTCGGGAAAATGAGAAAGGCAAAAGTGAGTCATATACAGAGTTTGCCTACAGGCTTATGTCAAACATGCAGGAGTGGCTCAAAGAAGAGAAAGCGTTTGGTGACCACGAGAAAGTTCTGCAGTGTTTCGGGCTAGAACAGTTTTATAGTCGGTTACCTGAGAACGTGCGGTACTGGGTCTTGGATAGGCCAGACGTTAGTACGGTGGCTCGAGCCGCTGAGCTAGCCGAGGAGTTTGTGACGCGTCGGGCTCGCGGAGCTAAGGACGGTCAAAAGGGTGAATTTGGCTCCGAGTTTGAGAGGCCAAAGTTCACGCCCATGAGAGCAAAGGGGGAAACACGTAGTTCGGATGCAAGTGAAAGCAGTCCGACCGAACGTAAGGAGACGGCGGCAGCCGAAGCCGAACGCAGAAAGCGGTTCGAGACGAGGCAAGCGCGCGTTTGTTATACGTGCCAGAAGCCGGGTCACTTTTCGGCGCAGTGTCCAGAAACAAAAACAAAAGTCGTGTTTTTGTCTTTATGCAGCACTGACGAGAACATGAAGCTTCTCGAGCCTTACATGCGAGACCTCCTCGTGAACGGGAAAGAGTGCCGAGTGCTTCGCGATTCCGCAGCTACAATGGATGTAGTTCACCCCTCTTACGTAGAACCCGATATGTTCACGGGCGAGTGCGCATGGATCAAGCAAGCCGTGGAAGCTCATAGCGTGTGTCTGCCCGTAGCAAAAGTGCTTATTGAAGGACCTTTCGGAGCGCTTGAGACGGAGGCCGCAGTGTCATCTATGCTGCCCCCCCAGTACCCGTACCTATTTTCGAACAGGTCCGATCACCTCCTGCGCGAGAAGGGGCTTTTGTTTGGTGAGGCTAGCGTTCAGGCCTTAACCAGATCGAAGGTTCGGGAGCTCGCTGCAAAGGCGGTAGTTGCGGGGCCGACGTTGTCGTACAATGAGAAAGGGTCAGAGGCGCAGCAAGCTGATATTCAGAGCACGTCCGAACTGAATAAAATTGAGCCTGTAGCGTTAAAGGCACCAGATACTGGAGAGGAAATTCCCGACACGGGAAAGTTAGAAGAGCTATCTGCAGATTTGCTCATCGCGCCTACGTCAGATGGACTTAATAGGTTGCTAAAAGTCAGCCGGTCGGCTTTGATAGCCGAGCAAAAGAAGGATGGCAGTCTAGAAAACATCCGCTTAACTGTCAAGGAAGGTATCGCCAAGAAAAATGCTCGCTTTGTGGAAAGAGGTGGGGTCCTGTACCGAAAGTATCTAGACCGCAGAGGAGTGGAGTTCGATCAGCTGATCGTGCCTCAGTGCTACCGTCAGGATCTGTTGCGCTTGTCGCATGGGGGTTCGTGGTCCGGACACCTAGGAGTTAAGAAAACTAAGGACCGTCTCTTGCAAGAGTACTATTGGCCAGGGTGTTTTCGGGACGCAGACCACTTTGTGAAGACATGTGACACCTGTCAGCGGGTGGGCAAACCAGGGGACAAATCGAGGGCGCCGTTGAAGTTGGTACCTATCATTACGGAGCCTTTTAGACGGCTCGTTATTGATACAGTGGGACCTCTGCCGGTAACAGCCACGGGGTACAGACACATTTTGACTGTGATCTGCCCAGCGACAAAGTTCCCTGAAGCAGTGCCGCTTAAAGAACTCAGCTCAGTTGAGATAGTCAATGCGCTACTGTCCATATTTGCGCGAGTTGGTTTTCCTGCGGAAATACAATCAGATCAGGACACAGTGTTTGCTAGCGCTTTGACGACAACTTTTCTCGAAAGGTGTGGGGTAGAGCTGTTACACAGCTCAGTGTACCACCCACAGTCGAATTCCGTTGAGAAGCTCCACTCCGTCATGAAGCGCGTGTTGAGAGCATTGTGGTTTGCACAACAAACTGACTGGGAGCTGTGTCTGCCTGGGGTGACGTTGGCATTAAAGACCGCGCCGCATGCGGCTACGGGGTTTTCGCCAGCTGAGCTGGTGCACGGTCGCTCGCTGCGTTCTCCGCTTCGCATGCTTCGAGACGGATCACTGCCCTCTCCAATGGCTGCAGACCATCTCTTCCACAAATGGCCGCCTCCTGCGCTGGAGCCTCGCTTTGCAACAATATTCCTTTGAGGTGCGTTACAAAAAGGGGAGTCTCAACGGTAACGCCGATGGCTTAAGTCGAAGCCCCTAACGTGGGAATCAGCCTCAAAATTGTTTGTTACTGATGTTTTTCTTCCTGAGGCAGGATTTTTAACATATTGCTTTTGTGTAGTGTTTCAAAGTGATGATGTGCTTTCTAGTGCAATTTTCCGATTTGTGGACGCGTTCTGAGTGCTGCTAAACTACTGTAAGGAACTAGGCAGTAGTATAAAAGGGGAAAGAGCCTGGCAGGGCTTAGTGAGGGTTGTGCCGTGCTTGCTGACTGAGCGGTTGACTTTCGGCGTAGTTCTAACGCTTGCCGGGAACGAGAACAAAAATGTCAACTCTCCCGAAGTCACTTTGCAGTGTCCTGTGTGAACCTGAACGAGAGAACGAGGCATTCTCCGTGCGCTGCGCTCAAGAAACGCCGACGGACGCCCGACTTCGGTTATGTGCATCATCGAGCGACATCCCTCCGGACAGCGGATGCAGTCCCCTGACCATCGGGATCTCCTTCCCCCGGCGGGGCGGTCTGTTACGTTTCGCCTACGACGCGCGGTATAGCCGGCGCGGATGCAACGGACGCCGGGGCTTCGTTCAAAGCGGCGGACATTTTGGCCCGTTCGGAGCTGCCGCAAAGCCTCCCCGCCAAGCGCGTCCAGGCGTGTTTCAGTGCCACGTGTCTTCGTGTGTGCGTGTGTGTGTGTGTGCCCACGCTTGTCAAAGCGCGGCAGCCGGGGAGAGGAGCTCCCCAAGTGTGAAGCGAGGAGGTCTGTCCGGCGCCCGGCCGGCGGTTGAGTCACTACACTCGTCTCAACATGTATCTCAGCTCGTCCGTGCCCCGCCGTCACGTGGTCACATCCCGTGACCTTCCTTCTTGCCCGCGACGCCGAGACTATAAGAGCAGCTGCCCCCGGACGCCAGGAGAGAGGCTCCGATTTCTTCTGTCGAGTTACGTGCTCTCCCGTCTCTCCACTTCGGTCGACCTGACCGCCCGCTCTTTTGCGATGTTAGAATAAACAAGTTGTTCTGTTACCAGTCGACTCATGCTTTGCCGGGACCTTCGGATGCTTCCAGTGCCCCAGGCCGCCAGGCCAACGCTACCCTTGGGGCTTGCGACCCATTTGCAATAACGGGCTTCAGCGCTGAGGTTCTCAACACGGCTCACACATTTCGGCGTCGGCGTCTTGGTATCTTCGTGGGCACACCGGGCAGCCTCGTCAGCAAGGTTGTTGCCGACGATGCCAGAGTGAGCAGGAATCCATTGAAACATAATGTTGTGCCCTCTCTCCAGAGCATGGTGGTGCACTTCCCAGATGTCAGATATCATCTGCTCGTAAGTTCTGTGATGTAATGCAGACTTGATACTATGAAGAGCTGCCTTAGAATCACCAAATACGACCCATTTCTCTCTGTTGGCTCTTCGGTGACGTACGTAATAGCGGCATGGAGAGCTGCAAGTTCTGCCGACGTAGATGCAGTCATGTGTGACAATTTGAACCTAACTGTAACCTGCTTAGCTGGAACGACCAATGCGGCTGTTGAGCTGGTAGGTGAGGTCGTTTATAGTATCCCTGTGCATAGTGCCCTCCCACACGCACTCAGTGCTTACTCTCTCCCTTTTCCTCTTTCTATTCCCCTTTCCCCCACCCCCAGTGTAGGGCAAGCCGGGTGCTCTTCTCGGCGTCAGCAATGCAGTGTGTCGCTACATTGTCTCAATGCTGACCACAATAACGTCGACAGACATTTTGAAATAGGTTCTGCCCAGATGTACACTTTTTCGTTAATATTTTTTCATCCTTCTACCGCCTTTCTAATCGCCTTTGGCTCCACCCACGTGCAAGCTACCCAACCAGAGATTTGAGTGTGATTAGCCTTTCTGCCTTTCCTTTCTCTTTTTCTCTCACTCTTCTATTAGTGCATAGGATCTGAGACACTGCAGCTGGTCGTCTAGTGGGCTTTGCACCTATGCTGCAGGACAGCTTGGTACCAACTATAGAGCGCCACAACAGCTCATGTCAATAACAACAACAACTACGGGGACACGAAAGTGAGACAAAATGCTGCGCCATAAGAACAGTGGGTCTAGACCTACATGAAAGAGGAGCATGTGCATACGACCTAAACACAGCGCTAAAACAGCGTTCGTGCTTGTGTAACCAGCACCTTTCTTCGTCCTTGTCTTTCTTTAGCGCTGTTTTGTCTAGTATTAATGTTCACTAACTACACCAAGTTTTCCTGCTTCTGCAGGAGCATATGCAAATATAAGGTCCTTGCAATCTAAGGCTAAACTGACAGCGTAAGTAATCTCGCATGAATGCGCAAAATCTTCTCTTTCTTCTCAAGCCCACCTGTCGGTTTTTCTGTAAATAACTATATGTATCTTTCTCACTTTCTATCTCTCTCTTTTGTAGTTTAGAAGACTGCTGATTTGAAGAGAAGTGCGTATTGAGTATGAAGTATTTTCTGTTCTTTTTATTTCTTCTGTGGAGCATCGATCTCGGTACAGAAGATAATAGCCTTTTAGTAAATGAGGCGAGACTCGGTTTCATCGCAGGGATTCAAGGCACCCTGATGATGATGTAATCCCTAATTTCTCCCCGTGTGAGTCGACTGCAGCCTTATCACAGCGACTGAACACGTAAACTGATGGTCTTTGAACTAGGAAGGACAATGGGTACTAGAATAACCACCACCACCGATCGAAGTTCTCACTGCTTTTTCTTCTGCTGTTTGCAATCTTGGGGTTTTGTAAGGTTAAGAAGACGTGACTGAGGCACCCTGACATGTCCCTTCATTTTATGGAGCACTTAGGGTCTTTCGATCGCTGGGTAAGTTTCGCTACTTCGGTGTTTGCCCTGCCTATAGTTTATTTTTTCTCTATGCAGGCATTTAACTGCTTCACATATCGCTAGAGATTTTTTTTTTTTTTTGTGGTGCCGAGTGCATCTTTCTTCTTTTACGATAGATGCCTTTGAAAAGTGACGATTCTTTGTACATATGGTTGCAGAAATGGCTTCGGCTTTCTTTCTTTCTTTTTTTTCTACCATCCTTTGCATTCATTTATGCATCCTTTGATTTGATTTTTTCTTGTCGTGTATTCTTGCTGTGTGTGTGCCGTGGTCCCTTACTATGTCTTCTCCTTCATCGCTCTTGTCTTTCGTGATTTTTGCATTCTCATTCGCTCTTGTTTATAAATAGAGTAAGGCTAACGACTTCAGCTCTTATTCGTTTTTTACTCGCTCGTTCTTTGCCTTCTCTCGCGGTTGTCAGGATTAAGTTGCACCATGAAATTGCGTCTCATTAATTTTTTTATATTACGAAAGCCTGCGTTCTTTAGGGTCGTTGCTTGGGCTAGTTGGTAATTCAGGATAAAAACTACGTACAGCGCGAAGGAGAAGGACTGCGAGAGAGGACACACACTGGGCAGTGTGTGTCGTCTCTCGCGGTCCTTGTCTTTTGGGCTGTACGTCGTTTTTTTTTTTTTGCATGTGTTCTTTCTTTTCAGTTTTATTTGTTCGTTCGTTCTACATGTGAGATGATCGAATTGACTCACGCGTACGACCAGTTGTATGCGCATCGACAGCCGTGTTCGGCCGCAATTCATAAGATATTTGGTTATGGACACCAGCACTTTGCACGGAAAGCCTTTCTTGATCACCATCAAAGAAAACCGCGTTTCGTGATACAGTTTTGTGACGTTTACACCGAATCCGGTGCTCGCCTCAGGTATCTTTGCGATGGACTGACTTTAATTACGCGTTTTTGTCTTGCGTGCCTCAGAATTAAATTTTCGAGAGGGTCCCAAAGCAACGTACTTGAGAGAGGCTGTAGTGGAGCTCTCCAGATCCAGATCCAGTGGCGTGATTGGTCTGGAACGCTCGAGGTAAGTTCCGTCTACTTCTGGTGCTTTAATGTGCACCCAAAGCCTGCCCACGCGAATGTTTCTACATGGATCCCGCATCAGAATGCGACCGCTGCGACCTGTGGTTCAATCAGTGACCTCGTGCTCAGCAACGTGCCATAGTCTCAGATTCCGCACAGCGGGTATTCCGTACTTAATAATTACAGCTTCGTTTGTGCTCTTTCCCTGTCTTTGTCATTGTATCCTCATTAATCCCTTCGCCCGCCCCCTCTCCACTCCTCAACCTTGCAATGCAGTCAGCCAAAATTTGCCTCTGGTTAACCTCGCTGCCCTTCTATACATCAATTTTCTCTCTATTGATTACTGAACATTCTTAATCCACCGGAAAATAACACCTAGCGTGCCATTTCGGACATCTGTCGCTGATAATACTGCGCAGCGACATAATCACTTTTTAACCTCCTCTGCACTGCCCTAAAAAAAAATTTATGAAAGATCCATCCCCGGTTGCTATCCAAGGAAGTGTTTAGCTTGCATTGGGAGGTGGGTATTTGTGGCACTATGTCGCACTATGCGTCTTGGGTAGCGCTCCCCTTACCGTGCACAGTGCCTTACCCTTACGCGGGACATCAAACCTGTGCTTTGAGCATCACTTCCTCAAGGACTAGTTTGGAAAGCCGTACAGCCTCCGCGACCGCCTCTGGATGACCAGAAGCGAAGCGTCTCGAAGCGCTAATGCCCCAACCACTGGCACGCGCTGGAAAGCTTCGGCGCGCGCCGAAGGGTCAAATGCGTCAAAGCGTCGGTCGGGAACTCGCTGAAGCGGAACGTCGCGCAGCGATTACGTCTACTGCCGATGCTAGAAGTTTGCCGGCGCGCGGCGAAGCTGCGCCGGCGTGCACCAATGGGAGGCTGCGACGCCTCGCAGGCGTCAACCAATCGGAGGCTGCGGAGCCTTCGGCTGCTAGGCCTGTAATGGCCGACCGTGCGGAGACACCGGCACCAACGATCGTCCGAGTGTTTTGGACGCACGACGCGCGCGACAGTGTTCCTGAAAGACAGTGTTGTAATAGTAAGCCGACAACGACACGACCGACCGACCGACTACCGTGGGTTGTGGCAGTGCGACGTGGATCCGAAGCGACTTCGAACGACGCCGACTAATCCAACCTGCCCACTGGGTTCCGCCGGGCTCGGTACGATCGTCTGCTAAAACAGCCAACCGAATCACGATTGCCGCAACGTCTGTGCTTGTTGTATGTGCATTTTGTTGTGCTCAAAACGAATGGAAACACGTTTACGAGCTCCGAAGTCTGGATAATCAACACTCGCCTATCGCCGATGTTGTTTACGTTACGCGTAGGCCTAGCGCGTCCATCGAGTTCGTAACTGGCGAGTGAACGAACTCACCTGAGAAATTTGTCGAAGGAAATGAATTTTCAGGTCCGTTTGGTGCTGCAGTGATTTAAAATATGGCACTCTTGACTTCGTGTGACCTGTGATGTGGTGAATGAACCGTGTGGAAGTTGGGTTGGTCAACCGCGGCGTGTTTCGTGTGGTGTCGGTTGACTCAAGTTTAACGGGCAAGCTCTGCGCTGTTTCCAGTGGTAAAAATAACTCCCGAAAGCGAACTACACTAGTAGCCGAACTATTGGAAGTACTTACATAATCAGCCATGCCGCCTGTTTCAGATGACACTGCGCTCTTTTATTCGGCATGTGAATCCAGTTTAGTACAAGTTCACTGTACTCATTCACTCACTTCTTTCAAGTGCGACCGTCTTTTGGGCTAGTTGGGGATAAATCGCTCGTGTAGCAATCAAGAACACTGACGCACTGAAGCATACGTGGCAACGCAGTCATATTTGAGTCAGTGTGTCGTTATAGTTGAGCACTGCAAAAAGAAATTATCTGTTTGCAACGTGTGCCCTGTGTGCAGTGCATAGCAGGACCTGCATCATGCAAGACCTATGCATGTAGCAGCGTATACCACGATTGCTTCGATGCCCGCTTCAGAAGCAGCAAGTACTGAGTCAATGAAACTGTAATTGAATTTTTATCTCACTTTTTGCTTATGGAAAGTGTAGATGGTGTGAGTGCATTGTGGGGAAGGTGAAAAGGTGTCATCAGTGTTTTGTGCAGTCAGTATGCTTAAACTACTGGAATCCCTTCAGCCTCTACTAAAATGTTTCTTGCTGCGATACTATAAATTGTAGTCAGGACAAAGATGTACTCAAAACCAAGTTACTAATGCATCTGCCCAGAATGTGTTTGATTAACAAGTTAACGCTTCCACAACAACAATATGCCGATGAACAGCATATGTGCTTACAATAAATACATTCCGTAAAGGCGAACGACTGGGCTTACAATATAAAACTTTGTTGTAGCACCGTAAAAAGTGCTGCCATGCGTATCAGCCACAACGAAACTACTGCACGTCCAATCTTCTTCCTTGGAGGCACTTCTATAAAGACTGTTCGGGCCCTTCTCATTCTGAGTGTAGCATTTAGCTGTTCTCTCAACTTTTCCACATATGTCACCAGCACTGTATGTAAGCACCGGCCCTTTCTTGGGTTTGTGTCCCGTGTCTCCCTTCCCTGATGACCTAAGGTTTTCCGAGCACTCTACACTTCTATCATTCTGTCACGACTTGAGTACTGCTCATCAGTATAGTTCCCGTACCAAACTCGCGACGCTAACAAACTTAAGCTTGTTCTGCGCCGGACAATACGCACCCTTTACTCCCGTCTTTTCGGTTGTCACAAGCTCATGCCAGCCTTCGAGGATTGCCTCAAACCCCTCAAGTAGCACAGCCTGCAATACCAACGCAACATTCCACTAGTCTATACTGCAGGGTGTTTGACGTCTCTCTAAACAGCACTAATCTTATTTCACTTCGTCTGAACAAGTGGTCAGCACAGCCTGAGCCCTCATCACGCCTGTATGGCCCGACACCACAACTCCATAATTATATCTGGCATGCAGACTTTCTCTCCACCCCCCTGGCGATTTGGATTCTCCTTCCTTGGAACCAGACTTCATTGGCGCTCCTGTGTGTTGTGCACCTGTCGAGTGTGTGCGTGTGTGCTGTGCTGTGTTATTGAGCAAGTGTGTGTGCACGTGGAGGGGAAGGAAGTGTCTTCTGCATCCTGCAAATTCCTGCTTTAGATGGCTGGTTATCAGATTCTCTAACATACAGGCATCAGCCTTCTTTTTAGTCTAGTGTGCCAAGTTACCACTAAGATTATTATTATTATTATTATTATTATTATTATTAGAATCATTACTTTGACCACATTGATTGTGTTGAAGCCAGCGTGACACATAATTCAAAATATTTCTGGAGCTTTGTGGGCTCTCTCTTCTAAAAGGAGTGCCAAAGATGTACGTCTTCTTCATGAAAATAGTGGTGTTGTCTCGAACACTGCTGATGCCTTTGCAGAACATTTCTGTTTGCTATATGGTGTGAAATATGCTTCAAGTAACCTTCCTTCTCAGTCTGGCGCAGTGTATGCTAACAGTCAATGAAAACCTCGTTTCCAAGTATATGAAGTGCCTTAAACTGTGCCTTAAACTTTCCCTTTCTTGTGGTGTTGATGGTATTTCCTCCACAGAGCTTAACCCTTTGAGACGCTGTCTACACAATTGGGCACAGCGGGAGCGTGCATCAATAGCAAAAGCACTGATGAAAGTAATGGTATTTAAAATGTTTTTCATACATCTTGAAACACTTATTATTGGAACTGTGCTGCAATTTTGAATAATGTGCAGAATGTTTTAACAAAATGAGTGGGAAGGTAGACGGCTGGGTGTTGTTACTCTGTGTCAGTATGTTGTATGTAGCGGGTTCACTTCTTTCATTGTTTTTTACAATGTCGTGCACCAGGCATAATTGTCAAGTGGCTGGATAAGTGCTTTTCAAGCTTTTCAAAACACGAAATAGTACATGTTTTCATATTTTGTGTTCCTGTAGTGAGTTTTCGCATGGAGTCGAAATTTTATAAACGTGACAAAACTCGCTAAACTATTGAAAATTCTTAATATTTGCTGCGGCTGTACACTTTCTACGATTCTGAGGATGCAAGAGATGTGGTGAAAGCAACTTTCAATCAACGGGATAAAGTGGTGTCTGAAAGGGTTAAGATGTATGGAAGCATACTTGTTCCTCGTTCTCACAAGCATCTTCAATAGTTCCCTAAAGTCTAGTACCTTTTCTAGCACTCGGAAGGTAGCATGAACATTGCCCATGCACAAATCAGGTGCTAGATGTGCAGTTACTAACTGCCGACCTATATCTGTCCTCTTCAGTGCGTCAGGTGTTTGAACGATATGGGATTCCTCGCTTTCTGTTAGTGCTAAGAGCATTTTAATAAATGAACAGCATGACTTTGTGTGCCGACATTTCAGACTATTTCAGACTGTCAACAGTGTTCACTACTGCATCGACTTCCAAAAAGACATTTTTTCACTCTCGAACTGGTGCAGAAACAATAAGTACTCTTAAATGCTTCCAACACTATGGCATTCAGTTATATGCACAAAACGCACCATGTGAAATTTTGATACACCCTACGTGATGCTCCACTCCTTAGGGTCGATGAAATGAAAGATCTTGGTGTGTACTTCGACAAAATGCTAAGCTTCTCTTCACATAGATAATTACACAAGATGCCCTTCACGCTCTTGGAATTGCATGCCGTATATTGCATGATTTCCACTCACCTGTTGTGTTTCTGAAATTCTGCTGTGTGCCTCCAACTACTAGAGTATGCCTCTGTAGGAGGGGGGTGCAATGAGCAAATCTAATTCTGACCTCATTGAACGCATCCAGAATAAATTGATGTCTATCTTCAAGCACCACTTTTGCCATTCTGGCGACCACAGTGAGCTTTTGTTCCTGCACCTTTTGTTCCTGTATAAGGTGGTCCATGACATTATACATTCCTTAAAGCTTCTTGATCATATGCATTTGTTTGTGCCGCAACAGTATACCAGGTAGCATTCCACATTCGTTGCCTGGGCTTGTTACAAGATTGTGCTAATAAGACTCGACTCCAAAACATACTTCAGAGTTCATTTCCTGTGTTTTGTGTATCTGTAAATAATCACGTAGGATTAACTCCCTTTTACTTTTCCGCGTTTCCTTTTTTCCCTATTTGTTTCTCTATCTTCCATTTTTTTTGTCTACTGCATTCATGTTTTCTCTACATTTTGTCTCACATAGTGCTCGTTAAGTGCACCAGTACAAAGGCTCTCAGCTGTTCCTGGGCACTACAATAAAAATTTGAATGACTGACTATTATCGTAGTATAAAATTGTGCTTTTTAAGTATGTACTAGTATACTATTTTAGTGCAGTAGCTTTCGTGCAATTAAAAAAAGGGCATGAAATAAGAAGAGAGAGAGAAAATGATAAATGAAAGGTAGGGAGGTTAACCAGGACTGAGCCCGGTTGGCTACCCTACACTGGTGAAAGGGAAAGGGGGACGTAAAGATTAAAAGAAGAGAAAGTCCACTGGGGATATCAGTCGGTCACTCAGTCTGGATCACAGACGCTGACTCAATCCGGTATCTTTCAAATATCGCAGCAGTGCTTTTGTGGCCTTTTGTAGCTGCGATATGCGAGGCCATGGTCCCAAGATCTTGTTCAAGGTGAACGGCTTTCCATCTAGCTGATTGAGAGCTCTGCAGAGGTCTTGCCTTTCATCTTCAAAAGATGGGCAGTAGCACATTAGGTGTTCTATGGTTTCCTCGACACCGCAGGCATTGCACTCGGCGCTATCAGCCATTCCAATCAAAAATGCATATGCACTGGTGAATGCGACGCCCAAACATAAGCGGCACAGCACTGTTTCCTCATTTCGCAGAAGACCTGGTAACAGCCGCAGTTGCATAGAGGGATCGAGGGAATGCAATCGATGTTGAGTGAATTCAGGTGTGTGCCACTTTTCCAATGTCAAAAGAGTGTGCTAGCTTGCCTAAGTGTTGGGCTGTGTCGGTCCGCGATAAAGGTACAGAAATAAGGGTTGCTCCTTCATGGGCTTTCCTAGCAGCTTCGTCAGCGAGGTCGTTGCCGGAGATACCGCAATGACCAGCCAGCCACTGAAACACGACGTCGTGTCCTTTCATGATCATGTGATGGTGCATTTCTCGTATCTCCGACACGAGTTGTTCACATGACCCGCGACTGAGAGATGACAGAAGACATTGTAAGGCCGCCTTTGAATCGCAGAGTATTGCCCACCGATTAGCCGGTTGGTTATTAATATAATCAACGGCACCTCGGAGGGCAACAAGCTCCGAACCGGTCGATGTTGTCAAGTGAGAAATCTTGTATTGGATGCTTAGTGATCGTGATGGTATAACCACTGCGCTGGTGGAGCTGGTCTGAGTGGAAGAACCATCCGTATATATGTGGACTCGATCAAAGTAGAAAGTGTGCAAACAATCCAGAGCTGCTTGCTTCAAGGCCAAGGTAGGCAGGACGGTCTTCTTTCTTATCCCTGGAACCGTAAGGCGTACTTGACGTTGTTTTAAACACCACAAAGCTGAGGTTGAACGTGCTGAGGGTGTGAAGCCCGATGGTAAGGAGGCACAATGGATGCTGACCTTGTTGGAGAAGGACGCCTGTGGTCGTCGTTCTGGCATGAATTAAGAAAGTGCAATAATATGCTATGTGCCTGATCATATGCATAGTGCTATTCATTTCTTCTGAGTTTTAATAATGGCTGGCTACTGTATGCAGTGTTGTGCAAAAAAATAGTATGCCTCAGCAATTATTGCGTGCCTCGCAGAACAAATTGAATATATCTTTCTCAGTCAAAACATCATAGCAGGCTGAAAACAATAAACTGCAATTTTTCTTTTTGTGTTGACGAAGTGTATAAATTGTGAAAATAACCTGTTTATATATTTCTTATACTATGCAAATGAGCTGCTCCCATACATTCGAATAAGTGCTTCAATAGTACGACTTGGCAAAGGGCAACGAAAGACTCCTATTAAAACCCTCTAATTCTCAAGCTTTTATTATCTGACGGTATGTCATTTCATTAATGTAAAGAAAGGCAAACTTGATATGTGGAAACCAGTTACAATGGAACATGGCCCTTACACTGTGAAAATGTTTTGTAGCAACACACTCAATGTGAAGGCCTCTGGATGTGGTGTTGATGCATCAAAACAACCTAGAATAATAGAGGTGCTCCATGGGCTAGATTTGGCAGAATCAAGAATTGGGGGGAGACAAGATACGAATTACATACATTTTAGCTATTCTAGTTTTTTTTTTTCTGTGAGTGCTACAGGTGTTTCAATTCGTTTGTGCTGATTTTCTCAGAACCCACTTTTTCACGGTTCTTTCATGTACCAAGAAGCATAATTATATTGACACTGATGCTTTATCTGTGTCCGGTTACCGTATTTCACCGGCTAAAAGATTTTAAACGTTATCGCTCGCTGCACGATGCGCCTGAACGTATCGGAAGTTTCGCGAATGTTATCGATGGTTCTGTCTGTTGTCGACGAACCTTGCTAATCTGATTGCATACGCGACACGAATTGTGTTATAGTTTCTGGAAGGCGCGCGGGCACCAGCGAATAGGCTGTAACTTTCGACGACTGCCGTAAGCAAACCGACGCGCTTGACCCGCAGATGAGATTTTCTACGATTGCCGACGTTGCTCGCCGCTATCGTTGCGATTGAGCCGGCACTATTTATTTACCGTCACTACTACGTGGCAATATTTCCAACACAGATTCTTTTCAGTTATACATTGCACGCCTAATTCTTACATAGTTGGCTGTGCAATAGGCTACCAAAAAATGAAATGGTGCAACAGTTTTTGATATATGGCATCGTCGTGCAGGTGTTTGCAAAGCGATCTTGCAGACAGACGACGCGCGAGCGCTGATGTCGATATTTTGTACACTATTGTTACTTCAAAAATAAAAAACTGTTGCGGCAGGTGTATATTCATTATTCAAACGTGTTTTTAATATCTAAAAGCACATACAGATCAATAACTTATCGTTTCGAGCTTAGTTTACAGCAAGCTGTTTTAGGCCGGACTTTGACGGATGAAGACGGAATAGTCCAGCAACAGTGCGCCGCAGCCGAGGAGCGTGCTTCGGCGCGCGTCGGAGCTTTTCTCCAGTGGTTGCGCGCCCTTTCCCTCCAGCCGAAGCGAAGCGACGCATTCGCTTGCCAGCGCGCGCCGAAGCTTTCGGCGCGTGCCAGTGGTTGGGGCTTAACTGTTACGAAGGAAGAATCCAAGAACGCTGCTCTTATCACCGTGCTATCGTGCGGGTTTTAAGGCGAAAGCCTTTCTAGGCTCATGGTGAAGTTTGTGTCAGCAGACCTGACCGCCGGAGTGTCCGCCAAAGCATCATCACGCCATATAAAGACAGATTAAAGACAGATTAAAGAGTGAAAAATGATTGATAGTGACAGTTAGTGAATGATAACGTTATATTAAAGATTGGCAGAGGTTAATAATAACTAGTAAAGACTAATATTGACTACTAATGACTTGTAATGACTCCGAAATGACAAATATGCCCAACGACGGCTTGTAATGACCACAATTAATTAGAAATGACTAGAAATGTTTAGTAATGAGCACTAATGACTAAAGTGACCAGTAATGACTTGTAATGACTACTAAGGACTACGAAATGACCAATATGTCTAACGACGACTTGTAATGACCAGAATTGATTACAAATGGCTAAAAATGCTTACTAGTGAGCAGTAATCACTAATAATGACTAAAATCACTTGTAATGACTATGACTATGAAATGACCAATATGTCTAACGACAACTTGTAACGTCTACAATTGTTTAGAAATGAGCAAGAATGCTTTGTAATGACCAGTAATGACTAATAATCACTGAGATGGCTTGTAATGACTACTAATGACTAAATTATGACCAATATATGTCTAGCAATGAATTCTAACGACTACAATTGATTACAAATGACTAACATTGCTTACTAATGAGAATAGGCAAAGAGAAAGAGGCGAATGCTAAGAGGAGGAAGAGGAGGCATTCTCTGTTCACCTCTTAAGAGAGATCTTAAGAGACCCTGTAATTTTTACTGCTGTATTAGACTGCACAATCTTCTGGATCAGCCTACGAAAACGGTTAGACAGTCTCAAGAAGTAACAGTTAGTTCCCAAAGAATGCTAAGCGCAATAAAAAACGCTTTGATCTTTCGGTGTACTTAAAATGCGGGGTGTCATAGAAGACCCCATCATTTTCATGCTCATCGGTCATCGACTAGAGCTCAATGCAATCGACTGCGCAGTTCTTTATTGAAGGCAAACCGGTCTCTGCGCACTCTTTCTTCTTTTAGACGCCTGTACAGTTGCTCATAGCCACCTCTTACAAACACCAGTACTTTCCGATTTCTGGCTCGTCGTGTCCAATCCACGAAGCATTGTTTTTTTCCAGCACTCGCTCTTTTTTTTTCGTATACGCGTCTCGCGTACATGCGTCCGCATTCCGCGATCACGCTCATTCATTACAAGCGCCACTTCCGCACGCCGTCTCATGCCCGCCCGCCATTTAGAGCGCTTGGCGTGGCGACAGACACTCGACAGACATTTGGGCGACTCCCCCTCGTTTCCATGGTTGGCCGATCAGTTAAAGTATTAGTTCGCCCGTGCACGGCAGTGCGATCAAACCATGCGTAGTCGCCCGGCCTGCAATTTTTGGCGCCCGCTCTCCGCTGTGCGAGCCCGACACTCGGCACTCCTATCGCGAGCGGGACTGCGAGCTCAGCGACGCTCTGCAGTCACCCCTTGGAAACGGCGCCCGAGTTCAACCGACTGTAAACGTGGATGCACCTTTCGTGTCTTTACCTTTTTTCTTTTGTTCTTTTCCTTTTTAGGGGGGAGGGGAGGGGGGTGACAACGGATGCGATTCCTTCCTTTTTTTATATGTTTTCCTACCGTTTGATCATCTCTTCCCTTTAGATAGCTTCTTTTCTCGCGTGGCTTCTTTTATAGCAGATGCAGTTAAAGAAGCTTCAACGCGGCGTAACATGACAGCCTAAGTACAGTTCTGCAGGGAGACAGTTTCCATGCCTTGGGACGACAACGAAGAAATAAATAAAATGGGGAGCGTATAGCTAGAAGCGAGCGTACAATAAAGCGTGTGGCGGAAACGGAAAAGGAAACGAGCTGCCTCAGCAAAGGAAGCCATGGCGAAGGATTTCTTGCCGACCGAGCGGGCCAGACAGACCGAGAGGCGGTCCGAGAAGTGGTGAGGAGAAAAGGGACGCTTATGAGTGAGAGGTGTCGAAAAATTGCCTCCAGCCATTTTACCCCGGAATGATCTGGCAGCGCTTGCAGGCGCACTTGGCGGAGCCACATCCCGTCGCTCACAGAAGCCGCTTGCACAGAAGGCACCATGTCTCGGTCGACGCGACGTTCAAGTGTCTTTCGTGGTTGCGGAATGCGTGCGTAGAGATGTAAAATTTCCCAAAATGTGGAAGGGGTTGAAGAAAGGCTTTTCCGGAAATTTTGGAAACGCTTAAAAAATATCGTAACTTTACTTACCATATAGAAGTAAGCATAACAGCGAACGACGATGCATGCATGGACATTGTCCTAAAAGTTCTAGCAAGACGTGGATATTCCATAACGAATAACCGACTTTTTTATTGTCTCGGAGATTCAGGGTAGTTTTCGTGAATTCTCGTATCCCGACCACGAAAGCTGTGCCCATTTCAGAGTGAGAATTTAAGCGAGTAGTAATCGGCAGTAGCACCGTTTGTTTTACCTGTTCCATTGCTTATGTTCTGTCTGTATCGCACTTTTGCAAGTTTACTATGCAGCTTTATTTTATCCGGGAGAGGAGGCTTGTGTACTGTTTGCACACTTCCAGAAGTTCTGCTTTTCCGATTGATAGTGTAGTGTGTTTACCACGTGGTCAATTACATAACCCGCAATGGTAACAACCAGGTCCAACATGTGGGTGCCTTTCGAAGTATCGAATGGTTAGAAAGGTGCAGCCATAAGTTTGTAGGTTCTCTACTATGACCCGCTGACAAAATACATTGTAGGGCCTCCTTCGAATCGCATAATATCGCCCACCGATTAGCCAGTTGGCTGTTATAATTAACGGCACCTTGGAGGGCAACAAGCTCCGAACCTGTCGATGTGACGTGAGAAATCTTGTATGTGATGCTTATTGATCGTGGTAGTATAACCGCTGTGCCGTTGGAGCTGGTCTGAGTGGAAGAGCCATCCATATATATGTGGACTCGGTCAAAGTAGAAAGTGTGCAAACAATCCAGAGCTGCTTGCTTCAAGGCCAAGGTAGGCAGGTCAGTGTTTTTTCTTGTTCCTAGAACGGAAAGGCGCACTTGAGCGGATATGGTGAATGTGCCGAGGCTGTGAAGCCCGATGGTAGGGAGGCACGATGAATGCTGACCACGTTAGAGAATGACGCCTTCGTCGCGGGTCCTGTGAACAGCTGGTGTCACAGACTTTCACGATGTGATGTCTCCTACAACTATCGTATTCGAATGGCGGACTCACCGATGCGCACTAAGTGCAAGTGTGAAGAGACCATCAGTGATCTTGTGTGCCACTGTTCTAGCTTCGATAACCAACTTCAGACTCTACAATGTGCCTTGAATAGGCTGGAGGATGGCCATGCACAGAAGCAAAGGTCTAGGGAGCCTGGCCTCACAGATCATTAGCCTAGAAAGCCATTCGAGCGCTTCTTCACTACCTGAAGGCAGCAACACTTGGGTGCACGACTAGACATCCTGCACTTAACTTAGTGCATGTGAAAGTGCGATATAGACTCATGTCTTCTCTCCATCTCGTTCTCTCCCCCATTCCCCTTCCCACATGTAGGGTAGCAACCTGCAATCAGTCTTGTTAACTTCCCTGCCTTTCCCCTCTCTCTCTCTCTCTCTCTCTCTCTCTCTCTCTCTCTCTCTCTCTCGTGTCGTAGGTACGAGAAACAAACCATCATATCATCGCAAAAGTACGCGACGTCGTGTTTCAATGGCTGCCGGGTCATTGCGGTATCCCCGGCAACGACCTCGCCGACGAAGCTGCTAGGAAAGCACACGAAGGAGCAAGCCTCGTTTTTGTACCAGGACTGGCGCAGCCCAACACTTAAGCAAGCTAGCGCACCGGATGACATTGGAGAAGAGGCCCACACCTGAATTGACCCAGCATCGATTGCATTCCCTCGACTTATCTATACAACTGCGGCTGTTACCTGGGCTTCCGCGAAATGAGGAAACAGTGCTGTGTCTCTTACGCTTGGGCGTCGCATTCACCAATGCATATACGAGTTTGATTAGAATCGCTGATAGCACCGAGTGCAATGCCTGCGGTGTCAAGAAAACTATAGAACATCTACTGGACTTCTGTCCATCTTTTTAAAATTAAAGACATGGCCTCTGCACTGCTCTAAATCAGTTAGATAGCAAACCCTTCACCTTGAACAAGATCTTGGGACAGTGGCCTCGCATATCGCAGCTACAAAATGCCACAAAAGCACTGCTGCAATATTTGAAAGTTACCGTCTGTGATCCGGACTGAGTGACCGTCAGTGGATACAGAGCAGAAAACTTTACCACGTTGGCGATATTGACAGTGGACTTGCTCTTCTCCTCTTAATATTTAACTCTCCTTTCCCATTCCCCGAGCGTAGGGTAGACAACCGGGCTCAATCCTGATTAAGCTCCCTGTCTTTCATTTTAATTTTATCTCTTACTCTCTCTGCTACGACCCACTTGAAACCATTTAACGATAGTAAAGCATTATTTCAAAACATAGTTTAATCATTCTGTAAAAATATAGCAGAAGATGTCGAATAATTGAATAAATGAGCGACAAACATTTTTTCTAAATTTCTAGTCAGAACCTCAGCGCCGTCACGTAGGCGTGACGTCATCAATATTTTTTTTAGTATTTGGGTCGTTTTGGCGCCGAATAAGTTCTCAATACTTTCTAGGTTGAACCATTGCTTCATTCAAATGCAGTGTAGTCATTTAATGAAAAACTATTAACTATAGCTCTTATGGAATCCAAGTTGAGAAGGACTAATGGATGGATGCAAAACTTTAATGAAAGAAATTAATAGCGTAACGAAAATTCATTATGTGAGAATATATGACATGTTTCATGATTTTGGATGGCACACTTGTTAAAGAGATGGGGCGGTAATTAAGGGGTGATTCTTTGTTACCTGATTTGAACACCAGAACGGCCTTCCCCACCTTCTAATCGCTGGGTATGATGCCTGTGGAAAGTAATTGTGTGTACAGTAATGAAAGATACAGTGAGGAAGCGTGCCGAGTATGTCTTAACAGCTTGCTGTTGATTTCGTCAGTACCTGCAGAAGACGACCCCTTAATTTTTTCAATCATAGAGGTGATGACGATGATGACATACGTAGCCATGCTGCACTTGGGGCGCATTTCGAACTGATCACAATAAAGCGTAACGTAATTATTTATTTTCTGTGTTCTCGAGCAATTTATGCTCCATAGTTTAATTACTGGGTTGACAACTATCCAATAAAATAAAGAAGACTAAAGATTTCTGTCAGTACTCCTTTAAAGATGCCGCAGTTTCGTCTGAAAGGCGAAGCATTGATTGTGTTAGCAAATTATTAGACAGCTGTATGAATTAAGGATAGTCCGTTTGTCTGTTGTCGTCGTCATCATCATCATCATCATCATGTTCATGTCCACTGCAGAACGAAGGCCTCTCCCTGCGCTCTCCAATTACCCTGTCCTGCGTCAACCGATTCCAACTAGCACCCGAAAATCTCCTAATTTCGTCGCACCACCTAGTCTTCTGCCGTCCTCTACGGCACTTCCCTTCTCTGGTATCCCTTCTGTCACCCTAATGGTCCAACGGTTATCTAGTCTGCGCATTACATGAGCTGCCCTGCTCCATTTTTTTTTCTCTTGATGTCAATTAGAATATCGTCTATACTCGTTGCTCTCTGATCCAAATTGCTTTCTGTCTCTTAAAGATGCCTAGTATTCTTCGTTCCATCGCTCTTTGTGCGGTCCTTAACTTCTCCTCAAGCTTCTTTGTCAGCCTCCAAGTCTCTGCGCCATATTTCAGCGCCGGTAAAATGCACTCATCGTATACTTTCCCTTTCAAGGATAACGGTAAGCTCCCAGTCAGCAGCTCACGATGTCTGCGGTATGCGATACAACCCATTTTGATTCTTCTGTGAATTTCCTTCTCATGGGCACGGTTCCTTGTGATTAGTTGACCTAGGTAAACGTACTCCTCCACAGACTCTATAGGCTGACTTGCAATCTTGAGCCCTTGTTCTGTTGCCAGGTTACTTATCATTATCTTTGTCTTCTGCATATTAATCTTCAACCCCACTCTTACACTCTCCCTGTTAAGCTCCTCAATCATTTGTTGTAACTCGTCTGCATTGTTGCTGAATAGAACAATGTCGTCGGCAAACCGAAGGTTGTTGAGGTATTTGCCATCGATCTTTACTCCTAAGCCTTCCCAGTTTAATAGCTTGAATATTTTTCTAAGCGTGCAGTGAATAGCATTGGAGAAATTGTGTCTCCTTGTCTGACCCCTTTCTTTATAGGTGTCTTCCTAATTTTCTTGTGTAGAATTAAGGTGGCTGTGGAGTCTCTGTAGATATTTTCCACGGTATTTACGTAAGCGGTCTTTACTCATTGATTACGCAATGGCTCTATGACTGCTGGCATCCCTACTGAATCAAATGCTTTTTCGTAATCTATGAAAGCCATATAGAGAGGCTTATTGTACTCTGCGTATTTCTCGATAAACTGGTTAATGACATTGATGTGATCCATTCTAGAGTATCCTTTCTTGGAGCCAGCCTGCTCCCTTGGTTGAGTAAAGTCCAGTGTTGTCCTTATTCATTGGATATTATTTTGGTTAAATATTTTATATAATACTGGGAGTAAGCTAATGTCCTATAATTTTATATTTCTTTAACGTCGCCCTTTTTGTGGATTAGTACAATGTTTGCATTCTTCCAATTTTCTGGGACCCTTGCAGTCGATAGACACTTCATATAGAGAGCCGCCTGTTTTCTTAGCATTATGTCTCTTCTATCTTTGATTAAATCGACTGTTATTCCATGCTCTCCTGCCGCTTTTCCCCGTTTCATGCCTTGCAAGGCCTTTCTGACCTCATCTCTAGTTATAGGAGGAGTTTCTGTATACTGTTCATTATTGTTTCGAATAGAGTGCTGCTGAGTCCTCTGGGTACTGTAAAGGTCAGTATAGAATTCTTCCGCTGCTTTAATTATACCTTCGAGATTGCTGATGATATTACCCTGCTTATCTTTCAGTGCATATATGTTGGTTTGTCCTATGTCAAGTTTCCTTCTCACTGATTTCAGGCTGCGTCCATCTTTTAACGGCTTCTTTAGTCTTTCTCACGTTATAATTTCTAATATCCCTTGTTTTCGCTTTGTTTATCTTATCTCTCGAATTGGACACTTTCATTCTTTGTCGTTTCTTTATTAGGTCCTTTGTTACTTGGGAGAGCTTGCCTACTGGTTGCCTTGGTGCCTTGCCTCCCACTTCAATTGCTACCTCTGAAGCCAGCGTCGTTACAGTTTCATTCATTACCTCTATGTCATCATCATCATCTCTCTGTTCTAAGGCTGCATATTGGTTTGCAAGTACGAGCCTAAATTTGTTGTCTGCTTTTACCCTTACTGCCTCTAAGTTAACCTGTTTCTTCCTCACCAATTTTACTCTTTCTCTGTTTAAATTGAGGTGAAGCCTGGCCCTCAATAACCTATGATCACTACACTTTACCCTACCTATTACTTCTACATGCTGCACTATGCTGGGATCGGCAGAAAGTATGAAATCAATTTCATTTCTTGTTTTACCATTAGGGCTTTTCCAGGTCCATTTGCTGTTGCTACGTTTCCTGAAGAAAGCGTTCATTATTCTCAGCTTATTCCTTTCTGCGAATTCTGCCAGCATCTCACCTCTAGCGTTTCTAGAATCGACACCGTAGTTGCCAACTGCCTGTTCACCCGCCTTCTTTCCCCCCATTTTCGCAGTGAAGTCTCCCATTGCTACTGTATACTACGTTTGCAAGTTTCTCATCGCTAATTCAACATCTTCATAAAACTGATCTACTTCCTCATCGTCGTGACTGGACGTTGGAGCGTAGGTTTGTACTACCTTTAATCTATACCTCTTATTGAGTTTGATTGCGACTACTGCTATCCTCTAGTTGATGCTGTAGAATTCGTCAATGTTGCCCGCTATGTCTTTATGGATTAGGAATCCTACCCCGTATTGCTTCTTATCCGGGAAACCTCTATAGCAGAGGACATGGTCGTTATTCAGCGATGTGTAAGCCTCACCAGTTCTTCTAATCTTGCTAAGGCCGATAATATCCCAAACAATGTCTGATAGTTCTTCCAAGAGTCCTGCTAAGCTAGTCTAACTCGAGAGGGTTCGGGTGTTAAACATTGTCAGTTTCCCTTGGCGGCCTGTCCGGGCCCAGGTATTCTTAGTACCCTCTGCTGCGTTGCAAGTCTGACCGCCGCCTTGGTCAGGTGCTCCGCAGCCGCTGGGGACTGAGGGCCATTGGTTCATTGAGGTGACCATTTCATTAGTGAGGTTGTGGCCGAATACTGCACCAGGGAGGCCAATTCCTGTTCTGGTGAGGGAGTGTCTTTGTTGAAGCTTAGTGGGCCTTCCTAGTTTGGTTATACCTGGATCAAAATAGCCCCAATCGCTCTCGGCATCTTTCGCCGGTGTCAAGCGCCACTCCAAGCCTGCAGATGTAGTGCACTGGAAAATGTTATACGCAGATACACCGTCGTTAAAAAAATTGTAAACGTTCTTTTACTAACTAAATCTACAAGCATGGCGTCGCGCGTGCAGGCAAACATGAACGCATCTCACTGCAAAGCCGCGGACAGTCGCTGTCAAAACGATGGCGTGAAGAATAGCGGCAGCGGTAGCGAGCGAATCGCCCTTCGTGTTGCCTCTCGCTTCAACGCGAGCTATGCGGTAAGAACACAGCGCACATGAAGCCACCAGTCCTCAGAGTCTCTAGACTCTATGCCCATTGCAGATCGCTTTTAAGATAAGGCCCGTGCGGCAGCGCTTATCCACGCCATACGCAGCCACCGCCGAAGTAGGACGCCGCCAGCTGCCTTGCACCCGATGGAAGACGGTGGGCTTCCTCCCTGTATTGTTCCCTTGCGCGAGCGAGATCGAGCCACCATGCTTCAAGGCTCACCCTCGCACGCTTTCATCCCACTCACAGCATACAGTGCGCGGCCGCGATGTTATCGCACTTGGACTTTAACGGAACATCACCGCGACGCAGACGAAGATGACTGAAATTTGCCTAGAATATGAACATGATTGCTATCAGAATAAAATGACGAATTCCGTGGCACGTTCCGATCCAGGCGTCCATGGACAGACTAGGCAAGCCATCCGAGAAGCTTTTCAAGCGTTTTTTATTCAACTATATGGACACTCCAGACGCATTTCTGCCATCGCTGTCACCGTGGTGTTCTGTGTAAAGACCAAGGGCGATAACACCGTCGCCGCGTGCCATGTGCAGTGTGTGCGAGTGAATGCATGCAAGGGTGAGCCGACGATGGCGGCTCAATCTCGCTCGAGAAAGGAAGGAAAGCGGGGAGGAAGCGCGCGGTCTTCTGTCGCGCGCAGGGCACCGAGGGCCGTTCTACTCCGGTGGCTGCTGCTGCGTATATATGCCGCGGCCGCGTGGCCCTACCTTGAAAGTGATCTACGATGATCGTACATAGTCGAGGTGCGCCGAGTGTTCATAGCTTCGTGTGTGCTGTGTTTTGGCCGCTTAGTTCGCGTTGAAGCGAGAAGCAGCAAGAAGGTCAATCCGCGTACTGGTGCTGCCGGTCTTCCTCGCTCCAGCGTTGTGACAGCGACTGTCAGCGGCCATAAAGTGAGATATGTTCATGTTTGCCTGCGTGCGTGACACCATGCTTCTTAGTTTAGTTAGAAGGTGAATGTTTATAAGTTTTTGCGGCCAATAAAACTACTTTCCTTACTTCGTATAGCTCTTTACTAATTCGGTATCGTAATCGCTTCGCCTATAGGGCGAAACTGCGACCTTTTTGGGGGGTTATTTTGAATGAGCGCGTTACCAGGTCTGTCCTGCCTGTCGTTTTTTCTTCGTAAAAACTCAGATTCTGAGGCGAGCGATAAGTGAGATGAATGGAGGTATGAAAAAACAGACGAGGGGCATGCTAGCACACGACCATCATAGAATATGTTACAGAAACCGGATGAAATAATTGGTTGCTTGAATGTTTATACTGTCACATTTACACTCATCTAGAGGCCCTATAACATAAAACTGTTCCAATCGGTTTTTATTGCAAGCTTCTGACGTCAAATTTACGTTCCCGCCGACGCAAGCATGGGCGCTACTTCACATCCTGCTTGCAGAGTAAAAGAAAAAGGAAAGAAAAACAGTGAATACGTGTTGGAACTTTGGATGCAAAGGCCGCATTTTAGCTTCCTTTCCCCGCGCATGGCACTGCACCAATTTTTTCATTAGTGTAACGCACATCCAATAGTCACGTTTGTGTGCACCGTTCTAGTAAATGCAACTGTGTCGTCGTTTCGGTTACATGGAGTTAGAGTTAACTGGCTCTACGCACTCTCTATAGACGAAGAAAGATTTTCGAGCTCTGGAATGAATTACATAAATATATGAATGACAAACGCGGGGACATGTACGTTGTTTTGTCAGCAATTGTAGTGCACGAGGGAATATGATGCGCACTTTGGAAGAACATGCTTGGTGACATCAGATTCCCTACGATATATTCTCGTGGCCAACTGTCATGTCAAGACTGCCACTCTGCGAAACATTTAACAGTTCACGTAAGCATGCAGTGAAGTCGTCTAAGAATACTCCGCAAGGTGGCGATACCACGAAGTTTACGATGCGTGGGTAATTGCAGGGGTGCTAATTTAAACTGCAACGTACACATGATGTGGGGAAACCCCCAACGCGCATGCGAAAGGGATTGTTTGTAGCTAGGGATATATATTTGTTCGCGCCATGCGCGAACACAGACGCCCAACGTGCGCACTTGCAGTGTTGCCTCGCCAGTGCAGTGAAGCTTTCGGAGCTCGGTCTCTCGAAGAAGGGGTTATTCGAACGATTAGGCTAGAGAAACCGATAACCAGTCTGATGAGTGCTCGGAGCATTCATAAGGCGAAATGTGTGTCTTTTGTGTGTGTATGTGCGTGTGTGTGTTTGTGTTTGTGAAGCAAGAGGTTTCCGCTACAGCTACATGACAGTTGGACTGCTTATCTACATCTCGCACTGCGTCATTCCGTGCCTACGGATCTATGTGGTTACTGAAGAGCAATAGACACGGAAAAAAAAAAAGAAACTGTTAATTCGTTACGCTTCATAAAAATGGGTCTTGGGATAGTGTGACCAACTACAGGACCATATCTTTAAACAGTGTATGTTGCAAAGTCTTTGAACGCGTAGTTTACACAAGCATATTTCAAGACCTGGAAAATAATCTTCTTCCAGGGAAGCTGTTAAGGGCTACCTCCCCCAGGATCGTATACGTGTGTCGACACAAAACTTGAGCCATCTCGTCCGGCGTCGGCGTCAGACGCCACCTGTGTTTTCGTCTCTAGTTTCTCGCGAGTGCTTAGTAGCTCTCTATCTAATGTAGGTATCCAGAAAAATATCATACTGAAATTGGCCGCTAAGAAGACTCTATCATTACGCCGAGTTTCATTTACTTGTCATAATTAGTTCTGCTGTCAATACATGGTCGCCTACGGAGGGAGTATGGTTACAGAAAACGGCTCTAACTCTTGCTTTATCGAAACTATCCCGAATCAAATTATGTGACAATTAGCCGCCAAAATGACTAACATTACGCCTAGCGTCATATATTTTTCGTAATTACGTAGTCCACAGTAAAGTTATAAATATTGTGGGATTCCCGTCTGCCATGCGGCGGTACTTGCACACGTGACTACTTCATAAAATAGGAATCATCACTCCACTGTCAAAAGATGTATTCTTTGTCTGTGTCCTTCAATAATAATAATAATAATAATAATAATAATAATAATAATAATAATAATAATAATAATAATAATAATACCCATATATACATAGACACGTTGATTGAGGTAAAACACACCACAGTTTCGATGCTCGTCCTTCACAGAGTGGAAGGGCTGATTATTTTTGTTGTTGTTGTTGTTGTTGTTGTTGTTGTTGTTGAATATTGATACATGAATATTGCGTGTTTTTGTGGGCGATGCACGCGGGCTGCCCGACGAAGATAACGAACGTTCTCTGGCTCTCGAGCTGTCGGCTGAACTGGCCAGCGCTGCAGCTACGCCTTGTAAATATACTTTGTAAATAGTCTCCAGTCTCAATCCTTCGTTCCCGTAACATGTTGGTGGAGGGTACCGTTCCCCGTCCTCGCCACGGAGCTCACTGGGTCACCATGAGCAGGTTAGCCAAAACAACCACTGGGACCCTACCATTTTGCTAGCGAATGTCCTATTCTACTCGGACAGAACTCCTCGTGTCTGATTCCGGACACACGAGGACGAAATCTCCAGCTGGCATGTTTTCAAGGAGCAGCTCACCGACCTCTTTGGAAGTCCCACCGGTCGTCAGCTCGCTGCCAGAAAATAGCTTGCTAGCAGAGTTCAGTCTTCTACTGAATCGCGTCTCGCACATACAGGACGTGCTCGCTCTTTGCCGCAGAGTCGACGACAAACACGGATTTTGATCAGCGTTTCCATGTGTGAGGCAATTATTAGAGTTCTCGCACAATATACTTTGCTCACTTGATAAGGGTTTGGCACCAACTGCATTCTTGTTGATTTCCAGAAGGCGTTAGATAAATTATCTCATCCTAATTTTCTACGCGAGGTGTCTTTCCTTGGTTTGCCCACTTACATTCTTTCGTGGCTCCATATTTATTTAACAAGTCGTTCTCAAAAAGTAGTCGTTAATGGTGATCAATCCACTCACGTTGCAATATCTGCAGGCGTGCCACAGGGATAGGTTTTGGGTCCAGTTCTATGTTTACTTTACATTAATGGCATTTGTGAAAGCATAACCTCGTAAATTAGGCTTTACTAAAGCGACTGCACACTGTATCGAACAGTTAAGGACGAATCGGGCAGTGGAGTGCTGCAAACAGATTTATATCTTATACATTCCTGGGGTGAAAAGCGGCGAATGTCGGTAAATGCGAGAAAATGTAAGCATGTTTGCTTTTCGCGCTAACGCAAATCAATAGGCTCCGCCTACTATCTAGATAATGAGACTACTTCAGAAGTAAACGAGGCGAAATATTTACGGTTAGCTCTCTCTTGAGACTTAACATGGACTGCTTACTAGACGCTATAACCCTAAGAGGCACTCGTGCACTGAATTTTATCGAAAGAAATTTCATCATAAGTAAATGATTTTGTTTACAAAACTAATTTTCGACTGATACTTTAATATACAAACATAGTTTGAATTCCACATATGCAATCATTGTTAAAAAGCCTTGAAGCAATTCAGAACCGTGTCGCCCCGATTTGCGACTAAACAACACAGGCTTAGGAACAGCGTGACTGAAATAATGAACTAGCTAAACTGGCCTGACTTGTCTGCACGAGGACGCGCTTTTCTTCGAATTATTATTATTATAATTATTTTATTTTTGCGGGACATACTTTTAAGCCGCAGTGAGGTTCACAAATGTGATTATCTTCACCCTCTGACATGTTTGACTACGCCGTGAGCACACTCTACGGATAAAGGCAGCAGCTGCACGAGCGTCCCTTTCTCAAAATTCGTTGTGTTCCACGTACGATAGATCAAATTGAATGAACTCCCCGTCGATATCGTACAAACTACAGGGGATTGAAGATTCTTTTGAGTGCACTGAACTGCCTACAGTTAGTGTCATAGGGAATTATTTGTTTACCTCTATTTTTACTGCTTTTTGTGTCTCCTGCTCAGCTACATTCAACAAATTTTCTGTATCTCTTTTTCTGTTGTTATTCGAACATTATACGCATTTATGTTTCTCACAGTGATCTGTGATATTCAGACTATACGCGTTATGTTCCATGATGAATGTATTTAGATTTGTACCACTTTATTACAGTGCACTCTCACACTTCGTGTAAGCCGAATGTTGTTTTTGCGACACTCATACTGCAATGCACTCGGGCAGAATCTAGGTAACGAATAAATAAAAAATAACAGGAAAATGAAAAATTTGCTTCATACTCCCTCAGTAATAAGAGATCGTAATATAGGGCGTGGTTACACGATTAGCTCATTTTTTGGTAGGCTTGCACTTGTGTTCCTTGTTCAAGCAATTCTTCGGCGAAAGCTTAGCTCTGGATGCGCTCCGGAATAGCACAAATGACGGCGCAGACGCTCGTTGCTTGAGCGCCAGTCTCAGAGGCCACATTCTTGTGCATGGGTTGGCTTCTCCTACTGTTCCCCAGGTAGCGCAGCAGTAAACCGGCGGGCGCGCTGTCCCGCGCTGCCTGTGCACTGCGGTGAAACGTATCGCGGACTACCACTGCATCGTTCTGACGTATTTCTGCACGTTTATAATGAAACACGCACTGACATTTCGTTTCACTGACACGCTACCGCGTCGTTCGCATATTTGAGGAATAAAGACGGGCATAATTCGCTCGCATAGCACGAGACACCCTGCCGATGTTTTATGATGCCTCTCGGAGGATTCAAAGTTTGTCGCACTCGTCAAACCTCTTTCTATGGGCAAGGAAGCCGTAACTGTTACATTTGCGCTAACCAAGCTGAGAAATTATCACGTTGCCGTTAATCCAGTACAGTTTACGCGTAGCGTCTAGGCGGGATTCAAAGCGAAAAAAGAACAACAAAGAACGCACTCTTTCTCAGAGCGCGCGCGGAAGTGACGCGGCTCCGGGCCCCCGGCGGGACGCCGCTGCGGCCGGTTCCCGGCCGGCAACGCAGTGGCAGAGCGGCACGCGCAGGAACATACGAAAACGGAGGCGCATCGTGCCGGACCGTGCGAGCAGCGCTCTGTTTGCAGTGTGTGGGCTGGCTTGCGGATCGCTCTCCCGTGTGCTCCATCCTCCTGCCTTGTTCGCGCGCGTGATCGTGCGTGTGTGCTTGGTGTGTGCGTATACTACTTGTGTGCGCTCCGTGTGTATGCTCGCCACTGCCGGGGAATAACGCCGACGGGCCCACGCCAGACTCCCATTACTGCCCCCCCATACAGCACCACTGCGGCACTATGGATTTACTTCACACCGTCCTGGTGGCCTTTCTGCTCGTCGTAACAGGTCAGTCAGACGAAGAGTAACTTTCATTCGAGCCGGAACGGTCGAAACGCGTGTGTCGGGGCACTACGAAATTGAAGGCGGTTATTCAAAGGCGCCGGAATGAGGCGGTGCCGGCCGGGCCACTCGAAGCGGCGGCTCACCGGTTCTTCGCCGAGGAGGCTAGGCAGTCCTTCTCCTGTCGGGACGGTAACCTGTAGAGTGGTCCGGGAAGAGCGCTGGGTTTATACGCGTCGAACTTCAAGTTGCGGGTGGCGCGGCGCTTCGGAAATCTGCGCGCTTGTCAAACTGCACTAGAAGAAGGACATAGTGCTGTTGTTCGCCCGTACGAGGGGCGTGTCTTGTTTCAAATGCGAGAAGCCAGTGCGACCTGCTGCGAGTACCTCACAACGTATCACAATTTATAAAGCTGCATAACTCCTGTAGACATTACCAACATTTTCGAAGCGTACGAGTTGACAGCATTTTACTACACAAAACTTCTCTCCAAACACTTGTGTCTGAGCGGCAGGTTCTACTTGTAACTCGTCAGAGATTGTCTCCGCACAAATAGTTACCAGATACAAGATTAGCCACCAACGCTTCCCGCTGAAAGAAATTGAACAATATATTATGACTGAAAGGAGACATCTGCTCTGCTACCACGCTGATATACCATCCGAATTTTATTCTGTGCTATTGGATTTATTTGTTTTTTTTTTAATATATACCAGCAGCCCTTTGGCGCTTTTTAAGCCAGGAGTGGTACAGCTCATGAACAAGTACAAAAATTAACACAAGTTAATTTTTGCATGTTGGATGCTGTTTCATGCATCCAACTTGGGTTTTAATACCGCGCACCATACCTGTTCACACAACACAATAAGCCTAGCATGTTCGCTTCGTCACTGCGCTCAATGTCAACGGTCCGCGCTCAAGTGTGCTTCATTTTTTGACCACATTCCCTTGTTTATGAAGCGTCGGATTTTGGCATATGTTTCGTCAATGGAAGTTTTAACTTCTCTCGAAATAGTGTTCTGTAACCGGAAATTAAATTAATAAATCATGTTTGTGTCAGCCAGCTCGGAATTAAGGTTTGGGTTACAGCTTCGTGGTTCTGACTCTGAATCAATTTGCAGCCATGCATTTTGATAAATTGAACTCGCATATGGATCAAGTCAAAATGGGCTCTCATTTATAACAGACGTATTATTTGTGAAGTAAGGTGATCTTCTCACACGCGTTGCAATTCCTAATATACGCCAGAATCCAACCGGAATGGCGAGAAGCGGCAGGAGGCAAGGAAGGGGGCGGAATCTGGGCACTCCTAGTTGGCGGTTTCGCCGCAGAATGAAGGCGAAAATTGAATGCTGATCCGCTTTCATTGCTTGCCGGTTTTGCAGTCATCGTTGCCATTAGGTCGTGCATTTGTTTATTTGCACATGGTTCCCACTGTGTACCCAATGTGAAGTTTTTACCAAGTTAAGCTCGGGCTTGCATCGGGGGCTATACGTCCAATGACTGCTACTACGGGCTTCCGTCGTGGCAGTGATGTAGCTCGCCGTGTGACTCGTGGAAGCACGAGTCAGTGGTACCAATTAAGCATTCGATCACTTATCTACTCGCTCGTACCGAGAAGCGCGGCGAAATGCCGCGGGTGAAATAATTCACTGGATCCGCACCCAAACTGGGATGGTGAGCACTGATCTTCAGCGGTCAATCATTGAGTATGGCGTTCTTCTGCGGAGCAAGAGGTCGCGGGTTTGATTCCCAGAAGCGGCGGCAGCATTCCACGTGGGAGCAGAATGGAAAAAAAAAGAAAGAAAACGCGCTCGTGTGCTGTCTTTTGGATGCTCGGTAAAGAATCCCAGGTGGTCTACATTGACCCGGAGTCCCATACTCACTGCGGAATTTCCGAAAATTGAACCACGCAATCCAATCTGTTTAACATTAACCGTTGAAGCTTCAGCTATACCTTTTCACTGCGAAGCTAGCCACCGATGGCTCCCTGAAGCTATCGCGGTCTCTTGCCAGAGCGGCGCACTTTTGAAAACTCACCATAATCTGAGCAACCGGTCCGCAGGCAAAATGTCGCTGCGTCGAAACGTGGAGTTCTCTAGCTCACCGCCAGGTCCTCATTTGACTCTTAAAGGCCATATTACAAAGCATAACATTAAAAATAAAAAGGCGGGGGTAGGGTTCGCGAGTATAGTCGTATTTATCGTGAAATGCGTTCATCATATAGCAAATACTGCGCCTTCTGGACGTGCTATTGCATCAGACTACGCACACGATAAAAAAAACTAACCGAACTTCATGCCTTACTGTCGAAGATGGCGTGAATGTGGACCGACGTTGACATCTCTTTCCGGCAAATTTCGCGTGAGTTGCATGGCAGGGTTCAGTGCTCCCGCGGGATCCTTACAGAATCGTCTTACGGAGGAGTACGGGCCTGTTCGAGATAGTGAAAACGTTTCACTGGAATAGTTTTCACTGACCCCGTTTCGAATTAAAAGCAGATGCCCGGCACGCCTGGTGATCGTGCAGCCCCCTTGAGCAGTTCACCAGATGCTCTCTTGCTGCGCCGTTTGCCTTTGCTTTCCCTGCGTAGCCAACAAAGAGTCATCAGACAAACATAAGCCACAAGTAGACAAACTCAGGTGCAATGACCTTTCTGGAAGCCTCGGTACAGTCTTGCGTTTTGCCTCTGCGGTTTGTTCAGCTGGGGTCTTCGGTGTGCCATGCTAAAAGGGAAGAACGGCGTCAACAAAGCAATCGAAGTGCTTCGCGGTGCACACAGCGGCCACCTTAACCGATCGCTTCTGCCGTCGACTCCTAACAAGGAGGTGAGAGTTAAGGGGGTTGGGGGAGGCCATGCGTGACTGACAAGTCGGCAGCCAGTTTTCTTATCTACTTGTCCGCACGTTTACTTCGGTCACGTGTCTCACGCTAAGAGCTCGCGGAGCATGGCAAGCATTATTTGCAACGAAGGATTTGGAGAGCCCTTCAACTCGGCTGTTGGTGCACAAGATTTATGCTAAATGTACTCGTCTCCAGACGAGCTTCTGCGCTGCTTTTTCACAAGGCAAAGGGAACGCTGTCAGGTTTTCATGCTCGTCAATGATTTCGCGTCCCCACCGGTTGTCGTGGCCGCTCAAAATAGGGAAGCGCGGAGAAAGAAGTCTTAGCATGAAGAGGAACAGAGGTCTTTCTCTTTTTTTTTTTAGCTCAGGTAATGCTTTAGAGACGGCGACACGTTTTGAGATTGCCACTGCGAAAAAAGAAAAATACGATCGAAGGCAATTCTAGCTACTTGACAGCTACATTGCTTTTTCTTAGATTGTTTAGCGCTCCCGGTGGAAACTGTGAACGAGTTTTTGAACATAACGAAGCCTTGCAGGCAACCCGACTTACGAAATTTTGCAAATCGCACTTCGTGTTTAGTCAAAGCATTACGGAAAGAGTAAAACAAGAAAAAATAGCCTTGTGCCATCAGAATCAACCAGGAAAGGGTCGTAAAAGAATGTTCAATAATGCTTTCCGATACTGAAAGAAGTGGTTTTTCATCGTAGCATGACACTTTTGGTCAAGTGTAAATGAATTCATGTCGCTTCCATTAAAAACATTCTTGCCTTCCCTGTGGACATTTAGTAAGCCCCCGCCCCTACACCAACCTTTTTTTGTCGTGTGCTGCCACCATTTTAAAGGAATGAAAATGCGAAGTCTGCATGCTCCTATGGAAAACTGCTTTCGTGTCTTCACACGCGCTCTTACAAGTTGAACGAGACGTCCCAGAGATTTGCACCCATGCTTATTGATTCACCCTTTTTCACGATCCTCTCATTTCCCCCTTTCACTTGGAAAGGCCGCTGGCGCCTGGCACCAGCGCGCAGGCTGGCGGAGTGCGGTGCGAGAAATGGGAAAGGAGAAGCAGGGGTGCAACTCATGAATGGGGGACAGTGCTTTTCACCTCGCTTGAAGAACAGATGGCAGGTGCTACGTCAGCGTCAAATTTCTTGGTTAGTTAAAGGATTTAAAAAATGTTACCTTGAAAATCTGGGAGTTTACCATCTAGACGCCATTTCTGCGCATTCCTCTTCGCACGGTTGCGTTTGAACTAGGATATAGTGACACGAGTGCTTGTTTATCTTTTACCGGTGACTGCTTTTCACGGGCTAACAAAGGCTAAACGTCATCGCTCGGCGCAAGACGCGGCTACATGTATGAGAACATTCTCGATTCGTATAGCCGTTCTACGTATATGTTGTCTGTGTTCTCGCCGAACATATTGTGATCAGATTGTATGTGCGAGGGTAATAGTGTTGTACATTCTAGAGAATGTGCGAGCACCCGTTACTACATTGATAACGTTCGATGAGTCAAGTATAAATAGTCGACGCGTCTCACCCACAGATCAGATTTTGACGGTCGCCGAATCTGCTCGCCGCTATAATTGCGCTTCGAGTGCCACTTGTTTTTTTCTGGGCCCAGATTCATCCCATAAGGAGTTGAACGTTTCGAAGCCTATAGTACTCCATTTGAGACAGAAATGTATCGTGAGGGAGGAGTGCTTCCTTGTAATTTTCAAGAATTTGGATCTTTGCGAGGCAGCAAACTTCAGTTGCCAGCGAGAACCTAAATCTGATCCAACACGCCGGTTTTAGCGTGAGGCAGTAAGGATCACACGCGGTGACAGCATTCACCTTCTTGGAACTGCCTTGTCGCCACTTCACCTTCATACGCACACGCGCTCTAGTGCGGCGTAGGTGTGGGGTGAAAGCTCCCTAGCTAGATAGATATTTCGCCTTCTATGCAGCGGTACCGTTGTCTCTGGGGGCCACTCAGGGGCCAGATGACCGCAGTGATTGCCTAGACCGCAGTGATTGCAGTGATTGCCTAGACGGCCAGTGACGCATGGTTGTCGCTAGCCACGAAAATTATTTCTTTGGTTTCTCCTCTTACCTGTAATTCTATCAGGGGAGTCACTGCTGGGACTACCCTACCCCCGCCTCTCCGTGTGCTTTCAGCAAGCAAGGGTTGCCCTGACAACGTGGAACCAGCCAAATGTGCGCCGGGTTTTTTCATTTAGTTCTCGAAGCCATCGCTGGGCCCAGCCATTAGGCGTGCGGCGTAGATAGCCCGCGATTGTTTCGAGGCTTAACTGCCGCGATGCACTAAGCTCGGTCTTGGAAGTGCCGGGTAAATCTCGGCGACGCCGAGCTCGCAGTGTGGCTTTCTCTTTTGTGCATTGTCTCGCTGTTTGTCTCGTGGCCCTCCCTATCAGTACATAACCGCGTTCATCTTCGGAGTTGCAGCAGCGACAGCGGGGCGACCCTGGGTGCCCTCTGTCCGTGCGGCGGGCGGGCCCCGATCCACGGCGGCCCGGCTCCTTAATAGCGCCGCATCGCTCACGGCGGCCAACCTTGAACGCGAAGGGATGATTGCGGGGTGCCGTGCTCTCGACGAGGCAGTTCTTTTTTCCCGCGCTGTCGCCTCGGGCCCCCTCTGGTCGGAGCTTCCCTCGTTCAGCCGTGAGCTCTTATCTCCGCTGACGATCTCCTTGCCCTGCGCCTGTATCTGTGTCTCTGTTTCTTTTAAGCTCCGGCGTAGCTTCTCCAGCTATGCGTTATTTTTCTTTCTGTCCTATTTTTTTCTCTTGGTGTGTAGTGGAGCGTGGAGATTTGAAGCTTGGCGGGAAATATGAGAGAGAAAAGAAAGCCCGATGGTCTCCCTCTCTCGCTCTGCGTGTGCGTACGTATGTGCCTGCAGCTCTTTAGCTGTTCTCGGCAATACGAGACTGTTGCTGGCCCTCCTGAAGTCGCCTACCACGGAGCGCTGCTACCTCATACTTGTAATTCCATAGGGGAAGTTTATTCGCCGTTTGGAGTTCGTGCCGAGTGTACAATGGCCGCAGCCGAAGAAGCAGTTATGTTTAAAAGCTCTGAATTTACGAGTGTGCAGATCCTGTTGCCGTGACGGTGGTATACCGCTGGTTAAATTGTAAGCAGATATACCTTGGTTATACATTTCTGGGGGGAGTGCGCATGCTTGTATGCAGGCACCGACAAAATAAGGGATCTACGAGCGGTGTGCCAAACTGCATTCTTGCGCCCTTTAACGTAGCAAGAACTGTCTGTCGAGACGTGGCATTGCGCATGCGCGTCCTTTCATGCTCGTGTACGCCCATTTCTTGCCAGCCTGCTGTGGGAATCGCGATGATTGCAGAACATTACGCTAGGAGCGCTGCGCCTGCTTCGGCCGGTGTGACGTGTAGCAATGCACTGCATACAGCGACGGAAAATGGGCGTATACGAGCATGAAAGCACGCGCATGCGCAATGCCACGTCTCGCCAGACAGTGCTTGCTACGTCAAGGAGCGCAAGACTACGGTTTGGGACGCCGCTCGCAGATCCCGTATTATTTTCTCCGCGACTGCACACTGCGACGTACGCCGTTCCGTTGCTGCCTATGTTCTTAACTGCTTGTCATCGGTCGTCCTATACGATGGAAAAGCAGCTGTGATTCTAGAAAGCGATATGAACGTTACGTATTGTGCATTTCTATGGTAGAGGAAATTTCGAAACATGCAATCCATAGCACCTGGCGTCATAGAGTTTCAAAAAAATATATATAACCTGGGGAAACTGCGCCTTCTGGAGCCGCAAGCAGTGCGCTTCAGCCAGCGTGCGAGTTATCGTTAGTACACTGATTTGCCTAAACTTCGTCCTTCTGGATTTCGTGACTTCGTAAAGTGATCATCTTTAAGAAAGCACTGCGTTATAAATATTTCAATAAACATTACTCAAATTTTCTGACGGCAGGATTCGAACACCTGACTTAGCTCTAGCTCAGAAGCCCGATATTGAAACCGTTGTGCCACGAACGTACGGACAAGTGAAACCACTGCAATTAGCAGCGATTATGCTTGCTGGCAGAGTATTATTACGATCTGCATTATAAAAAAATATAAACTGTTTTAAAATTTGGGCCGATTTAGGCCCAGGTAAAGCATAAACGAACCCACAAGAAAGTCTAAAACCCCGAGCACAAAGGTCAGAAAATTCATGTACTATCACATCATTCCCATGGTGGCTGAACGATCGCTGAGCCGCAGTTCCCTCTAGTAACTGGGTAATCGCCCCTTTAGAGGAAAAAGCTCTAGGACACTGGTCCAGACGGGCTTCGGCACTCAAAGCCTTGAGGGCCTTGCTGAAGTTTTTAAGGACATGCATAGTGTGCGACTGCCTTTGAATGTTGTAGCGCGTAGTATCGCGTTACTGTGTGAATTTTCTGGTTTCCATTTCTTTTCCTCTTCTTTCTCCTTTAATTCCCTTTCCCCAGCACAGGGTAGACAGCTGGTACTTACACTGGCTAACCTCCCTGTCTTTCCTCCCCTTTGTCTCCTTCCCCCTTCCCTCTAGTAATCAAAGGAAACCCTATGTCTGGGAAGCAGTGCTTTATAAACGCGCAATCGTCATTCATGCTGAGACAGCTACGATTGGCTAGGATCCCTTCAGTGGTTTTGCAGGGAGGAGTGCACGTGGGCAGTTGCGTGGGGATATCTGGAGTAATCGTATCAGGGTCAACGAGCGAGCGATGCCACTTTTGGGTATATGAAACTACATTCCTCTACTCGTACAGTGACCACTGTAGTACGAAGCCCTTAGAGTTGTAGAAGCCGGGGCCGCAGAATGTAAAATGAAAATTAACGAATCCAAATCAGTCATGCTCAGACTTACAAACACAACAAAGCATGTTGTTATTGAGTGTAATTATGAGATGAATTCAACAATTCTAACTGAAGCTGAAACGATAAAATACCTAGGTTTAACAATTTCGAAAGACTTAAGTTGGAAATCACACGTAGACAGAATTTGTGGAGCTGCAGAAAAAAAGTTATGGTTTCTTCGCCGAAAATTAAAGGTAGGAACCACACCCGTCAAGCTACTTGCATATTTACCTTAGACCGACGTTAGAGTATGCCAGTGTCTTTTGGGATCCGTTTCAATCATGATTAATAAACCGCATTGAGAAGATGAAGAGAAAATCCGCAAGGTTCATTCTTTCCCGTATTATCGTACTGACTGTTTCTGAAATGCTTCGGTTGCTTGATTTGCCTCCACTGGTTCAACGGCGGAAGTTGGCTAGTCCTAAATTTCTTTTTTTTTATCAAAAGCCCACTTCAATATTGAAACCACACCCTATCTTGCTCCCAGGCAGACTAGAAACGTCAGGTCAAGCAATCATTGCATGTTCTCACTTCCAAAAGCATATCTGGACAAGTACGCTTGTTCATTTTTACCGCGAACAATTAAGGAATGGAACAGTTTACCGGCGTCTGTTTTGCAGTCGAGCAGCATTAATGGCTTTGAGGAACGTGTTAAAAACCTTTTATGAAATTGAATCTTAGTGATGTCGTGCAAACGTTGTCACACTATTCTAGAATACATACTATAGTCTTTCTTTTATGCTGCTTCCGATATCACTGTCACAATGTTACAAACACGTATTTCTTAGCCAAAATGTATTGTATTTGGTTATTTGTTTTGGTGGTTAATGCATTGTATTTCTAACATTCATTGATTCATATCCTATTTACGTTTGTAAGTTGTTTACATTTCTTACGCTATGTGCAAACTTGCTGTACCCACCATGTTACGGCCAAGACGGCCAACAGTATTTGAAAATAAATTAAATGAACCATACCTGTGCGCCAAAAAAAAAAAAGAAAACAAGGAGACGCCATTGCTAGCAATCACTTCTCTCGAGAAGCACTTCACAGGAATTATTTTATATTAGGACTGGGTGACCTACGGGTAAAACGTTTTCCTTCAGGGTCATACGTTATCGAGTGGCAAAAGTGAACAACTTCGTGCAAGTTCCAATGTTTCGACGTTCATCAACTTGCTGTCAGTTGCATAAACTGATTCGTGCTCGCTTCCGCCTGGCTCAGCTACTAAACATTCAAAATCGAGTGGGTCCGGGCTACGCGTTCAAGTCCATCTGCTCGCGGACACAGGTGCGTATAGGTCTCACGCCCTCGGAAAAGTCTGTACGTGTATATTCATTGAGGCTTAAGGCACACCCGCGGGCGTCATCAGGTATCGCGATGAATTTTTGTAGTCATTCATTCTTGTGCAATATGCGCGATCATCTAAATTGGCCACGCGAAACAATAGTTCACCAAATTGAATGGCGCGCTGCGCGGTGCTTGTTCATCTCTCACCGAGAGCCTAGGGACGCCCAATTCAGAAAAAATCCATCACGTTTCCGTAGAGAGACAAAGAAAAAAAGTGGTTGGTGGTTCTGCCTGCGCCCTTAACGAAAACTTCAACACTGAAATATAAACGTCTTCACCGCGGGAATTGGTCCGGGAAATGAATCTACCAGCAACCTTTAACTCAATGTTATTTCGCGGATGTTCGTGTCTTTCGGGTGTATAGTGTACGCAGTGATAGCGCACAACTGTACATAGCGTAGCACGTCGCCTTTGCCATGCAAGCCCGGATCTAGGTGTGGCCGTTCGTGATGAAAGCGTTCTGCCGAGCCATCAGGGAGAAAGTGGCAGCCTACGAACAGCTTTTCCTTTCTTTCTTTCTTTCTTTTTTGGGTACTCTTCTTGATTTCTCCGGCCTCCGTTTGCTGGGTGAAATGACCATCGGGAGGGTCACACGCACATACATATAGAAGCCGAGTTGCTCTTCGGCCGGCGAACGTGACTAGCGTCGTGATCGTTGCTGCCGGTCGCTTCTCGCAAAGTGGAGAGGGGGGGGGGGGGCGCTTTGGTGCTCACCTGTGCGGCGGCGACGGAACTGCGCAGATAAATCGGCGCGTCTCGTTTCCCGGCCAAGAAATAATGTTCCTTTCCCACGGCTACTTTTTGTAAATGAATAGAAAAAGGGTTTCGTTTTCGGGAACAAACGGTGACCGCTCGAGTCATCGTGTTCGGTTCGGTGGTTCCAGCGCTGCTCCTCTGCGAAGTAATTTCCGGTGACACTTCTATCTGAGCTCGTGAGGTTTCGGCGTCTCACGTGACCTGAGTGAGCGTCCGAGGTACACGCTGGCACCAGCCTCAGACGGCCACTGCTCACCGACCGTTTCTACAGATCTGTTCACCAAGGCGTTGCGTTTCCATATTCGTGGTGCCCGTTTTGCGTAGGTTGCTTGTGTTGGACTTTTCGTCTTGGACAACCTCGTCTCGCAAGCATAGGCTCTTATGGAGCTCAGATGGCGCTTTGCTATGGTAACTTGCTTTGTAAAACACCTTGTACTGCCGCTGCAATGATCTGGCCTCTGTGTTTTTGGTAAAGACTAAATAATCTCGCTTGTGATGACCTCGTAGCGTTCGGTCTTTGTTGTACCGTCCGAAACACTCCCGCCAAGCTCGAACGGCTACCTTTTGTGGTGCGGACATAAGTGGAGCAGTTTCGTTCCTCTCTTACGTTCCTGACACTTCTATTACTACACCGTTTTTTTTTCGTTTTGCTTTATTGCCATGGCAATTATATGGACGCTCCAGGCGCACTTCTGCCGACGTCCTCGCCTTCGGCATCGCCACGGTGTTCCGTATGAAGTCCAAGGGCGATAACACCGTCGCCGCGGGCCGTATGCTCAATGTGCGAGTGGAAGCGTGCAAGTGTGAGGCGACGATAGCGGCCCAATCTCGCGCGCGCGAGGGAGGGAAGCAGGGAGGAAGCGCGCAGTTTTCCGTCGCGCGCGAGGCATAAGGAGGAAGGGGAGGGGCGTTCTGCTTTAGCTGCGTATGGCGCGGCCACGCGGACGTTATATTGAACGCGATCTGCGATGGGTACTGAGGCCCCCGAGCGCTGATAGCTTCGTGGGCGTTGTTTTCGCCGCTTAGTTCGCGTTCAAGCGAGAGGCAGCACGAAGGTCAGGTCGCTCGCTGCTGCTGCCGCGCTTCCTCACTCCAGCGTTTTGGCAGCGAGTTTCCGCGGTGCTCGAGTGAAATGTAGTCAGCTTTGCTTGTGAACGCGTGACAACACCATGCTTGTTAATTTAGTCAATGAGTGAATGCTTACAAGTTTACACGGGTGATAAAACTATCATCACTTCGTATAGCTGTCTGCTAATTTGCTATCGCAATGGATGCGCCTTTCGGACGAAAGTGCGACTTGATTTTTCTTTTTTGCTTGTCTCCCCCTTACAGCAGCTTTCAATGCTTTGTCTCGGCTGGTTTTTCTTAGCTTCATATGGTTACGACATCCATTAACGGTTTTCAAAGAGGTTTACACTCGCAGTGTACATCCACAAAAGGTCTTTCCTTGTCTTGTATTTTTTTTTTTTTCGCTTCCCGTCTCGTCCTCGCCCAATGGGAGTGGTGTTGTGGCAAGCATGCAGCGGGTCTTCAAGATATATTTTTCTCCTGACAAAATATTTTTTCCCCTAGAACTGAGTTAAGCCCGTTTCGGATTTCACTAAGTTTCCGCACTTGCGAATTCGCAGTTGCGGACAATGGGCCGTCGGACCCTTCGTGTGTGCGATTTTTCGATGTAAGGAGTGCTGAACTCCGTAAACAGACATGCGGCAAAGACGGGTAACCAATAGCAACGTGGATCGCAGACACGTCCCTGTGGCTTTCCTACTTAATTTTTGATTTGACAGTAATACTCAAACACAAATAACGAAAACATCTTTTAAATTGCTTTACTTTGTTCTTACCGAAGCGGACTGACGCCAAGAATAAGTGTCATCCGCTAGGTGCTCGCAGATGCGAAAATCGCAGCTGCCGCGCTCAGAGCATGTGAAACAGTAATGCGAAGTTCGCATTTGCGGAGATCGTAGCCGCGAAAGACGCAACGTATAATAGCAGCATGTGGACCGGGCTTTAGTCCGCTTTCGAAAAAACGTGAGGTGGAGGAGGATCGTAGGGAAAGGGCGGGGAGGAAGGAGGGGGCTCAGTGGACGCGTATGTGCGCGCGTGTGGCGCCGCGGGTGCCGCCTACACATACGTCGCAAAGATGATTACGTCAGGCCAATGAGCAAGGCACCCGCAAGATCCCCTTTCGCGGAACCAAATTACCCGCCGTTCTCGGAGCAGGTGCTGTTTCGTGGTTGTGCGTCGTTTCTTCGTTTTGCGTAGCCTCCCATCCTTCCAAATCCTTGTTTGACATTTCTCTATTTTGCTAATTTTTCATTTTTTATTTTCTCTTGTTTCTAGCACAATGTGTATACCGTCTCGGTGGGTAATCGGCAGCGTGCGCGTCTTCTTTTCGGCCGGGGTCGAGGCGGAAGTAATGGTACGACCGTCCGGGTCGCGCCGCGTCGGGCGTCCGGTTTTGCGGAAGCGCGTATATTACGAGACGCCCGGGAATAAAAAGAAAACTGTACACGGAGCCTCCCGGGACCGTCCGGCCGAAAGGCGTAGGTCACGAACACGCTCTTGGAGCGTTGCTTCAGGCGTGCCTTATTCCGCACCGTGGATAATCTAGTGCCTCGACGCATATACCCGTTTTGCGCTCGTATAGGCAGTGGTCTTCCTACACTTGAGCGAACAGGCGGAACCCGGGACGGCCCGCAATGCATGCATGCGTGCGTTTCGCGCCCAACGCCTTCTACGGGCAGCGCCTTTCTTGCGTGCGTGTGTGCGTATACTCGAGTCGCCTCGGGGGGTTTCGTAACGTTATGAGCGGTCGTGAGTGAGTTCAGGCTCCGGCGGGCCTTTCTTTCGTCTCACGTGGCCCTGCGTGTTGGGTGTGCCGCACGGAGGTGTGCAACACCGGGCGAAGCGCACTGTGTATTGTGTGTAGTATACTGAAGCGCAATTACCTTTACGCACGATGATCTCTTCAAAGTTCTGCGGCTGGCGCCTCTCCTCGGTCCTCCAACGCGCTCCGTCAGCGCTGCACATAATTATGAAGCTGTTCGTGATGTAGTTTGTGAAGGGATAGTTCATCATCATCATCATCATCATCATCAGCCTAGTTACGCCCACTGCAGGGCAAAGGCCTCTCCCATACTTCTCCAACTACCCCGGTCATGTACTAATTGTGGCCATGTTGTCCCTGCAAACGTCTTAATGTCATCTGCCCACCTAACTTTCTGCCGCCCCCTGCTGCGCTTCAAGTGCAATATATTAAAGACAGTGAATCCCTGTTAACATGCTGCCAGAATATCTTATACAAATTGTTGGGACGCGTGTGTTCTTTGCCTTTGAAAGCCAGGCCATGGCGACGATATACACGACTCTCTTATATTTAGTTAATGTGGCCTGGTGCTGTTGCTTGCAAACATCTAGGTAAAATCCCGCTAGAGAGAGAGAGAGAGAGAGAGAGAGAGGAATATAGGAAGGCAGAGATGTTAACCAGTCAATAGTCTGGTGGGCCACCCTACGCTGGGGGAACGGACAGAACTTGAGTTAGAGGCGTTCGCGTAAACCAGAAGTTCTGAGAAAGCACAAAAGTGCCTTCACTGCCTTCTGAGCCGATGATCGGTCGGGACGGTGCTTTAGTACTGTCTGTTCACTCAGAGGACGATAATCTAATTTCCCCAATGTGTTGGACAAAGATAGTCTTTGTGCTTGAAATTGAGGACAATGGCACAATGAGTGGTCAATGTTCTCCTCGCATCTGCAAACATCACATGAAGGACCATCAGACATTCCAATTAGTGCGGTGTAGGCATTTGAGAAGGCAACTCCAAGCCATAATCGACACAGGAGAGACGCTTCACGCCGGTGCAGACCGGCCGGAGGTCTGAGTTGAAGTGACGGGTTTAGTCTGTGCAGTCTTGTGCGCCTTGTATGTCCGGTATAACACTCTGCTAACGAGATCCTGCGTGCTAGAATACCAAGTTGTCTCGCGGCGTCGGTCCTTGAGAGAGGAATGGGGACGCAGCGGTCTTCTTGGTTTGACGTTCGAGCTGCCTTATCGGCGTCATCATTTCCTATGATACCGCAATGACCTGGTATCCACTGAAAGGAGATATCATGGCCGTTTTCTCTTAAGTCAAGTGATGGACAAGTTCCACGATTTCGCACGTGAGCTGATCGTGAGTTCCATGTCGGTGAAACGACTGCACACATTGCAAGGCCGGCCTTGAATCGCAGAATACTGCCCATTTTCTAGGACTTTCAGCATTTATCACATGAAGCGCGCTGCGGAGAGCAGTGAGCTCTGCAGCTGTAGACGTAGTGACATGGGAAGACTTGAACCGCTGGATTATCCCGCTAGACTGTGTATTTCGCGCTCTGTTGTGTTCCAAACTTCACTCCTTAATCCTTTGCTCAATAACAGTACTTTTTAAAGCGGGTCTTTCTTCGTTGCAGTCTCAATTTGAGGAAATTGGTCTTCATGTAGATTAAATGCTCTGCGGCACCTGCATGTTACGAGCACGCCCTGTGAAACATTGTATTACAACTCAACTCCTTTCATTCGACTTCTGAGCTGCGAATCGATGCTGCTAAGACCAAAGTCACCTAACCTGAAAACCTCTCTAGGAGTCTAAGCGTGGGTGTGTGCATTATCTCCGTAAAATTTAGTTTATTATCAGGGCCGCGTCAGCGTTCTTACGGTCGGCAACGGAGGTAGTGACCTTCGATCTAGCCTCTCCTAGACCACTGCGACGAATGGCTTCGTGAAGCTGACAACGCGTCCCCCGCGGACATGCTATACCACAAGGCGACACACGTCTGGCGGACCGAGTATTGTTAGCTGGTTCACTGTCGCCTTTACGGACCATTTGGAGCAAGAAAACTCCTGGAATATGGCAGTGATGAGATAGCTGCGCCAATTGCGCCAAAGTGCGCCAAAAGGCAAATCCTGCTACATCCTGCTGAACACCATATTATGGTGTTCTACGGCGTTCCCGCATGGCCACCGGTAACCACCACGGTCGCTTGACAAACCGCCAACTGCGGCGTCATCCCAGGAACCAAGACGCACCAGCTTGAGTCAAGCGTGACAACCCCTGTCTACGAAGCTCCCTCTCCCTTCAGTGTGTTCAGTGAAACAAAGGTTCTGGAGTGAGTGTGTGAGCCCTCGCCCTCAACGCAGGTCCTTCGACAACTTTGGACGCTCCGAATGGACGAAGGTTGGAAGGCAGTTTCACTGGCCTAAGGATTTGGAAGGACAGATGGGGTTTTGAGCAGCCATTTCCGGCTCCTCGGTGTGCTTCACTTCAATCATGCTAGAACGATGAAATGCAACGTTCTCCACGCTTCATGTAGACATTGTAAATAAACACAGTACTCCTCGTTCTCGATCAGAACAGGTTCCTCCCTTAAACAACGTCCTTAGCGTGGACGAGTCGGACGACTGCATGGGCCAGCTAACCCTTATTACACGCCTGACCCCAACTCTTAGTGTGTCTTTAGACGAGGTTCTTCGAGACGTCCGTCGGTCTCTTGAGGTGTGTGGCCGTCTAAAAATTTGAACGAGTGCTTGCGTGTGTTCTTGCGTCCCAGTGGAGGCAGTCGTAGCCGGTGTGCGAAAACGGACTCAGAAAGAGACGCTGAAAGAAACGATATACTCTCACTTGTTTCCCACTTACGTGCATTGGTATTTCATTGCAACCATTCGTACAAGCATTGACGCGATACATGTCCGTCCTTACTTTTTCCTTACAGAGCTTTCTCAATAGTACTTGTTCGTTATTAGCCTTGTATAGTATAAGCTCTTCATGAGTTCGTTCTTCCCGGTCATTCTTCCGGTCATAATAAAGATAAAAAGAAAGTATTCAAGCGAAATGGGCGTCGTACTTTAAAGCATCCTTTTCATGTGGCTTGCGACTGGGCGTTCTTACTCTGATCGCACACTCTTCCAGCCAAGTTGCACCGCGGCTCCTTCGAAGTGCTTCAACCCTCAGGGTGTCTTAAAGAAATGGAAAAGCGTAGAAATAAAAAAAAGTGCAAGCAGACTCCTTTGAACCCGCTCTCGAGAACCCTTTAGTGGGTGGGTGGCTGTGTGCGCGGCATTTCTCTTCGTTGCGCGCCAAGGAATGGGGCGGAACGCAGCGGCGGTGCTTTCGGCGGCAGCGACGATGACGCCATACACACGCCGTTTGGCGGCGTCGTTCCTTTTGATCGGGATCCATTTTTCAAGACCGTATCGTCGTCCACCGACGAAAGGCATATTTGGGCGAGCGGCAGCTTTCTCTTTCCCGTACACACGACCTTCTTTTGTCTGCAACTTGGCAGTAAAGTTCTGCTTTCAGAGTCCTTCTCGCACAGCTCTGCCCGTGCACTGCAAGCGTGTTTTGCACAACAGTCTTGTAAGCAGGGTGTCAAAAACTTTTCTTAACATATAAGAACTTACCTTAAAGACGCGACGAAGCCCGTTGTCCCTTTATTTTCTTCTTTTTACTTCGGTGGTTTGTTCACAACCGAGCGCTTCAGATTTTGTTTTTCGGAGAAGCTGCATGCGTTGTCGTTCCATTTTCTTTCACCGGCTTCAATCCGTCTTTAGTCAGTTCGAAATGTATACCGTGCGTTAATACCGCAAAGTGAGCGGCGCGTAACTCATTTTACTAGTGTAGCCACTTGTCCCGCGCTTCATTCAGTCAATCAAAGAACTTTATTGAAAGGTCCTGTGAGGTGATCGACGGCCAGTTCATGAGTCCTGGCGGCTTCCTCGGCCCGCTGGACAGCCCGAGTTGTTCGTCAAGGGCAGAGCTGAGAAACAGTCTCCCAATGCGCGTGGAGGCGATCGCGAGTGGCTGCATCCCCATTATTGTTTATGCCCCTACATTCCGATAGTATATGTTCCAGAGTGGCTCTAGAACCAGTTCTTGCATTTACCTGTCTTGCATATGTTTGGATACATGAGGTGTGAAATCACCGGGTTCGGATCAATTCTTTTTAGGCTTCGCCAACGCAGTAACAGAGCACGTTCGCTCCAGCGTGGCGCCATAAGAGAAAAATATACGGCATCGAGGAGAATGAGTTTATGAAATCTCAAGTAATGCGGGATGAGCAGTCTGTCCCGCAAGTGGAGTTGCAGCCCACTGTGGTCGGTGTTTGTTTAGCTTATACAGAACCACAGCGGGATCCGCATGCGCTTTTGTGTATCTTCCGTGAGTGCCGTACAATTTGTATATATACATCATTTGATATGTCATCGCCTCCAGCTTGAGGAAGCCGCCACACAAACATCTTCGACTCATTTACTCTCTCGCTCTCTCATGGGTGCCTCAAGTTGTCGCATAGATTAGGTGCAACTCTAGTGACGGTTCCACACATTTGCTCAGAAATGCCCACTTAGGATGCAGCTGTCACGGCGCGGTAAGAGGCGAACGCCAAGCAAGCGTGGTTATGTAAACAAACCCGCGGTAGTTTGCTGTCTGCTGACGTCGACGATTCTTGCTTACGTGTCTCGGCGAGGTTGCGCGTTGTGCGTATCATGCAAGAATCGCGAGACAAGAAGTGACAGAGCGACTGCATTCTACCTATAGTGTACGTGTAGACTGCATTGAGAGGATAATTTCGCAACACAATATCGCATAACTTCAATATGGTACGACATTTAAGGAATCAAACAAGACTGGTGGCTGAAACATTGATGCCACATGTGTTGCAAGTTAGTTCAAAACCGTTCTGACAATGGAGGCTCATGACTGTATACAGTTAAATCGAATCATTCAATAGCCTTCTTCTGATACGAATGGTAAGACATATTGGGCATACTAGGCGCCTTTGGTGCATTTTGAGCCAAACGTGCTCATGTTGTTCCGAACCCGAAGTTACGTAGATATACTAAAAAAGAAAACTAAAAGAAACAAAGAGGTTTGTAAGTTATTTTTTTGCAGTTCTGTCAATAAACGTCTCTTAAACTTGGAGAGTGATCGCCTGTGCAGATTCCTAGAGCCATATTCAAGTTAGTTTAACCATCTAATGCTTAATAATAGCTTCTCACATATTCCATCCTGTCACTGGTCAGTGGCAAGGCAGCATTAAAGTTTCTCAACAAGGCGGCGGATTATCATTAACACGTGTAGTAATAATAGTTAGGCGAAACAAAGCCGCTCAGGAAACACTTTTGCGTGCTCGCAGTTCAAGGTATATTATCTTTTAATTTACTGTCGTGATGTAATAGGAGAGCCTTTGTTTATGTGCCACCGGCTACTTCTCGTCTCTTGGGAAAGAAAAATTTAACAAAATCTGCAACAATATGTTGCACAAATATAAAACGATACAGTCAGCATTAACACAAAGTTCTGTACATGAGACAAGGAACCCACAGAAGATGAACAGTAGCTCACAATTTCACAGACGAGTGCACAGACCGTGTGTACTCACACATAACACACTACATAAACATTTGACACCATAATAAGCTTAGACTTACACCGTACATAGACCTTTCAGAGGACATTAAACGTTTAATGTGTACCTAAGGTACTGGTGTTTTCTAAAATTTCAAAAGCCGCATGAACTCTTCTCTGAATTCCCGCTGTTGGCCATGAGCCTGCGCCCAGATCGACCTCTAAAATCTGCCTCCGGTCATTCTTTGTCAAGCTCCATGGGTGGACGCGATCAGAAACCAGCTATGAAGTAATCCAATTGATGCGCCGGACCCCGACTCTCGACTGACATACGGCGGTCAATTTCACACAAAGGGGCGCACGAGAAAGGAGGCAATGAAGCGCGCGAGCAGCTGGCGGCACCCGCGAAACGGGTCGTGGTTGAGCCTGCCTAATTGGGCAGCACGAAACTCCGTCCCGTGCCGTACTACATTCCAGCCACGGTGGCGATACCTGCTCGGCGCCTCTGTTCGCGGCGACGGTGACACGAACACGCGGCGAGGTCGTCACACCGGGAAAAGAGAGCGCATATGCGAAACCAGACGGGGTGACCTCCTCGCGACAGGCACGTTGTCGGTACAGGCGGCTGTCGGGGACTCGGCGTCGAAGAAGTCGTCAGGGAAAGCTGCACCGACAGCTGCTCGGGTTGTCCTTCCGCCTCGAGCGTAGTTTCTTTTTCGCCGGTACATCCACGGCCGAATGGCTCCGTCTAAGCACATTAGGACCCGATTCTCTTTAGATTTGGTGGCTGTAGTAGCCGCTCGGGTAGCGGACTGCCGCTCGTGCATTCAGGTGCTTAGGTTTTAATTGAATGAATGATTGAATTAATTGATGAAGAAATGAACGAGAATGACATGGTCAATGAATGGTCCGAGAACAAAAGGCCAAAAGATCAAGAACTTACGGCAAGCGCTCGAAGTTTTTACTATTGTTCCTGATGGCGGCGTTGTTGCCTTTCAGTCTACGAAAGCTTATACAGTGCTCGCTCTTTCTTTTTCTTTTAGATTTGTACTTTATTTCGTATTTATTCCTCTTCACGTTTCCTCTCACGTCGTATGTGTGGCCTCCGCTCAACTAGCAGGCTTGGCCAGTAGTTTCCTTACCATTTGATGTTAAGGGTTTCACTGTAGTCATCACCGCACCTCCAGCCACTGTCTAGAATGCAAAGAGCAAGATATTAAAGCGATGCTATCGCTCTCTACTCGGCTGGGCTGGCGTTGGCGCAGATTCCCTGAGGGCACGGATTGGCCTCCACCGTGTCCCATCCAATCCAATTTACGTGGAAGCGGTCCGACCGACCTGGAAAACGCGTTGTCCGGTGCTATTTTGTCCTCTCTCCGCGCTCACCCGCCACTCGATCGATGTGAGCGGCAATGGCAATCGAGAGCTATAGCGACCGTCCTATTGACGGCCCGTCGTACGTCGTCCTGAAATGAAAAGAATAAAAAGAAAATATAGGCAGACCGGCTTTCTGCCTTGCGTGATCAACAGTAGTAGAAACCTGAAACGTCATGCATAAGCATCCACATGAGGTTTCGTCCCAGCGAAACGTCATTACTCTCGCCTTCCTTCACTCTTAAGTTAGTGACGTTACATGAGGGCCAGGATAGGAGACTTCAAGACAGACCACGATAGCTGTAGAAGGACAAAGTTGAGGTGTGCCGGTGTTGTTCATACGAGCAAAAAGGCGTGTACGGGGAAATAGGTAGTGCTCTGCGGTGCTAATGGGCATTTTATTGCCTCTACTCTTATGTTTGTAGGAACACACAAGCGCAGACCAAACGTTCTTTGTATAGGTGGCGTTTCAACTTGTCCATGCACCATCTCGCACGAGAAAGGCTAGGTAGGTTAACCAAACGCACGTTTTGCTACCTTACGAGGATAAAGGGGGGGGGGGGGGGGAAGAGAGACGATAAATGGAGGACAAGAGTAGAGTTGCTTCTCCATACATTGGTGTTGTTTGCCTGTCTTCTGCAAGCATTTCCGTCCGTTTTCTTTTTTCTGCACCATAATCAAAAATTATGTTCGCATATTATACACATGCTTCTCCCTCACGGGCGCAAAAGCGCGCATAGGGGAGTGGCCCTGTGAAGTTCCTGCGGAAGTGGTTCACAAAGAAATAAATGTACGGAACGTTGAACAAGCACCCCTAATGACACACTCACTTCTATAACATACTAAATATGTTCGCATCACCCATGTCAAACGTGCTGACAGTGAACGTTCTGCATTTGATACAGCACACAGCGTTATGAATGACTTAACGATAAAGACAACTGTGCATGCTCGCGCGCATAGGAATCTATAGTGTGGTACACTCAAACCAAGCATAAAAGGTACTTATTGAAGTAGACAGGATTCTCAATACATGCATACGTATGTGCGGCGAGGCGCGTCAAGCAGTGGTTTGACACAGCTTTGTCTCGCTGTCCTGAATTTATTGTGCGGAAAAGATTAAATAAAACATTGACTGTAAAATACGGCCGCATATGTGAGCAGCGCCGTCACGCCTTGGCTGTCTCTCGACCTCTGTTTGCTCGAACAATGCGAAGATATGAGATTTTTTGTTGCTGTGGTCGTCGATGATACGTTAGTTGATGTTTGTTGTTTTTTTCTTCTAGAGAATATGTTTGGGTCGCATTTGTGTTTTAAAGGATTACCGCTATGGTGGCCCCGGCACCGCTAAGCGCGAGAAGCAGCTCTATATTGCATAAATACTTATCATTCCTTCACTAGAAGCTTAAGGGTCTCCCGATGCATCCTTCGAGCTAGGCCAAGTGCGTTCAGGCGTCTCTTCCTCATTCGGTTGCGGTATAGCTGTAAAGGTGAAACAAAAAAGGTTACGGTGCATGTAAGAGCAGCCTGCGACAGACCGGCATCATCTACGAAGCTTATACTGCGGTAGATACGCAATGAAGTGACGATACACTCCAGCGAATTCATGCGTGCTCAACGAGCTCTGCATCTCGCACGTTTTCCGGGTGTATAGCCATACGCGCGACCAGTTAATGTAAATGAACGCGTGGGCATCACCGGCATCTGGCCTTGACGTGGTTGCATTGAGCTTCGGTACCCTTGCTCGTTTCTGGTCTCCCTTGAACCGAAGCCAACGAGTTCAGCTGACTCTCGACCGGAATATCTTGGCGGCCCCGGATATATATATATATATATATATATATATATATATATATATATATATATATATGTATGTATATTGCCTCGTGTAATGTTCGTTCTGCATATGCGCGACGTTTAGCGTGGTTGGGCTATTACAGCGAGCTTTCGTTGCTTCGAGGCTACCTGACAGAAGAGCTGTGTTACAAGAACCTGTAGCACTGTCATCGGCTTTATTTGTAACCTGTGATTTCCTCGTGCCTTTCTCGGAGCGTCCAACATGCATGACTCGTGCTTTAGTTAGGGATTTCTTCGTAACTCTTTTAAGAATTTATACGAAGCGTTAAATTATTTGGCCGTTTTCTGTAGGCCCCGCGTGTACATGTTGGGAGTTTGCGTTAGCGCTCACTGTTTCTATAGTAAGAGCAGGCCACTTGCTCCTATTGATAATGCTATTTTTTTGAAACTGCACTTAAATCTTGCTATAACAGAGTCGCCGTCAACATGACTGAGCACGCAGTGTTACACTGTAGTGGCCGAGAATAAAGGGAACCGAGGAACTTGTCTTTTCTTATTTAATGGTTGTTGTTTGTTCTACCACACGTTCTAACAATTAACCTGCAGCGGCGGCTGTACGGCATCGCACACGTAGGGCGCAGATTGTGCTTTCAGCTTCGACCGGCGGCGAGTTTCTTGCACATTCATTTCGATTTTCCTTATTGTTTCTACACTCGCAAAAAACAAACAGCAATTGTTTATTGTATATTGAGGACAGTCGTTACCAATGCACCCTAGGACTAGCGTGCAGCGTGAAAATGAGGTTTTCTAAAGTATTGCCGGCTTTATCCGACGGCAGCAACCAGCAATGCAAAAGCGTCGAGAGATATCATCCACTCAATAAATTTACTAAGTGCCCCGAGGAACTTATAGTATATAGTGACAGGTTCATACATGCGTCGAAACTCTTTTTTTTTTTTCTTCTTAGTTTCAATTGTACATAAGCGGTTGTACAGTGTTATGTACTCATTTCACTCACGTGGCATAGAGTAACCAGCGCCAATCTATTGGTACCCCGCGGACAGCCCTTTACATATTCATATCCGCGAAGAAGCAGTGAATTAAAATAAATAAATAAACAGAGTGAAGAAGGCAACTGTCGGCGCTGTTTAACATTTATATTTCGCCTCGCGAGCCGACGACAGGAAATTAAACTTGTCGGATGGTATAGCACAAGGTAGGACGCCTGGAACGGCATCGCCATCATCTCCTTCCGCGCTCTCTCTATCTGTATCCTTCGTCAGCCAACTTTTTCCGCTGCTGTTTCTTTATGCGTTCGTTTCTTCATCCCGTGCCGAGAAGGAAACGGGACAGTTCCTGCGCATCTCCTACTCCACCGCGCGTAGCGAAGGCGCCCTTTCTCTCTCTCTCTCTCTCTCTCTCTCTCTCGTCGGCCGGGCTACCGCTCCGTCGGCAGCCGCAGCGGAATCTTTTCCGGTTTCCTTCGGGGCCCGCGAAGAACTCCGGTCGCCCATCCGTCCGCGACGGAGAATGGCTAACGCTACGTACGCTGTTGTCGTCGCAGCAGTCGCGCCGGTTCGCCCGGGCCGCTGCTCGAGCTACGCTGTCTCCTGCAGCTGCCTCCGACGCGCCGCCGCCTTTTCTTCTCTGTCGGTCCATTTTCTTACCCTATCGCACGCTTTTGTTCCGAGTCTTCGACCTCGCGATAGCTTCCTCTTTTTCCCGTTCGGCCTCTTGTTGCCGTCGTCATGCTGGTGGTGTGCCGGTTGGTAGTGGTTCCTCATGTTCCGTTTCTTCTTTTTTTTTTTCTCATTTTGGTCTACTGCGCGCCTCTTCGGCGGCTACTGAACGGCGAAGCGTCTTCGCCACTGAGTAGCACGTCTCTTTGGTTTCTCGCCGTTTAAACAGTTAAGCGTTCTACTCGCGCCGCGCCTGAGTTGCCTCTCCGATTGGAATAAAAGTTCTGGACACTGATAGCTGCCTGCATCTTCTTAAATGTTTTTGCAGTGACTATAGGAATGGGGAATGACTGCAAGCACATTTCGTATACTCAGCACCCGCAGCGATAGCTTAGTGGCTGTGGCGTTGGACTGCCGAGTTCGAGGTCGCCTGTTCGATCCCGGCAGCGGCGGCCGCATTTAGATTGGGGTGGAATGCACAGGAACTCTCGCGTATACTTTAACTTAAGCGCGGGTGGTAAGAATTAATTTGGAGTCCCCCACTACGGCGTGCTTTGTACCCAGATCGTGGTTTTCACTTATAAAAGCGCAGAACATAATTTAATTCCTACCAGCACTCGTTAGTCTGTACACTTCGCGTTGCCACAGAGGTGCAGGGTGCGCGAGCACTTTGCGTTAGACACGAGCCTTGGCGTCAGACGGCAACCTTCTGTATGTTGGTGTGCGTGTACATGGTACACAGTACATAATAGCAGAGTAGGGAGAACGCTTCTTGGCAGTGGAAGAACACTTCTTACAAGCCGAAGTTAACACGGACAATGCTGAGAGGTTTGTTTATACAAGTGTACGGCCAGGACTCTTCGTATCCACAGCGTGCAACACAACGTTCAATAAATCTGAGTTGCGCAATCAAGGCCTTGTCTGTGCGCAATCGCTTAAACACAGTGGAGCTGCCTGCGCTTTGGCTGTTGGTAGTTATTCTGTGTTGACGTCACTCCTCCTTGAACCTTAAAGAAATACATTGCAGCGCTGCCACTGCATCAGTGACTGCTCCATCGCATCTTGCCATCTCGGTTCCCTTCAAGCAGGTGCGGTGCCTAGGCTCATGCCAACGGCAAGAGAGACGCGGAGAACAAGCGGCACTGTTTTTCTTTTCTAGCGACTGCTCATAAAAGTTGAGAGAGAAAAAGGCTGTAATGAATCGTGGAGAGGGTGCCTGGCGGCGTGCCTCTCTCCTCCAGATGGGTATGATCGAAAATGTACTGGTATGTGCAGTTCACAACACAGACACACAACATATACAAAGCACACCACTAAACACTCGATTAAAATGTATTATTGAGACCAGTTTCTCTATGCAAGGTCAAAAGTGCCTATGTTTCACGTTATGCACTAGCAGCTATAGTCCATGGGCGGAAGGCATCCGTAACGTGCCGACTAGGACCAGCTAGTGTCGCACATGACCCCTCAATGCTATCGAATGCGCAAACTGCATTCAAACTTTCGATGTTGCACTTCGAGCACTTGCGTTCGAGGGTAAGTCATAAAAGCAGCGAAGAATTCTGCATTTTCTTTTAAAGCTTCATAGTGGTACGTTGTGCAAAGCATTGGAAAATAATTGTCGCACGTTGTCGACGCCTTGGACCATTCCCAGTGGCGCTATTCAGGTCGCAGTAATCTCTACGTATTTGCGAAGTTTCCTTAATCGTCGGCAGAGTTCGTCACCGGTGTGTGTACATACGTCACTGTTCTGCATTACGAACCCTTTCCTCTGTTGTTTTTCAACGCACCCTACCTTTTACTACTCTGCGCACTTTTATGCTTCGAAGTTTACGCTAGCGACCGGAGATCCAGTGCTAACGAGAAGCAAAATTCAGTGTGCAACACTCTGCGCTGTCAGTATACGGGAGGGCGATGTTCCATCCTTTTGTGTGCGACGCACTGCGAGTTTTGCACTCAATACTGCGATCCCTATTGTTAATGCGTCATGCCATGCGCAGATCTGCGGTTTAGTTGGAAGCCTTCAAGAACAAATTTCTCCCATATATATATATATATATATATATATATATATATATATATATATATATATAATATGTATAAATATTACATTTAAGGACTCGGCGCCGTTTCTATAGAAGCGAGCAGTGGTTTTCCTATGGCATATTCTTTCTTTATTGTTAAGCGTGCTGCTTTTCATCTTACTCCCTTTTCTTTTATTTCTTAGCTTTCGTTGTCTTTGTTCGTTGCAATATTGTGACACTGTGGCAAGTGGAGAAATCGAAATCCAATCATGTTACCTCGCTAAACGCGGTCTAGAGTATGAAACTAGTTAAGGTGCGTTTAACCAGGTTATACTTCGAACGTGCTCCTCACCTTCTTTTTCACTTTCGGAGCCCATATTATTTTTGTTTGTCCTTGTATTCCCGATGTAGGCCCTCTGTTGTCAACGAGCAGCTATGTTATTTTCTACAGTCAGTGAATATAAAAGCATTTCTGCCGCCTATACATACTTCAAGTGACGTAAATAGAAAGGCTAAATCAAATTACTGATAAAAGCCTTTCGACACACAATGTTCCTTCCATTTTTCTAACATTAATTCATTCATTCCAACAAAATTTCCATTTTTATTCTTCATATACTTTTTTCCTCTTTATTCTTACGCTGAAATTTTAGTATGAGTGCGTCAGTGGTTTTCTGTTATAGATCGGCAGGGTAATCGCACAGTCGACTAGTCGTACTCGTTCGGTAATATTTTCGCAGACCAGTTGTTTGTAACTCACTCATGCTCGTCAGTACTCAACTCACCCTCATATTCGCGTCCATTCCCATTCATGCTCGCGTCCAATCGAGATGACAGTCGCTGACTTTCCATTTTTACTCGCGTTACACAGGCATTCATTCCTGTTGATGCTCAGGCTCACTAAAACTCATCGGTCACTTACTCCCATTCACATTCGCGTCCATTCGCACCCTTTGGCACTCACCAACGCTCTGCCTAACGCCTGCTGAGTGAGTGTGGAGCAAGTGGGAGTCAGTGCAGTACTCATGAGTGAGTATGCCGACCCATTTTTCGCATATTTTTAGATTTGGGCCGGTGTAGTGCAGTAAACGTTCTCAAAGCTTGCGAACTCGTCTTTGGATCCTTTACAATACGGTACAGTCGGTTGTTACCGTTAAAAAAAAAAAAAAGACATTAAATGTGCCCGAGCAGCCACCGCCAAAATTCGTAACGTCACCGCGAGAAGTTCGAGGCAGCGTCGCCACCCGTATTTCGTTTTCGCTTCTTATCTGGCTTGTCAAGCCTCCATCCACGGTGCCAGTAGCTCTTTTGGTGTTGTTAGAGGCGTACTTTACTAACAGAACTTGCTTTCCAACGTTCGTGTCAATTAAAATTGTCAGTGCAGAGCGCCCCTAAATCAATGTGTGCTAGTGAAGCGTTCTGTCACAACTATATAATTCATTCACTCGGTGGGAAAACGTTTATGGCAAGCGGAGAGAATTACAATCGAACTTCCGAATTTTTTACATTTCGCGCCAAAATCCTCAGCTCTGGTACATACGTTAATGTGACGTCACAGGCTTCAAAGCATTTTCTCGCATTTTGGCCGTATATGGCGAGAGAAAAAATTTCGGAAAATTACTTGGTCGTGTCTTTGATTAGCTGAGAATGTAATATGACCTTTATTTACCGATAAGCGGTTAAAGCGACCAGCGTGATGCATGACGTCACTGAGCGTTGGTGCAATGTCATCACTCGTTTCACTCGTTTTAGTAGACCACCAGCCCTCCTCCTGCGGTATATATATATATATATATATATATATATATATATATATATATATATATATATATATATATATATATATATATATGTGTGTGTATGTATGCATATGTATAATACTGCAGAAGCACTTTGTTAAATGCACGTTAATTCTCTTAATTTTCAACAGCTCACAGCAGAGACCGCTTGTATCAATAGTATAATTTGACGGCGGCTGTTGATCGAAGGAATGCGTGCATAACGCATGATATCTTTCCGGAAAGGCTGGTTTTCAGTAGCGTAGGTCACATGTGACGTACAGGTGACTTGTGGCGTTTTGCTATTTGTGGGCGACGTGGTAAGCATCATAGATGCACCGTCCGACTTCGGAAGGGAATGAAAAACTCATGTACTGATGTATTAGTGGATGTCAAATAAGGCAATTTATTCATAACACAGTTCAAAGGCCCATTCACCAGTCAGCGCTATTTTTGTTCATTGATAGTGCGAGAGGTGACTTTTTCAATCTGTGAACTGTTCACCATGCATAAGCTATAGCATTCTTTGTAAACGAACTTTGGTCATTACGCGACATCATCACCTCCACCGCGATCTTCACCCCAGATAAACTTGTTCTTTGGTTCTTGCTTTCTCGGGAACTTTCACGGGCTTAAGGAACGAGTGCCCCCTTAGCTCTTCGAACGGGGGAAGCAGCCGACGCTGTTTAGCAGAAATGTGCCCATAAAATCTCGCGCATTTAAGCCGTAATCTCTAGCTCGCCAATTCCGCAGGCAAGCCACGTCTTCCTCCTTTTGGCGCCGTGAGGCTGCGCTGCGGGTGCTTGCATGCTATACGGTACGCCCCGCCAGTCCACAAGCGGCGTGAATAACTTTACGGCCTCCATTACTCGACGAGAGCGCCGTGGGGGCTGGCGTCCCCCGGTTTGTAGACCACGGCACTGAGACGGCCGACCGCGTTCCTTCGAAAAGACCGGTCAGCTAACGCGCTCTAGGCTCGAGCAGCGCAAGTTCAGGCACATTTACGACGGGCGTTCAGAGCGGTGTGCGCGTGCCTGCTTCCACTCCGCTCTTCGCCACGGAACGCTTCGACGGCGAAGGAAGAGACAGTGGTGGTGGCCTCGATCGCGTATAGCCAGCTTCACTGTCTGCCACGGAGAAGCGTACACAGAAACTGCGTCGTTGTGAGCGCAGCGCCTAGGCTGCCGCTTTCTCGAGCGTGCGCGTCATCCACGCCTCATTAGATTAATGAAGTCTGGCCGCCGGCGACCGGTCAGCGCGGAGCGGCGCCGTTTTCGGCGGGTTGTGGCGCCGGCCTCCCTGCGCCTCCTCCTCCTGGGCTTCTCGTGTTCCTCATCCTCTCTTCCCTCCGCCCCCTTCCTCCCCGAAGCCTTTGGCCGGCTCTCTGTGAGAACTTCCAGCGCGCACACTGCGAAGCGGTTTTATCTGTGCTTACAAACCGGCGAGCGTGGGGCCGAGTTTCGTCGCCGACCGAACGGCGTTTCGGCGCTTGCCCGTTTCTACTCCGATCCTTCCCGGCAGTGCGTCGCTGCCGGGGCTAATTATTGCGGAGGCGTCGTGTCGCGGTGCTGATTGGCGTGACAGTGGCGCCCACCCTGGCCGGTACAGTAAACGCGCTCTCCCTTTTGGGTACCGCGGACGTTCGGCTTGCTTGACTTCTCGCCGGAGCTCGCGTGGTCCCTCTTCGAGTCCCCGACGCCGCGGCCGTGTATGGTGTGCTGCCTTACGCGAGACGTTCCTTTCCGTCTCCTGCCGCACCATTCTGCATTAATACCACATTAAGTTGTAAGGCGGGTGCTGATCGTCTTCAACGGGCTGAGATTATTTTAATGTCAAAGCATTATATGCCCCATTCAGCGAAAATCCGTCGTAGTCGCCGAGACCGATAGTACCAACGAATGCCCGATGATGCAAAAAGTAAAAAAAAAAAAAACGCGTGAAAATTGCTCGGATCGACGTAAAATTTCTCAGGGTGGTTCCTGTAAGCAAAGTAAATTATGGCTTTGAAAGAAAAAGAAGAAAGAAAATCTCGTAGCCATCGTCACCGCAGGGCTCGTCTTGCGCGCCACTACGCTTTCCTTTTCAGGCTTTCGCCGTACACTCGTCCTACTCCGCTTTCATCCCCCGCTGCACCCCCCCCCCGCTCACTCTTTCATCCTTCGCTGAGCTCGTTCGCTATGTCACGAGGGAAACCGACACCGACGCTCGCCGCAGAACGGGTGCCTAAGAGCCGCGCTCAATGAAAAAAAAAAAAAAAAACTTGCTGCAGCATTGCTACAAAAGCAAGCCAAACGTTTGATATCTTCGATGGAATAAATTCATGCAGCCAAGTTGTGTCATGGATTCACGCCCACAAGGAATAAACAAAAGGCTTAGTTGATAGATTAGTTTTCCTACACAAGTCGCTATACTCAATCTACAGAACAAGCACTGTGGATAAATAAGAGATGTAGTTCAAGGTGTAACAAGCACAATGTGTGTTTTGTTCTACCTTGAACCACATCTCCATCTTTTCTACAGTTTTTACGCTCGATAACCTGCTAGAGGGACTCTAGTACTCCCAAGCCCTACCCTCCATCCTCCGGATCTTTCTTTCTTGTCTTTTTTCACACGCGCTTGCTTTCACTCTCCGCTATTCGCTTCATCTTTATTTCCACCCTCCTCCCTCAGTGCAACGTAGCAATCTATAAGCATTTGGCCCAGTTAACCTCCCACTCCCCTTTTTCATCTCCATTTTTTTGCTTGAACCGTATCAATTATTCAGCCTTGGCCAGTCTAGCTTGACGAAGCACTCTAGCAGACCTTTCTACCATTACCTCGTTCATTTTTGTTCTTTTTATCTAAGGCACATGCTGACAACAGCCATAGCACCCAACGAATGCGATACTTCCGCTCGAACTGTTCCTAGCTCAAGCAAGTAAAAAGAATAAGCAGGCATACGTGCGAGTAGACAGTTATTGTGCTCACATACAATGTGCTCAGGTCTGCCGGAGCTGTTTACTAATGTTGTTCTTTTCTCCTTCCTTGTGCAGGTAAGAACTTGTGGCTGCTGACACACCGCTTCGAGCGAAAACCGGCTGTGGGTCTCGCCTCAGTTCGCTGAACAACAGGTATAGACTTACGGATCTGCTCATTTGCTGGGAGGCTAGCACTTTGCTCTTCGTTACTGCATCAGCGACTTGTTTAGCCTTAGGTGCTTGAGTTACAAAAGTGACACCACAAATGTTCTGCCCTCCACAGTACGTACATGCGGCGCATTCAATGTACAAACGAGGGAGCTAAGGTAGTGAATGTCTTAAATGGTTTGCTGCTTTGAGGACTGCTTTAGCCATGGGTATGTGCACTGGATGTCATATTTCCTGCAGTGCTCATCACGAATGTTACGCCAAGATTTACTCGACGTACTAAATCGTTCAGTCAGCATACTAACTGATTCAGTCAGGTTACCGAGCCTGGCATGGCTCTCCGAATCACTCAGTAGCAACCGGTGAGAATTCAAGAACCACACAAAAGACCCAAATGCATGTTTATTTATTTATTTATTTATTTATTTATTACACCCTCAAGGCTTTACAGCGTTGTAGAGGAGGGGGCACAGAAATATTTATAAATTTTTTAAGGAGCACTTTACATAAAACAGAAAATCAGAAAAGGCAACGAAAGAAAATGGACGAATTCCCTGAGTCACCCTTCGTTTTCTCTGCACCTCCTTCCACCAGTTAATGTATGTTCGCGCTCCTCAGTGCCACAATTAAGCAATGGGCTTTGACATGAGATGCCGCACAAAATAAATATCCCCGTTTTCAGCCTTGCTAGCGCTCCAGAACACTAATCACGAGGGACGCCGATATTAAAGGTTGGTCTCCGCAGTGACGTCACTGCGAACGTAATCGGCTGGCGCATCTATAGAAATTCTCTACGCGCTGGCCGGCGTTCTTTGCCCCTGCATTCTTAGATTGTCGGCTCTCTTCCACATGTCTATGGTTCGATACCCGTGACCTACGTTGCGCGCCATCCACGGAGCGATTCAACGATTTCATACGTCGCATGGACGAATCCATGCCTAACAGCGGCTCGCCTCTGCAATGGCCGATTCACACTTTCCGGTTCAAAACAAGTTCTCCCTCGAGGTGCGAGATAAGGAATTTGCCCCGCACCGGCAGCTGTCGAACCGTGTTCTCGTCTTATGTCCGGCCGAGCGAGCCGGGCTAGCAGAAAAGCGCTTCAAGATTGGCCCTCGTCCGGACAGGTCCTGCGCGTGAGCTCCTCGTTAAGATGAAATGGAACGCGGCGCGCAAACCGTGCGGACGTGAGTGCTTCCTCTCTGTTGGCATGGACAAGCGGGGGCGTGCTGGCGCTTTGGCAGGAGACGCGCGTCCGAGTAGCCTCGACGCTGTCGCTCGCACTTTTTCGGCCGATTCATCCTAGCGTCGGAAGCGCTGGAGACGTTGCCCAATCGGCGCTATCTCATCACTTAGAGAGGGAAAAAAGAAACGCGCTTCTTTGGGCTTTTATTCAGGGTGTGCGGGTGCGCGTGTTTACTTTTACGCCGTTTCTTCGAATTGGAAAGTTTTGGGGCCCCCTCTCTCAAGGTGTGTGCGTATGCGTGTGCGTGCGTGTGTGGTGACAAACGGCCCTGCACGGAATGCAACGGAAGAAATGCATTTCTCAGTCGAGTTGAATTCCTACGTTTCGTTCCATCTCTCCTGACATCTCTCGCTTGCTTGCTACTTTTTTTCCTTCCTATTTTCACGTTTCCGCGCTCGAGTGTCCGTATGTGTCTTTTCGTCATGTTTTTTTGCACGTACTGTTTTGCCCTCTTCTGGCTGTTTTGCTTTTCGGCCATGCTCTTTACTTTTGTATTTGAGGCGAGAAAAACGTACAAAGCAACGAACAATCGACCACTTATACGAATAAGGCAATTCGTCTCTGCGCGAATGGGAGGGCGGCTGACCCGCTTCGTGATCGATTATATCTCGCGTGATGGATGGTCGATCGGTCTCACCGGCCGAACGGAGTCGAAGCCGTCCGTATCCGCGGTAGCGGCACATGTCACAAACGACGAGCAGAGACGAGAGTCTGCAAAGGGGTCGTCGCAAAGATAAAAGCTGGTCGCGAAAGCAGTGCCGACCAAATAAGTAATGGGAATGACAATGGATGACCTACACCGGAAACATGAGCAGTAATTGCATCATGTTCACTTTCAGTGCTACACTATACTACTGCCTGCGCCGTATGGCTAAGCCCCTGTGCCCCGACATCCGCATTGTTCGGTGCCTATTGTACGCCGCTAACCGGGGAAGCGATGCGTGCAAATATGGACTTTTCCAGTGTGCCAATTTGCCTTCGGCGCGTTCACGCCTGAGTGTCGGGTGCGTGCATCGTGCAGCAAACTTACGATGCCTCTGTTAACCCAAGGCTAACGTACACACTAAAGGATTTCCGATGCTGGACATGTGACTGTAATCAATCGTGCTAGGCGTGTGCAAGTTATCGTATATGCCCAGAAAGAAAAGTGTGGGAAAGGTCGGGCTTCCAGAAAGCACACTGCATGACTCCTTCATCCAGTTAATGGCTAACTGCACTTGTGCATACGTTAGATAGGTGCATGCGCCTTTCTGCAGTTTCTTGGGCATGAACCAGACTTTCAAAGAGATTGCCAGCTTCTCCGTACAGGTATTAGCACTTAGAGTACCGAAATAGTGGAAACGTTGGCATTATGTGGCGTTAAGTTAGGCCAGAGCACTCGAAACTACACTCGCAATGTCTGACAATATTATGTTTATTCGTTCGTTTTTTTTTTATTGCTTTCTTCTTCGTCCCCCCTCCCCCGTCCCTCTGAGTAGAGTGTTTGTCTGGATAAGTACGCGCTTAACTAGCAATGATTTGCCTTTAGTCGTGCGGTGACCTTTAGAGCAAAGGTCACCACAAGACAACCAGCACATTATTTTTAGGTGAACAGTGACTTTTGTAGCTACCTTTCTGTTGCGGATTTTTCCTGCTCTAGGAACCTGCCTGAATAAACTTGCTTCAAGCTAGTATCCTCCTGGTGTCCTTTCACCAACAGATTTCCAAGAACATCTTCGGGGACTGACAAGTGAAACAGTGTCGCGAACAAAATTTTTCCGAAATTTTGATGCGGCGTTCGTAAAATGGCATAGCAAGCCCAAATTCCTGAATGTTAAGAAACATTTGGGAGAGTTGGCAGGTATACCTGGTGAACTAACAAGGGTAATCTCAGCTTGTACTGAAATAGTTCAATTCACAGTAAAACTCATAAGAAAGTCACTAACGCCGGAAAGGTATGACAGTAAATTCAGATTGAAAAATAGAACAATCTACCGAACTCAGAAAATGTCTGACACAAGGTCAACGCAACCCCGGCCACCCTGAGATAAAAATTACGTTAGTCAAATAGCACTATTCATAAGGGAATAATGGGGTCACTGTCCACAAGAATATCGGGCGAAGCTTTTAGAGCTTCACTTGGTTTACAGGGACAAGGTGAGGGTCCTAAAACTCTTTACAGATAAGTGAAACTCAAGGGAAAACCAGAGGTGAAAGGCAGAGAGGTTAAAGAAAAGTGCTCGGTTGGCTGCCCGAGTGAGAGTGAAAGTTTCGACCCTCCTTCACATGAGCCGACTACACGAGAAAATTAGCGTCTTGGAAATCTTAGATAGGCGTCGCTTTCTGTTGTTGTGCTTCCGTCATATTCGTCTAGACAACGAGAAACCTCACCGTAGAATGGCTGCTGAAAAGTGGTTTTATGACGCACGCACGCGTGCCTTTATCGCAGCGAGAAGCCATGCATGGTGTCTTGCCGTGCTCGGCGTGCGGCCATGCGTCGACGGGCTGGCACGCCGACGCGGATCGCAGTATGGGGGGCGAGCAATGTAGTGTACGTCAGCCGCGTGCACAGGCTTCGCAGGAGGCGCGTGTGCCGTACGATCCCGCGCATGCGCTACTTGCGACATGTGGCCCGCTAGCTCCGCTCTGGGAATGGGGTCTTCTCTCCATACGGGCCGACGACGATGCCGGCGCTGCAGCGCGCGTTCAAGGGTGCAGGAGCGTGTCGAAATCGGCGTGACTCCGCGTAGTGTTCGCGGAACCTCAACCCCCCCCCCCCCCCCCCCCGTCCCCTTGTCTTTCCTCTCTGTAATGAGCAAAGAGACCCAAAGCGTGAGCATAGTGAGATGAAGCGGAACGAGGGTCTTCTGCCAGGTTGTTGGCTGTGGGCGGAGAGATGTCTCGGGCTTCAGTGGCGCTTGTGCAAGCGTTCTTTTGTCTCCGCGACCTTACTACGCCTTGTCGTTGTTGAGTCTTCATGTTCGGTGTTCGTGGGTTCTGTTATTTGCCGACGGGCTGTGGTTTCATAACGCACCGCGGTGCAGTCTTGTCCTTCTTCGCCTCCCCCCTTTCCTACTCGCTATCTTTTTCGTCTTCTTTGTGATGGGCCGGTCATGTCATACGCCACCAGAGAGAGCGTGCAGATATTGACCGACGTTGGGGCACGCTGCCATGCGCGGATCGGTATTATGACGATCACTCTGCATATACGTTCAGGAAGTTGTGCTGATAAGTGAAAAATTGCTGCTGCAACACTGTGTTGACAGCAGAACAGGCATTTGCAAACGTAAGACCGATTGTGTGAACACGTAGGCGGGCACATACCCGTGCTGAGCTTTAATATATAGCGAAGAATATCTTCGATGTCATTGGTTTCTCATGTCACCGCTATATTTGCAGAAAACATCGAGCTCAATTGCAAAAATAAAAAAGGAAAAAAAGGATGGATAATGTCAAGCATAAATTGCGCTTTTCCATAATTTCTTGTTTTCTTTTTTCCTATCAGCTCCTAACGTCTCACGTTGCTCGATACCACTGTGCATGGTTAAATCGCTTAAAATTTGAGGGTTTCAACGACGCCTAATGAAACCGAAAGAGGCCGAACGCAAAATTTGTATGAATTGTAATTAAGATCGGTCTGGGGCACAACCTTTCATCCCAACTGCTGACAATTCCTCAACTTTACATAATCTTGCATTTGTAAATCGCGCTGCAGTGTCGTAAGCGGTCTCCAGCAAATGTTTTTTTTGCATATTTCTTTTTCTTGCTCGTGCATTAAACTTCGTGGTCTGCGGCCTGGACATGTGAAATGCGTTAAGGTCAATTGGGACAAGAAATCATTTAACTCCAGAGTTTCGTTCACCTGAACATGCAAATTGTTTCTCGTCACGGAGAACGCTGTATCACATCTACCAAGCGCACTAGTACATACCCTAATGCTGAGCACAAATCTTCCTGTCTTAGTGTTCACATTTGAAGATTCCTGTTGCAACCTCACTTGCACTCACTACAACATGGTGCTCGCGTATAGTACACGGTGTTAGCGTATTCTCTACGCCCGTTGCCTGCGTAGGCGTGCATCTGTATAGTGACTACCGACGCGGGCTTCTGGACCGTCCTAGTGTTCGACGCGCTCCGCTGCCCGTGCGTGTCGCGACAAGCATCGCGCATCGCGTGCGATTCGTTGTCGACCCGTGTCTCCTCCTGTCGAAAAAGACGGAGCGACTCCTTTGTGTTTCGCCGTCGTGACCTAGACGAATATGCGCCGAGCCTGTTTACCGACCCTGCCCTTTTCAAGGATGTGACTGCTCCGCCGCACGCAGGGACGTGTGCGCGCCTTGCAAAAGCCTCTTTGGATCCCAGTCTCGTTTCGTTAGGGAATAATAGAGGGCGTTTCCACCCGTAAGTGTCACGGCAAATTTTCGGCGACTTCCATTGCTAAGGCGCGGCGAAATTATTCCCGCGATGTCGGCAGTGGTACGGTCTTGCGATATTCACTGTGCCCCGTCTTAATGACGCCTCGGCGAGTTTGCGTGCAGTTGTTTTATGACAACTTGTGCAAGTTACTGGACATCTGCATTCGATATCATTTCTCAGTGTTTTTCACACAAGAGTCGACAGCATAGTATTGATACAAAATAGTTCAGCATGCCTTGCGAGGCCCTCATTCTTAGCGCGCCTCAATAGTTCAATTATTCGGTTTCATTTTGAAATGTTACAAGATGAGGCTGAAGTTGGAAGCCGTCACGATTTTTTAGGGACTTCATTTATTCTAACCAACTCAGTTCCGTAATATCAATCGACCTTTTTTGGAAGATCCGACTCAGCGCACGCTTTACATAACATTTCCCGCCCACACTTCTGCTACCAGCAAGTATGTTGAATCATTGCTCTGAATGCTGAAGTCACAAGGTATGCATGCGTATACCACTCAGTTAAAGCGAATGTCATGAACGTCATGCGTAACCGCGCCGAGCTTGGTTGGCAACCTCTGCTCTAAGCGTCAGTTATCTGTTGTTTCTGGACCGGGGATAAGATGATGTTTGCAACTTCTGTTCCAGATGTCTCTGCCAGAGAGGCGGTCTTGCTGCCGTTGGAATGACAACTTCCTTTTCTTTCTTCATCTTCTATAGCGAAATGTGCATTCGTAATACATCGCTTTTTGTAGACTCACAGTTCAGTTTGTGCAGCAGTTGGCATTGGTATACTCTAGGTCAGGCCAGACGGCGAGGCTTGGACGAGCTGTCGTAATCGCTAATACAATCTGATACATGCGTAAATATATTGATGCATCGTGTCGCACGTATGGAAAGCCGATACGTGTTGCGTGTGCGTCAATGTGGACCCCGCCAGCCTGAAGAGGCCCGGCGCAAAGTGGCTCATCCTGTTGTGTGCCCCCCCCCCCCCCCCCCCCCCTTCAGCTTTCGTTTCGCCCATCTCACGGCCGAAGTGCGAGCAGCGCCAGTGCGAGGGTTGGATGGAACCGACGGCGCCCTTTCTCTTTGCGTAATCCGCGCGCTGCCTCGCGAGGGGGGGGGGGGGTGGGAGGCACTTCGAAGCCTCGTTTGCCTTTCGGGAATTATAACTGAGCGTGGTAGTCATACAAGTGCCATTGCCTTTCAAGAGATTAGATCAGCCAGAAAGGCCGTGTTTACACAGTGGAAGTTGAGTCGCGTGGCGGGAGCCGCCGCAAGGAAAATATTTCCCTATGCCCACACGGCTGTTTGCTCTGACGTTTGGTGGACGGCCCGATATGATTATTGAGATCGCTCCGATGCCGGGTTTGTGGCCGCAGCCCGTTCACTTCGTACGATAGAAAAATACACATTATGGAACCATTGCTAGAGGGGGATGGAGAAAAATATTTGCTTAAAATATGAAAAGGTCACTCAACACCTCGCTGAAATCTTTCACTGGGTCTGGCTGGACGAGCAGCTCACTGCATGTCCGTCGCGGTGCGTTGTGCCTAGTGCTTGTCTTTTAGTCTGTTCATAGCGAACCAGCCATGTAGTCTAGAGTTCGACGGAATACCAGCCGGTCAGGTAAATTAACTAGAAAAAAAGCAGGTCATTGACCATAGTCACAACAAAATGACGTTTCGAGATCTGTACGGATCTCGGAACGTCATTCTGTTTTGACATTCAGTGACCTGCTTCTTTTGTAACGAACGAGCCGTGTGCCCACTCGCGAACAAATGCAGTAAGTGGAAAAGCGTGTGGTATTCGAAAGTCAACTGCTTAGCGTGAATGCAGGAAGGACGACGGGGTAATAATGAGGAAACAAAGAAAGTGAAAGAAAAGAGGAAAGGGAGAGGGGATGCGAAGAAAGGCTAGGAGGTTAACCAGAGGTAGTTCCGGTTGGCTACCCTGCACGAGGGGAAGGAGAAGGGGGATAAAAAGAGTAGGAAGGGTAGAGAGGAAAAGACAATCACAAACCGCGTACGCTGTAGAGCGGTAGGGGGTGGCCTTAAACTATATCGTGAAGCCCCGTAGACCGCAGGAATCTTGGTAGCACAAATAAGGCCTACTAGGTGGATTTTCTTTGAGAGAACGGGCCTAGAGCTTTCAGTTATGATAGTGGGCGATTGTCCAATTGGTCGATCGCTATGGACATCACTTGCCTGTCGGCACTGTAGCGCGGGCAGATGCAAATGTGTGTTAGCGTCTCTTCATAGCTGCCTGTGTCGCAAGTGAGGCTCTTGGCCATTCCAATAAGAAAGACATAAGAGTCGGTAAATGCTACGCCTAGCCACAGAAGGTTCAGCATGGTCTGGTCACGTCGTGATAACCCAGGTGGTAGATAAATCAGTATATACGGAGACAACGAGCGCAAACGGCTCATGGCGTAAACGTTCGACGGGCACTTCCTCGAAGGTGCCTCGGCATCAGCATTGAGTTTTCCTAGCCATTAGGTCGAAAAAGCGTCACATTAATAAACCAGCAGATTGTTTCATACTAATTATCTTATTCTAAGCTGACATTTCCTCTGTGCATAGTGTTTTGTGACGGTACTCCCGTATACGCGTGCTTGCCTGGAGGTATTTCTTTACTTTTCGCCATCATTTCGAAGCAGTTGCCTGTGAGGCGCATACCCAGTGCAGTTGACGGTATTTGAGAAAAGTAAAGGGAAAGAAAGTGCTAAAATGGCGACCAGACCTTTAACTTTAAACTTGGACAACTTCGTCATCAGGACCAGAGGCATTCCGCGTTCTACTTGAGGCAGGATTCCTAACGGTTTCTGCAGGCGGACGGAGTCAAGCGCGAAGCGTGAAGGTAGGTAACGTACCGAAAATCCACGAAGTTTTTGCTATTCTTGCTGGAGTTTCGACGAAGAACGATACGCGCTCTTCCTTTGTGCAGCCTGAATTTCTATGCGATGCAAGACAAAGCGGTTCCAAAGCCCTCGCGTGCTCTGAGTGTATACATACGTACGCTTGGCTGCTGTCGGAACTAGGCGTTCCCGTGTATTCGAGAGCGGACACACTTTAATTTGCATATTCGAGCAGAGCCGTCGAAGCGGCGTGGTGCTTCTTTGTGTGCGTAGCTCTATTGGCCTGTCGTAGGTCCAGGCAGTTTCCATAGCATTCACTGTAGCGTTAAGCTTTGCGTGGAATATTTTCACCGTGTTCTGGAGGCGTCTGCTCCGAGTGCTTCGTAAAAAAGAAAACCTTTATTGTAGTAGCCCGATTTTTACTCGTAAATAGTTTGGATGGTTATCGGCGTTCTCGAAAAGTTTCGGCACATGCTAATGTCGCGTCTACGTATATTGCGGTGTTGCACGAAGATAAACCAGGGACCAGAGCACGGCACCTATCGTCCTAACAATACTGCGCGCCTGTGTCTTCAGCTGTTTAAGCGTAACTAGGCTAGCCTACACAAGTTTAAAGGGAGACGAAATAAAACACAAACTATTTAGACTGATCAAGCGCTCTTTCACAACTGTATTATTGCTGATTTTGAGCTACTAAGTTGATTATTAAGAGAGAAAAAGGTGAAAAGGACAATTTTTTGTTTCTTTTTTTTTTGTCATTTTGTGCGGAGACCTAAGCGTTAGTGCTTCGGCGTGACGTCATGGAATTTAAGGTAGCTTTTGGTATTTACAGCCCGCGACAACCTAACAATCCCAGACGAGCACCGCCCACCATAACGCTGTGAAACTGCTCTTCACCTCCCGAGAGACAGCTGAGCCAGCCGGAATCTGCTCAGAGCTTAGTGATTTTGCTCTGCTAATGTAAATGCCGGGCTAATAGGAACGTAAAAGCTCGTTGTTTTAAACGAAAACATAATGGACATAAAATGAAAGAGGACAGAGGTATGTCCGCTCGTATGAAATAATACAATATAACTCTCGCCAATGCATTAAAGTAGTGTGAACCGCCATGCGTGTCTGTTCCAATCTTTCTATCGCGAACTTGCTATGTTTTGTTCTACTACGGGTTCCGCAGAAGACCACCAGGCAACGTAGACTCTGGCGCTTTAGGCGGACGTATACTCGCCTATAGACAAAACGCAAAGTAATTTTCCCCATCTTGATATCTTTCAAAACGCGTTCTCTCCTTTAAGAAGCTTCGCACTTTTTCTTGAACTTTCTTTCAAGCTGGACTTCTCTCCTCTCCTCTGTTTCTCTCTCCTTTCGTATATGTGACGTGACGGGTAAGGCACAAAACCTTGCTGTGATTTGCATCTGCTATGTCCCAGAAACTTTTGTTCGCTCTCCGGACGCGAGACAGAACAAAAAAAGAGGTTGCAGTGGCCATTTCGAGTTTTTCTTTCCTACAGCGTTTTGTTCTTTAAACGAAGGCGGCAACAGTGACAATCCACCGTCATCATTAACCGTAAGGCGTGACAACGCTCCATTACGCTTGCAAGCGAGAGCTGTTTTTGCCTTTTGACCCCTGTTTCGTGATGCGACTGTAAATGTGCGCCAGGTGAATTCTCGCTAAAGCCGTTTCACCGATCGCTTGCCCCGCTTCTTGGCGGGTCATAACCATAGACCTCGCGTAGTGCATTTTCGCCATCGAAGCGGATGGTTTGTTTGTGTCCCCGCTTCCGTTGCGCCACCTTCGGCTGGAAAGATAAGGGACCGCTAGGCGAGTGGCCGAAGCCTTTAGTTTCATTATTCATGCCCTTCCCGGCCACGTTGTATACTCCCTCGACGCGCATGGCTCGACAGTCCCGTCGGAACTAGGTGGTTCCGCTTCTTTTGTGACCTTCCCTTCACGTTTTTTTGTTTTTTCGTTCGTTGTATTTGTGATCTCGCGTGCGCGTCGCGCGGCCCGCAGCAAACATTGCAGCGGTGCATGGGGGGGGGGGGGGGGGGAGGTGCGTGCGCTGTAGCTGGCGTGACGGGGTGGAGGGAGGAAGGAGAGGAGGGGGGAGGGGACATTGTCGTGATGGGCGACCTCCGTGTCGTTGACTGCGCAGGCGCGTGTCGCATGCGCTAGCGCTCGTTCGTGTCGTTCCTCACTTCGCTTATTTATTCCGGCGACATCTCACTTATGGTCGCGCTGTCTCCGTGTAAGTTTTACCAGGAGCGCCAGTCGCTGAAGGCGAAGGAAAGCGTATATATTATTCGACAAATTCCGGATTAGAAATTATCGCAACGTGAAACCGGAATCTTTCTTGTTCTTGTCGGAGGCGACCGAACGCTGGAAGATGAGTCAAACCCGCGACCTGAGCATGATGGCTACTATGCGCCCTTAACATCACGGGATTCGCTTGAAGACTCCGTGGTTTCGCCTTATTTTCGTGCAAGCGACATGCAGCGACTCTGTGGAACGCGGCAGCTGCGAATGAAAGAACGCGATGTCGGTGGATTCCGTTTGGCGGTTCCTGATCCTGTGCCTGAGAGAGCACTAAACTACGAGCAGCACAGGCGTATGTTTAAGTGCTTTGCATTGTACACTCCTCAAAGTTTGTGTCCGCATGTACGGTTGCTTGTGTTTCCTAGCTTGTAAATGGCGCAGTGCATAAAAATAAGTATTATTAACGTTGTCACGTGTGCGGTGCAGCAACATTAGCAGTGCATGACTTTACGCCTTGTATAGGATGAAAAAATTTGGAATTTCACGCGTCGCATTTAATTGAATAACATTTAATGAACTGCTTCACCAAAGCTTCGTTGCACATAAGTGCCAACGTGTTCGTTGTATCTGCATATTTTGCTTTTAATAATCTGGATGAAATCTTGCCTTTCCTCATGTTATCGTTTCATATTTTTTCTTAGTTTGTCCACGAAGTTGCTGCGATGGATCGCCAGCTTGCTTAGTCATTCATTTTATGACAATACGGAAAAAGTGAAAGGGTAAAATAAGTGACGTTGTATAAAAAAAAAAAGAGTCTCTTTTCGTGATGCCGATGTTTTTCCACCTTGAAGCATGTTCAAGCATCTCCTCCGCTATATATGAAGCACCGTTCAAAATCAGTGATCTTTGAAGGCATACAATCTTGCTGTCCACACGGCGTGTTTGCAGCCCGTTCGACTACTATTTCGCAGTAGCTTAGCAAATGGATGACAATGGTAGTCCGACGAATCGTATTCCTGCAAATCCGTGTGCCACGTGCTCCCTTACCGAAATTCTCACGCCCCTGCACAGGGGTCGTTCTCTTCAACTGAAACAGCACGCCTTCGCACAGTGGGTATAGTGCGCTTGGCGTATAGCACCACACCGCTGTAATTCGACGGCGTCTGCACGAACAGTTCCGTGTGCGTGCCTCGTCTCGAAAGTTCTCCCGCAGCGTTTCCTTTGCAGCGCCTTTGCCGAGTGCCGACCGATCGATCTTTCGATGCAAAGTCGGAACGTGCGTCGGATTTCAACACAGCTCGTCGGTCGCCTGTAGTGCCCGGAGGCACGAGGCTCAAGTTCTCCGCCCACACATGCTTAAGACATGCGTTCGGTTGCGAAACGATGCCGCCTTGTTCATATGAATGGCCTTGCGAGCGTAGGCTGTACGTGTGAATACTTGCCGGCAAATTAGAGGCGGATCTGGTTGTCTGGCATTCTGCTTTGCCTTTCAGATCTGTAGGTGCGCCTCCCTGAGGCGTAGCAAAGAAAGTGACTGGGCCGGTCTCCTATCGCTGCGAGCATAGTGAGATGCTCCGAACGTTCTCGCATAGGAAATGTCTGATATCACCGCCAAAGTAACCAGACAACTAGATCTGGGACGCACTTCGCCTCGCCAATACCGGAAGTGTGACGTAATACTGCGGCACCGTTACGAGGTGCCGTCGCGCGGTGTAGACGCAAATTGGCCGCCGTTGCGCTGCGATGGGAGTGTTATAGCTTCTTTACTCACCGAACGTCCTGAAACAAAGGAACAGGAAGGCCCTTATGGGAGCACACGAAGGAACACGTGGTAGAAAGCGAGAGCTGAACGGCACTTAGTCCGAAGAACAAAAAGGAGGTAATTCTACGGGATGTCATTGGAATATGTTCGTTCTCCTTCATTCACTGCTAAACGGTGAGCTCGAACTGTTAAGCTCGTGCAACGTTAATGATCTCACCCTCATTTTGTCTCCGAAAGGAAGAATGACTAAATGAAGGTAATTTTGCTCAGTCCGTGTTTCCGTACTTAGAAACGCCACCGTAATCAGCAGCTACCTTCGAGAGAAGCCTTGCTTAGGCGAGGAGTTCTGGGACTTCGCAGACCTTTTGATGGCGGTCTGGGTGTTGAAATATCATGGTGCCTCAACATAACTGAAGTCAAGGCCTATACGCGCTCTTTCAAGGCGCGCCATCCTATGCGTCTACTGCTGGTTCATGGACCGTGACAATGTCAAGGATCTGAACTGTGCCTCATTTAAAGCGTGTGTAGCATTCCTGCGGAATAGAGGCCCCAATGCGGCTGTATAAATAGCTTTTGTGTTGATGGAAGTTGTGCGTGCACTCGTGCGCGTGTGTGCATATGTTTGCGCGCGTATGTGCGTGTGTAACTGACCCAATTTCTTTCCTTTGATTCGATCTCAGACATGAAAAGCCTGTCGCTATGCTAACCTCAGCATGTAGCAATAAACTTTCTCTCTCTCTCTCTCTACTGCTGGTGCGGTGGCGTGCCCCGATGTAATCGCTGGTCAATGCCCTCTTACGAGACCATTACCTAGTTGACCTGGGGCACGGAAGTGGTGGCTGCAGGTAACGGCTCCCGGAAAGAGAAACGGCAGCGTCCACCCATGAGTATGTTGTATAGTCGCCGCTGTTCGTCGGCCGCTTCCCATACTTCACCCGGCCGACCGAATTTCCGGTGGGAAATGCCTTGTCCGGGCTCACGTCGATTGTGTACACATATACGCGTGCCACCGCAGAGTCGTGCCAGCCTGTCGTTAGCCTCTAGCAACGCTATATAGACAAGCGCGGCGTCCGTTTGGCAAACAACGCTCTCTCGGCCCCTGGCTTCGCCTACGCACAGCGCTTGTTCCTTTCGGTAAAGAAGCTGTCGAATCCCGCCTGCTCATTCGTTATTTCATTTCTGTTTTTTTCGAGTGAGACCCGTGGACTCTCGTCACGCAAGACCCGATTGATCTGCCGACTTTGAGCGTTCGTTCACTGCGCTTTCTAGTTGCGACTGTGGCTCTTTGTATGTGCTTGTGTTGTGCTTTCTGGTAAGGTGATCATGAAGATCTGTTAACTCTCGCAAGCGGCCGCGGTTTCTTGTACGACTGCTTGTTTCTGTATCCTTGAAAAGATTTTTCCCTAATAGTTCTGGCAACCAAGGCAGCAACGGACTAAAACTTTATGGTTGAGAAAATTTTTAAGCTGTGAACTATAGTCAGGTGTGATTTCAAGGGTTAAAAAAGAAATTCCCGCAACGTCTCCCAAATTGATCAGACTAAAATTGGGAGTATAGGAACGAAGAAATCTTCTTGAAGAACATGGTAAGCTTAATGCATATATCCGCGAGCGCTTACGTTTTTCTCTGACGCTAGCCTTTAAGCCGCGCAGAAAGCTTTCTCCCCTTTACGTTAGACTAGCCAAGTTGGCCTTTGCGTGTTAGTTGGGCTCATACTACAGTCTTCTACCAGCGAGCCACACAGCGAACCACACTTCCCTTTTTCTTGGGCTCCCTTCGCGGTCGTCTTCGTTATGTTCCGCACCTCTGCATTTAAATTTGCTGAAAGGATAAAGTATACGGCCGTCGGCGTCCTCGCGGCCTCTCATTCGAGCGCTAAAAGCAGCAGCTATAAAGCTGTGTTTGAAAACGGACGTTTACTTAGGTCTTACTATCGCCGGCGTTGACTTGGAAAAGCGCACGTGTTTGCTGTGAAGGTTGCATCTGGTAGAGTTTTATTTCTTCTCTAACGGAAGCCTCGTAACCTAGGGTTCTTTCCGTTCTGGCTGGCGAGTCGTATCCCTTTTCAACACACGCACGAACGGGAGATTAACAGAAGAGGCATTGTGCTCCGCTGCGTCATTTCGGGCTGCTCGTGGCGTACGGCGCCGCGAATTTGTCACTCCTGATGCTGCTCGGATTGTGACGTAATTCGCGTCGACCGCGGTAGTCATGCCCCTCTTCCGTCTCCACCACTCCGTCGTCGTCGTTTCGCCGTTGTTCATGGTTCCGTCGTTCTTCGTATCTCGGCACGCGCGCGTCTCCGCCGCCAACGCGCAGATGTTTCCGCCCCGGGGGTTCGTCCACATGGTCGGCTCGTGACAGCTCACTTTTCTCGACTGCCGTGCCTAAGGCGCGTCTTTGCTTCCTGCTTTTATGGATCGTGGCGTGGCTTGAAAAGGCATATCGCTCCGGCGACGTCCTGTCGGGCCAAGCGCTCGCCGCCTCGTCTCTCCGCGTCGGTTCCCTGTAGCTTTCTATTTCTGCAGGCGCGGTATCTTCCGTCTCGGCGACTAGCCGCGTGACCGTTGCTCTGTTGTCGCAGTTGACGCATACGCACAGCTGGCAATGGAGAAATCGTAGGTGGGGTGAATGCATTTTTTTTTCTATTGTCCCGCAATGTGATGCGGGCGCGTTGCTAAGAGTGAAGGAGCACTTCACACATGGCACCTGCATGAAAGCGACGAGAGGGTTCCGAGTTGGACATCTCCTCATGAGCTCCCGTAAATTTTAGCGGCTTACATTGAACGAGCATCCAGTCGGCATTCATGTGCCTGACTAGTACACACTCCGGTCTAGTCTACGTTGGGACTAGCGGCGTTACGACATGCGTGTGAAGGCACTCGCGTGCCGGGTCTGTGGAGCGCAACCAACAACTGTGAAATGGAAGCTGTTCTCGCGCTATCGGTCCACCAAAAACGAGTATTTAGCTACATTTACATACTTCCTGCTAAGCTAAGCTTGTCGATCCGAAATCTGGTGGTCGGATTCGCTTCTAAACATTAGCGTGCAGGGCCGAGAGAAAGTATAGGAGCGGGTTGTGTCGGGTCGACTGAAGGGCTGTGCTGACGTGCTCAACCCGCTTGGTCAAGTGCATGTAAACGCAGTCCGGCCGGTCTGGGTCGGCCCGGCTCATGACTAGACCCGCTTGCACGTCGTGTTTCTGTAAACGATGCTCATGCATGCGTTGTCGGATAAGGCTGACTTAGTATAACCTGTTTTGTTCGGCCCTTTCGAGTCAGGTCAAGCCTATTTAAAGAAGCTGTGTCACCGTCAACTTATCTTCGTTCCTTTTTATTAATTCTTTCTCTCTCTCTCTCTCTCATTGCAATGTCACCATCGCTACCGCTACTTAGCGACGATCGTTGCTGGATATGGCCGCGGCTTCGGCGCTCAGCTATTGCCGCCGAAGGCGTAAGATTGTCCCTACATGACATCTGTGTTTGACTTTGATCAGAATCTCTGTTCTTATAGCTGCAGCATACAAGGAAGCGCACATAAAGTCGGATTTCTTCCTTGGATTCACTTCGCGTTGTTAGGATCGGCCTACAGGGGTACTGCTGCAGGTGCGTCGACCGATCCGGGATGGTGGCGCCCTTCAGAGAACTAGCGAGGACAGCGCTAACCAACCGTGAACTTCCTTTGGAGAACTTGACTACGGCGGCGTTCATCCACCAAGCGCCTCGTTCGGAGAACAGGAGAAAGGCAGCTCTGGAATTTAGAGGCGCCGGCTGGGGTCGGGCTTGACCAGCTGGCTACGGGGACGCAGGACAATGGCCACCACGACGACTGCGCTGCAAAGGTCGTCTGCCCGCGGAGTTGGCACTGAAACCTGTGTGTGCGTGCGTGTGTTTGTAAAACATCCCGCAGAGAGGCGGCCTGTTTACGGTGACGTCGAACGTGCTGCCTCACCTAGAGATCTAGGGAACACGGAGTGGATAAAACGAGCTGTTGTCGGCGGCTAGAGTGTGCTCGTTGTCGTGCTCGAAATGTACTCGTGAGCTATGTGCTCGTTTGCTGTATGCTTCGTCTTGCGGGCTCCATTTGGGAGTCACGCTAGACTGTCGATGTATGTCTTGTTTAAACTGTAAATAATGTAAATAAACCCTGCTCACCTAGTTCCTCCCAAGTTCTTCTCTACGACCTTCAACTCCTTCAAATGGTGGCAGCGGCGAGGTCGTCCGACAACTCCTACAACTGGTTGACAGCAGTGGGATCGTCCGACGACTCTAATAGCGTTGTTGATTGCAATCATTTTGACTGAGACTATTCTATCCTCTTTTTTTCTTCTGCCCGTGCTGTAGTCACATTGAAGTTCAGAACCATAAATCGGCAGTTGGCATGGCACAAGCAGAAAGACGGTTTTTCTAGCGTTTAGGGACTCTTAGTACGAGTATAGTTGCATGTATACTCGGACGGTGCGATATTTGTCATAACATTCGGTCAATTTTTCTCTTCAATGTTGCTTCTCCGCTGCCCCTGCATGCACTAAGTGCGTACTTGTATCTGTAACGAACGCAAAGACGAAGTATCAATAACTCGGCAGACGCGACTTTATAAATTCACAGTGGATCTGTTGAAAACACTTCTCGTTTGCGTTGCTGCGGGACCGCCAACTTTTCTGCGAACCGGAAATTCCCGTTTGCCTCTATTTATGCATAACGGAAGGCCTTTTTCGCGTATACGCACAGCATATGCGTTAAGCTATTCATTGATCCCGAGGCTTAGCGCCAACACGATGGTCGCATGAAAGAGAACTAAATGAGTGAGTGCAAAGTCATGTTCTCGAAATTGTGCGCCTCTACATTATGGGGCCGCTTTCCTGCGTTAGCGACAGAGAATGCGACAGTTAGGCTCAACGGCGTTCTTTTCGCTACAGCGTGCATATATAACCTAAGCAGTCTTTAAATCGATGCGTTCGTTTTTTTTTTTCCTTCTCCACTTCATTCAAAAGAGCGCTGTCGTCCCGAAATGCGCAGGAAGTAACGGGCACCCACGCCTTGAGCGAGCTGTTTGTCGTGCGTGTTACGTTGAAGGATATATCGACGCTAAAGCTTGAATAGCTTCTGAATGGCCGCTCACAAAAAAAAGGACCGTGTGCTCTACTTTTAGTAGCATATGCGGAGTTCTTTTCAGGACCTGTGACCCGTAAAGGACGCACCCATAGCTTGAGGTTCATATTGGAGCCCATACATAAGGAGGCGTGGCTGGCAAAGTGAAAAATCTTGCCACTAAGGCGAATGACCATATACAGTGACTGTTTTCTTTGTTACTGTTCTTCCGGTTTTTTATTATGTGGTCGCGCTTCCTATGATACTCTAATGTTGAGCGCAGAGATAAACACGAAGAAAGCAAGCAACTTGCAAGGAATGAACATAAAGTTCTGTTTTATTTGTTGCACTACAAGTTTAGAGGTCCTAGCGACATAAAAAAAAAATACGTAAACAGTCCTAGCGACATAAAAGACCATCGTCGTTTCATACTTGGAAGCAGCCTTACTGCGTGAATATACGAAGACTATATAAGGGAACGTCGGCCTGCGTTCGCGGTAAAAATGCCTTTGCGTGCGCTCGTTTCAGCCACTCCGTGTGCGCGCAGCTACGTTAAAATCAATGCAGGCTGTCGGTGAAGGCGTACCCTGTGGTGCCGTGCATTCAGGCGCCACGCTAATATAGTGCAACATAGCGTAGGGTTTGGCCTGGAAGTAGTCGCAGCAAATAAAGCGTGTTTCATTTTGTGCCGCAAGCCTTGCATCACATGTTTTCTTGTTTTGATTGCCTTTGTTGTAGCTCTATACTGAGGCTACCGGGCCGGTTCCCGACCTGCTGACCATGGTCATTTGCGACTAATAGGGGACATGCTTCGTACTTGGAGAAAATAGCTTCTAGGGCCGTGTCTGGAACTCTCCTTTTAGCAACCCCCTCCAATTGGGGCACGTACGACCCATCCGCTGAATTTTTATCAGCTATTCGAAGCGTCAAGTATAAAGAAAGCATTAGCGTTGAGAAGGAGCAAGCGGCTGGAGGAGGGAGGAGTGAGAAAGGAAATCTACAGACATGGAGGGTGCCGGTGGTCCGCCAGATCTCGCCGCTTTCGGCTATGTAGCCTTGGCGCCGCAAATTATTCGAAATGCTTCGCATTGCGGCGTTGTCGAGTGGCCCTTAATTACGCTTCGCCCTTTCCCCTTGTCCTTCCTGCCTTTCTCAGCCGGGAGTTTTCCTTCTGAGTTTTTACTTTGCGAAGCGTCTGGCTCAAGCTGGCCGCCCTTTCGAGTAGCCCGTGGCCCCACACGCAATCTCCTCCCGGCATTGCTCGGTACCTCGCTTGAGCACAACGGCACTTGTAAGCCCACTTGCAATCTAGTCTCTAAACCGGAATGTGCGCAGCCATGGCTTTCATCTGTTTTTACTTGGTTTTAATTAAGGTGGTTATTATTTCTTAGGTGGCCAAATTACCGGCTGCTTTATGCGCATTATTCACTGTTTTCGCTTACGTGGCTGTGGCCTACATTCCTTCGCTCAAGCTATTGGCGTTGTTTTCTTTTGCTTAGTCAAAACGTGCAATCTCGAGCCCGAATGCGCGGATTACCTCCCCCCCCCTCCAGCCCCCTCCCCCTCCCCACCTTTGTCTCCATCACTTATTTTAGCAATTGGCAATGATGTGCGCAATCTATTTGTCGCTATATTGCGGCGCATGTATATCTAGCTCGCCGAGTCGCGGGATGGATTTCCCACCAGTTCGTTTTGTTTAACTTCACTGCATTTAGTAAGTGCCCGGAATACAAAAGCTACCCACGTGTGCTTTCGGTGCGTTTCGGTCTACTTCTGGGCTCGTAGTCGCGTGCAGTTGCAAGTAATACTGCCAGGAGGAGGAAAGCAAGGAAGGAAAGGTAGAGAGGGCAACCAGACGCACGTCAGGTTTGCTACCCTACACAAGGGGAGGAGATTAAGGGAAGAAAAGAAAGGAGATGGAGGTACTATTGGTGTGAATACTTACGGATGTCCATAACTTCACTCCTATAATCGGTCACTGCAGAGGCCAGTCGCTTTCATGAAAGGTAGCAGTGCCCGCGTCCCTTTGTAAGCCTGCAACGCGTGGGGCCATGGTCCGAGAATCTGTCTCTGAAACTGGCCTGCTATCTAATCGGTTTAAAATCCTCCAAAGAACGTCGCGTTCGTTGTCATAGAGAGCGCAAAAAGCACAACACGTGCACGATCGCCTCTTCATAGTTGCACGCCAAATTCTTTTCCTTGCCTATGCCCCCAGTTTTGCTCCCATCAACTGGAGTAAAACATGGCCACCGCCCGGACGCTCGCGGCCCCACCTCCTGCCGCGAAAGAAGCAACAGGTTTCCGCTTGCAGAAATTGCGCGGGAAACAAAATCGGTGACTGCGTGGCGACACACGCGGGGAGTGAGTGCGGTGCACGAGAAGCAGGAAGAAAGACGCTCCCATGAAGCTTTATGGAGAAAGAAAGCAGGAAAGTGGAAACTTCATGAGGCTCCGGACTCGTGGTTGCGGATCGATTCCGGCCGTGCCAGCTACCTGCACCCATCCAACGTATGCCACGGCTCTGCTCTTGTTCCGCTCCCTTTCTTTCGCTGTGTTTTTCAAGGACACGCGCTCGGCTCTGTGGGCTGATACCTACACTCGACTCAATAAATCAACCTGCCGGCACCAGCCCGCACCTGCTGCTGCCGCCGCCTCGGTCGCAGTGTAGTGCGTTTTTCGTGCGCCGGCTTCCCCGTCTTCTTGATCCGCTGGTTGCTTCCCGTTCCCTCGGTTCACGTGACAGCCTTGCTCTTTCCTCGGCTTCTGGTCTGGATAGCCTGCAGTAGTATACATACGGTTAGCCCCCGGTGTCAAGGGCGGCACGTGGTAGAGTGGGCGTAGTGCCTGGCTTCTATCTGTCCGGGCTTCGCTTTTGGCGCGTTGCTTCTCTTGGTGCCGCGTCTGCGCGAGGAGGGGGCCCCCGACTGCCCTCCCCCCGACGTGGCGGGTTTTGGCGGGAAGGCGTCTTGGCGCGAAGAGGGGTGGGGCGCGCGGTGCTAGCAGGGAAGGGCAGGAATGGGAGAGAGTTTGTCGTGGCACTCTTCTGCTCCGGTTGCACCATATATGTGCTGCGCGGCCTTGAACCTAGCGTTCGCCGCTCAGTTCCCCCGTGTACCTGCCATCGTCGTGGCTCCTTTTCTAGCGAAAGCTCTCTCTCTCTCTCTCTCTCTCTCTCTCTCTCTCTCATCATCGTTGTCGTCGGGTTCGTTCACGCGCGTTCCCGCCACTCGCATGTCTTTCTCAACCGTTCCGTGCACCTGTGCTTGGTCGTCGCTGCCTCTTTTCAGTCGCACTCACCGTGGTTGCTGTGGTGTTAGGCTACGTAACACGAGGTCGCGGGATCTAATCCCGGCCACGGCGGCCACATTTCAACGGCCGGGCGAAATGCGAAAACACCCGTGTGCTTATTAGGTTTAGGTGCACGTTAAAGAACCCCAGGTGATCCAAATTTCCAGTCCCCCGCTACGGCATGCCTCGTAATCAGATCTTGGTTACGGCACGTAAAACCCTATAAGTTTTTTTTTTTTCCTTTCGGCCACGGTGCCAAGCGACGCTTGACGTTTTCTTCACCTCCTCACTTCTCGCATTCACCGATTTTCCGTGCCCGTGCCGAGATGGCACGGCTTCGTGGGATGTGGGAATTCGCTTTGGAATTACCAGAAACAAAACAACCACTTTGGGCTGCATAATAAGCGTAAATTCCCTCGGGCCAGTATTGTGTAGAGTTAACAAAAGAAAGTTTCGTCATGTAAAACGTTGGCTTTGGGCTATAGGTCTTCAATGTTGTAAAATGAGCGAGTCGCGAAAATGCTCTCCACATTTATTGAGCTATAACTTCTTTTTTTCAGGAATTGAGAGCTGCGTCTCTCAAGGCCAAGGTTGATTTACTTCAAAGCAATCTTTGCGGCTCATGTAAAATTTTCGCTTCAAATGAAACAATAGGCTGGCGCCCCCTAAGTTTGTCCTTATCTGGACACAGCCTACTGCGTCTGATTTTAACACCACTTCCTGTTATCTGATGTTCTTGTTTTTCATTGGGCTAGTCTTCGTATTTTTCGTCCTGCAATATATATATATATATATATATATAAAATGTCTTTTTTTTATTTCTCATATGTGCTGCGCGTGCTCGGTACAGTCGCAGCGGCATTGTGTCCGGTGTGCCAGCCAGCCGCGAGTCCTGGGTCGTGGGAACGAACCCCTTACGAGAGTTCGCCGCTGGATACGGCGCGCGTCTGACCAAAGGCTCAGGGCCTGCCTCGTTATCGCTCCCCTCCGGTTGCCGTCTCACGCTCGCACCACCACGTTACGACACGTGCGCGCACCACACGGCCGCAACCAACGAGGAGCGTCCCGCCGATAGGTAACTCACTCGACCGCCCCGCCGCCGACAAGTGCCGCTTTGCGCAGTACGAAAGAGGTAGCAGCCCCACCGCGGTCTTTCGGCTGAGTTGCCGGCGCGGCGGGGCGCGGAAATGTCGGGCGCCGACCCGGGCTTCGGGGCAGGTGCGTGAGTGCGTCGGCCCATTAGGGCTTTGCTGTCTACGGCGGCATTTCCGGCGTGCCTGAGCAGCGCCGCCTCACTCTCCAATACTGTGGTGTGGGTTATTGCATTATGCGCGGCAATACAGATTTCACTGAGACTTTCACTGTACCAACGCCTCCGCAAATTATGCCAGTAGTATTCCTTTGGGGGCTGAAGAGCAGCAGCTGTGGTAAGGAGCTTATGTAGTGCTTGCGCCAGCAAAACTCCGCTTTCTTTAGGGACAACAGTAACATTCAATTTCGTTATTCTTTTTCATTCGTTTGAGGTGTTTAGTAGGCCTAAATTTGATCTATATTCTAAGGACTACTAAGTGTGCTGCTGTGCTGACGGCCGTTGTTCATCACGCCGCTATTCTTGTCGTCATCACTACCCTGCATATCTCTTTTGCTCCTCTCACTCCTAAGTACAGCAGAGTAGCCGCTTAGAGCGCATAATCTCAGAGCAAGCTCTCTGCTTGTTTTAAATGAAATCCTTCATCATACCTATGTATGGTTCCGATAACTGAGAAAGAATAGCCGGCACCTACGATCCCACTTTCCAATTGTATACTACTACTACTGCTACTGCTACTGATGATGATGATGATGATGATGATGATGATGATGACGACGACAACGCAAAACCAGTTACCGTGCCTTAGGTGGCTCTCAAGAGAATACTTCAATACAAGAGAATAGGGTCCAGTGACACGTCTATGAGAATAAATGTGTGCGTGCGAGAACAAAACAGCGGGCTGCATTGCAGCCCGCTGTTTCGGCGAGATAAGCGATGCAATCTCGAGAAGCTATCCCATCCAATGTTGTGGCGATATGTGCCCGAGGGCAGCGGACATTCATTTAGCGCGTATATTTGAAGCAAATAGATTGAATTAAGGGCGACATATGATAGTCTTTAATGAAGGCTATAAAAGCATTAATGGAACGGTGTTATTCTTCGAAACAAGCGTTCCGAGACATTATCGCACGCGCCCAGAACCTTTCTTTGAAGCCCTGCTCAACTGAAACAAATAAAACTGATATATAGTTGCATCCCAATTTTTGAGATATACGGCATGCTGTCTGCATCAAGACAGGCAGCTCATTTGGGCCTCTCTTCAGTGTCGCAATTATTCCTAGGAGCGTGTGCACGCCATTTCAACTACGGTTTGGAGTGCAACGACCCCGTTGCGTAAGACCTCCCCAGCGCCCCGAGAGCGCGGAGAGAAAGAAGCTGGTTGGCCAGCCTCAGTGCGCCGTCTTAGGTGCATTCCTCCGTGCACCGAGGCGCCGCACAGGCAAGGTCAGCCGCTACTAACGCACCTTGTGTCGAGTTGCTGTGCACCTTTCCATGCGTTGCTATGGCATAGCCACGATTCACGCGGACATTTCAATCTTGGTCATTTCCAAAAGTTTTTGTTCATCTCTACGTGGACACCCCCGTAATTGAGGCAAGTTTGCGCCCTTGAGCGCGTGAAATTCTGATGGATGCTCAGGCTGTCTGTCTGGCCATACGCCTAGCATGCTATTCCTCATGGCGAAGGTGACATAGAATGACGCAGTCATACATAGTAGGCACACAGCATGCGCAAGCACGTAGACAACCTAAATGCTTGGTCGAGGCCACCGCCTCTAAGTTAACGAACACGTTGAAAGGGTCGTCCGAGCACTGTATAGCAAGGATTTTATTTCAGGTTTCGTTGCCTAAAATTGCAGGCTACAGCTTTATAATAGAGCTTGTTTCTTTTTCTTAAATAGAGTGTGCTTAGAAAATGAGCATCACTTTAGGGGTTGTTCTGACACAGAATCCCCGCCTAGCCCTCCGGCTATATGCCCCTGCTCCCTATATGAATGAAGACGCTCTGGCTTCTGTGTAATGCTGTCGTCCTTTCGTTCAGCTTTCCCGTCTGCAACGAGGCTATAGCCTCTCGTTGCTCCCCTTACCGATCGGCTTGCCGGGCCGCCGAAGAGGCCTCGCGGATGCGGCTCTTTAAACGGCTCATTTCCGCAGACGCGGGCGACCCGTGCATGGGGCAGCAACGGCAGCCCTGTCACGCGGCCCGGTTCTCGCCGATGCTCGTTCGGCGGCTTCGCGTTGCGCGATGCCGGATCGGTTTCTGGCTCACGAGCTGCCGCTCACCGACTCCTGCGATGCTCTTTCACTCCAAGGGCCTTCCACCGTATGCAACCAACCCCACCTTCCCGCTACTCTTTCCAAAGCTCGTCAGGCGCTCACGACCATCGTTGGCTATATCTTTACCGCGTGACCACTTCTCGCCGTGAGACCCAAGATTTGTGTTCCTCCGCACTCTCTTCATGTTTAACGGTGGCCCGCTTCCGCGTTCGACGCTGTAATCTTTGTAAAGGAGTTGCTGCCAGGCTGGTTTTCGCGCTGCAGACGAGGTGCTGTGCGTGCGCTCGAGTGAGGGGACAAGTGCTGCCTTATAGTGGTCCCGCGTTTGCCGCGGAACCTGTTTGCGATGATTGCGCCCGATATCGTTCGTTTTCTTTTTCTGTGAGATGTCAGCCGCGTTGCGTTGCGCGTTTACTGGCGCACTGGGTTACGAGCTGTCCAAACTCAGCTCCTTTCCATGTGCTCGGGTTTGCGCTTATGTGCTCTCGCGCATCTGTGCTACGCAATGTGACGCACGCGGCGATACTCTGAAAGAGCTAGTTGATATTTACGTGGTAGAAATGTACTTGCGATTGTGGCCTAATGGTCAGGTCACCTGGGGGCTGGGCTGGTGACCGAGGTTTAAATTCGACTTACGCAATTCATGTTTTTTATGTGAGCTATTCGGCAAGATAGCAGCAGCATCCAGCAGCCACGTTCAGGAAAGTCCAGGAGGGTCAGCAAAGAAAGGTTCGCTTTAAAGGCCGTTTTATTGCGGGATAGATAGTGGGACTTCTACAGAAGTGGAGCGCTTGCATGCTAATAGCTATTCTGGATTAAACGTGCAAAGTGTTACGGCCTTGTCACGGCCAGTTTGTCGGTAATCGTATCCGCATACATGCGTACGGATATCAGTGTATCGAATGACCTCGCGGACTTGAATAAGGACAACGCCCAGCGGCACGGCTCTTCTTGCTTCTCCGCCCAAGCGGGTCGCGCATCCGTAGCCAGATGGCGTCACGGTTAGCGTGACTGAATTGGCAAGGCTTCCCTGCCGGGAGGGACACGACTGAGACCAGGAAACAGACGGACAAAGACAAGTAATAACAGTCCCCGACACAGTGCGGTGCATTGTTGAAGGGAACACGTGAACGTGGAGCATGCGTGTATACGCTCCCCTGACAAGTGCACAGTACAACCGCCCGGCTTTGCAGCGAATGACTTTTGGTTAATGGCGCTGACGCTTTTCTACATACTAGTGCAGTGCATTCACATGTCATCGGCGAGCGCTTGCAGTTAAGCCCCAGTCACAAGGAACATGTTACCAATGGATTTTCGGCGCCACCGGCGTCGTCAAGAACAATGCAACACTGGTGGGCAGCATTTGCTCGACCCCGAAATCTGCCCATGCCAGATCAGAACGCCGACGCCCGAAGAAGCTAGCAAAGCGTGAAAGCCAGCCTACTTTGCGGTCGCCGCTGCGTGACGTAGCCCGGCGCCAACGTCGGAAATCCGCCGAAAGCACGTTCCTGTGGTTGCATCTTTAGAGCGAGAGCAAAGTGAGAGCCGCACATGAGTGTTCCCATCAAGAGTACACTGCATGCACTAAGTCAGTCATAGCTTTGGCCCTTTAGCCGACCCCGGTGTGTTCTAATGTGCTGTCGTAAATCTGTAATCACCCACTGATTAACCTGAGTGAACCTCGTGACACCGCCGCATTTTTTCGCAAACTCTTTATAGGAATATACTGGGAAACCTTGGCTCAAGGTACACGCAGCGCCGGACAGGAACCGTCATATTTCACGAAATGGGGAGCTGATAAGAATGGGTTCCGCTCCGTCAGGCTTCCAAGATTGTTCTCGAATCACATGTGGCTTATCGACGCTTTGCTCTCGGCAGTGCTTGGCCTATTTGCTATTCTGTAAGCTTAGCATAACAACTTTGCCTCGTATATTCCTCGTCATTATCCCAATTTTCATACCTAGTGACCCTAAAGCGTTGTCAGAATAGTTCCCTATTCAAGATGGAGGGGACCCTATAGTTGTATCCCAGCTTCAGGTGCTCTGGTTGATTTTATGTATTGTCTGGCGCAGCCGCAAACGCTACCATTCGCTCTTTCAGATGTTCCCATTGCAGGATATGACACATGCGCAGAAATTAGGCAGCGGACTGTAATACCTGCCTGGAATGATTTGCGTCGTCGCTTGAACCTTCACGTGGATCATATCGTCACAACCTACTGAAGGGGGGGGGAGAGGGGGGCTTTCTGGAAGCTGTTTACTAGAATGCCAATGTATTTCGCAGCACATTTTCAGGGCCGATATCTTGAAAGTAGTCCTAGCCTTAGGGTTCCTGTAACGCAGACATGGTTTTTTTTATTGCTATGCTTCAATTTGGAAGTCTCAGTGTGGGTGCTAAAATAAATAATGAGAGCTAGCTAATTAGATAATTTCTATAATTGTTATTAGTAGCCTTTCAACAACAACAACAAAAATCAACGGAGATTTAGAGGCAAATGCGAGAAATTCTCTAGCGTTACATCGCACCGCTTTAAGTTCCCGGATCTATTATTTAAACCGCGTTCACCGCATTGCAAAGTTGTTCCACTCAACACACGTCCTGCCCCTTCGAGGAGCAAAGTGCAACTGACGGTGGTCCAAAGCATACCATCGTCAGTTCCACTTAAATGCAAACATTCAGGTACTTCTCTAAGCTCTGCTCTCCCGTACTTCCCAAGCATCAGACAGATACCTTTTTTCCACTTTGACCATTCCAAATGACACTCATAACGCATTAAAAAAAATAGCAAGAACGGCATTACGCAGAATGGTGCCGTAAGCGTCGACCTCGTCTGCCTAAAAAACATAACGGCTCCCGAAGGGACGTCGCGACTCGAACCGCGGAGAGTCGATGTAGAAGCTGTTGCGGATGGCGTTGCTTTCAACAAGCCCCCCCCCCCCCCCCCCCCCCCCCCCCGACTCCCTCGTTTGCCGCACGTGGGAACCGGGCGGCGTAATTTGCGGAAGGATTTTTTAGCCCTGATCAAGCCGTTCGCACAAATTGATCGCTGCGGCGCAGCTGCGAAATTGATCCGCGTTGAGGCCTCGTAGTTTTAATAAACGACCGAGGCGACTAGCGGGGATGTTTTGGGAGGTAGGGCTTCCCCTTGCGCTCACACCTGTCCAGATTAGCGGTCCAGGGTGTGCGACAGGCGTTTGCTTTTACACGTCCGCTTTTACATGTCGTGTTTCAGCGGAGGCGAAAAAATGAAACTTACCTTGAAAGCAGCGCAGTAGAGAGATGAAGAGGGATTTGCAGGCGCATGACAGGATCAACGTGATACGCGCTGATTGGGAAAATAATTAGCTCAGGTATGGTTAGTAATTATTAATTAATCGACGAATCGTCCACTGCATGTTAGTGGCAGACTCCGGCAGTGGTATAATAAAGGCGGGGAAGGTGCTTCGGAGATTTTACTAGATGGGCGCGTGCTTTTGAACACCACCTGCTCTCTATATATTCCTGCATTACAACGCGCCGTGACGCTGCCAAAAGCACTGTAGGAGTACGTGACGGTGGCCAATGAGCTGTGCCGTCATCCCTACACTTAATACGGCAGAAGAGCGAAGGTGGCAAGCTGAGCGGCGGCTGCGGCGACCAGCGTGGCCGGCTTCTAGGACACGGCGCGTGCTGAGCTTGCGTCTCGAGCACGCGCCGCCCAACTTTTTTTTTTCACCATCTTTGTACCACATCTCATGGGGATGCCAAAATAGACCGCCAAATTTAAATGCCTACTTAGTTAGGTTTAATCTAACCAACACACTGGAGCAATGGGAGGCACAACTCGCCAGCTCAGACCCGAAGGTGCAGAAGGCTCTTCTTGGTCACGTTCGGCTAGCGGCAGAAGCCAGTGGAGCCCTGGACTTGGGGCACCACCCATCAAGCTCCTAATCCCCTATCCCCATTTCCGCAATTCAATAAAGTTATTCTCTCTGAGCGTCGATGGAAGCGCCTCGCGTTGCGGCGTCGATGGGCGATACAGTATTAAAGGTGAAATTGCATTTTGTAACTCTGTACCGGTGTACCACTTACATTTCGCCGTATTTTTATCGGCACCGTGCTCTATTTGTGATTTTGTAATTACTTTCTCTGTGAATGCATGGTATAAAAGCAATAGTACATATATTTGCATATAGCTTGCAAGTGACGTCACGGACGCAGGTTTTCACCGTGCTGGGTCACAAACATGGCGGCTAAGATGACGTCAGTGCAAGTCTTCTATAGGATTTATCTATCGTTAGTGTCGCTTTTTCGCCAGCGTGTTGTCATGTCAAAAAAGAAAAAAAAACTCTCATTTCCTATTTTGGCTGACTTTTCCTTGTTACAATTGCGTTCCGGTGGCATAGAAATGAGAACAGTATTTTTTTTTTTTTTCACCGGCAGAGAGAGAGAGAGAGAGAATAAACTTTATTCAAGAACCCCGGTCCGGGTTCGCCCAACTGGCAGGACGGGTCAGCATTTCGAAGCGGTCAAGAACGTTCACACAAGTGATTCGCCCGCGATTTCATTGTGAAATTCGTCTGCCGAGGCCTTCGCCTTTATCAAGCGCCGGTCAATTGGCGCCGTTCATGAGGCCGCTGTGACAAGTCTTTTTCCACGGCTCCTAAGAGAAACTCCTAAAGAAAGGAGTGTTCAGAGGGGTGATCGTACGACCGCTGCAAGCAGACCAAGCCGACTGTATTTCGCTACGAAGACGGAGTCGACGGCGCCATCTGACTACCAGGTTGGAGGGACATGACATCTCCGGCTTCCCTGGTATAAGGATCTAGAAAAGACTTACAGGAGCGGACATCTTGTGTGTTTCGAGGGTGCACTGATAACGGTGCATCTTGGTGCGTTGCTTCGAAATAACCTGATACAGTGATGGCCCCAGTATAATCTTGCCAATAGGTGTCCCAATGACTTCCGTTCAAATTTAAACCCAATGTCTAACTTTAACCTCCCGACTCCCATAAATCTTTGAACATAAATCCCATAAATCCTCCCATCCATCTTTGCCAGCAAGCAACTCTTGGGGGTGGATAGCCAGCTACCATGTTTTGTTTCGAGATGCTCCGGTAGCGAAAGCAAGCGATTCCTTGAAGTGACGCCCGACTCCGAACCACGACTCTCACCTGAGATTAATAACTGGTGGCTGTGGTGGAGTATAAGCCTTGGGATTGAGCAACATTCCTAATAGTATAAACTTCATAGCCGTCTCTATTCAGGCATCTTTTATACTTTTCGTTACCCGAGTTGCGTTTTCCTTTCATGTGATGACTAATTCAATAAAGGGCTCGTTTACGTGGACTGCGATACTACGCTTTAAATGCGTAATTTATGCGTATTTGCTTTTTGGCACATCGTCTGTTCCCTGCGCATATTACACGAACACCCCGGTGCTTTACTACCACCATCCTAGAAATCACGTTTAGAACGATGAAAAGCGTAAAGAGTCAAGCTTTTAATGGTTGGTGGAGTTCGATTCCTTTGCACTGGTGCACTCGAAACACACTCGTGCACGAATCATCACGAGCTGTTAACGCTCAAAGAAAAGCTGGCTCTCCAACGACAAGCATGTAGAAACGCCTCGGTCTCTTTCTTCCCCCCTTTTTGGATCACAAATACTGCAGCTCAAACATCTGTTCTCCATGTCGACGTGCCAGCTGTCGTTCCCTCCTGAAAGTCGTCCATCTCAAGCGGCCTGCAAGGCAGCCAGGAACTTGTTGAGATCTGTGCTTTCAGATTGGAAAGCTGCTGCCTATGGAGGTCATATGGCCAGGGCCTTTTCGCTTTTGACTGCTTGTAAAGGTTAGTCTGTGGACGACAGGGCATTTTAAATACGTAAATATTTCCAAGCCTGCCCGACCAGGAAATCCGCCCGTCAGTCCTCCGCGTAGGATGATCGCTTCAAGTTTGGGCCCGCAGCAGCGAGCGAATTGACCTTCGTGCTGCCTCTCGCTTCAGCGCTACGAGGCGACTACAAAGCGCACACGAAGCTATCAGCACTCGACGCACTCTGTCCCTCTCGCAGATCGGTTTTAAGATAGGACCAGCGCGGCCGCTCCATACGCAGCAGCAGCCGGAGTACGGTTGATAATGGTTTGCGTAGAGAGGCAGCGTCAACGACCACGTCTACGTACGAGGTCTACTAAAACGTGAAACTATTCAATTATGTCACGTACTATGCAACACCCATCGGCCAGTGCTCATCATCCGCGAAACAGCCGCATAACCCAAATGCATCATCGTCCAATTTGAAGCTAAAGGAGAAGCGCAACGAAACCCAAACAAGGCAGTGTGCATAATACACGTATATATTTGCTTCATTTGCGAAATCTATCTCCATATCATCCCACGTCCACATCCTATGGGTGTTATCTGTAACATGAGCGAACGTTGATACTATGCTTCTGAATTTTACGATTCTTTCGCGGTGTTCCTTGCAATTATACCGAACACAGCAGCATACGACGACGAACAACGGGTAATCAGTAGCAGATGCTTACTCATCATTTAGATAAACCTCACAGGAGATTCTGTGTGATAATTTGTTTTCTTTGTTGTGCATCTTTGAACGATAGCCAAAGTGAAGTTTTGAAAATGGGTGTTTCGCTCGCATTTCTTCGCACGTAGGGGATGTTGAGCGCGCCCATTTCTCCAGCTATCATTAAACGCAGTCCGTCTCCCTCTAATGAGTCTTGATAGCGAATGCTGCAGCGTGAGACGAATCAAGCGCACCGCCACCGCGTCTGAGCTCGGCGCCCACACAACCCACGGCGTGAAGCGTGTTCTCGAAAAAAAGAAAAAACGTGCGTTTAATTTTTGAGCATCAAGGAGGTGGGCCAGCATCGAATATATATATATATATATATATATAGCGAGAGAGAGAGAGAGAGAAAACAAACGAAAGCACGAGGAGCCTTTGTGTCGGTTCTGAGGAAACGGGAGGATAATGGGCGAACCGACCATCAACTGCGTTGCCTACAAAGAAACCGGTGGATCGGGTGGGATCCCCGCTCTCCCGTTCGTCCGCGATCGCGAGCGGCGTATGCCTGGCGCTTCCGCTGGTGGCATTACATCTCGCCAAGGACCCGCAGCGTCGGAGAATCGAGCGGTTTTTTTGGGCGTGCGACTGAGTGGGGAAAGCGAGCGACAGGAGGACGGCGGACACAAGGCGATGATCGGCGGCAGCGCGGCATTGATGGATGGAACGCTGGCGTGCATGCCGCATTGAATCCAGCACCGCAGATATGGGGCGAACCGCCGGGTAGAATCGGCGCTCCGTCGAATAAGCCAGGAAATGACGACGGAGGAGTGTCCCGTGAATCGTGTCAGAATTCAACTTGTCTTCGCTCGTTTCGCGGCGTCGTCATTGCAGTTTCATGTCGTTTCTGATGCGCCCAGAGATTTAATTCTGACGGTATTTCTTCATCTGAAAAACGCGCGAACACCTTGGCATTGCACCTGGCATCGTGTACGCGGAGCTTTGACGCGGGCGCGGAGCTGACATCGCGTGTATACTTTGAGCCCAATGCGGGTAAATGTAGACCGACTTCTTTCAGTGGACAAGGGTGCTGTGTATATAGAATAAATGCTACGCGCACTGTCCTCTCCATGCTCTGATTCCTTTCCTTCGGTGAATTAGCTGCTTGGCGAGAAACCCGGTGCCTTCCAACTCCCGTCGAATCCTGTACAAGTTCCAGCAACCTCTGCAATGGCGGAAAAACTTCCGAACTGACGACAAAGCTCGCACAAACAGTCGCAGCGTTTTCGGCGTTGAAACGTGACCATGGCAACCATGGTCGTTACTCTATTCGGTGCGACAACGGAGACGACTATGCAACTGCGTGACCCTATACTGCATTACGTGCCAGCTCCACTTACGTGCACCCTACCTTCATCACTGCTTTGAGCTTAGAGCCACTAACGAGAAGCACTAAGTCAGTTTATACTGATAAAGTATACTTTGAAAAGTAGTTCTGCTAATTTCGAGGTAATATCTAGCGTGGGTATTAGAAGAGATGTAGTTTAATGTTGATCAAAGTGCAGTCTTTGACTCCTTTACAGTACATAGCAGAGTTCATGTTTAGCAATAAGGGATTAACTAGGCTCGAGCAGACACTGTCAAAATACGTCGCGTCACGGCAAAATTTTACTGGAGCTTCAGAAACACGTCGCCGCCAGTTTCCTGAATGTATGTGTATATATCTTCACGAATCATCATCATGCCTCATTGCCTACCTTATTAGAGGAGTAATTTACTAAAACAGCTTAACTTTATTCATCCTGGTTAATGTCGTACGTGGTACGACATTAACCGACAACGTACGTGGTGAGCAGCATTAGTAGCCGTGCGCTCTTTGTAGTTCAGTATATAGGTCTGTACAATGACAGCCGCCTTCAAATCGCCGCGGGCAATCGATATGCTTGCGCCCTCGAAACGAAGAAAACAGCCGGAGAACAAAGTAGAAGTAACAGAAAATGTGAATAGTGGTTGCGTATAGTGAGAAAAATGAGCCTATAGCAAGCATTTTCGTCGAATTCCTTGTTCGCAAAGCAAACAGCACTGCTATAGCAAACAAAGAAAGGATGCGAGCTGTGCTCTCTTGCGGTCTCGCACCGCCCCTATTCGATTTTCGGAACGTGAACTCCTCCAGGGCGAAATAGTGCTGTATAGTCCATTTGCTTTCAGAGGCGGCCTTGTATGAAACCCGTGTTATGGCCTTTCTGTTGCCCAGCACGTTTTTACTTTACACTGCTATGCATTCCCTGTTTTTCTTTTATTCTCGGTATGACAGCTTTGACCTGCCGTGAATTAACTATATATAGGCGGTTACTAGCAAAGAAGCGACAACATACAGGCCGTTATATTCGAGAACCTTGAGAAGCTGGAAAGCTGTTTCTCGGGGATTCATGTTATCGTACGAATATCTCGAAAGTTGCGGTAGCTCCTTTCTTTTTTCACGCCTGATTTTCCATGTACGTTCTTCATTCCTTCTCAGTTCGTCGGTGAAAACAAGACGTCTCAGCTACAGTCGCTGCTGCCTTCAACCGCTTATTTACTTGGGAGGACCATTCTATACTTACTCCCGCGAGCACGGAAGCGGACGCCTAAATCTTCGCTGTATATCGCTCAAATCCTTGGAAATGTGAGCGTGCGCCGCGTTTCGCTGCTCTCCCTTGTAACGTTGATCTGTTACTGCCGGCAGCATAGCAACACGTTTCCGCGCGCGTTTCTGTGTGCGTGTGCTTTAGGAATCAGTGTTTGAAAAGATTTATAGACTGCAAGTTATTTTATTATTTTTATTTATATTTATGAAACCTAAGAGCCCTAAGTTACTCCCCAGAGAGCCAAAGCATGCTAGGCGATGAAAGGCAGGCAGGTCAACCAAGTAAGCATTCGGTTTGCTACCATAAAATGGGGTAAGAGAAAGGGGGAAGACAAATAGGAAAAGAGGAAGAAAGTGAGCACTGAGTACGCGTGGGAGGATGCAGGGGAAGACTTAACTTTCACTCGGACCACTCGGCGCACTTGTCTGCTAGCGCTGACAATGGCGCTGGACTTCCCTAAAGCTGAAAAAGAGCGAACGCGGTTTGAAGCAATTGCCGCAGAGCAGGTTCGAATTGAAGAGGAGGGTCCAACCTACGGAGCCGGGCACTTCGATTATTTTTGATCTTAAAATAGAATAGCATGTTCTGAAACCTTCGAGTTCTTTTTTTTTTAGTTTGTACTTTTGAGCCAAACAAAATATTAAGAAAAGTACCATTTGCAAAATGCTTCGCAAGACCTGCTTTCAGAGTAGCTTCAGGGCTGAAATTTTGTCAGGAACAGGATTAGGTACTTCTTTATATTTCTAAGTTCTTACACATCTGACGTTTAATTAAATATAGCCTCAAGGTGATGAGATAGTTAAAGATGTATTGAAAAACACGCGACTGGCCTTATCTTGCACTATAACTCCCCTTCCCCTCCCCTTGTAAGGTGTTTAATAAACAATCAGGTTGTCTTCATTATTTCTCAAATATTTTTTTCTAAGATGACATGCCTAATTGGTCCGTATGACAGCCATAAGTTTTCTTTTGGATATGTACTGAAGAAATGTAGAACACATACTTAAACGAATAAGAGGCAAACCTGTGAATTTTTGTAAATATCTGTGCAATGGTTCAAAAGCCAATTTTCATCCCCGCATCCCCAATAAACGCGAATGTGACGTTTTAATATTTGCTAGTTAACTGCTGACGAATTCGCAGGGCAGGCTGGCGTTTACGATTGTTAAGAATGGCGAGCTGCAAGGAAAAATTGCCACCCAATTACGACTGGGGGACAAGGCGCGCATCCCCCACTCTCCGTCGCTGCAGCAAGACTGCGTTCGAAGAAGCGGGCTTTGTGCTGAAAACCGCCCCCATACACCAGCCCCATCGCCGTTGTGACGAAACGGGTTCGACGGACGAACTATTGTACCCGAGGTCCCCAGTGCGAACCTGATTTCGCTACGCATGAGCAAGCCGCGGCGGGACAACGAGCTACCCAGGATGTCTCCGAGCTTCCCGGAACGACTCCCCTCGGTCGTCGGCTCCAGTCCTTCGCACCTGTGTGTTTGCGCGTGTGTGTGCATCACCTTGTCGTGGGAGGCGGCTAGTTTTGCGATGACGAAACGAACATTCGCTGCCTTGTATCGCCGAAGGACCGAGCGTTTAAAAACGGCTGTTGGGCGGAGGCTCGACACACTTCTCTCGTGCAGTCAGGTTGGACTGACACACTTCTCTCGTGCAGTCAGGTTGGACTGACACACTTCTCTCGTGCAGTCAGGTTGGACTGACACACTTTCTCTGGAGCAGTCATGTTGGACTGACACTCTTTTTCTTAAGCAGTCATGTTAGACTGATTTAATTTCTGTAAATAAACCCATTTTCCTCGTTCTCGATGAGAAGCAGTTCTTCCCTTCATCAACGTCCTCAGCGTGTTTAAGTTGGACGACGGCATGGGCCAGCTACCTTCGAATTCATGCCGGACTCCAATCTTGGCAACGGATCTCGAGCGATGGGATTGAGCCCCCAATCCTGACACGATTTCGCTATCTGAGGACGACACGAGCGGCTCGAGTCAGAAGTCGGGCTGGCCTAGACGGACCTGAATTGCGCTCACCTGCACTTCAGCATGCGGGCCAGTAGTCAACCCATTCCACCCTTTGCCGTCGGTCTGACCCGACGCGAGTCCGTGGCCCGCCAACACCACACGCTAGCGTTTATATGAATGCGACGGCTGGCGTTCTGCATAAGCCGACTATTCTTCACTTTTTGGGGTCCACCTAAATTTATAGCTCTGCGGCCTTGTCTACACACAGTTAATAAAACTGCGCTCGAGGAAGGAAAGAACACGCACGACAAGACGGGCGCTGAACTTCCAACTAGCGTTTATTTCGAACGACCGGCTATATTATACATACTGCGCATCAGGCACACATGGGCATCCGAAAGATTGCGCAATTCAATCTATTCGCGTGTCTGCAGATACCTGGAAAGAAATGACAACTCTCTCATGCAGCGCCACAGACGTCTTGCGCAAAGGTTTGCGTTGTAATAGTTGGGGTCGGGCATGGGAAAAGGGGTAGCTGGCCCATTACGTCGTCCGACTCATCCACATTGTTGAAGGGGAGAACGTGTTCTTATCGATAACAAGGAGGACTGGGTTTATTTGCAATATCTTCAGGGTGAGTGGAGGACGTTACATCTTATTAGTCTAGCGTGACTGAATTGAAGCACACCGGAGCTGAAAAAGTTCGCTTAAGCCCCCTCTGTCCTCCCTAGGTCTCTAGGCTAGGGAAAACTGCCCCCTCCCCTCTCCGTCTAATCGGAGCGTGCAAATTCGTTGGATCTGCGTTGAGGGCAAGGTTCACACAATAACCCCGCACTTTCTTTCACTGAACACACAGAAAGGAGGGGAGCTTCGTAGACGGGGATTGTCACACTTTAATCAAGCTGGCGCGTCTTGATTCCTGGCATGATCTCGCAGTTAGCTGGAGCGTCTATCAAACGACCGTGGTGGTTTCCGGAGTCCGTCAGGGAATTTAGAACACCCTTTCACAGAAGTTGCCTTGCTCCCCCTGGTCCGTGAAGCCAACAGTGAACTCCGCCAAACGTGTCTCGCCTTCCGGGCGCCGCAGGTCTGTCCGAAGGTGACGTACTATTAGCTTCACGAAGCGATTCGTCGCAGTGGGGCAGGAGAGGCTACAAAGTCGCTACCCTCCTGGCCGACCTTGAAAGCGTTGGCAAACATATAGGCACACATGTACACTTCTGTTACGTGTTCAGCGAAGTAGCGGCCGCATTCCTTTCGGTCGTCATTATTGTGCTGGCTTGCCCTGTTGTCTGAAGCAACTCACCCAGCTCAAGTTACTGTCTACGGAAGCGTCACACGACCGGGGACGTCTCGAGATGTAAGCTTCCTGGTCGCCGTAATGACCGTGAGAACGGCGTCCGTACATGAGACGAAAGAAAGGCGAACGCTCCTTGGCTACCGTCACGGTGCGGGCTTGGCCGGCCATCGTCGCGCTCTCCATCTCCGCAGGAGAAACCGATGCCCAACCGGCCGGCTCGCGCCGTCGGTTGGGCCAATGGACCAACAATGGACCACCGCCCCCTCCCGGTCGGCGCGCATTCACGCGTGCGTCGTGTTCTCAGCCGTCGTGTTCCGTGCAGCGCGACCGCAGTTTGAAACGTGAGCCTGCATGCAGGTGCAGTGGCGTCCGTAGACACTGAGTGCGCGCTCGGCTTTCTCATCGTCTACTTCGGTGAAGCCTGTGCGGACAGCTTTCAATGGCGGTCAAGGGGAAGTTAGGAAGCAAAGCTTGCGCAAGTAAGAGCGCTTCAGGATAAAGTTTCCGCATTCTCACGTGCGTTAGCCTGTAACAGGGGATGAAAAGACGGTAACATCATATTTGCAAAAGCAAAGCATGAGAAAGTGCACCACTGAGTGCTAAAAGTAACCTATTTTCACTGCTTTTATCTTCCGCGTTCGGGCAAATGCTTAGCCATCGCACGTGGAAGGTATTCGGATTCCTATTCTGTTTCGAGGTACGAAAAGCGCTCGCAGACGCTGCCGGAATACTTGCCACAGACACGCGCAGACGCTCCGCCTCTGTAGTCAACTCCTCCATTGCCGCGGATAGTTAAATATACTTTCCCGAGAGACTTGGGCTCAGCGGGGAGATTAACGAACGCATTTAGCTCCTCACCATAACGCGTGTCGAAACGCTGCTCGTCGCGGTAATGAGTGAAAAGTGGATACACTATAAGCTATGTGGGAGATGCAGCCAGCGTACAAATTGACGGTTTGCGCTGCGACTGAATTATCTGTGGTGCATAACCGTGCTGTGTAATTTTACTGATATATATATATATATATATATATAATAAATGACCGAGCGCCACTTTGCACCATGTGCCTCAGATTCTGTGTTTTCTCACTGCCGCAGGGCTGCGGGTAGGATTTAGCAAGCATTTAGTCTAACAGGCGGCAACCACTACAGCCTCACTCCGCCCTGCACGCAACTATGCATATGGTTAAAGTGCGATGACAAATCGCGGGCGTCCCTGCTTTTCCGGAAGATGCGCATGGCGCTTCAACAGCGGTGACGCCCGAACGAATTGCCCCTGAGGTGATTGACCGGCTGTCAACGAATGACCGGTCGAGTGCGGTCACTTTCCGCGTCACCGGCACGACGCTGCGCGACGGAAGGCCTAGAACTGTCTCAGGGGCCTGCGATCGCATGCAAAAAGCAAGCGCGTGCCTATTCTGAATGCTTGTCACGCTGGCTTCGATAGAGGTGCTTATTTTCACATTTATAGACAGCTGCCGCACTCTTGTCTTCAAATATATATATATATATATATATATTATATGAAGCGTAACGACGACTCCTCGCGCCGCAATTACCTGTTCATTGCCCCTCTGAATTTTGCTTCTGTGGATGTTGCTTTAGACCTAACAGGTAATAAAATCGTTAAAGAACGCTTCCGTTCTTTTTGTTAAAAAAGGGAAGGTCGTCCAAATTGCCCCTAACTGCTATAGTTGTCATCTTCGCGAGCAGTCCTGTTTACGCTTGATATTTGAAGTATTTGCTCACGCCGAGCTCATTTCTGGCGACACATACATGATAGCCTGCGAACAAAATGAATTCTCTGATTTAGCTAGTATCTCTCCTAATAATACAGGCAAGATTGATCGCAGCGGCACCATATTACATTTTTTTTGTACCTAAATTACCTGCGACGTGCGTCCTAAGGAGCAAGAGTGGCCATTCGAACCGTACTCGAAGCATATACGGTTGTCTACAAGTGAATTTCTCGCCAAGTGCACACATATTTTCCTTCTTTATAAGTGAGCCAACCGGAAGCACTAAAGCTGTAATTAAAACGCCTCCCCCCGAAGCAGTCCCGATTCTCCCTCGTATATACTGGCGCTACCATCTTTATTTTCTTTAATTAATTAATTTATCTATTCATTCATTTATTTATTGATTTATTCATTTATTTATGCATTTATTTTATTCCTATTATGCTACAAAGCACTCTTCGCTCCTTCAGCTACAGCTTTGTTTTCCTCGGTAGGATCACACCGAACTGTATTCCATGCGTTGGCCTCGGATATTCTCAATTCTACGCGCTGAAGCTAAAACAGCGAGTAGACCGGAGCGGTGGAAAGTTCGGGTTGAGCGACCGCGAGTCCGTCCGGAGTGCGTGACCGATCAAGACGGAACCGCCCCGCCCTGACAGTGTGGTCTCTCCGGCCGTCGCACCTTCAGAACAATGGGCTGTGGCGCCCATCGGCCCTCGAAATGCTTTGCGCCGCCCTGCGCACTGCGTTCACCTCGACACTACGGCATCCGGCTGGGAAGTTGCCCGTGCGCGTCACGCGACTCTGATGCTGGGGGCGAAGGCTGTCGGTTCTCGCGTCACGGCTCAGACTTGGCGTGTGGCTCAAGCTGTCTGATTATTTGTGGCTTTTGCGGATTGAGTTGCTGTTCTAACCTAAATCAACATAGAGAGCAAACTTAGCGAGGTGCCCGTGGTCCCAGACATTACATTCCATGTTGCGTGCATGGTATAGTGTAGGCAGCAGTATATAGTGACAGAGCCACTGTAGTGAGACATCATGGGAGCTTTGAATCTTAGGGCCTTGTTTGTGTCAGTATGCGAGTTTTGCGATAAACCAAGCAGAACATACAGGGATAGCAAACTGAAAGCACAAAGATCTCGCGCTATGGGAGCCATATAATTTCGTCGGTCCTCGCTTAGAACCACTCGGGTGCTAAATCGACCGTAAAATTTCATCGACTGTAAAATTTTATCTTTCACAACTCTTTTACCCCATACAACAGCGCTTGGAAAAAGAGTGGTCATGCTGCTAAAAAACTGTGAAACCCGCATTTATTTGTCTTTCCTACAGCATCAAGCACTCCCCCGACAACATCGTTGGCTTTCCTGTCGCATTCGAATTGCACCGTGCCCGTTCCACTTGCTCGCGACAGTGCAGAACTGCAGTCTAGCAGACAGGCCGGTGCATAGCCTCCAGACAGCCTTGCACAACACGATCGATGAAGCATCGCCCCGGAGAAAAAAAGACTGCGCGCGCTCTTTCTCCGCTGCGTCCTTCGACCGCTGTGTTCGTCCATCTACTGGAATCAAGCGAGGGAAAGAAGGAATTTGGTAGAAGTGTGCATCGGTGGGGTGCCTCTGTGCTTGCCGCTCGCAGAGTTCGTCCGATGCGACCGAATCAATGAGTCCTGATTTCTCGTCATGAATAATGCATTCCTGTCTCCACGCCTCCTCGGCTCGTCTCTATTCGTGCTTCTGTGCCTCGCTCGGAGAAGTGTCCAGTAGAACTCTCGACTGCTCCTGTTCGCCGTTCCGGTCGGCATTCCTTCCGTATGCGATCGACGAGCAGCGGCGGTGGCTACGCTGAAGCATGAGTGCCGAAACTCGCCAGCAAGAAACGGTATAAAAGGTTCGATGCCCTGCTGCTACAGCATCACGTCGAGGAATCGAGCTTCTGGTTATCCTAGCTTTTCTTCGCGGCTTTATGTTTACCTTGTGTTATCATTTTCGGAGGTTGTGGTTAGCCTTTGGCGGTCCGGCGTTCCTTTCCGGACGCCTTATGCAATGTCGGAGGAACGTGGAGTTGGGCTATCTGGTCGCGTGGGACAACGCTATAGAGTATGGTACACTCTATACAACCCAACCTATACAACCTCTCGTTCCTGATATCAAGCTGTCTGCTCCGACGGCGTATAAGCTGGAGCCTTCCTCCTCTTGAGCTGCTCATTGTTCTGGTGACATCTCCATTCGAGTTCTCGCAGTGCATTTGCTAATGAAAAGGAGGAGGCTTTTGGTGTGAATGCGCCGACTCACACACGTCAGGCTACTCTTCCCAGCATCACATGTCATATCGTGTGGCGTCAAGTAATGCTTCATTTCGCCATTTCTTTGTCTGCGCTTCGTGTGCCTGATTTCCTGTTCTTTTCTTCTTTTTTAAAGCGTAAGCATTTCTATGCCTACCCAACAAGAAAACCCGTTCGTCCGTCCGTCCGTCACGTAAGAGGAATTGCTATAAATAAATTAATGTATATGGCAGAATAATTTAGAAAGTAAAATCGTTGGCGGTGGTCAATGAGCAGTAAGTGAATTTATAAGGATATAGTGATGAGGGGTTAGATGGGTCTTATCACAGCTTGTAATGGTTTGACGCGTATGAATAAGGTGCTAAAGAGCGTTAAGGGCCTATCATGGGCGGAGCAATTGTGATAAGATTAATAAGCACAGATAGAGGTTGGTGAAGCTCGAATAGTCCTGTGAGGTTGATAACAGCCGATAAGGGTTGACAGGGGTTTATACTGGTCGGATCATGTTTCATAACATTGATGACACCAGGCTGTGTGGAGATGCGCAAGTGGCACAATGTTCACGCATACTGAGACAATTCCCAAAGGAGTTCCTGCGTGATTTTTTCTTCTTTTTTGATGCTGCTTAACCTTCCATTCTAACTGTATAAGTGGCTTCCTTTCTTTCTCGCGGCATTTCTTTTTGTTCGTGACGTGCTGTTGCGAAAGCTCTAAAATTTCGCCACGCTGTCGTTTTCACCCAATCAAAGAAGCCGTAGGAGCCCTGTGAGCCAATCAGAACAAGCAAGATGGCGAGGAATGTGAAGGAATTTGGCAGCGTACAGAATAACCCAGTTGGTCTACCCGCTTTGCTGCGTAGGGCACGCCCTTCTGTCAGACCCTTATATACCGTGATTGGATCTCGTGGCGAACACGCTCAGTCTGATTGACTCGTGTAGCAAACGTAACCTAATTCGCCAATTAAAACGGAATTTCACAGTTTCTAGTATGCCGCTTCACCGTTGCAGAGACAAAGTATCAGACGACCGCCACTTTCGGAAAATTGCACTAGGTCGTGTCGGCTCCATTGACGGTTCGCACTGTATAGCAGAAAGACTGCATGTTCGTTGCTAGTATCGAATCACGTCCAAGCCGCTGCTCGAGGTGCTCGTGCCGTGCGCTGCACACCGTCTGGCTGTCGAAAACAGGTTTTCGGCCTGCGCGGGGCCGTAATTCAGGGGCGCCCCTCTGGGCACGTCTACTAGCTCCACCCCGATATTCCTCGTAAAGTTGTGCGTCATCGGAGGTTTCGAGAAGCGGAACCGAACACAGGCGGGCGATTACGCACGCCGCTGCGCTCTTTTATGGCCTCGGCGCAGTGGCAAAGCATGGTTTCCAACGCTGAAATAGCTGCTGATATGTGTGTTGCTTTCTTTTGCTTTTCAACTTCTTTGAGCATCTTCGGTAGCATCGACCGTTTTCGAGGAAAACAAGATGAAGCGCTGAAAGTTTGGCGGTGAGGTTGGGGTTCCCGATGAAAATAAATTGCGGCTTGCTCTCCCTGGCGCTTCATACGCGGCCTTTATGTGCCAACGTTTTCGAGATCGAGCGACATCAGCCGTTCTTTTCTACTTCTCAAGCCCAGTCATATTATTCAAGACGCAAAACGAATTTCGACGACTTTAGGTATAGAGGTTTTATTTGTAGGTTAACTACCTCGTCGAGCTTCACGAAAGCTTGGTACTATCACTCATGCACAGTTGTGGACAGCGCTGTGCGTTTCTGGAAAGCTCATTCGAAACAATTGGTTTAAACGTGAATTACTTATAGCGGAAATGATGGGGATAAGCGAACATGGACATAGGCAAGGGCAGGTTCATATAGACCGATGCTTGCGTGGAATAAATTGCCGCAGGTTATGGATCCGCGAAACCTCGCACTGCGTTAATAAGAAGGGTCTAATTTAAATGGGCGTTCTCATCAGTACTCGTTCATCTAGCCGCATAGAAGCAGCCTTTTGTTGTGGATGCAGCTGCTATATACGCAGACCATTGTGTCCATTGTCCACTGGAGACAGGCATTCGTTTGGTGCAGTGCCTTTCCACTGGGCGCCATTGTGCTCATTGAGGACAGTCAATAGGGCGACCTAAAGTTTTCTTTCAAGTATAAGAGAGCGCAAATGCAAGAATTCCTTCTCCTGCGTGAACGGTATACCGCCACTTTTACTGGTTACCGTCCAGATAACATTTGCAGAAGTTTTACAGAAGAAATCGCTTTTCTTCCGTAAGGCGGAACTCAATGAACGAACAACTTTCATGCCGACCTCAATTTTCCAGAGATTGAACAAAAGGTCAAGAGGAAGCTGTAGCTCGGGTGCTCCTATCTAAATACATGCGAAAGGAGCATTCCTTTTTCTCGGTAACCACTGTACCGAATTTTGCGAGGTTTGTCGCATTTAACAGAAGAACTTAAAATCTAGTGACTGTTGTCGAATTTTTGATTTAGGTCGCCAATTGTTTATAAAAAATTGTCAAAAATCTAATATATTCAAAGAACGAAACTATCAACTTTACAACTCTAACTCGGCAATGAAAAATGATATCATAATTATGTTGATTGCATCTATAGTACATCTAAAGGGGACAAAATTGATACGTTACGTATGAATCTGAAAAGATGTAATAATACGAAAATAGACCTTTTGCAGAACCTTTGTACACAACGTAACTAGTTCACGTAAAATATAAATTGACATAAACAATTTGTCCGCTTTAAATGATCTAATGAATTCCGTTTACAGAACCGCGATATCTGTTCTTGATGCAGAGCTATTAACTTGTAAACTTCGTGCTTCTATATTCTTCAAATTTGCGAATTTTTGAAAATATTTTTAACAAAATTCACGCCCTATATCGAAATTCCGCTTCCAACAGTCACTAGAATTTCATTTTCTCTCTCAAATGCAACAAATTTCATTAAAATCGGTCAAGTGATTATTTAAGAAAAACGTTTCTGCATTTTACATGTATTTGAATAGGCCGCGTCGGAGTTGGGCCCGAGCTAAAGCTCCCTCTTAATTGACAGACTAACTTTTAATTTGATTGATCGATTCGTAAAGTCGTGGTTTCTTAACTGAATCGACGCAAGCTATTGTTGTATAATTAACATAACACAAGCAAAACGTGCTTCGCACTGCCACGGTGGCAGCCTACCGTCATAGCAGCTCTCTTCTGCGTCCTCTTTGAACCTGCAATCACGCTGAAGCGACTGAGTAGTGTTTAACTTGCAGCCCATCGCCTCTAAATGTTCAGTGGAATCTTATTTTTGCATCTATCACCTCTCCCCGTGGCTTCCTTTGCTGCCCTTCTGTCCACACACAACGGTAAAACGGAGTTTCACATATGCCGGCTCTTGCAAACATACTTTAACGTGAGCGCGGTGTTGTCTAAACGTAACACACGCCCTAGCGTTTTCTTAGCTTTCTTTTATTTTTCTCCTTGAAACGACGATGTCGCTAGGAATCTTCGAATATTATCGATGGGCGTGCTGTTTAATTATAACGGACTTAACTGAAGAGCATCCGAACGGTTACAAAGTGTTGCCTGCTCTGGTTTTGCACTGCGCGACGTTCGATTGCAGGGCGCTTCACGGCATGGCTTAGCAGCTGTAAGGAGAACATCGCAGCTTCAATGCTTGTGTCGCTTTTGTCGAATCCTTAGAGGCAGAAGACAGATGTATCTTTATGCATGCTATCCTTCGAGTAATCTCAATAAAAAAGACGCGCTGATGCTGATTTTTCAAGAGGCTTGTATAGCGGTGTTTCCTCATGCCCTGTATGTAATGGAGGTCAGTGCAACGCGAGATGGTCTCTCGGAAGAACATCCACATGTCTTTAGGTCGGCCTTATTTCGAAAAAGATTAGTTGCTTCTTTCCTGCTTAGTATGCATGACACGAAGTTCAATCATTTGCCACTCTCCTGTGGGGGCCTGCATAGTACGTCAATGCTGTAAAAAAAATGCATCGTGTTACGACATAAGGATCTAAATGTACGATGTGAGCAAGAAAATGTTACATCAGACGTTTAGCTTCATAGCTAGTGTTCTCATGCCACAATAGTCGCCACTAAATTCTACAGAAAATCGTGCTCGCGTTACTTTTTGCATCGCGCGTACAGTTATATTTCATTGATTAGTTGACCGCTTATGTCAGCTGCTGGTACGAACAAACTAGAATATGCCCTGGCAGACTTCTGTCCTCGTTAAGCGTAGCTCCTCTTTGCTTTGCAGAGAGAGAGAGAGAGAGAGAGAGAGAGATGAAATAACGGGAAAGAGAGCTCGTCATAGGGGTCAACTTGAACAGAAAATACTGCTTGCGACCCTACATTAAGTGACGGGGCAGGGGAAGATGGAAAGACGAGAAGCGGAGAGATATAGAGCGTAGGCACACGTACGATCACATCCAGGCATCACAATAAACACCAATGAAGGTAATAATGCGTTCATTCCTGTAACAGATGACAACTGTATCGAAAAGACTTGGCAGAACTGCCCGTTGGTTCGAGGCTACTGGCAAATTTTCTCTTCCTTAAGGGTGTGTTGGGATCAAGAAAACGTACAGGGGAGAAGGTGCACCTTGTGTGAGTTCGTTACTTGCCTACAATATGTCAGCATGTTCATTGTTCGTTGTGTATCGTGCAAGAAAGGCCCTGCCTTAAACTCTACACATAGAACACATCTCTACCAGCATTTTCACAGCAAACGCAGTAATCCTGTAACTTACTGTTCGGGTGCTGTGACTGACTTCACGGTGGCCTCGTACGATTTATAACGTATGTTAGGTTTTCATGGAAGGTAAATTTATCCTCGCCTGGAATTAAATAAAGTAATGAGTCAATAATACCACTCGATGCTTCACCTTCTTGGTTTGTATGTGACGCTACACGCCTCTACGCGTTCATAAGACCTCAAATAGCTTTAACATGGCATCTTTCCTGCGCTTCAGAGTCATATTGATTACAGAGCGTTCCTCGGTTCTGCCTGGACCTTTCTTTCTCATCTCGCACCAGTCTCGGGGTGACTCGAAATTTGTCCTCATTGTTCGCCAAACGAATGCATCGAGATTGATGGGTTCCGATCCGGCTTGTACACACACGCACTTGCTAGGCCGGGCGAGGGTCACTGAGTGAGTGGTTGCGTGAGAATCAAAGGAGGATCAATCGGAGACGGAAAGCTCGGGGCAGGAGAGGACGAGACGGAGGGAGGGGTCTAAGGGAGTTGTACTTAGAGACGTCGTTGGCTTCGTTGTATTGTTTCTTTCCTGGTCGTTGCGCTCGCCGTTTCCTTCTGCAGTGCTGTTGCTCGACGTGCCTCCAAGGCAGACGGCTGGCCGGGCCGCGGGCGCTAATCTGTTTGGATTAGGGCGCGGCTCAGCGCCCGTCCTCGCACGGCCCCCGGCAGGCGTGTGCGTATAGTGTAACGTCGCGTACGTCGCCGCTGTTAATCTCAATCGAAGCTCGGAGCGCTCGCCTCTGATTTGGTATGGGCTCTCCGGGCTGTGTACAAAATCGCGACGGTGCCAGTGCGGATAGGAGCCGGCGCTGAGAGCGTGTTACATCATAGTTCGCGGCATAACTAGTCGAGTTGCTACGGGCTTTCTTTTTAGATCATGATACCGCGGTTCACAGGCGTAAAAGTTTTCGCTGTTACCGCCAGGAAATAGTTTTTTTCTTATGCCGCCAAGAATGTCTATACTAAATTAGGATCGTTCCTTTCGGTGCCGTATCGTTCGCGATCTAGGTCGCGCTGGACGGCAATGCATTTTTGTGATCCGGTTCTTCGTAATTGTCTAAAAAAAATCCCTTCTTATTTGTTATCGCAGCCTGAGATCGAAACTTCCACCGAAGAGCTCTAAGGCATTGCAGTTGGCGTTAGCCTCTTCAGTGCCTGCTGCCTCCGGGGGTTGCAGAACATGAATGTAGTACACGCATGTTGGCTCATCAAATGCAGCTGATACGTGATAACGTCGTCCGGTAATGACTGGATATTAGGAAGGCTTCACTTTTTTTTAATTTTACAGTGGCACTTCCCGTATGACATTCCCTTCAGGGCGTTTTTTGTGTCATCAGATGTTCAAAACAAATAATAATAATTCTCATACCACCTCCATTTGTGCATTACATATTTACTTCCTTTGCCTAACATCACGTATATCTGCAGTGTAATACTCAAATCGGTAGCCTTCATGTACAGTAAAGGAGCTCGTGTGGTTTTCTGGGCTGATATTATGCGAGGCCAGGCGGCCAGGACCTTTGCTTCTGTAAAAGGCAGATTGCCTAGTCGGCGGGACACTGGAGAGTGTGGCGTTGTTTGTCAAACTGAGGTCGATTTAGACTCGTGTCTCTGTTTCACTCCTCCATCCCCTCTTCCCGTGTGGTGCAGCAAACTGGACAAAGTCTAGTTATTCTCCCTGCATTTCCTTCCTCTCCCCTTCTTGCACTTTTTAGCACTGCCTTTGTGAAATGCGTAGCTTATACTGTAGCACTGCCCTTGTGAAATGCGCATCTTATACTGACGATAACGAACGCAAGTCCTAACTATGAGACATAACTTACGTCCACTTACGATATATTAGTGCTTCAAACATATTTAAAGCCGCAAATGCTTCAATAATTCCACTGCCTTACACGTTTTGTGCGTTTTCATCTGTTGCAGGTAAGCCTACTCGTCCTTCCAGGCTAGCAGCAACTGGTGTGCGGGGCTCTTCAAGAGTACGTGTGCACGTTTTCTTCACTAATGTGTGTGTCTATCTGCCCCCTTGTGGTACATACTGGCAAGGGCTGGTCGCGTTGTCTGTTTGTATTCACTGGGAAATACCTTGTGCATATAAGCGATGTTTCATAGTTCTTTTCGGCGAATGCTTTTGAGAATACAGCGGCAACTTTCTGCGCGGTAGTCAGAGTTGTATACTTTCTACTTCCGGCGTGTACCACGCTTAAGTGCCTAAGCCGAGACTCTAATGTCACGGGCGACATAAATAAACGAAAGCTTCTCATGTATCGACATACGTCGTGCGTAATGCGTTTCAGTATACGCAATCTTACTAACTACGGCTTTTGACAACTTTAAACTGCGCAGAAGTGCGACGTTCGGTTGCTGTGCATTCTCTGGACCTTTTCCTCTTTTCCTAAGAAGCGGTGGCCTTCAGGAGAGCAACCTCTCCGAGAGGTCTAAAAAATAAAATAGGCGTCCGAAGTAGACAAGGAGGTCGGCTCCCCTCCGTAGCCGCCAGCATTAGGAGGGTGACCCTCATTCCAGCGGCTGTAAAGCTCGCGCCCATTACGCGCGGCCGAGTGTCGCGCCGATGTTGTCGAGAGCCACGAGCCGTTGTGGCCCGCAACTCCCGCATGCGTTTCAGCTTTTCCTAGTTGGCACGCGAGAACGCCAATGAAATGGAGGCCAGCGGGTGCCGGCCAATCTTCTGCGTGACATCTCGGGGCAGCGTGGCCGAGCGGGTCGACCACGATTGTCCCTTTGTTCGTGGCGGTCCGTCGTTTCAGGCCACGCGGGGGCCTCTCGCTCTGAACCGGCACATCCCGCGACGTCGCTGGCGACATCGATGCGGTGCGGACGTGCTGTATCCACTGACGGGCCAAAGTGTAATGAATGACACGGGGATGGCTAGCTGTGATGGCTCAATCTGCGTATGCAGGGAGGACGCTCTCAATATTTCGCTGCTGCTGCGGGCGTAATCTCTGCACCGGCTGCTGCTGCTGCGGCTCCTGTCCTCTCGCCTGCGGCTTTAAGCTTGTCAGCGCGAACGCTAATTGGCTCTCGCACCATTTTTTCTCGTCCGTGGCCGCGCCGCGCCGTCTTTGCTTTCGCGGCCGTTCCCTCGAGTATCTGCCGCCGATGCGAAAACCTCGAGGAGGCGCAGCGCTTTGCGTCAGCCGTTAAGGTCGATCATCCTTCTTTCGTCGCCGTAATGATGTGTTCGACAAGCCGCAACGTTTTGCTTGTGTGTGCATGCACAATGAAACGACCGCGCACCCCTGCCCCCTTTTTCCTTTTCTTCAGAAGATGTGATTTATTCTTCGTTTAAATTTGCATGCATGATTCGTTACGCGTTGATATTGTCTGCTTGCCGCAGTTCCTCGTTGTGAGACTAGAGAAAGAAAGTGAGAGAAAGTGAGAACATAAAAGGTGAGGTGAAGCGGATGACTTCCCGGTTTTCTATAGCCTCCATTGGGAGTAAAGGGAAAGAGAGTAACAGGAGGGAAAAAGAAATTGGACGCTTACGCTTCGCCTTTAAGAGTGGAACGCAATAGCTTTCAAAGATACTTGACTGCTTGACACGCTCGCGGCGAACGCTATGCACCAAGGCGGGCTTTCTGGTAGAAACACGGCCTCTTGCATGGGCCGCGATGCAGCGGAGGCGAGCGCCATCTGCAAGTGTTTCAAGAAAGCGGACGCGCCACTGAGATATTTAGGCGCCGGCGTGCCCAAATGGCGGACGCCGTCTCCGGTCTGTGCATTGTAGAAACGCTGGAAAAGGGCTTTGTTTGAGTTTTTGCGTAACAGAATTATGCTTTCTCGTATATTCAATTACAATCCGGGAGCTATCGTGTCTGTAGATTGTGTGTAAGTCGTATTTTATAATTTTTTCGCGTATTTTAGCTTGATAAATTCATTAAGTTAAGTGAATTCCTTGCGTCACATGAACGGCCTGGGTATGTGTGGTTCGATGATCATTTTACCGAAACGACGTCTGATACCGGACGCCGGTGTCGACGCCGGATTTTCTGCTACACGCGCTCCTTAACGCTATCGCGCTAAGAAGTGACAGTGAGCACTGCGAGCACAACGGGAGATATACAGGTGGACTATAAACGGTTAATTTCTGTCGCAGGAGCGAAACCTTATCGGCGCATTGATGCAGCTTTTGGTGCACTGGACTGCAAACTACACCTGCGACACCGAGCGAAGCGAAGAAAAACAGCACATGTGTTGGACATCTTTACATGGCATTTGTCCTCGTTTACTTAATGAGCTAGCAAACAGGAAAACAAGAAACGCATCGTAGAAACCGATCGGCCTTTCTTTACTTATTACTGTTTTCATGTGCTCAACACGAGTGATGTGGTGTTTATCTTGAACGCATACGTCTCATCCAACCGGATTTTTAATATTTCCTTTACTGCGCCAGCCGAGGTTCATTGCACGTGCTTTCGTTTTGCCCCGTCTATTGCTAAATGACTTAATGTGATCCCATCTAACTACTCTTAGCCCGGCAAGCTCTGTAAGTCCGCTTTACTATATTCGACGGTTTCCGCTACTATATAACTTGGCGCACACAATTCACCATCCCAAGTCTTCTTCCGCTGCTTTCATGATATATATTTCCGTGCTGGACTTGGGACACGCGGGCGTGCCGTTCGCTGACGTCTATAGTACCCGCATGTCGTGTTGCGTAAACTATTGTTATTACTCGGCCGGCATGCCGGTCTGGCATCACTGCGGGGACATTTATTTGCTCTTATGTACGCTGCTATCACTGTGATTAGAGGCCATTCGTTCTGCCTCAGGTAATGATCGCCTTTTTTATTTTTTCGCGCAGCCGACAGGAAACACTGCCAGTGAGTTCCGGGCGGGACGAGATCACACGAACACATTACGCCGATTCGTCATTGTTATACTTCAACTTCGGTGTAATACATAGGAGCGTGAGTTCAGAGCTGCGTAAAAGTGAATGTACAGGAGAGCGTTCCTGCTACCTGTCGATTTTTGTTTTTTCATAGTAAAGTGCTTAGCCTCCAACCTTAAAAAATATGGAAACTTTGATAATGGCTTTAGAAGATCTGCCCAAGGATCGAGCCCAATTTCCAAGCGTGTATAGCACATTTCACGAAAAACGGCGAGAGTGTTGTATGATTTGCATGGATACCTTCTCGTGATGCGTCGGTGGCCAACGTTTCTGCGAACGAATTATAAGGGAACTTGAGAATACTAGACATCCGACCTTTGGCATAGATTTCTCGATGCAAGTTAAATTTGAGTCAGCGTTCTCGTAATATGCTTACAGTGAGAATGTTTGGGTGCTCAAGTGTCGGGCATGCGTGCTGTTTCCTGATAACATCCGTAGGTTGTCTACAGGGTGTTTTCTTGGCTCTGTCGTGATTTCATAATAGCTTATTTTACATACGCTAGCGGAGCTTCTGTCCTTTATTGCTCATTTACTTCGGAAAAGGTCCGTGTGCCGCGATGCATATTCCACGCTGCGCTCTTTACAATATGTAGTCTCGGTCACTTCAGTTTGTTTTGCGGCAGGGACCGTTTGCCTGCACAGGTTGTTGCCCGCTTGTGTAAGCGAAGGCAAGCGTCCCCGTGAGAATGGTAGCCCCGTAATTAAACGACGGTATAGCAATTAGTCAGAGCTCACCTCAGTTACTCCCCGGCCAATTTTCTTCGTTCTCATGGTCTGCGCCTTATGGGCCACCGTCCGGGGGCACATGGATGCTGATCCCTACTTTACTTCTGCTGTACCAAACTCCTATATCATTGTTCTTCCTTGTTTGCTTTGCAGATAGCCTCCGTACATACAGCAGCCGGGAATTTTGTTTCTCGTTTCTCTCCTTCGGGGAAGAAACACGTGACTCGCGTACCAAGCGATCGAACTCTCTCGCTACAGTTCCCCGGAGCCAATGTTTTGCAAATGAATCTAGGAAAACAAATCCTGTGACAGCGAGAAAACCTCCTAGCGAATTTCTAGCACCCTAATTGCCGCAGCACCAGCCTCCTTTACAAACTGTGAATGATGTCATTCGCATTCCTGTGGTAAAAAACAAAACAAAAAAGAAACAACGCTTTGCCAGGTGGCAGACAAATCTTGGTGCGTCCAATGAAAGATAAAGATAAGCTAATCCTGATTCTAGCGACATCATCAAAACCGTCAGATGGTCGATTTGGTTTGTAACTGTGGGTGAAAAAACGGTTAAGACCAAGCCCAAAAAATTTGTTAGCGGTCTTCGTCTTATCTCTTACGGCGACTCGGTGCATATTACGTACCGTTAATGCGGTGCAGGTTCGTCTGCATCATACGAACGTTTAGAGCGTTTAGATAACGCTCAGCGAACGTTTAGATAAAATGCGTTACTCACGCGAGAACGCTTTGAATAAAACGAGCGTCCACGTTTGACCTTATCGGTAAGACATACTTACGATTGTTTAAAAGCGCAATTACAAACGGGAACATGCAAGTGGACATACACTTTAACAAGTCGATATCTCGCTGAAGCGTAAAAGAGCGCCTGCAGAGGAAACGCGGCCGAAGATGACGAGGTAATGATACGGGTGTAAATGCGCTTTCCTTCTTTCGCTGGCGTTCCACACTTTCACGACTAGAAAATTGAGATCAGAAAGAGTAGGGAGGCTTAATCAGAAGATGCTTCTCGTTTGCTACCCTACAGGGGGACAGTAGTAAGGTGGAAAGAAATGTGGAAAGGATAACGGAGGAAATCGGTAGTTTCGCTTGAATGCGAAGCATTGAAAGCGATAGCATCGTTTATCGTTGTTCTCGAGCTCCTCGAACGGTGTTCTGACCGTATGCGGAGACGACACGGCACGACGCAGCACACGATAAAACTGCTGCTGCACAGCGGGAAATGACGCCATGGCAGATGCCAGCCTTGTCACAACGCTGATGCAATGACGAACGCTGGAAGCGGTAATACAGGCGTCGCACCTCCATTGTGCGCGCCATGAAACCGAAGGGAAATCGTCAGTCTTTGTCATTGCCCAATGAAAGGATTACTGTTGAACTTATGTATAACAAATTGTTTGGCGCCTCCGAAATCCTTCGTTATACAGGTCACTTCGTTGCGAAGATCGCGAACCGCACTACTCAATATAGAACCGGAACATAATTATTTCGTTATACAGGTTATTTCGTTGTAGAAGCGTTAGGCTGTAGATGAATCTAACAATCCGCTAATCGTTCGATCCGCTCAGACCATGCAGTATGCATCCACACAGCTGCTCAGCAGGAGCGCTAATGTGTGTGCGCACAAGGCTCATGCAGCAGCGCAAGCCAGAATGCTGCAAGCGCGACGCGTGGGTGCACTGTGAAGATGTGCCCACAAATTCATATATGAGGAGCTTAACGGAACGTAACCGGATCAGGCGTTGGAGCCTTTGACCTCGCCTATATGCAGACCCCGCAAATTATTCACGCTGCACTTTCGATGTTTCGTTCAGCGTCCGCACGCCGTTAACAAGGAGTTCCTCACTGTCGCAGTGGTCTAGGTTTTATGGCTTCCAGCGCTAGGATCACCGCAACCCATGAAGAGCACGAATAGTACTATATAAGCGCCGCTTGGAACGACAAGACGAGAACCTCTACAAAACGGGAGAATGCCAACGCACGCTTCTTTCCTAAATTCCTGTGCGGTGCAACCTGATCGGCGCTCGTTAGCGCAACAAGTGGGCTCTGCTTTGTCCTGTCTCCTCGTCAGTCTCGTCTCTAGTGAGAGGGCTTTGTTCCTCTTTTCTTTTTCTTTGGCAGAATCCGTGCCCATTATACGTCCGAAAAAAAAAAGGGGGGGGGGGGAGGGGAGGTCTCGGCATGACTTGTTACCCGCTGCAGCAGCAGCCTACAACTTACCCCTGCGCACGCCTTAAATTTCTTTTTTCTTTCCTTTTTTGGACGTTCTCTTGCCATTGCGGCTTTCTTGCTTTCGTGCAAGCGCTATTAGTTTACCCACCGCCGTACCGGGTTCGCCGCTTCGTGCAACCTGTGCAGTTATTTGTAATAAAGTGCTGACTTGGGCCGGTTAGTACATGTCAGAAAAGTTCGCCGACGATTACGATACTCCCCAACGCAAATTTTAGCGCAGCTCTATACGCGTTTCCATTTCACGATGTGTTGGCTGGCGCGGACAGCCTGTCTCGTGCGGCACGTTGCAAGCGAAGCGAAGTTTAGCGTGACTGCCTCGCTAATCGGGAGCTCGCGAGAGGCCGCGCATGGGTGACGCGTGAGGGCGATTGACAGCAGCCGCCGCAATCAGACCTGCACTAATGCAGCGCTTTGTTTTCATATATAGCAGCGTTGGACGCGCTCGCCGCATGCCATCGGCGAACAGATGACGCGCGCTACTCTGGCGCCATCTCGTAGCCATCGTCGCCCCAGAGCGGCACTACGCTTTTCTTCTCACCATTTCGCCATACCCTCTTCCTCCATTTCCCGCCTCATGATTTCACTGTAGTCTCCTTCTCCATTTCCTCCTCGCGCTCTCTTCGCTCTTCATCCTCCGCTGCGCCCCGCGTTCGATCTTTCATCCTTCGCTGTGCTCTTTCACGCGGTTACGCCGACGACTCCAACGCCGAGGCACGCCGACGCTCAACTCAGGAACGGTCGTTTAAAGGGACACTAAAGGCAAATATTAAGTCAAACTGAAGTGATAGATTAGTGCTCGAGAATTTCTAAGGCGTCAATATTATCGCGAAGAGAGCCTTTATAATCAAGAAAAAGGATTAAATGCAGGACATGATTAGACTCCCCTGGGACATTCAAGCACTTGCCCGATGACGAAAGCACTCCTCAATTAAGTTAAAACGTACTTGTATTGTACTATAATATGAAATAAAATGCTACTTGTCCGGTTCTATTCCATATATGTATAAAAAAAACTCATTGAAATTACCTTTGATAACGACGCTTGCAGTTAAATGGTTTCGTTTTCGCTCGACTCCGCGCCGCCCACGCTTTCGCGTTTCAGTAGTTTCGTTATTGCGTAGTGCTGCGCTGGTTTTGCTGGCTGACGAAACTCGCACAAACTGCAAGTAGCAGATAATTCAACTTCCACGAGATGTCGCGGGGTGTCCGAACGGTAAACGCTGCTTGACGAAAACGCAGCTGCAGCGGCGAATCCACCGCTTTGTCTTGGCTCGGTACCGCCGTCTGTCAGGCGCTGTTTTACCAAACGACGGCAGCAAAAAGTGGCGATGGCGTATGCAACGTCACTACTCCCCCCGGTTGGGTGGCGGGAGATATGAATTTCGAAAAAGGTATTCGTTCTCTTCGGATGCAATTTTCTCGTAAACTAAGCCTTTTCTTCACACGAAAGAAGCGTTACGAGGTTTCGGGAATGGTATTTAAACAGTCCACGCCGACTCGGTATTTGTCTTTAGTGTTCCTTTAAGAGCTGAGCTGTTAAAAGACTAACAGCGCAAACAGCGGGCCGTGCAGACTGACAGGCGAAGTACTCACCATCAACCAATATTTTATTAAATAAACTAGTAACAGAGCAAGCAATGGGACGTGGAGATGGATAAAGAAGAAGCGCTATCAACCAATATTTAATTGAAAAAAGCTAATACAGCGCGGAAAACCGGACGTGCAGACTGAGATGACGAAGTGCTATCAACCAATATTTTATTGCAATATTTTCAATTCTCCGGTCCCTCGTGCCTATTCAAGCTCCTTCATATATTGCTGTGTGCGGAACAAAATATTGGTTGATAGTCAGGACATCTTCCGTCTCAGTCTGCACGTCCCGTCTTTTGCGCGGTTATTCGTTTATTTTTTCAGTTCTTTGTGCTGAATCTACCTTTGCCCGTGCACTGTCACAACAAAGCAAAGAGGACTTCACTACTCGTAAATTAACAACCCTCAAATGGCGAAAGCCGTGAGGAGGAAAACAAGAACGAATAGGGAGAAACTTCGAGGCTGCCGTGGTTTTCTAGCAATGCATTGCAGTGCTACCAGCTTCATTCTTGTGTCAATTTAATTGGGCTTTTTGAGAGAGAATGCATAGAAAGGCAGGTAGGTCGGTTATCCAAAGGGGGTCGTCCCGGTTGGCTAGCCTGCACGGGGAGAAGAGGCAGGGGGACAAAATGAGAAAGAGCGGATGCGGAGAGAGAGAGAGACAGGCGAGCATACAGAATCCGCATACACCATAAAACGGTAAGGGGCGGCATAAGGCCCATAAATCGCAGGAATATTCGTAGCGCGAATAAAGCCTTCTGTGCGGAGGCTGCTTGGGTTGGCTTTCCGAGATTTTTCGTACACTAAAGGAGCAGTGCCCCGGAGATCGGAGTTTGCAATCGCCGCGACGACACTTTGCAACAGGGCTATAATGTCAAAGCTAGCTCTCACTCAGTTGTGATTCCGGTGGACATGAAACAATCCAAAGTGGTCAAAACTTAATGCGCGACCTATGACGTTTCTCGATGATGTTTCGATGACGAAACCTACATTTCTCATGGCGGGAGTTTCCTTGGAATATTAAAGCGAGTTACCAAAGAGGCCGATGCATGTTTCGTCAAACTCGTTTAGTTTTGTTTGTCTGCTTGCCAACTTAGAACATCATTTTTTTTCCCAGTTCTGTATAGCCACTGCCGTGCAGTAATGGGGAAAATGCAGTCACCCATCGAAAAGGATGCTTGCTTTCGTTATTGCTTTCCATCGCCCTAGGGTTTGTTGCGACTACCTGCCCGGTATCAGCAGTGCTCAGCTATGCTTGCAGGATCGAAAAGTGCGCCGACTTCCTGGCATGCATTCTAGAAACTCCCGTGATGACTCGGCACACGGAAAAAGAAAATGCGAAATTTCCGGAACGTAATGAGGACTTTCTTCTTCCGCAGAGCCGGCCCTTATCCTTCTTTCTTCTTCTTCTTACTACTTTGACTTGACTTTCGAACGATTGGGGAGCATGTAGAGATATGCATTTATTGTCGTTGCGCACGGTACGCAAATTGGGAGCTGGCAGTGCGCTCTCGAACAAAGTGGAACGCCTCAGGCGTACCGGCTGGGCCCGATAAAATAGAAGGGAACGAAAGCAAAAAAAAAGGCATGAAAGCAAAATAGTGTTTTTTGTTGGCATTTCCCATGATGCTGAGGAGACAGGCTAAAACAGAGCATTCGAGCGCTAAACGCTCGGAATTGCTCTGCTTCAAAAAGGAAATGAACGTTGTGCAGCCTTGCAAAAATATAAGTACCACGGCAGAATGTTGAATGGCTTTCAGAGTGCCAAGAAGTTTTGTGATCTTGTAAGGTGCCAGTGGGAGGATGGTACGTTTAAAGCCCCGAGTTCAAGAGTATAGATGCACAAGCGTCGCTCCTGCATCAATGAGTCGCGAGGTTTTTGCCATCAGTGGCTGGGCAATATTTTTCGAACTCCCGTAACACGTGCTACCGAATTTCAACTGATCCACGTAGTAGGGAAGCCAACCAGGGGTCGAATTGAGTTTTTCGTTCATAAGTGCTTTTTGCCAATTGGCCGGCTGTCATAATCAGTCCAGCATCAAGATTGGGTGATACTTTCTCTTACGAATAATTCTAGCGTGATTACTTTTGTGTGTGTGAAAATATGGACCCAAATCTCGAGTTTCAGCTAACCATGTGCTGTGACATGGGGCAAGATGTCATCTTGAAGCTGACGCGCGAGCGGAGCTGTTTTCCCTTCGCTGCCGTCTCCGCAGAGGCTCTCGGAAAACACTTGCCGAAGGGAAGGAAATTGCCTCCGGAAAGTAGAGAGAAAACGAACGAGTGTGGGTATTTTTCTTTTTTCTGTTTCCGTTTTTAAGATAAGGTGCACTGTTCCGTGCGCCTAAAGTTTGAGGTTATCGGTGCTTTGGTTCTGGACACAGTGAGGCACACTTCCGGAGTCTTCACTTGTGTGGCTCACTCTTCGATTCCCCTTCCTTCAACACAAGATTCGCCCCACATTTTGTTTTTCCTTTAGTTGCTCGAGCGTTTGTTCTTGTGGGGTCGTTCACCCGGCGTGTTTAGAGCGAGAGCTTCTTAAGCCTGCGCGTCTGTAGGATCCGCCAGGCATTCTTTCGTACAGCAAGAAAACCACCACCGCGCACTGCCATTTGGTCATTTTGTTTCATAAGCATGCTGGTGATGACCAGTAAGTCCCCACAAGTCTGTCGGAGCGCATATAGAGAGTTATAGAAATACGCACGCATATACGTGATACAGAACGCCTCTGTCAGTGTCGTTGGCAGATAATGCTAAAAAGTGTCCCTGCCATTCCCCCCCCCCCCCCGCCTTTCAGCTGAATGGCGTGCAAATCACTGCTAGCAACCACAGGTGTTCTTAGGTACCTTGAAGTTTTAATAGTGATTACAGTAGCAAAAAGAACTGCTGACTAAATGTGTAGCTGGAAGACGTTAGAAACAGCTCCTTCCGTGCTCATTGCGCGTTTTTGCTCAGTCTTGTAACGTGTTGTAATGGTTGAACATGCTTCGTATTTAAGTGTTACAACACAATACCGCATGTTTTTGAGCTCGAACTACAATAGTTGAACAAAATGAAATACAATGCGCGTTTAACGGAAAGATAAAACACGCACACCCAAGCTACGTAGATAGGCGTACCAACGAAGCAGCGTGCACGCTCTGCATTCCACAGCAGATTTCTTCTATAGGCGCCGGCCGAGGCTTTCTGTGAGGGAGGCGTGTATTAGAACATTTCTCTTTACTTGCACGTACCAATTGAGACGTGCAGGGAAAGTATATTGCCTTTCGAATAGCTCTCAGTCTAGCTTTGGCTGCCGTTCACCGTCGACCAGGCGCACAAGTGTGTTGTTCGTTCCAGACGTGCCGTATCCCCCGAAGGAGGATAGCTGAAGTAAGTAGACTGCGTGCAGTGTCACGCACGACGGGAATCTTCAGCAGTACTGTCAACTGCCCTCCATTAGTTTACAAGGGGCAGGATGAATCATGTTCTCAAGATATTTTGAGAGAGACAAAATATTTATCAAAAGAGACCTGAAAGCTCTAGGCCAGTTCTCCCAAAGAACATCCGCGCAGTGCGCCTTATTTGTGCTACTAAGATTTCTGCGGTCTACGGGGCTTCATGATAGACTTTAAGAAGGCAGCCCCCTACAGCTCTATAATGTACGGGGTTTGTCTGTGATCCTCTCTCCCTCCCTTCCACTCTTTCTCTTTTTATCCTTTTTATCTCTTATGGCGGCTGCGACCGCCGAATAAAAATGAATGTTTTTGAGGATGTTTGCGTAACCATCTGGAACGTGCTTTCCTGCTCCTACCTTCGTGTGGAAGCTTTCCAATCGTCAATATCGGCCTGGTAGTGCCGTAAATGCGTGGCGGGAGACGCCTGACCGTACGGTAAATCATGCGGTATGGTTAAACGAAATAGGTGCAAGGAATTCAGTTACTGTCTTAGAATGCTACTGATACGGTAAGGCAGCATCGCTAAAATTCTCTAGTGCTTGTCTCCGCTGTGTCCGGGTGTATCTCAGCGTTGAGTTAAATGTTTTTCTTCTCCACTACTGCATGCTGTAAGATTTGTCGGACGATCCCACCGCTGGCATACAGTTGTAGGAGTTGTCGGATGATCTCGCCGCTGCCACCATTTGTAAGGGTTGAAAGTCGTAGGGAGGAACTAGGCGTACAGGGTTTATTTACAGTATTTACAGTTTAAACAAGAGATACATTCGACAGTCTAAGCGTGGCTCCCAAATGGAGCATGCAAGACGAACATACAGCACACAGCTTACGAGCACACAGCTCACGAGTACATTGACGAGCACGCGGACGAGCACCTTCTCGAGCACGAGCACCTAGACGAGCACGAGCACGACAAGCACCCACTAGCAGCCGACAACAGCTGCTTATAAACACTCCATTGGTCCTGTTAGATACGGGACCGTTTCCTGAGCCTACTTCGAGTTCCCCAGACCACATCGAATCGCACCACAGCTAATTAAGGAGCGCAGAAGCACGGATACCACATTCCTGAGGCACGACAGGTGCAAACAAGTTGGCGGACCCCACTTCGTGTGCCGCCGGTGGAGCTATTCACTGCTTGACTCTTCCCGAAAGTGAAGCGAGAGCATGGCACTGTTGCGGGTAAAGTCGGTCCCGAAGCAAGACGGCTGTAATGCGCCGTGAAAACCTGGCGGCGTCGCCCCCATCCATCTATTGTGACGGCGCATTGCAAGTCAGCAAGGTAAGACCGCAGGGAGAAGAAAGCCCTCGGACAAACACACGAGCAGCGACTCTCTTCACCGGGTGTGACTCCATCGCATGGGCGACTACCATTGGCCGAAAATGACACCCGAGCGCGCTCGCCGATTGGTCGAAAATGGCGTCACCTGAGCGGGCTCTCCCATTGGCCGAACGTGACGTGTCTTCGAGACACCGAAGGGCTTAAAAGACGCAGACCAGGAGCAGCAAGAGAGCATTCCTAGAGGATTCCTTGATTCATCTCTTTCGAACTTCTTGCCACGGGCCGCAGCGTCCGAGTTGCTGCCGGCCCGTAATGACTCTAAGACTGTTAATTGACTCTCACTGTAAATAATGTAAATAAACCTCCCAAGTTTTCATCACGACGTCCTCCTCAACTCCTACAGTCCCTAGATCCCTAGGTGAGGGAAACGTTCGAGTCACCGTAGACGAGCTGACCAGGCACCGTAGACGAGCTGACCAGGCACCGTAGACGAGCTGACCAGGCACCGTAGGCGAGCCGACCAGGCACCGTAGGCGAGCCGACCAGGCACCGTAGGCGAGCCGACCAGGCACCGTAGGCGAGCCGACCAGGCACCGTAGGCGAGCCGCCTTTCAGCGCAAGGGAACACACACCCGTACGCACTTTGGCTTCCCCGAACTCGAGTTGAGCGCGTCCCAGTAGCCAGGTAGTCACGCCTGACCCCAGCCGGCGCCTCTAAATTCCAGAGCTGGCTTTCTCCTGTAGTCACCGATCCTCCGAACGAGGCGCATGGTGGAATAAGGAAGTTCATGGTCGGTTAGCGCTGTCGTCCCCGCTGGTTCTCTGAAGGGCGCTACCACCGCGGATCGATCGGAGCACGTGCAGCGGGCTGAAATAGCTTTGCAGAGCAGTACCCCTACAGGCCCATCCTAACAACGCATACTTGTATCGCTACGACTTCCTCGGCGCAAATTCGATGCAGCGCTCGCACGCATATGTTCATCACGGGAAGGGCCAACACCGCCGCTTGCAAGTCTTGCCGGTCTGACGAAATAACCCAGCACCTTGTACCACTGTCCAAACGTCGACACTGCGTGATCCACTCTGCAGGCTTGGCTCAGTAGCTTATAGTTGACATCTTGGGAGAAAGATCCCGGTAGCTCGGTCGGAGCGTTTTGCCCACGCAGGACCACAAAAGCCTGTTGCAATTTTCGAAGGCCACTGTACGGTACGATCGCCTTTAGCTGCCAGTGACCGCGTTTCGAGAAACTCGATAGGGGCGCATCACGTTGCATTTCCAAGACATTGCTTCTATGTAAGCGGTGGTAATACATTAGCAAGGCGAATCGCATAAATGCGCCAGGAGAGGGCAGAGCGAGGTGGTCTCGCGCGGTGCATATGAACGCTGGTGTATCGCATCATGGGAGGGCGGAAAGGCGAGACCGGCGGCAGGAGGGTTTTCTCGTCCGCTCGACGGGCAAACTGATTCCGGCATGTTTCGGATGTGCCACGTGTAAACACCGTCGCATGGTATTCCCGTCATAGGCTGAGAAATGCGATGCGTTACTGTCGCATTCATGTAAATGCGGCTAGTTAACATTCCTTTGCGAGTGTTTTTACACTTTATTGCCTATTTCTATTTTTTTCTAACCTTTCCTTTTTCTCGACATTCTTTCATACTTTTGCTCTTCCGCAAGCGTACGGTATAGCCAACCAGGCGTGGCCTTGGTTAACCTCCCTGCATTTCCTCCTTGTTCGTCTGTCCTTCTTCACCGGCCGCGACGTGGTTTGCGGCTTTCCATGAAGCTACCTCCGCGAGTAGAAATTCAAGTTAAACCTGGGCCTCCTTTAACCGACCCGCCGCAACTCGGAAAGCATACGTGCTGACCCCTTCCGTTTGTCTTATTCGGCAACGTTGGCGCTTCAGGTCGAGCTGGCTGACGCAGTCAGCGTTTTCCCCCTCGCCGGAATAACCGCCACTCGGCTTTGTGGCGCACTTGTTTACCATCGCTATGGTTGCGCTCTCTTCCTGCGCACTAGCTCGGCGCGGCTGGGAGTGGCACCCTCCTCGGTGATTGCCGGCCACCGGGCCCGAGCGGGCATTCCTTGCGATGGTCCTTGCGCTTCTTGGCGAGATTGCGGTCAGTCCGGCTCGCCCTGCCACCGCGCCGCTCTTCAGACGCGCTCGCTCCTCCATCCGTTTTGCGGCAGTCGGTATTGTTTGCGCTGGCTGATAGGCTCTTCCGGCCGCTTCGGGAATGTCCAGACTCATGCGGTACCACTTTGTTTTATCGGTGCGACGCTTTCTCTTTTCCCTTTGCCTCCTATTCTTTAGGGATCAGCTAAACTGTGCGCGATTGCTGGTTTCTGGGTTTGATTGATATGCGTCCAGTTTTCGCTTCTGATGCATCGAATGGTTAATCCGTAATTCGGGTGCAGACGTGCGACGCAGCCGCATTCTAGGCACTGGATTGTAACAGTTTGTGAGTGCAAAAATGAACTCTCCGCGCTTGCGCTTAACGAAGAGGACTTCGGAAATAGGGGAACAAGGGAAGAGAATTCGAGCGAGCACGCTGCGTCGCCAGCGTACAACGCTTCCACGCAATGCTTCCTGCGTTGTTGGTGCTGCTGTAAGATTGAAAAGGAGTGTTTTTAATAACGCATTCCTGGCTCCTTTAGCCGTATTTACATCGTACCTATCAAAGTAACGCAACAAATAACAGCACGCAATTTATTAAGACATTCTGTTTTTCCATTGATGTTTTGCGAGAAAGAATGTTATACAGTTGTATACGTCCCGCCTACTCTTAACAGACACGCCTCTTAGACTTATCTATGTTAATGTTGCTAAACTAGGCCCTTTAGGTTTACAAAATTTGACACACTACCACTTAGACTTTATGATTGGGTAGGGAAAACTAGAAAACTAGGTGCGGTTGTCGTCCTCCGTAAGTAAATCTGTAAATATTTTAACGACGCCGATTTTTTACCTGACGATATCGGTTTTACATGCGCGCTAGTTTGAGTGACTTTTATGTCGAAGACGTCAGACGCCAAACCTGACGCAGAATCAACGTTCAAAGCAGGAGCTTTGGCGACAGACTATTTCAATATCTGGAGTTTCCTAACTTATTGCACCCACGTACATTACGAACTTATCCGCAGTCCTTTCTTTCATTCGTTTCCCAATACCCTTAATCACGCTTCTCAGGTTCTCATCTGATCGTGGCTGCGCATGTCACGCGAGCCTCTGATCAATCGCAACCTTTGTTAGAATTTGAGCCTTCTTTCTTTTTCATCTTTCTGTTAGTCTTGTGGCAGGATAAGTTATGCAATTCTCACCAAGCCTGTGTCGTTTAATTTCGACATTCCTGCACTGACTTGCTTGCAAGAGACACCGCAGTCAAATTCTGAGCCGATTCTCTTCGCTATTGTATAGCCATTCAGATAAGCGATCGAAGCCCGCCGGTTGCCAGTCAGCGTGGCGGATAATGAAAAAAAAAAAACGTACTGACATGTCTATTTCTATTTGTTATTTAGCGTTCAAGGAAAGTCTTGAACCTCTAAACTGTAGAAAAATATTTGTAAGTGCCAGAGTGCCCGATATTGTGTATACAATACTTATTTCTACATATTTATTTGGTTTCAGTACTTCGCAGGCGGGTTCACCCTGACTTTGCTACCTTGGCTCTTCGCTCTATACCTGCTATCGCAGAGACTACCGCATGCCAGTGCACCAAAAAATAATGCACGTAGCACCTTTATTTCTTGATGAGCAACCTTATATCCAACCTTATTGCTATATGACGTCACCAGACTTTGTTCTTTATCATGTCACGACGATGTCGAGGAATCCAGGTCCGGCATATGGAGACCAACTTATGTATCGCGTTAAAATGTGCGTTCCGAATTTCGCATACTTTTCAAGTCTCATCCGATTACCTGAAAGAATCGTTTGGCAGAGTTTATACAACATCAAAAATGCCAGTATATTTCTTCGAAGCAAACTGGAAACTGATCGGTATTTGTATCGCTGGTAAAAGTGCGTAGGCGTTCCCACATTCAGCGATTGGATGCTTTTATGCCCGCTGCTCCTATACGGGATGTACGTCTCCCACTTTTTTTTTGTCGGAAAAGCAGCATAGGGTTGGGATGGTTCAGAAATCTTCCGTCGCACAATAAACTGCCCGCGATCCCTTTCAGAAAACGGGAACGAACGGCCTTTCGGAGCTCGCGTTAGCATGATATATCACGTGATGCTTCTTTATATATCTCCCCCGCTGAGGACAAATGGATGGTTTCGCCCGTCTTTGTCATATACGCGGGAATGCACGCTTGCGAGTTCCATTCGTCCTGCCTTCTTGCGCGTATGTGGGTGCAGCCCCTATATATAACGGCGCAACCAACGATGATTCGGAGTGTAAAATATAAATTACACCGAAAAAGAATAAACCCATGGCGGTTTCTAGACGCGTATGAAGAAAACACGGGAGAGTGACGGAGGTCCGTTTCAGAAATCTTGAGATTGGGATATATTCATATCCTTTGAATTCCGCGAATGAAAAACTATGGACTTCCTTGTTATTATTTTTTTTTGTGCGTGCACGTGGCGTGTTACTGGAAACCCGTTTGCGCCTTCAATATTTTTCTGCAGCCTCGTGTTCGTCGTCCAACTTTATCCGTTTTTGTGGTTGTTGTTTATAGAGGTTTGTTTGCCGTTCGTGAAGCCTGGCACCGTCTCATATGGGTATTTCCTCATGTCTCGTTTTATTTCACATATATGCGCGCCTCTTACAAAGGGAGACAATCAGAAAAGTACTTGGCGCATTTCCTAGCGCTTTTCAATATAGTTGAATTTGTGCCGTTTGTTAAAAGGAAACGAAGTAACAGAAATCGGAAGCTTTTGAAAACTCTAGCTTCTCGCTATCGCATAATGCCTGTTTGTTTTGGTTTCGTTTTTTTTTTTTTTTTTTTTTTTTTTCACGAGGTTGAGGGCTTTCGGCACATGATCTTAGCTAACCAGTGGACTCCGAGACTTAAGCAGCGAGGCTAAAGGCCAGTATAGAAAGGTGCTAAAAAGATGTTTCTATGAGAAGCTTGTTCAATATGATTGCATAACTTGACCACAGATACTAGCGTAGTGTAGCCAACTTATAAACTCAGGTAGTTTGAAGCCGCTCTTTTTAATGCACAGTGCTGTGTGCGCAAATTTTTCTCGAACACGTAATGGTGCAGTCACATGCACTTTTTTAGACACGCACAACGATCGTTTTCTGTGACATCGTGCAGCTGCTATCCTGAAGCAAGAAATAAAATGTGGCCACCTTCTAGTACCCTTTATTTCCAACGTTGTTTCAGCCACAACTTGGGGTAGGCGTGACAGGCCTCAAGGCGGATAATTTGACTCACAGTGGCCCTGCCCGACCATACACCGTTCAAGGGGATGTGTCACATATGGGCACAGTTACTTAGTATTATATGATATAGCTTTATTGACTATTACCAGTTAGTCCCGCTGGTGTCCCACATCGGTACGAAATTCACTTTTTCTGAAACGGAAGATAACTCGAATTTCTTTTCAGGCGCCTATCGTGACGCTTTTGGGTATACGCTGCTTTAGCGCGCTTGGATTAAACGTGAAACCGGTTAATTGGCAATTGAGAGCGGCATTAATTATTCCTGACACAAGCACGGCTTGGCACACAGCGACGTAATTAATCTAGTGATCTTGTTCCGCGGGGGCGCATTTGTTTCTAAAAAAAAAAAAAAACTTTAACGCGCTTTCCGTTCTGGCACGTTCTCTATCCTCACCTCTTGCCTTTCCTTTTTCCCGTGGTGGAGATGCCCACGCCTTTCGAATAATTAATCACGGTGCTGTGTGCGCTTTCTCCTATATTTATCAACGTCTTCGTCCCCCTCCCTCTTCCCATCGTCGTTTTCGCGAGTGTGACCGTATGTCCTGTTCCGGGGTGACCTTCCTTTTGCTGCTCCCCTGCGCCACTTACCGCGCAAACATACACTGAGACGGTTGAATGTGCAAAACAGCCGGGCTCGCATTTTGTTCAATTAGATCGGTACAGTTTGCGCAGGGGATTGATAACTACAAGTTTGATAGGAGGCAACGAACTCGGCGACTTTCGTCCAGCCGCATTACATCCTTATGCGTCTCCTCGTACACTATAATGTGCGTTGATTTCAATCCTCTTCGAGATTACTTCGGACGCGGTTATGTAAGATATTATTCGCGGATATAAAGAGGTCTTCATATGGAACTGCTCGTATACAGTGTGGCTTATGTATATTTTAAAGGAAGCTTTCTTAGTCGCCTTTTGCACTTTCGAGGTATGCTGTTACCGCAATATGACCACTATCGATTGCGCAGGGGCACTCCCTTACCCTCGTGAAAGGCAGCGCTTCGAAACGCTGGTGCGTTCGTAAGATATATCTGTCGGTCCTAAGACCGGCTGGTATGTTAGAGTGGCTGAGTCCATGAGCTGTCTTCGGTTTGGAGGGTATAACGCTTATAAGGCAAATTTATTAAAAGGGAGAGAAAGAGAAATCAGAAAGAAAACCCTGGAGATTAACCAAGCTCTCACCCGATTGACTATCCTACACGTGACTGTCTCATTAACTCTATAGACAATATATATCGGAATAATGTCTTTCATTGAGCACTACCACTCGCTTTTTTTGTCATTACATTTCATGGCACTGGTCTTTATACGCTTCATTCGCATCGCGATTATTACTATCCTTCCGGCTATCTTCCTTTCTCGCCTGTGGATCAAACGAAAGAAAAGGAAACAAAAAAATGCTGCAATGGCTCTGGGGCACAGCTCTCGCTGACAGCTGAAGCTTTCTTGTACCACCTTTATTTTTCTTCTTTTATCTTTCAATTCGTCTTGCGTTTCTCTCATTTTTCCTCGTCTAACTACTGCCATTCACTGGCTGTTCGCACGCTCGCGCACTCGTTTGCGCCTGGCTTGTCTCGACGTGTCTTCTGCGTTGACAACTGTCCCTCTGTGATGTGATTCTGCCGGCTCTCTCTATATATATATATTATAGGCGTGCGTGCACAAAGCGAAATCTGGACGGCGCGACGGTCGAGGCTTATTAAAAGCCGGCTCCAGCCCGGCACTCCTGCGTTGCGTTGGTGACACGGCTTCGGAGCGTGCATCTTCCTTGGTAAAATACAATATATATAATTGTCACCAACACAAAATAAAGTATCTCCGATCTCCTTATTCTCCTGCCTCTCTCTCCCCCTCCCGCGCGCACGCACATATACCGTCTCTCTTGATTACGTTTCATTCCACTTCTTTGCACGGCTCGCATGACATCACAGCCCGAAGCAGCATCCTCGTTTATACCCTACACCCCCCCGCCCGCCCTTTTCTCGTCTCGACCGAGCAAGCTCACGGCGCAGGCTCCCGCGGAGGCATCGTGCCGCAGTCTCTCACTGTCGCAGTGGGAGGGTCGCCTTCCATTGTTTAAACGCGACGCCAAACGATTCTTGTTCCAGAGTTGCTTGTGTCCGTTATTTCGTTCTTCCGTTCCTCGGAGCAGGCGTCGGTTGTTGACGCGCGTCCGCCACATATATATATATAATCTGAAATGCGTCTTTGTGACGGCGCGGCCGAGATGAGTAGCGTGTGCTACGCGGCGCGCCGACAAACAATGAAGCCCCGAGCCGGAGGAGAAATTGGGGAGTGGGTTGCGAGCCGCTTTACTCTTTGCGCTGCCTCGGGCGACGTTGTCGTCGTCCTCGTTGACGGGTTCCGAGTTAAGACGCCAGAAGCAGGCGCCGAGATTCATTTCTATACGGCCTGTGTGCTGTCATTAGAAAGCACCGAGAGTGGCTAATGTTTTTTTTCTTTTCTTTTGCGGGATCAGGATGTACACTGTATGGGACCGTAAGAAGGCGACAAGTCAGGTTTCGCGGTTCGCGCCGTTTCACTACCAGCGAAACTATGACGATGTTAATGAAGTACTCTAGAAATCAAACGTCATGATCATGTAGTTATTGTATGGGGGGAAAGGGACAGTGACGGGCGAATTGGGTAAAATAGAGAGAGATAAATGAGATGCAAAAGGCAGGGAGGTTAACTGGTAGATATCCAGCTTGCTACTCTGAACTGAAAAGGGGCAAGGGATACAGAACGATGTAGAAAAGCAAACAAGAGAAAGTATTTGGGTAGGATAATGTGTCGAGTGGGTTGTAACAGGGCTCTAAACTGCAGTGGACATAAGAATGCGCTGCTTCTGATGCTGCTGCTGATGATTGCATGTCCGCGCAGAGAAGCTGCGTGAGGCTTTTGGCAACTGTCTCCGTAGGTCTTGTCGGAGGAATCATTTTCTGAAAGAACGCATGCCCATGTGCTACGCGGGTATCTAGCCGGCACGAAGGAGGCGCGGGAGAAGGAATAAACCCATAAAATCTACTCATTTTTCTCAGGCAACTTGTGGAATTGGTGACCACCGACACAACTCGAACGCTTGCCGTAAGGTGATGAGAAAATCTCATGTACGTCCACATTTTGCCACGCAGAAAATGTTCTTGCTCGCTGTTATATCTACTGGCGAGGTTTTTATTAAGTATCTGCAATGTAAGTTTATTGTGATGAAGGAACGTAGGCTCACGTTGAGCGCGTAATCCCGAGTCCGCGCCAGCAGAGCACAGTGCTCACCGCGCTGTTTACGCGTACTATATGACGCCCGTTTTCGTGGCAGAACGCTTGAGGGGCTTACGAGGACGACGGGAACGCACAGACAAAGCTCGTTAGAGGGCGCGCTCTCGCGCACCTGTGGGATATATGCGTAAACCGCTTTGCGGCCAAGGAAATCCGCTGTCCTCGGCGGGCTTTGCGCGATTAGGAGCTGTAACTTTAACGGCTCTCTTCACTTGGATATTTGCGTGTAACCACTCATTTCTTATGGCTCCGAGTGAGAAAATGGGATGAGAAGGAGGATAAGGAAGATACAGTAGCGAAGAGGCAATAGTTTCTTTCGTTGCATTTTTTTATGCGCAGCAGTTGTCTTTCTTATCTTAAGTCGCACAGTACACCTATGCACTTTACACGCTTGGAAAAAAAATGCCTTGGTTTTTACTTAAGGTATGAAGCTACGAAGGTCGTCCCTCGACTCGTGATACATTCGGCTGGTCCCTGCTACGCGCTGACTCTGATTGCGATGATGCCGATCCCCCTCATTATTGGAGTCAGGGAATGCGTGAGCAAACCGAACGTGCCAACGCCAGCCAGAGTAAGTGGAGGCCGCAATAGGGAACGTCGGCATTTTTTCTGTTGCACACAACAAATAAAGTGCGCGTGCGTGGAAACATGCCGCCGCGGCTGACGTCACTTCAACAATGAAAGCAGCAGGAGTCACGTGACCTGAAATCCCCAGATCGTGGTCACGCTCCTGTAAGTCGAAGACGAGAGCTCCTGGAGTGCTCTGAAAGAACAAGCTGAATGTAAAGCACTCTGGCAGAGACTTGGCAAAGACGCCAAAGACTTGAAAAATTATAGACCGATCAGCTTATTATCCGTTGCCTACAATGTATCTAATAAGGTAATCGCAAATAGAATCAGGAACACCTTAGACTTCTGTCAACCAAAGCGGCAGGCAGGATTTCGCAAAGGCTACTCAACAATAGACATTATTCACACTATCAATCAGGTGATAGAGAAATAGGCGGAATATATATATGTAACCAACCCTTATTTATACCTTTATTGATTTCGAGAAAGCATTTCCTTCAGTCGAAACCTCAGCAGTCATGCAGGCATTACGGAACGGAATCAGGGTGTAGACGAGCCGTATGTAAAAATACTGAAAGATATCTATAGCGGCTCCTCAGCCACCGTAGTCCTCCATAAAGCAACAAAATCCCAGTAAAGAAGGGCGTCAGGCAGGGAGATACGATCTCTCCAATGCTATTCACAGCATGTTTACAGGAGGTATTCAGAGACCTAGAGTGGGAAGAATTGGGGATAAAAGTTGATGGAGAATACCTTAGCAACTTGCGATTTGCTGATGATATTGCCTTGCTTAGTAACTCAGGAGACCAATTGCAATGCATGCTCACTGACCTGTAGAGGCAAAGCAGAAGGGTGGGTCTGAAAATTAATCTACAGAAAACTAAAGTAATGTTTAAGTCTCGGAAAAGAACAGCAGTTTACGATAGGTAGCGAGGCACTGGAAATGGTAAGGGAATACATCTACCTAGGGCAGGTAGTGACCGCGTATCCGGATCATGAGACTGAAATAATCAGAACAATAAGAATGGGCTAGGTTGCGTTTGGCAGGCATTCTCAGATTATGAACAGCAGGTTGCCATTATTCCTCAAGAAAAAAGTGTATAACAGCTGTGTCTTACCAGTACTCACGTACCGACAGAAACCTGGAGGCTTGCTAAAAGGGTTCTACATAAATTAAGGACGACGCAACGAGCTATGGAAAGAATGATGGATGTAACATTAAGGGATAAGAAAAAAGCAGATTGGGTGACGGAACAAATGCTAGTTAATGACATCTTAGTTGAAATCAAGAAATAGAAATGGGCATGGGCCGGGCATGTGATGAGGTGGGAAGATAACCGATCGTCATTAAGGGTTACGGACTGGATTCCAAGAGAAGGGAAGCGTAGGAGGGGGCGGCAGAAAGTTAGGTGGGCGGATGAAATTAAGGAGTTTGCAAGGACAACATGGCCACAATTAGAACATGACCAGGGTAGTTGGAGAAGTATAGGAGAGGCTTTGCCCTGGCAGTGGGCGTAGCCAGGCTGATGCTGCTGCTGCCTCTGCCGATGATGATGATACGCTCTGGAGACTGGGCCTACTGGGCTTCATTACATCTAAGCATAACCATTCTATCGGCGGCCCCACACTGCCAGTGTCTGTTATTCCATGCACCGCATTCATATGCCATCTTCCTTTGGGATGATGTTATTGAACAAATTAATTATTAGTTAATACCATGAGTCCACTCTGATGTGAGTGCCTCCAAATCGCCGCCGGCTCCTTTCTTGGTGTACTGGGCACGAAATTCGGCTTTCGCGTGTGCACCGACCGGGGCGCTTCGGGCGAGGAAATTGATTGGACCGCCACGCTGTGCTTTACCTCGGAGTAGGCGGCTGTCCCTTTCTATACAGTTTTTTTGCCGAATCCAGCATTATCTGCTTATTGCTTTGTTGTCGCAGCATAGTTTGTAGCGCGTTGATTTTGTGGCTACAAGGCAGATTTAAGATTATAGGTGGGCAGGGTTGCATGTGTTGGCATGGAATCAATGCCTGTGTTATCGTGCGAGTACCTCATCGTTCAGCATCTGAACTTTCGCAAAGGAGCGCTTTTAGTGCTTACTTTTCACCTTCGGCACCACTGCTCTGTTCAGGCTACCTGAGAAAGGTATGCGCATGCGTGAGGTGCAGCTCATTTGGTGTCAGCTTGCGACGCTGTGCGAAACAGAAGAGGAAGAAAACTCATCTCAATGACAGTGTGCTTAACATGGCTGTAGTGAAATAATCATAGTGACTGCATTTCTTGTAGTGCTTTCGAACAGAACAGGCGTGTAAAATGAAAGCACCTGTCACATATTGTAATTTATTACAGCATGGTACGATGCCGTCGTTCGTCGTAGCCTCGTACTGAGCACGATGTTTTGTGGGTTCGATTCCCTGCCACAGTAGCCACACTTCCAAGGGGCCCTAATGCAACGGTGCGTTAGACCCATTCAACTAGGGCACCCCAGACACTTCAAAGCAACGCATGCTCTGTTGCAACTGCTGAAGTCGACTGGCTTTATTGACGAATTGCGTGGTTGACTCCCGTTAATTCGACCTGGCTTAATTCAGATATTCAATCCGAACGCACTTAAATGTCCCGGCGAGATGCTATTCACGGCTGTGGATGAAAAGCTCGTTTCGTTCGAACGTGAAAGCATGACACTTTGGTTAATGCGACCAGCAGCGGTACCTACCCCCCCCCCTTCCCCCCAGCCGCGCGCGCGTCATGCGCACAGAGGTTAATGTAAGTTTGGAAATGCACGAGATCAAATGGACGGTGCTACTGCTTGACTAGGGAACGAATGGTGATGGCAGCAACCTGTCCTGCAGGTACATGACGGCTCCAGCTTTGCCCTGGGCGATGTCTTTTTTGAGGATTTTGTCAGCGCTGACAACAGTGTAGAGGTTTGTGGCCCACTTTTCGGCAATGACATGAATAGTTATTGTAATACAGTATTGTAATAGCCTATCGACGGCGACAGACTTCAAGCAATAAAGGATATTTGAATTCTGTCGTTTGGCCTCCATTTATTAATTTGACTTTTCGAATAATTCGACCAAATTCAGCCGTCCCTCACTGGTTGATTTAACCAGGGTCATTGACGCGCCCTGTGTTCTCTCTCCCTTATTCTCATCTCCTTTATCTTGTCCGCCATTATCCATGTCCTTCGTCCGTCATCCTTGGTTAACCCCCCCATCTGTAGGGTAGCAAACAGGACTTGAGGATATTGTTGACCTCTGCCTTTCCTATCATCTCCCGAACGCTCGTCTAGTTTTCGCCTTGTTTTGTGGCTTTTCGATGCCGCAGTGGCAACGACCCATGCCTGAAGACCGAAGGTTAGCCTCGAGTACTGTGTGGCTGCGTTTTATAGGTTTTCTACGGGGCTTGTGTATCTGCCCTCGTTACGACGTACAACGCCTCTCTCTGCGGACAACTTTAAACCGACTGGAGTCAAGACCGTTTTCCGAGTCCAAGGTACTCGGACCATGGCCACACCCGTCACTGACACGAAAAGCGATTCGTGCACTTGTACACTACTTAAAGTTCACTGGCCTAAAATACAGTTTATAGTGTCCTAGTGCATCCTTTCACACGTACTCAGTGATCACTTTCTGTCACTCTTCCTCTTTCTATTCCCCTTTCCCACACACCCAGTGAACGGTAGCAAATCGGTGCTCGTCTGATTGACCTCCCTGCCTTTCCTCTTCTTGCGCTCTCTCTCTTTCTCTCTCTATGTCACGCTCTCGGGCCTAGCCTGGTGTCTCCCTCCTGACTGTTTACTTTCCTGCGGTGCTTTCTTAAAAAAAAGAAAAAGGCGCGACCAGGCGGCATGAGATGGGGGGGGGCATGAGAGGTTTGCACTGAGTATGGTCTTCTGCGATTTCAAGAAATTCAAGCCGTGCCCAGTCAGTCAGTGCTTAGTTCAGAAAGGAAAGTAAATATTGTCGGACGTAATGAATGTTTGCTTTGTCGCATTCGCCATGAGAGAGATGGAGAATGGAAAATGACGTCTTAAACGATTAGACAGAGATGTGGAACAACATTCATTTTCAAGGTGGATCTCACCCGGGTTGATTGTGATGATGCTGTGAGTAATCGACTGGAACTACAAGTATCTCGATCTTTACTTTTGTCTCATATCCTCAGAGCACGCTTATGCCCGCTTCCCGGTAGGTGTTATAAAGATGTATCAAGATTAGCTTTTATATGAAAATACGAGTGCTATAGCTCAAGAGATGCAGCTGAAACCTTATTACGGAAGGTACGGATAATGTTGTGCTCTTCACTTACGGAAGCTAATCGAATGGTCATACTTCAAGCATAAGTGACAGTCACGCGTTTCTTATTTTGGTAGTAATAATTTAATTGATAATTTCATAAGAATTTTCTTTTATTGCCATCTTGAGTTTGTAATAATAATAATAATAATAATAATAATAGTGTACAAAGTAGCATTACGAATGTTTGCAACCTCCGTCGTAAATCAATTATCCGTTTACCTTGGCTATATACAAGACATCGTGTGATGTGGCAAGTGTAAAGAAAAAATAGCCTTTCACGCATTTTGTTTTTTATTGTATAGCGCAGCCGGTGTTAGCTACAGCCAGAACTGCCGAAATGTCTCTATCGGGCGCTCCTTATGCAGTGAACGTGCGGCTCGTCCCAAGCAAGCTCGTAGGGATGGCGCGCAGCGTCTCGTTATTTTTACGTTAAACAAACTCAAGCGTAGAGCGCACCGTTGCGAGCAAAGCTGCGTCGGAACGGTGCGACGCTTCTTTTCCATAAAGGACGGAACTATTGGGAAAATCCGGCACAACATGAAAACAAGCGGCTGTTCAGCGCTTCGTGTATGTACCACACGCGCAACTTCGATCGAGTATCGAAGAGCAGAGGCGATGCGAGTTCGTGAGTGAGCGGTACAGAGAGAGAGAGGGAAATAGAGATGACGACGACAGCGTGTTTGCGGCCAGCTCATCGAAACACGCGTCGGTCGCCCGAGCGCAGTGTGTGCTGAAATGGGGCGAGCGATGTGCACAACACAACCAAACGAGCAGCCGGGCAGAAGAAGCGAAGCAAGCGATGCCTGCCCCCATCGATTCTGCGATTCCTGCGTTGCGCTCTGCTGCTGCTGCTGATCGGGTGCATGTCTGCATAGCAGCGCCCGCATCCATGGAGTAAGTACCGGCGCTTGCCGTTCCTTCGCGCTTGCCTCTTGAACTGCGGCTGCTCCCGTGTTGGAAGCGGGAGGGAAGCCGTCGGCGCCAGACGCCATCTCAGCGGCGTGCTTGCTGCGGGTGACGCGACTGATGGATGCCACGCTTCGATCCGCCACCGCTGCGTGCGTATGCCGCTCGTCGGTGCTACTGCCCGCGTTACGCTGAAGCGTTGCTACGCTCCGCAGCGCGCACTCTGCCGCCTAGTTCGTTGTGTTCACGGTGTAAGAGGCGTGAGTAGCAGTGTGTATGTACAGCAGTCGGTATATATATATATATATATATATATATATATTTCGTATGTTTATACGCGTCCAAATATTCGTCTGATCGATCACCTTCGAGGTCTCCAGGTAGCCCACTTCTTTAAGCCGTAGGAAGTCTCAAACTTTTTTCTCTCCCCCATCTCTCCTCCCCCTACGAAACCGCTGCACGTGCCTTGCACGAAGTGGCCTCCGCCCGTCTCGAGCTGGCTTTCGGCTCGTTCGAGCATATCGGAGCCGCTCGGTGGAACTCCTGTCGACTTTAATCTCTACATTTGTTCTCACTTTTTTCTAGCTTGGTCTATTGTTCTTCCGTCTTTACTTTTTCTGTATATATATATGTCTTTACTTTTTCTGTATATATATATATATATATATATACAGAATATAAAACCGACCGTGAAGATGGCAAGTCGGCTCTTCTTGGTCGTCCGGAACTAAACCAGGAGGTGTAAGAAGCTTAAACGCTTGTCCCGCTAAGCACGTCGTGACCTAACGGAACTTCGTGGTGTGTCCTGTGGCTGTATGTTGTGGTACAGATTTTACTGTTAACACGTGGCACACATTCAGTCTCACGCTATTTGGTTGACCGTGTAGACGTCGTCGCGCAAAGCCGGCGTGTGTAGCCAGGCACTCGCTCGCCCGAAATTGCGGCGGCCTCTAGGTCGGGTCCCGCGATCTCTGTGAGCTGCCTTGCAGCGACGCCTCCTGCGCACAGCGGATTATGCGGGTCTACTTTACGCGTCTCTAAGTCTCAAAAAAATTATATTCCGGGGTTTTACGTGCCAGAACCGCTTGACGATATGCGAGGCACTCCGTAGTGGGGTACGCCGGATTAATTTTGGCCACTTGGTTTCCTTCACCTCGGGCGCCAGTACTCATGAGAGAAGAAAACAAGAATAATAATGAAAAAAGATAGTCCCGGTAGCGTCGTTTAAGCCTTGCACTCGCCCACTACTTAGGACTCGGCTGCTAATTCCTTTGCAACAATAATACGTGGTATTCCGTCGCGTCTGAAGAGAACTGAAGGCAGCAAAAGGTCAACAGAAATGCAGCCATTCTTTCTATATCAGTCTTTGCAGGAGGTCATGAAGCCTTGAAATAAGCGTTAAAAACCCGTAGTAGTTATAAAAAGAAACTCAGGTGGATGCAGATTGGCAGTAAAAATGATAAATAATATATATCTGATATTTCAGCAGCGTAGTTGGAAAATATACCATTTGACGCGTTAAAAAGCGACACTAAAGATAATATTTTGAACTGTATTAGTAAATTGCCCCTCTAAAGTACCAAAAAAGACACTTTTATAGGAGACACTGGATATGCCAGGAAAGGTGGGTGGTGACGCCGCCTTGAATATCGCTCAACAGTGCGCCATGACGCCATGGATTTTGACGCTGTCTATTCGGGCTAATCACATCTTTTCTGGTAAAAATTTAATTTATTGCCTTTTGAAAGAATCTACGGAGCTCGGCAAGCATTAGATATATTTGCTTAGCTACAATGGCTGAAGTATGAAAACATAAAATAGACATTTGTGTCCATGTCGTCACACTGGTGTACGTAGCTCAGATTTCGGGACAAAATGGAAAAAAAAAGAAGAAAAGTACTTCTTTTTTTCATATTTTCTACTAATAATCGACATATTACCGCGAAATTACGGAACCAGAGTTGTCAGAGTACCTCACCGGTCTAAACTGACTTAAGTGTTTTGTTTTACCGGCTTTTTAAAGGGACACTAAAAGCAAATACTAAGTTGACGTGGACTGTTTAACTACCATTCCAGAAACCTCGCAACGCTTGTTTCGTGCCAAGAAAACGTAGTTTACGAGAAAATTGCATCTGAAGCGCCCGAGTACCTTTGTCGAAATTCAAATCCCCCGCCACCCAACCAGGGGAGTGGTGACGTTGCATACGCCATCATCGCCCTTTGCTGCCGTCGGTGAGTAATACGGCGCCCGACAGACGGCGGTAGCGAACCAAGGAAGAGCGGCCGATTCGCCGCTGCAGCTGCTTTTTGGCCAAGTGGCGTGGACCGCTCGGGCATCCCGCGACATCACATGGAAGATCAATTATCTGCTCCTTGCAGTTTGTGCAAGTTTAGCGAGCCAGCAAATCCAGCGCGGCACTAGACAACTAGTGAAGCGCGAAAGCGTAGGTGGTGTGGAGTCGAACGAAAACGAAACTTTTCGACTGCCCGCGTCTCCGGTTTATTTCAATGAGTTTTTTTCTTAAAGTGAAATAGAACTGCACAAGCAGCATTTTATTTCACCTTATGACACGTACAATACAATCGTGATTTGTGCAACGAGTGGTTCTGTACCGATGACAGAATTTAACTGAGGAGTGCCTTCGTGATCGGGCAAGTACTTGAATGTCCCAGGGGAGTACTCTCTAATCATGTCCTGCATTTACCTCAATTTCTCGATTATTAAGGTTCTATTAGTGACAGTGCTGACGCCTTAGACGTTCTCGATCACTAATCTCACTTTAGCTTGACTTAAGATTTGCCTTTAGTGTCCCTTTAACGATAATCGTCAAAGCCACGCCGCAGATGTAGGCTCGTGTGTCGGTCGTGTGCTGGAAGCGCACAGCCGAGACCACGCTCGGCGAGCGCTCCGAGTTCGCGTGCGTTTGTCCTTCGCGTGCCGGCCGTTCTGTTGTGCCTGCCTTAACTCGCTCGGAATCGTGCATTCTTTAGACGCCGCTGGCTCGCGCGCGCGCGCCTTGGAAGGCGGTCATTCTTAATTCAGTGCACACCGTGTTCGCTCCGCCATGACCCCGCGCGCGCGCGCGCCTCGAGAGGCGCTGCAGCATCCCTGTGCAGCGTCGAGACAGTCCCCGAGGTCGTGAAGTTTAACTGCCTTCACTCCTGCGTGTCACCCGGTGCCAAGAAAGTGGAAGCAACTCTGCTTCTGTGTTTTCTCTGTATTTATCTCTCTCTCTCTTTTTGTGTGTATATATATATATGTATATATATAATGTCATTCAGAAAATAAAAAAGGACCAACGTTATGGCATATGTTTTCACTGAGGTCCCAGCCGGAGAACCGGCCTTCGTCGGAGTTTACATGTGTCTTTTTTTGTTTTTGTTTTTTCAGCCCTCCGGGTGACACTTCCCTCGTCATATTCGCGTCATGACGGGTCACTGTCGTTAAAATGTGCACTTTAGCGCTGCCCCGATTCCGCGCTCGCGGAATTGAAAAAAAAACAAAAATACGTGGGGTCCTTTCTTGTACAATGCGTTAGTTTGTCACGTGGAACCCCTTTACGTCTAACGGTCAGCTCGAGCTCTCAGTCCGCAAGCTTCCGAGAACTCCCGAGTCCCCAACTTCCCCAAATGAATAAATGCTTAAAGTCGGAAGCGAAGCTTATCACGAAAAAAAGAAAAAAAAAGAAACCCGCGCTGCCAGCTTTAAAGTTAGCACCAGTGATTTCGAAATATTTCGCTATGGACGGTTTATTATAAAACACTTTTTAGGTTTCCGTGCAGCATCATCGCTACGCTGCTTCAACAATGTCAGAAGCAGTTTCTCGTTTTCTTTGTCTTTATCCTTGTATCGGTCATATATATAACCGGCCACTTTAATTTCATTAAACATTAGTCTATTGGTGATGGCAAGTTCAATTCCATAAAGCTTATACTGTCATCATTGAACACTTTCTGTACTTTTCAATTTTTTTGTTACCAGTAGCACTGGCAAAGGTTTTCAGATGTCTTTAGTTATTTCGAGGATATCGTAGGAATACTCAAGAGAACCTTGATTCAGCAGATGACGGAAACCTGGCGCATGAAGTGGTTTTGCACCGGATTCCTAGGTGGGACTGAACGGATGAATGAACGGCGTCTTTTAACTATTTCACGAACGCGTTAGCGTCTTCGTCGAGCTCAACATCAGGCACGTGACAATTTGGGCCATTTCCCCTTGATTCAACACAGCCAACGCTCTGAAAGGCTTATGTGTTTTTTTCGCCTGAGTACAAGAGAGAGAGAGTCATAAGCAAAAGGCAGGGAGGTTAACCAGGCTGAGTCCGGTAGGCTACCCTGCACAGGAGAAGGGAGAAAAGGGATTGAAAGAGAAGAGGGAAGAGAGATGTTCACACTTTGCACAGTTACACAGACGAGTGTGTGTCAGTGAGTTGGTCACAGGCGGTATACAAAGGGCAAGTTGTTTTATCATCCACTTTAATTTCCAATAATTTATCGTTTCTTTATTTCATTTATTAAGTACAAGTAATTTCCCCTATGTTGTCTTTGGTGTCAGTGCTTGTTAGCTTCTTATGATATGACTAATAAAAATCTGGCCCCTCGGTTAACCCCCTTTCTTCTCTTTGATTACATAACGAGGGTCTCGAATCCGGCAACATTGATGCCTTCAGGTAGCATATGTGGGTTTATTGACCAGTTGCCTTCACCCAAAAGGATCACGTTCTCGTGACGCCTGCGGCAAGAAGGACGTTCCACGTCCGCTGCCAAGGTCTGTGAGTGGTGGCGCTGGCTAACACTCCCAGGGTTCTACTAGCACACATAAATACCCAAGAAAGTGGATGGGAAAACAACGCCGCGGTAGCTCAATTGGTAGAGCATCGCACGCGAAATGCGAAGGTTGTGGGTTCGGTTCCCACCTGCGGCAAGTTGATTTTTCATCCACTTTAATTTTCATTAATTTATCGTTTCTTTATTTCATTTATTAAGCACAAGTAATTTCCCCTATGTTGTCCTTGGTGTCAGTGTTTGTTGGCTTCTTATGATATGGGCCTGAACAAGACACACTAATAATTATTCTGGTACCGCTTTTTGCGTTTTTTAAGCGCCTAGCATTTAAAAGAGCGCCGGGCACGGTATCGGCTAACGACTACAAAACAAATCTGCGTATTACTTACTCACCTTCGTTTGTTTCCAGCACTGTCAGAATTTTCTTTTAGTTTGTTAACTTTTCTTCGGAGATGTATTACCAACCAGCACAGCGAATGTCGACGCCTAACATCCACAGTACCACTCTGCACTCAGTGCAAGGCGTTTCTTTTCATCTACCACCACCACCTAACGGAGGGACGACGCTACTGGGGCGACGTTGTGTATCAGAATGCGGAGCACAGTTCCTCATGGCGCTCGAAGTTCGGCGGTGGCAACGACCGAGCGCAGAGATATGGCCTCGCCGCCCTCAGGTTCCCAAGCGACTCGCTTCCAGGCTGCTGCGCCTGTATGCGAGCGTGGCTCTTCTGCGTAGGACGAAGCTTCTAAACGACGGAAGGGCAAAACCGAGAGAGGGAGGCAACCTCGAATCGACAGCCACGTCACGTTTACCGTGTTCCGCTCTCTGTCTTCTTTTGCGCCCACAGGACGTTCACTGGACTTACGCTCTCTGCCTTATTGCCTTGTTTCTCTTGCTTGAAGATTTGTTCGTGCTGCCTCTTCACAGGCCGTCGGGACTTCGCCTGGTCTTGAGAGAGGCATTTTGCTTTGTTTTCGGCCCCCATCTTGGCCTCCAGAGAAAGCTGTCGCCGTCGTCGTTCTGCTTTGGAAAGGATGCGATGCTTGCGATGTCTGTGGTGGCTTCTCACGCCGATGTGCCTCTCTGAAGGTCGGTGAAGGACTGTGTGCTGCCGAACGTGGTGGTCTCCTCCCACGCTGTGCGGCTTCTGCTGAAAGTTATTCGCCTTTTGTTCGTTCTCCCGCACGGTCTGCCCGTATTGCTTCCGCTCGCTCCCTTACGGTTCGTGTCAGATACTTTTTCTATAATGACGTCGGCTTATTGATTTCTGGGATGTGCAATCAGCGTGAGAGCATACCACTGCTCGCTCTGTCTGTCTGCGAGTGCAGCGCTTCGGCTTGTGACAATTTGTTGTTAATGCGCGACCATTAGGAGTGTCAAAGCTGAAAAATCTGTGAAGTGTACAAAGCCGGTGGCGTAATATATATTCAATTAAGAACTGCAGATAATTTCTCCTATGCTGTCCTTGGTGTCATTGTTTGTTGGCTTCTTATGATATTACTAATAAAAATCGCGCCCCTCGGTTTCCTTTGTTCTCGTTCATTACATAGCGAGAGTCTCGAATCTGGCAGTTTTGATACCTTGCAAGTAGCACGTGTGGGTTTATGGATCAGTCGCTTTCATCCAAAAAAATAACGTATTACGTGGCGCCTGCGGCAGAACGGATGTACTACATCCCCCGCTAAGGCCGTGAGTAGTGTTCAGGCTAACACTCCCAGGTTTAGTTCTAGTAGATAACCAAAAATTAGTAGACAAACATTCCCTCATCCTCTCTCACCCTCCCATACAAGACATAGGCCTAATTTGGACCCCAGCACATGCGGGTCTCGCTGGCAACAAGGTGGCTCACGCCAGCGCCCGAGGATTAACGGACCGGGCGCTGGAACTAGGCGAGTCGCATATCCTTGCCTTTGAGACACTGTTTTCCGCGCGAGATTGCTTTCTCACATTCCAAGACCTCTGTGTACATTATACACTTGATCGTCTGGCCTTTCGTCTGTTGGCGCTGTTATGAAGTCGGGGGTCCGTGCGGCCATAAAGGTTTCATGGATGGTGCCATGCCAGGTGCCGGGAGAAAGAAGGGTTCCGAGCGCCGTTCAAAGAACGAGAAAAGGGTTTATATATATAAAAAAGTATCAAATTATCAGAAACATTATCAAATCATACAGAAATCAAATCATAACATTATCAAATTATACAGAAACGGCTCTATCTATCGGAACACACTACATGTTAGTCTTTTCATGTCCGAGCCTCTCCCTTCACAGTAGTCCAGATTCGCTTTTTATGCCGTTTAGTTACCTCTTTTACTTGTCGATGGAAATCACAGGCCAATCACAAAGGCCGAACCGTTCACATTCTATCCCGGCCGCAACTGTGAACCCGCCGTTGACGTTATTTCCCCGGGAGTCCTCGACAATGACCCTCTCATCAATTAGTGCCTTCTTCGTGACGGCCAGTTTGTCAGGATCAGGAGACTGGCCTTCGCGGTAGTCGGAGGGCGACGTTGCTGTCTTGAAATGAGCTGCAATTTCTGGGCGTTCGAAAAGCGGGAGATCTCGAACATGACTGCTTGTCCGTAAGACTCGGGTGACGCTGATCGAATTGCCTTTAGGGAAGGATGAGGCGTGATCAGCACCCGAGACAGCTGCACATCTACAGGTGAGGCATTCTTTGCTCCGAGGGATCACCAGGCACAACAGCGCATAATTCACGCAAACGTGAGATCTTGTGGCAGCAGCTACGTACTCGCACCATTCCCTCCCCTCACTTCAGGTCATTCACGCCTCTCTCTACTATTCGATGGCCTGCCACTTCTGCTCAGCGACCAAGGCCAATTATCTGGGGATCCATTACCCACTCCCCTTAATTTAATAACTTGTGAGGACCATGTGGGTGGGGGGGGGGGGGGGCTGCCTTGGGCAGCTCTAGGCCCGACGTTCAGGAGGCCATCCTGGGGTGGGCTGAGAGGATGGCGGAGGGCTACCTCGAGTAGGCCCCTACCCCCTCTACTTCTTCTAGTTGGCGTTTGCTAAATTATACGTACTTACCGCTAGCAGGTTGAATACATTTAGTAATTCTAGCGTTAAACGTGTCCTTTAACTTAATTGCAGCTCCATGCAGTCAACATGGAGGCAACTGAAGGGAGTACTAGAGCGTTACTGCAACGTCTTGCTTGTTTGAAATATTGTATGTACGTGGGTTTCTTTCTGCATTGTCCGCACTGTAACTTTCCTAATGCCCATCTCGATATCGACCATTCGCTCGGCGGGATCTCCACGCGCCGTCCGCGCTATGCCTCGGAGCGGTTCGGCACAACGCCACGTATTTGTTGCCGCGAGGTGAAGGTTTGACGTGCGCCGTCGTTTGTCTCTGAGTCGGGCGCGAGGCTGCTGTTCCTGCTGCGTTTCCTCTTACGCCATCTCTCCCGTTCGCTCATATAGGACGCTCCACCACGTCCATTTTCACGTGTCGTTTCGCACGGGCAATGCTGCTCTGAGTAATGGCGTTGGCGTGACGTCCGCTGTATCGTGCCGACGACTTGCGTTGCGCGCTTCGGTTTTCTTCTATGTGCTATAACCAGTATCCTCATTCGGTATTCGCAGCCTCCGCCTGTACCGTATCGTCAGGGAGCCACGGAAGGTCGTTTGTCGAGTTGTCACAGCCGGTCATGTGCCGGCTCTGCTTCGTGGTCTTCTGTTTTCTTTTTTGTTCTTTCGCGGCTTCGTAACATATGCCATACCGTCCCTCTAGTATACGCGGCCCACTTCGCACTGTGCCGTTTTGTGTGCTTTGATCGCCGCGCACCGAGTTGCACACAAAATTAAGCAAAAAAAGAAGCGAATGCGTGAAAAATACATGTTCTCGCAATTAACTTTCTATCAGTGATTACGAATAGCATGGTTTATTCCATTGGATTTTTGGTGCTTCTCTTGTGTACGGTGCGCGCGTTCTTTGGGCTGCTCTACGTGCGCTGTCAAATGTTTTTCGTTACAGAGTAGGATATTTCTTTTTACAAATCGCATGTAAAACGGCTCACAGCGGGTGTTCAGATTTGCAAGCACAAGATCCGTGTTGCGTCGGTATTCTCTCACCTGCCGGAACCGTTTGTCGGCATGTCGGTAGAGGTAGGCAGTGGTAAGCGCATCTTTTTTTGACGTCATGATGTTGAAGTACAGACGTATAGAGACACGCTGTCGATATGAAATGCAAGTGAATCTCGATGCACTCGTAATCTAGCGCCAACGATGCACCTTACTGTTATGCAAGTGACGAGGTCCTGCTGACACGGATATTCTATATGGTTTACCGCCGCTGCATGGTTTACGCTGTGTGCACTAACGGGCGGTGAGTTCTTGTAGCCAGTAAATTGCTATTTTCTTCATATTATTAGCTTCTACAACCATTTTTAAAACTCTAAGGTTTTTTATGTGATGCCATGTCGGTTGACTCGTGCCTGATTGCCTAAAAGCTGGAAGCCGGCATTTGCTGTATTTCTAGGCAGCGTTGGCGAACATTGCAGATTCATGCTGACATGGAGACGTCTCCATTTCTCAGATTCCGGTGAATGCAGGAATGCGTGACAATTCCCTGTGTGAGCTTGTAGCCGTTTCCTGTACGCTATGCATGGCGCGTCTGGCCTCCAAGTGAACTACTGGGACCTTTAGCCCTTTGGCACCGTCTCACCTATCCCAACTTTAAATTTCTGTCCTTGCGTGCTTATGAAGAAAACGATTTTATGAAGGAAGACAGAGGTCGACCTAAGCTAGTGCGCTGTAGCCTGCTACTCTGCTCTGAGGAAGAGGTAACAGCCGTGAAGATATTGGGATGGATTATGATGAGAGATGTATTGAGTGCGAATTTACATTAGACGGTTTCCCTGCTAGAACCGCTGGTCTAGTTTCGTGTCATGTAGAAACTTCAACAGCTCTTCAGTTGACCGCATTGAAGTTAGTGTCAGGCCATGGACTGAGAATAGCTTCATCCGACAGTGGTTGCCTGTCAACGCCGGCTAGGGAATTATGCAACGTCCTTCGCTTCAGCATATATGCTGGGCAATCGCACAGTGTGTGTTCCAGCGTTTCAGGCGTCTAACAGTGCTAATCAAGGCTGTAAGCATTGGATGGAGGCTGGAAAAGGGATATTGAGTAGATCGATGCCTGTTATTCGGGTGTGGCGATCACAGTGCTGGTTGTTTATGTCATGGCTTGCTCCGCTTGTCGTAAACGTGAAAACTATGTTCGGAAAGGGCACAGTCGACATCCATGAAAGTGCCGCATTGTGAATCCGAGAGACATCTCGGTCTGTTTCCACCCGGCATCGGGAAGGATGCTGAAGGCCACTTGCTGCTTGCTGGCCTGCTTTCTGTTATGAGAACGCAGAGATTAAATAGGGAGCAATAAATATACAATAAATATGCAGCGACGGAAAGTGGCAGCTACGTGTATAGCTATAGTTACGGACGATCAATCGATACGTTTGCATATACGAAAATTAACAAAGCAACAGACTGTTAGTGTGTGTCAACCACGGTCGCCTTGAAACTGCTGTGGGTGTTGTTAGGAATGGCCTGCCGAGATGCCGCCATGCAAATTTTTGCTGGCCAGGTGCGACAGCGGCGTCGACCTTTCCTGGAAAGCCACCACTACCCTCTAGCCACACGGCGTCACTAAGTACTGTGTGCGGAGAACAATACGCAGCGTCCTCGACCCTTCGTCGCCGGAATGCCGAGACGCGATCGACGAACCAGGTTTTGTTACTGAACCCGCCACCGCCGATCTGGTCTGCCCTGAGCGGGGGAGTTCTCGAGGGAAGGTAATTGGCGGCACCTCCCCACGCGCCTTTCAAGACGCAAGACAATGGAGAACCGGGGGCCACACGGCGGGGGCAGCTTGGGGAATAAGAGGCGCCTCCTTTGGTCAAGAAGTAAGCCCCGAGTTCTGCGAAGCCCGTCTGGCCTCGGTGGGGGCAGTGAAAGCTGTGCGTACGTGTGTGTGTGTAAGCCCTCCCGCTCAAAGGCGGCTCGGCTATGTTGACTGGTCGAACGTTTCCCTCACCTAGGGACCTAGGGAGCACGGAGTGGTTATAAGCAGCTGTATTTCGCTAGGGTGTGCTCATCGTGCTCGTGAGCTGTGTGCTCGAGCTGGTATGCTGTCTGCTTCGTCTTGCGTGCTCCATTTGGGGGTCACGCTCGGCTGTCGAATGTATCTCATGTTCTAATGTAAATATATGTAAATAAATCTTGCTCGCCTAGTCCTGTCCCCCCAAGTTCCTCCCTACGGCCTACAACTCCTACTACTGGTGCCAGCGGCGAGATCGTCCTACATCTCTGACAGTGTATTATAAAAGTGCTTTATATGATATGTATAGTCAGAGAGCACACGGGTGAGGTGTCTTTGAGCCGAGTGTTGTAGGTACTACAACGCTAGCTAGGCGAAACATTATAAAGGTCTGTGTACTAAAGGAGCTTGGTTATGTGCACAAGCTTGCGTACCTATGTAGATTGCCTTCTGGCGTCAATGTCTCCTTCGCACGCCAGATGCGCCGCTATTACCGATGAGCCGGACCCGGGGGCCTTTCTGCATGCATTGTGGATGTACTGCACCCTTGTCTCCGCTAGAGAGCGTTCGCTCTTCTGGTTCCGGTTGCGTGATACAGCGATGTAGACAGTCGTTGTTTGTTGTGTATCTGCATGCGTTTGATCTCTGTCGCGTGCACGGCAACGAACGCGCAGCGCTACGAGCATTCCTTGCAAACCAGAAGGCAGGGACGCCTGAGAAATAATTCAGTCGTTGCTCCAGTGTGTAGAATAGATCAGACGATAGTTCGAAGGAAAAGCGAAGGCACTACGTATTCGTCCTGTGACTTGCGCAACGCTCACCAAACACGCTACGAAAGAGAATAAAGTGCACAGGACACGCGTTGTCCTGGGCCCCTATCGGAAAACACCCTAATGTGCCTGGCGTGACGTGACTGTATTGCATGATGTCATGTTCAGTGCCAGCGCGCGTACTTGATCGGTCTTGCGGTAAGCCTTTGTCCACAAGCTGTGGCTGTCGCACTGTCGCACTGTCTTTCATCCTGGGTTAATACACACACGTTTGTTGACGATCTGTGTGTGGTGCCTTTCCTGCGCCGTGTCGACGAATCCGGCCGTAGCGCCCTTTGTGCGTCGCGATGTAGGGGAGCATCGCGTCCTTTTGTTGACCAAGCTTGCAGGGTAAGACTCGCGCAAACCCGTTTCCACAAGGTATCGACTATATCAGTTCAATTTGCATGGTATATGGTAAGCACACGTGCGCTGGACCTTACGCCAAAAGTGCTTGCTGCTGCGCCAAATCGCCTTTTTGCCTGCGCCGTGGACCTGCGCCAAAAGGTGATTTGGCTATTCCACCACTCTTAGAGAAACAGCTAATGGTTCCTGCACTGTTTGCGTACATGAATACTTTTGATTTGAACTGTTCAGTTCGTGCAACACACTCGAGTTTCTTCGAACTTTGACAGAAAATGTATATCCGTGATATATCCGCATCCTGAGGTGAGCCACACGTAGACGTAGTTTGCTTCTTCCACCGCTCAAACTTGGTGCACGCTATCACTGCGCGAACCGCTTGCACTCTGTTGCGCTGTACGTGCATGCCACATTCGCAATGCCGCGTATTGAGCATTCCCTGATTTGCATATTGTCTTCCGCTATACTCGGGTTACTTTTTTTTTTCTGACGACTCATCGGCTTGTTCTTTTATTCACTCCTTTCCCTTTGATCCTTGCTGTCAAGCACGTCGAGGCAGTTGTAACTCTGCAGAGTTGTGACAATGTCGGTCTTTTTGTTTCCCGTTCCCCTTTTCCTGTTTTTTTCCTGAAGGCGGCAGCACCGCGCTCGGCGATGCGACACCTGTTGTTCGGGCTGAGGAAGTCAAAGAGTGGTTTACGGAAAGGAAAGGAATATGGGAGGGAGCAATTTCAGTGCTGTTGATATGCGCGCGTTTGCATCTCGCTCACTTCCTTCGCACCGTGCGCAATACCTGTCACCACGAGACGCGGGCTCTATCTTTCGCGGCTGCCAGCACTCCCCGCGATGAAAAAAAAAGCATAAATATCGTCGCTGGAGGTCTCGTTTGTCAACCACGCGCGCGAGATAACGTGAACTAGGCGAACGCGTCCACCGCTTGCTGCTCGCTAGACGTCTCGCCTCTCGCGTCTCCTCATGCAGTGCACTCGGGCACAGGTAAATGATGCGCTCCGCCCGTCACCAGCGGCCGGCAAGTCGACTTCTCATCACTCTTCACTTGTGCCTGTACTGGAATCCTTAAGGTGTTCCTGCCTTTCTTGTTGACTATCTACATTTCTCTGGCTCTGTTATTTTGCTGAAGCATCTACGCGTCGTTGCCCGGTAAGTTTTATCCAATTTGACTGCGCTTTTATTGGAGCTTTGACGCCGAGAACTAAGCTTCGTCCTGCATACACTCAGAATAAGGGATAAGGAAGCTTCCGTTGGCCCTTCCCGATCTCAAGGCTAGGAGGAAATGAAAATAAATGGGAACTGGGCTCACAAAGAACATCAGTCGGACAGGAAATGACACGTCGTAGTTTGCGCGCTCAAAACAGGCAAGGCAGATATTTATCTGCGTAGACTCTCCTAAGTGTAAAATTTTATTGCTCTGCAGCTGGTATCTGCTGGCAGACCTTTTTTTTCTATGGTTGATTTCTTAAGCTTGAACTTTCGATACGTGGCTGTCGTTTGCTGATGCGACTTGCGTTTTTTTTTTTTTTTTGTTGTTCACAACAAAATTGTTAACTACAATGATTACATGTAGCGAAATTCACTGTGTGCTCAGTTTTTATAATTGCAATTATATAGCTTAATTTGTTAGTCATGTGCTTGGAATATTTCAATTTTCAATCACTAATTTTCTCGGCCGTGGCAGTTGTGATACACTTGTGGCGTAATACAAAGTTGCTCGTGTAACGGGCTTCAATCGGTTGTACGGCAAATAGCCTCAGGTGGTTTCGTTATTACAGTATTATTTTCAGCGGTTTCCTTATTACAAATACCTAATTGCTCTAACTGGAACAGTGCGTAATTCTTGCAGTGCCAAACCAAAGATTCTTTTGTTGCAAACGTCGGGTTTTGGGTTGCTCCGTAACTTAAACAGGCCATGTTGCTAGGATTCGTTGAAAGGTTTCAGGCAGTAAATATATTTTACAGCACAAAGAGCCAGCGATGTTTATTTTAACACAAATGTAAGCACTAGATGCAAATAATATTAAGTACGCATAAATAATATACCGTACTATATGGGCTACATTCCGCAACCGCTTTGCACTCCACAGGGATGAGTGTAATCTGAAAATAGGTCGTCATCTGTTTTTAAATTGTCCGCAACCAGTATGTCCCTGGTAAGCAACGTGGTGTGTGTGTGTGTGTGTGTGTGTGTGTGTATATATATATATATATATATATATATATATATATATATATATATATATATATATATATACATTATAGATACCACAGTGCGATAGTCACGGCTTGTCGTCAAAGGCTTACTGTAAGACCGATCAAGTACGCGCGCCTGCACTGAACATGGCATCACACAATATAGTGACGTCATATATATATATATATATATATATATATATATATATATATATATGACGTCACTATATTGTGTGATGCCATGTTCAGTGCAGGCGCGCGTACTTGATCGGTCTTACAGTAAGCCTTTGACGACAAGCCGTGACTATCGCACTGTGGTATCTATAATGTAAAATAAGTCGTGCGCTCAATACCCTTATATAGTCCACACCATGGTTTGGGGAGTAGAGCCCTCTATTCCGTTCCGGCTCAATTCCGAAGAGTTGAGGTCCCCGTAATTCCACTCCTTTTAACTCCTCAGGGTGCCGAAAATTGTACCATTCCCACTCCTGGAGTGGCTCAGCCGGTCCGTTCTATTCCTGCAATTCCAGTACGCGAAACGCTTTCGATATAATTGTTGAATACTTGAACTTGCCCGTCTACCGACAAAAGAACAACATCATATTGCTATAGCATTGTAAAAAATGCCACAATAAATGACGGGAAATATCTTGGCAGCTCTATTTCCAAGCATTTCCCAGTAAAAATGACGGCAGGCCGTAGTTTTCGAAGGCGTACACCACAACGTACTGCGCACGGCAGCCAATAGAAGTGCGTTATTATTACAAGCAATCCTTTTTGTTTGGCTTTCTTTTAATGTAGTAATCGCGCGCCTCTCTTTCCCTCCTTGTTCATGGCGATAGAAACATCTTTCGGAATTGCGCCGGTGGCTTGTCAGAAGTGCTAAAAATATCACCGATAAAGTGACTGCTGGTTTTTACAACGTACGTAACATACCCGCGTAACAATATTTTTGAGTTGAGGACGTAATGAAATGATACGCACTTTTTTTCGGGCACGGGGAATAACACGTGCTTTGTAGCATCTTATCTCTTCATGGCGTTGTTTACTGTAATTTCTCTAATTGTTAATCATTCGAGGAAAGCAGAGTACAATATAATCTTACATCGTGTCCGCCGTAGTGGGTTTAGCTTAGTTATTTGTGGAAAGTGCAGGAAAGCAAGATTATGATAGTCGTCATCAAGCAGAATGCTGTTGTCGTAGTGAGTTCCGAGCCAATGGAATCACTTAATCCGTTGATATTTCTTTTTTAGATGCAGTGACATGCACGGGCACCATTCTCCAGCACGCCTCTTTGACCGCTTGTTATCGTGTCTTACAGATGCAGTCGGCGAAAAAATAGGGAAAGCTTTCCAAATCACTGTGGGGCACAGTGCAACTGTTGACCAAGTCTGTTAGCCTAATTGGCAAGCTTACCGGTTTTGTAACGTCGTTACAAATAAACGTTTAGCTCTCCGGTACATGTGCCCATTCCATTCAAATTCTACTCCTTCTTCTTAGAACGCTTCTATCTGTGTTCTCTGTTTTCTGACGAATTCTTCGGAATTTCCTGGTGCCTTGGCTCCCGGTTTTGTGGCCATGGACGCGGAGCCTTCCAGAGGCCCTCCTGGCCAGAGGTCATCAAGGCCGTCCCTCACGAGGAAGAGAGGAAGCGTGCTCAGTGACACAGAGGACACTGAGCTATACTCAATGTCGGATGAAGACTCATCGGATGATAGCTTCATCACTGTCCGCAGAAAAAGGGCCAAAAGGAGGACTGTCAACGCGAACCCATCAACGCAAGCGAGCACGGCGACTCTGAAGTCAAGGCCTGAACGCTGGCCTCACGCCATCGTGTTCGTACCCGAAGAGCCCTCAAACAACCTCCGACTGCTAAACAGGCAAGAACTATCTGTTTTCTTGGAAGGGGTCGTGCCGAATGAAATTAAGGACATTCGTATAAATGCACGCAAAAATGTCCTCGCAATTGATGTTAACAACGGGAGTGCGCTCGAAAAACTGAAGCAAATCTCGGTGCTAGGGCGCATCAAAGTGCGTTCATATATCCCGATGGATGACGCATCCACAGCAGGTGTCATTTATGACATCGATGTCGCCATTCCCAACGCGGACTTGCCTATCCTCGTCAAACCAGCAAGTGAGGGTGTTGTCATCACGCGTGTGAGCCGCCTTGGAACATCGCGCTGCGTCAAACTGATCTTCAAAGGACATTGCTTACCAACACACGTCAAAGTCGGTCACTTCCGACACCCTGTTCGGTCCTTCGTACAAAAGCCTCTTCAATGCCATCAGTGCTTTAGGCTGGGACATGTCAAGGGTGTCTGCCCAAACTCGATACTGTGTCCCCGTTGTGCTGAACCTCACGCGGAGGAGACGTGCCAGGCTACTGTCCTAAAGTGCGGCAACTGTAATGGTTCCCATGCTGCCTCGTCTAGGGACTGCCCTCGCATCAAGAAAGAGGTCGCTGTTCTCAAGCAAATGGTTAGGGACAATTCGACACACAGGGAGGCTGCTGCAACGATCCGGCGTCGGCGTCGGCGTCACCGAACCTCCTCAAAAAAGGCAGAACCGCGAAAGGAGGGGGCCGCTTCCATAGTAGCACCCACGTCCTCCAATCAGGCCAAAAAGGGGCTGAACAGCACAAGGGAGTCGCCTGAAAGGAATTTGTCTCAAGAAGAATGGCCTGCGCTTCCGAGCCAGCAATCTCCCACAAAACTACAGATTGTCAAGCCCGCTCGGGAGCCTACTCCTGCCGCTGATGCCACGCCCAAAGCAGATCGTCAAGTCCTTTCAATGCTGCGTCCCCTCATAGATGCCATTCGAGCGATTCTGTCGAACCTTGGAACTACGTCTGCTCAAAATGCACTAAAAGTACTGGACGCCTTAAGCCCAGTGCTTGAGTCCCTCGAATAGAGACATGGCCAGCCATCCCCCATCGTTTCGAGAGGAAGTCAAGGCAGCGTCAATCATACAGTGGAACGCAAGAGGACTAAAATCACGCCTTTCGGACTTTCGTCAGTATATATATACAAATTTGTTCCCAGTCATTGTCATATGTGAGCCTAATGTATCAAAACCAGTCAGATTATCGGGATACGGAGCTGTTATATCCGCAACAACTAATGCATGCAGCAAAGTCATCGTTTTTATTCGTCGAGAACTGACATATGTTCGCCAGCCGATTCCGCCTGATGATAAAAATCAATACGTTTGCCTAACAATTAAAAAGGGCAAACTCATGTTTACACTTGTAGGCGTTTATATATCACCTTCAAGTATTTTTGATCCCAAACGATTAACGAACATCTTGTCTGTGTGCCCTGCCCCATATGTCATCATCGGAGATTTTAATGCTCACCATATAGCATGGGGAAGCGCAAGAACAAATGCAAGAGGGCAAAGACTTGCAAACGTCGCCTGTAACCACGGCCTTTCACTCCTGAATGACGGCAGCCCAACGTTTATACGAGGCGTGAATTATGGCAGCTGTCTTGACCTAGCTTTTGTCTCCAGCACTTTCACAAGATATGTTAAATGGTTTTCGGATATCGAGACACACGGGAGTGATCATATTCCCACATACCTTGTCATCAAAGGAATGTCCAGTCCCACCCCACGGAACACCATTCGATTAATTGATTGGACCACTTTTACTTCCACCATGGAGGATGCTTGTCGAGAGGGCTTGTCCTCTGGATTAGAGGAAGCAATCAAGTCTGCAATGCTACACGCCGCGCGCACGGTCACGGTTTCGTCGAAGCGCACGGAATTGGATATAGAGTTGGAGCGACTTCGTGCACTCCGTCGTCGTGCGGAGCGGCGTTACCGGCGTACAAAATCCATCGAAGACCTTAGGACAGCCAGACGACTACAAAAGAAAATTCAACGTCGCATGGATAGATTGGCATCTCGACGTTGGACAAGATTTTGCCAGTCACTAGACCCCCGAAAGCCACTTTCCCACATCTGGAGAACCATACGTGGTCTACGTTCCCTCCCTGAACAACGCTTCCCATTCAAAGCGCTGGCGCTCTTCCAGGGGCGGCTGGAGGCTGATGTTGCAGAGGACTTTTGTGCAAGGATCGCTGGCCAAGCAACCGGTCCAGGCTTTCCAGCCCCCAGTCACATCCCTGTTTCACGTGACGGCCGCATGGATCTTCCTTTCATAATGGAGGAACTAGAAGCGGCTCTTGCTCTATGCAGGCGTTCTTCATCCGCGGGACCGGATGGAATATCCTACCGCGCCTTGAACAACCTGAGTGATATCGCACGGAGAGAACTGTTACATCTCTACAACTTATCTTGGCAGGATGGCATGGTTCCCGAAGAATGGAAGATAAGCCGCTTGGTCCCTCTCCTGAAGCAAGGCAAGTCCCCACTTGAACCCACCTCATACCGCCCAATAGCGCTGGCCAGCTGTGTGGGAAAGATAATGGAAAAGATGATCCTTGCCCGCTTGGAATGGTACCTGGAGCACTACAACATGTTACCGAATTGCATGGCTGGTTTTCGACGAGATCGCTCTTCAGTAGACAGTGTTGTTGATCTCGCTACGTACGTCCAGCTTCAAAAGTCACGCAAAAGACTATCTGCAGCTTTGTTCTTGGATGTCAAGGGGGCATACGATAACGTATCTCACGAGGCTATCCTCGATGCTCTTGAGATGGTTGGCCTAGGTGGTAGAGTTTTCCAATGGATCTCTCATTACCTTTTTATGAGATCGTTCTTTGTCTCTACCGGTGATGGCAAAACGGCACTACACTACACGTACCGAGGTGCTCCTCAAGGCGGTGTACTAAGCCCTACCCTATTCAACCTCACACTCATTGGTCTCGTTGATCATCTGCCAGCAGTGATCAAGATATCAATGTACGCCGACGACATATGTATATGGACCTCAGGTGTGACACGTCCTCAGATACGTGCAAGACTTCAAAAAGCTGCTACTCTAACAGCTATATACCTCCGCAACCAAGGTCTTGAAATCTCGTCGGACAAATGTGCACTGCTGGCGTTCACTCGCAAACCAATGACACCCTACGCCATATCAATAAATGGCCAGATAATTTCTTATGAGAAGACTCACAAATTTTTTGGCATAATCATTGATAGAGATCTGTCATGGAGCCCGCACGTGACCTACTTGAAAAAGCGCCTGACAGCAATCTCCCAACTTTTCAAGTTTCTGGGAGGAAGGACTTGGGGAATGTCAGTGCATGCAATGTTAGAATTGTACTGGGCTCTTTTTCGGGGCTTCTTGAGATACAGTTTGCCCTTACTGACCAACACCTGCCAGACAAATCTTCGTGCTCTACAAGCTATTCAAGCTCGGGCTCTCAGGGTTTGTCTTGGTCTGCCAAAATGCACATCGACAGCAGCGACTATTACGATTGCTCGGGACCAACCTATACAAACACACATTGCGGTAGAGGTGTTGAGAGTGCACATTCGGCACGTTGCCCGTGCCTGTTCCCACCATCTGGCAACACTACCGTCAGAAAGGCCGCAGGCAGCATTTTGTACTACGATTTCGAAGTATTATACCTGCCTCCCATCAGGCTTCACCCCCGCAACTAAGCCATCGATTCCTCCATGGTGTTTGGCTCGACCCGCAGTACACCTCACCGTACCAGGAATCAGGAAAAAATCTGAGCTGTCATCACCTGCTCTTAAACAACTAACTCTGCTCCTTTTGCACGAGAGGTACGCCGAACACGTACATATTTATACTGATGGATCGGCAACTCTCCAGTGTTCCTCTGGAGCCGTGGTCTTCCCAGCGAAAGCCACCACCATCAGTTTCAAGACATGTCACCCAACGACACCGATGGCCGCGGAACTTGCAGCCCTTCGCGCTGCACTTCGTCTCGTCAGCCAAGAACAACCTCGAAGATGGTCAATATTCAGTGACTCGAAGGCTGCACTGCAATCTCTGCTATCGGCCCTGCGGCGCGGACCACACGAACAACTGGTATTTGAGATTAGAGAACTCATTCATACCTTAACTGATAAAGGACACCACGTGACATTTCAGTGGCTTCCAAGTCACTGCGGAGTCATAGGGAACGAACACGCTGATAACGCTGCTCGGTCGGCTCTTCAAGGCGACGAAGAGGAGCCGATACCGTTATCAAGGACAGATGCCGCTCGAAAACTTCGATTGATCAGCCGTGACATCACGTTCTCCTTGTGGAACGCTGGAAGTTTTCACGACTACCGACTCCACAATCTTGACTCCTCTCTACGCCTTTGTATTCCACCTGGACTCTGCCGTCGCGAAGCTACCCTGCTTTGTCGACTATGGCTAGGGGTGGCTTTCACGAAGTCTTTCGCTTACCGAATTGGATGGGCCGACGACGCCTCGTGTGAGGACTGTGGTGACGAGGAGACTTTTCAACACCTTCTTTGTGACTGTCCTCGATATAATTTACAGAGACAATCACTCGCAACCGCGATAGCGCGCTTTGACCAAAGACCTCTCACAGAGGAACTTATTTTAAAATACCGCCATCATAAGCCTTCGCAGCAGAGGGCGACGAGTGCACTGCTGCGGTTCTTGAGGGCGACAGAATTGGACAGGCGGCTGTAGCCTGAACAGGTGTTGACAGTGCTTCAAGTGTCACTGTGCTGTGCGATGACAGTATTCAGTGACAGTGACCGACTGTGATTGTGTGTCTATTCTCCTTCCTTTCCTTATCTCTACTTTTTTACCACTTTACCTCCCCCTCCCCTCTCTCCCCAGCGTAGGGTAGCCAACCGGATCTTTTTCTCTGGTTAACCTCCCTGCCTTTCCCCTTTCCACTCTCTCTCTCTCTCTCTCTACTCCGGAATCTCGCGCCTACATTTCTTTCCCATTAGATCTGCCGGATTGGGGCCGTCATGCTATTCCCATTCCGTTACCGGTGGTCAAAATGTGGAATGATTCCGGGGTCATTCCAACTCCAGAGTTATCACTCCGCAAATGTGGACCACGCCTATTTTTCAAAAATGTATAGTCCGCGGTCTACAGTTCGGGAAATACGGTTATGTGTTTATTGTCTAGGGTCTCCTGGCCAGTATCACGCTTGCTTCTAAAGCAAATTTTTCCTTCAGGCTTCTTATTTCTTAACGAAGCGGTGTCAAAAAAGTAACAAGCCATCATACCGCCGCTAACCCTCCTGAAAGCTTGAAGTTGCTGCTTAACGAAGATGGCAGAGCTTCGTCGGCCCACTTTGTGTACCCTTTGGTGTCGTCGAAATGAATGCGGCAGCGTAGACAGTACGGTATACCGCACATGTTCAGCGTCGCGTCACTTCTGGCGCGCCGGGGTTTTACGCATGGCGGAGCAACGTAATACAACTGTATGTGTGTGCGTGTATGTGTAGCCAGCGCAAAAACGTACGTGCACCTGTTTTGTTGCCTTCTTGCTCCACGGAGCAAGGTAAACTCGCAAAAAGTGCTTTCGACCCGGGAAGCATAGCAGTGACGAAGTTTTCTCCCTTTAATAACGTTGCCATTCGCTTCTGTTGAACGCAGACTGCGTTATATTGCTACTTTTCTTTTCTTCGCGGTTACAGTGAAGGCTCACGTTCCTCAGTCTTCCTTTGTTTGAAAAGAAAAGCGGGCGAAATTAACAGTTACGAAAAAAAAGGGGGTTTCCGTTTCCCTAATTTTGCTTCGCAAGTTGCCCGGCGAATTGTGTGAACATGTGTAGAGCTTTGCGGGTGCCTGTTTAAGGGAAGCATGATTTGCATATGTCCGCGGTGACGCGAAATGCCGCCAGGAGGATCCTGTTTGTACATTCCCGTCACGCATTGTGCGCACATTATTGTACACACCAAGATAGCGCATGAAAAGCAGAACCCACAAAAATATTTTAAATGTCATATCCACCTGCCTGTGACTACGTCAAACGATATGTTACGACTGGGTTTGCGTAATACTTTAGATTAAATTGCCGAGGCTTAGCGTACTGCACAGAGAGAGCGGTTGCTAGGTGCACCATCGGGTAGGTATATCTTAGAGTCAATTGAAGAATCGGTGGCTGGGTTGCACGATGGGGCGCCCCTTCACGAGTTGAACGTGAACCTTAGGGCCAATATCATGGTTCGTCCGTTTCCGGGGAATGTGCACCCCGTGCACAAGGTAGGGAAGCGTATCGCGAGAGCTAGGGCTTTGTTGCGAGAGGCAGATGATCAGGAGGAGGAGTCTGCGTTTGTTGACGCCGCGTGGATTAACGGGAAAGATGCTTATTCGGTGGTGGTGTTTGGCGCTGTTTGGCGTTGGCCGGTGATGGTTCTCAAGGTGAACAGTGGTGACAGCGTATGCTGCACAGTGAAGTGCGAGCAGACCAACTCAGGCTGTCTAGAGGGCCCGTGTGACGACAGAGGGGCTCGGCCTCTGTCTCGATGTGGGAGCGGCCCGCATCAGTCCCATACTGATCCCTCAGGACCTAAATAAAATTCTTCATAGCATACCATACATGCACCTCGAAACAGTTCATTGACTATTTGTGCTGCTAGTTTTAATATGTCTGAATTACGGAAAGTATCCTATCGTGTTATCCTCGGTTGTCGCCCGTGACGGGCGATGCGAAACTTGCCGTTTCACGTCTGTCTGTTCGCTGAATGTCGTAATACTGCTGCTCCGGTAAGTGCAGTGTCGCGTGCCGCCATTGTTTATCACCTGCTTGCTTAGCGCGATGACAGAGCCGCACTGCACACTCGTGCATTCTTCCTCCTAACGTTGCACATTGCGAAGCTCAGCAGACTCCCTGTTCTATAGACGAGTCCTGATTTTTTTTTTATTTTTATGCGCAGTGGAGGCTGTTGTATAGCGTGAATCTTGGGTTACATCGATATCGAGGTGAGCACTTCGGAAGGTGTCTTGCGTTGAAGTGTGAAATATATTGAGCATGACGAGAATTCTTCCAGAGGCAGCCAGCTATTCGAAAGCCATTGGGCTTCGTCAACGAAGTAATTATCAAAAGTGTACAAAAAAATAAAACTTCGCAGGAAAGGCGGGGTAAATATGAAAACGATGCACTCTAACAGTCATTATCGGCAGTGAACTTTCGCAATACCAATTCCGCTCGTCGGCTGTCGATAACACAACACTTAAAATACTGCGTCTCGTGTGTGTGTGTGTGTGTGTATATATATATATATATATATATATATATATAAAATACTGCGTCTCGTGTGTGTGTGTGTATATATATATATATATATATGTATATATGTATATATGTATATATATATGTATATATATATATATGTATATATGTATATATATATGTATGATCTCAATCAATGATCGTTGTCAGTTTGTAAATGCTTTCTCTTACAGACAGCTGCGACGTTCGATGCAAACTTTTCTAGGAAATGAGAGAGGCGACCTTGAGATGAGGTGAAACTTTTTGCGAACATCCCATGGTTACTTTTGAACGGAGGGAGAGACCACCTTCTTGAACGAAAATTGGAGATGTTTCCATCGCCGCATACATGCCTAGCATAGAACGCTAGGTAAATGCTATATATGAAATGATACACGCAGGACATACGAGCGGTGCATTACACAAAAAAAACACACAGTATACAGAACTAAAGTACCTCACTGATACCAGCAGCTCGCAGAAAAAAGACAAGCCTTCGTGGCGTGTGTCAGCAACCAGTGGGTGACATACTTCGCAAAACTCATGCACCGTGGGTCACCCGCTGAGTGAACAGGAAGGCGCTGCGTACGTTATCGCACAATTGATTCGTCAAACTTAGTCGCAGAGATCAGAGAAGTCCACCATCGACTAGTTGACGAAGGACACCATATAATATATCAGTGGTTGCCTAGTCACTGTGGCATACATGGCAATGATCGAGCAGACGCAGCTGCCCGATCTGCCCATGACGGCGTCAACTGCGTTGCCATTCCTCTTTCGAGAGCCGACGCAGCGAAAAAACTTTCCGCACTTGCGCGTGACCTGACATTAGCCCAATAGAATTCATCCGATTTCACAAGTGCACGCCTCCATACCCTGGATCCTAATTTACAGCTCCGTATTCCGCCCGAGCTTCCACGACGTCACTGCACCCTTCTTGTCCGTCTATGGCTTGGAGTAGCATTTTCAAATGCCTACTCTTTCCTTGTCGGAATGGCCAACAGCCCACCGTGTGACTTCTGCGGGTGCAATGAAACGATCGAGCATCTTCTTTATCAGTGCTCTCGTTTTAACCCACAAAGAACTGTCCTCTCAGCCACCTTAGACAAACTGGACAAGCGTCCAATTACTGACAGAAAACAAGATCCTTGGAACCTGGCCTACGCGAACATCAGCGCAATCCGCTATGAAGGCGCTGCTGCGATACTTGAAAGACACGGGACTTTCTGACAAATTGTGACAGTACACTGTGTGGCGTAGGACTGTACGGTGACACTGCGTAAGACTAGGAATGCCTTTGCGGGCTGCGTGACAGTGCCCACAGAAATAGTTCGTGTGTACGTGCGTGTGTGTGCTTAGGTTTTTTTTCCTTTCTTTTTTATCCTTCTTTCTTTCTCACCTATTGCATCCCTTTTCCCCTCCGCCAGTACAGGGTAGCCAACCGGAGATAATTTCTGGTTAACCTCCCTGTCTTTCCTTTGCCTTTCTCTCTCTCTCTCTCTAGTCGAGAAAGTTGCTATAGAAACTGCGTTTCTCTAACGAGCTTCCTTCATACATTCACGAGCCTCAGTAACCGCTACAAAATATAAGCCATCGAACGCTTTTTATATTCGACCATGAACTATGCTCTGTAAGAATTTTTCTTGTTGCAGATCTTCGCGGAAATTTGCGGCAACGCAAAGTGCAATGAACTCCTTTGACGCAGTAGCGGTACGTGCTTTGAAGGGTAGCTGGTGCGCGCTCCGCAAGAAACAAACATCGTTAATCTCTATCGTGTCGTCTTGGGTCGGCAGCCCGCGTCTGAGACTTCTGCCGCGACCTCTCGGGCATCTTTGAAATATATGGATGAGCGTCTTTACTCAGTGATAGGGGTGGCGGCCCTTTTCAGAGAACCATGCAGCCGGCACGCTTCCTTTTCTTGCTCCTGTTTCCACCTCTGTTCTCGCCGCGCAACTTTTGTGGTTTCAGTAGACGTTGCGGAGGACATTTGATTTGTGGGATCGCCTTGTATTTTCTCTCACGTTCTGAGTTTGGCCCCCAACTCCACGCATACGTCAGATACGCGGGAACATTGCAAATGGAAAAGCTGGCGAAATCACAGAGCACTAGTGACGTTCTCGACTGACGGGAAGCGGCGGATATGTATACGACCTCAAGTGAAATATGTTTGTGTGGCAGTTTTCACAAAAAGTTCTCACCCTACAGAACTATTCACAGGAAAAGCTGCCAGCCTATCGCGGTGCTGGACATATTAAAGGTGGCTCGCCGTTGTCAAATAGCACTTACGAATGAAAAGCTTTGTGAATTACGTCCCCTGATGATTTACGTTCAGAATAGCTTAGGCTGTCCAATTCCCCGCTGATTGCAAGTCGAACTGTGGTGGCACGACGTCTTCGATGAATGTGTCTCTTTGGAAACTACAAAGGTGTGCGACGCTATGTAGTCACGATGAAGCACATTTTAATAACATCGTGTTATAGAACGCGAAACAATGTCAAGTAAGACCAGGGCAGGAAAGAGATTCCTTATCTTATTAGAATTGTTTCGCGTCCTCGTACATCGTAAGTATGATCCAACTAGCCGAGCAACAAGTGGCGACGCAATCCGAAAGCGCGAACGTCATATTATACTACGTGCTACTTAACAGGCGGATTGGAAAAGATGTGCATATTTAAAAATGTGGTTCGTACGTGTTCTTAATTTGTTGTAGAGTGTCTTTACAGGAATAATAACTTGTTGACCGGCTGTGAACTTACTTTGCTCGAGCGCCTCAAGGCTATGCTGCCGAGCTAAGAGAGCCGTAGTAAAACACTGCGACTTGGTTTCAGCGAACGTCTAAACACAGAGGTTGTCAGAGGTTTAGGCAAACCTAATAGTATTCAATACTTCTCCGCAGGGGAGATCACAGCAGTGTGTTAGCCACCACGGAGAAGTACTGAATACTGCTGGTCTTGCCTATCCCTCTGACAGCCTCCGTGCTCTTGTACAAAGTGGAGGAACAGAACCATACCTTGAATTTAGTTGGTTGCTGTCAAATTACACGTCTCTTGTGCAGCGTACCGATCTATTCAGTGCTGTGCGCGGAAGTGTGACCTCGGCTCTTCACAACGTTTAATATGTAGCACTTTCTAGTGTTTAACTTATTTCGCTAACTGCATCCTTTATTTAATGGGAAATGCCACTAGGTTAAGAGCGCACCGCTTGAGGCTTTCTCACTGCCCCGTGTTAACATAGAGTACGTATTGTGTTCAAGTTGACACGTGGCTGAAACTAAATATGCCAACGAGGTGGCAAAGTTTGCCTAGCATGAAGCCAAAAGTTATAAATGCAGCTACAGAAGGTGACATGGACTTTTGCTACGATTGTGACAGTTCGTGCAGCTTATTCGTTTGGAACATAACTACATACCTGGCCCGACAGTGTGCGAGTGCCAGGTGCCTTTGGCGGCTCATCTTGGCACGCTCTTATTAGCTGTCACTTTCATCCTGTCTCTGCGCTGTCTCTCGCAGCAGGCTGTCCTGGTCGTCTCCGCTATTTCGTTGACTTCGGAGCAGGAGACACCGCCAGAGGGCGAAGTTTGGCAACGTCTTGTAGACTCGTGGAGCATGAAAAAAAAAAAGGAAAACAAGGAAAGTGTACCCACACTTTCGGGTCGTATTGTCTTGGTCATGGCAGCCCGCCATGTCCCGTTCCTGACTTGACGTTTAATATCAGCTCAGATGAACTCATTGTCTTTGAACACGAAGTTTGCTTCTGGGTGTATTATTTCTTTCTCAACGCTTATTTGTTCTTACCGGAATCCTTCGACGTACGCCGGCGTTGACTCCGGTTTCTCTAAATGTATACAGGAGTGTTCTGACCGTATTGAGTATGTTATTTTATTCTAAACATTGATGTAGAGTGAATACAGGAAAAGCGTCTGTTGGAAGTGTCTCATGTTTGCATTGCCATTTTGCCGTCAGCTCCATATGTGGATTGATGTGTGGTTCAAATTTCTAGTAGTGATAAGATGCAGCTCTGCACCGTCCGATAGCAATGTAAAAGTAGCTATTGTGGATTGTTTTGTTAAGATTCATAGTATTCAGCGCCATTGCAGAACTCGATATTAGAGACAATTTTCTTGCCGTGCATGTGATAACAGTGTTGAAAAAACATTGAGCACCAAGGTGAAGCGTGAGTTATGAAAAATGCCAATATTCGTAATGCGCAACCACCACCAAGAACTGTCTTGTTTTACGTATTGTCAGGCTCAAATCTGATACGTTCCCGCCATTTTGTTGTTAGTTTCCTTTTTCTTCAAGTTGCCAGGCTGGTTTACTTTTTCTTTTTTTGCTTGTTTAAGTTCTGCCAACTGGAAAGTAGGACACGATGGTCAGGATAATCAACGGCCCCAGTGTCTGCTCACTCTTCACGCTAGGTATTGGGTGACGTTGTAAAATTTTTTTGTAATGGGGAAAAACGGTCTTAGAGCTAGGACTCATTTTTACGTCAATTCTACGAATTGGAAGACGCATGGTGCGTCTTAATGTATATAGGAGCAAGTCACTTAAGAGAAGTGAGGTAGCGTATGTGGATTCTGGGAGTTACGCGTTTAGTAATATGCATGGGGGAGTTTTCTCTGTACTGCAAAGCTTCAATTTCTGGTCTATGATATTTTTTTTTTCATCTGTGTTCATTACAGATCGTCTGTCTGTCTTCTCCTTTTCTATTTCCCGTGCTACTCCATCTTAGGCGGCAAACCGGATGCTGGTCTGGTTGATCTCCCTGCCGTTCATCTCCTTGCTTTACCTCTGTCCTAATGATAACATAATAGGTAACAACAATATTTTCCTTCCTTTTTTTTAACGGAAGGCACTAATATTACGCAGGAAGTATGGTGATAGTAGCGACGTGGAGCGCTTCTGTGATGGGCCGTGCTAACGAGAGGGTATGAATGCTAAGCGCCGCCAACGCGTATTTAGTCGCGACAGGGTGGTGGAGCCACGGCCGGGATAATGACTGCTGTCGCTCTCGTTCTTTCATTCAGACCGACGCGGTTCCGTGTCTGCGGCAATGGCGTCCCATTAGGATCGCACGACACGTTTAAATTCACCGAGCGGCGGTGATGAAGACAAATGCCGACAGCTGCTTTCGAGCGTGGCGCATGAGCAATGCCCGGAAGGCGCCGTTCAGCGCCGAAAACTGTTGTCCTCACTTGCCTTCATGGCGCGGGTGGTGGTATGTGGACTGCTTAGTATCGCGCCGCCTTAGGTTCCCGAACGTATGGGATCCTATGATGAGAGACGTGTTGTGGCAAATGAGATCTACGGAAGCCCGCTAGGTCGAGTCAGGCTCATGAAAGGCAAAATTGTCCACCTTTACTCTGGGCTTCCACTGAACTGATCTGCCATTTTCAGTATCCGTGTGCCTCGAGTTACGGAATAAATCGGCCTCCCGGTCCAAATCTTTTAGCCTTCATGGTTAGCTCAGATGGTAGCGCGACCGCCGCCGGAAGACGTTGGTCCCTCGTTCGATCCTCTGAAAAGGACGAATTTTTATTCAACTGCGAAGATTTCGTTCAGAGAAGCCCGTGTGGGCCTCCTTTGTTGTTTCGTGCTACGGTGGAGTGGATCACAAATTTTCATTTGAAACACACGCTGCGCACTCAATACATATCCTTATCGCTTAAGGGTGTCGAAGCGCAAGACAGTAGCGAACTTCGGAATGTGCTGATCTCGTCCCTGGAAGAATGGCGATAGCAATTGCGCACAATTCTAAGCCCCTCTGAGCCACTGCAGATGAAACGCGTGTTCCCCACCAATCGATTTTCAGCTTTTCAAACTCCTTCAAATAATTATTTTGTGTATCTGTCAGCAGGACTAAGATGTGGTGCATAACATGCAGTCCGTTTTTTTTTATTCTTTCTTTAAAACCGATGGTCGTCTCTCTGGCTGCATTTGTAATGACCGCACGCCTCTTCCACGTGACTCGCTCAGTCATTCCTAGGTGCATCGATAAATGGTCTGTGCCTATTCATCTTATATGTACAACCGCTGTTCCACGCATCCACAATTGCTCGCTTAAGTGCGCGCACTCTTGTTCTTTCTGTTCCTCTTTTTTTTTTTTTTTTTCAGGTGAATCCTTTACTCACATTTTTGCTCTGTTATCTGAGCGGTGTGCTGGTGATGACTGCTTTGAGTTTGCCAAGTGGAGCAGTTTTCTTTCCTAAGGCACATGCGTGTGCACACCAAACCGCAAAGCGCCGTCACCTCTATGCCAAATTGTGGCCCCCGAAAAGTCATCGTCATTATCGTCGTCGTCGATCTCCAATTATCCCCTGTTTTGCGCTAGCTGATTTCAACTTGCACCTGCAAATTTCCCAATTTCATCGCCCCACCTAGATTTCTGCCGTCATAAGAGTAGGCATAAAGTGTGCGCAAACCATTATGTGCTACAAGTCGCAGAGCAATCCCACCGCCTAATAAGCGGGGCTGATGTTTTGTTGGGCTTGCTGTCTTGCTGCGCGAAGCAATCGGTAAATGAAAGAATAAGGATCCTGTGTTATTCACGTAAACATTTCTTTCCCGGTTGAGCTGCACTCGCGCACTTAAACGGTTGTCTCGAGCTTATATGTGGCCATTTGTGCTGCGTCGAAAGCGGAATCTCACGCTTTTGAATGCAGTGAAGAAATGAAACTGTGGCACCCGTCCTTTAACTCGTGCTCGTGAACCGCTATAGATCCACATAACGCGTCGTCGTCCTGAAGGAATTACGCTGTAATCTCATCAGCGTGAGTATGCGCTCTGAAGGGCTATTCATACATGCAGAACGGGTGTCATAGAATGAGAAAGGCAAACGACGAACGGGAAATCGCAGGCGGTGACAATGACGAAAGAAGCACAAGGAAAAGATAAGCGTGATCAACGCCTGTTCAGTACATACCCGATATACACACATCCGCGCCTTGTTAGATACGGGACCGTTTCCTGAGCCTACTTCGATTTCCCCAGACCACATCGAATCGCACCACAGCAAATTAAGGAGCGCAGAAGCACGGATACCACATTCCTGAGGCACGGCACGTGCAAACAAGTTGGCGGACCCCACTTCGTGTGCCGCCGGTGGAGCTATTCACTGCTTGACTTCCCGAAAGTGAAGCGAGAGCCTGGCACTGTTGCGGGTAAAGTGGGTGCCGAAGCAAGACGGCTGTAATGCGCCGTGAAAACCTGGCGGCGTCACCCCTATCCATCTATTGTGACGGCGCATTGCAAGTCAGCAAGGCAAGACCGCAGGGAGAAGAAAGCCCTCGGACAAACACACGAGCAGCGACTCTTCGCCGGGTGCGACTCCATCGCACGGGCGCCTACCATTGGCCGAAAATGACGACACCCGAGCGGGCTCGCCGATTGGCCGAAAATGGCGTCACCTGAGCGGGCTCTCCCATTGGCCGAACGTGACGTGTCTTCGAGACACCGAAGGGCTTAAAAGACGCAGACCGGGAGCAGCAAGAGAGGATTCCTAGAGCATTCCTTGATTCATCTCTTTCGAGCTTCTTGCCACGGGCCGCAGCGTCCGAGTTGCTGCCGGCCCGTAATGACTCTACGACTGTTAATTGACTCTCACTGTAAATAATGTAAATAAACCTCCCAAGTTTTCATCTCGACGTCCTCCTCAACTCTTACAGCCTGTCTCCAATGACGGACTGTGTCAGTCTTTCACTCTGCCACCTTCATTATAAAGTTCATTACCGCTGAACTGCTTTCCTGTGATGCATTTGCTAGCGTGGTAAGTGCTACCGAGCCTTAGAATTCCAACTAGAGAAGGTTTTGAATTCTGTCCTCGCTGTTCTTCCTCTTTACTCGTACCAAGCGCTATTGAAGCGCATATTACGGCTCCTGCGATTATTCCAAACAGTGCAGGTTGCCTGAAAAGCTGCGTGATAGTGTTTCCTTCTGTCAGTTCCGAACTTGAATGGCACTGTACTATGTCACACAATACGCGTGCTACTCGAGAACAGAAATAACACAAAACCACGGATTCGCCGGTATTCTGTTTCCTTGGCCTTTTCCCGGATGGTCCTAAACACGGCACGCGCCTCTCTCGTTACAGTGCACTGTGCTTGCGACGGCGCGCGACCCCGGCAAGCAATTTGTCACGGCGACCGTCCGCGCTCGCGCCGGAGGCGGCGTGGCGAAGAGCTCCACCCCCCCCCCCCCCCCCCCCCGTCCTTCAGTGTCCTCTTTTGTAGCCTTCGTAGTCCGCCGTGCATCGCCGGAGCGTTATTCAAACGAATGAACGCACATAAGCACGCGCGAGGCAAAAGGCTTGCGCCGTGCGACTGGTATATGCCCGAGCGCGACGCACTCCGAAGCGCGCCGCCGTTCGTTGTCCCATGGTCCGTGGCGTGAATGCGTAAGAGTGAGAAAAGGACGGGGTTGTTAATTAAGGCCGACCTCTCCCCCTGCAGATCACTGCCTTTTTCTTCTTTTCTCTTCTGGGGACCGCGTTCTGAACGCTTGCTTGCACGTGGGACGAAGTATAAGGGAGATTGCGCGTGCTATAGGGAACGCGGAATGGCTCGACGTATACACATACAAGACAGCTGCAGCGCCGCGCCAATTACGGCTAATTGTTGCGCGTTGCTGGACAGAGCCGTTGTACTCTGGCGCCTCGCAGTTTTCCATTGTTGACCCTCTCTCTCACGCTCCGTTTATTTTCATCTGTATAGCTGTCCCTCTGTTTCTCTCTCTATGTGCGTGCAAGCGCACAAGCGCAAGCGTGTGTGTATGTCGTGCGCGTGGTCATTTCGGTATGGAGGATCTGTGCCTGCTCCCATCGCTCGTTGTTTGCAGCCTCTCTGTGATGACGTGTCGTCGCCGTCGCTGGAACCATTTGGCGTGCGTGACTTGCATATGCAGGCGTCGCTGCGAGGATTCATTTGAGCGATCGCTGCTGCTTACCCGATTCCGTTGCGGTGCTCGCAGAGGAGAAACTATTCGCGGTCGCGAATTGTTCGTAACCTTGTATGGCTTACAAGCGTGTCGTTCGTTAAACTCGTATTTTTTTTCTCCAGAGTGTGTCATGGTGATATAGCATCGAGGGGTCACGTCGTTGTAAGCGTGTTTTCGAGTGGTCACTTAGTAGGGAGTTTAGCTTTTACTCTCCACTTCCTTCCCTCTTCAATCACACGCACACAAACTATCACCTCCGTGCCGGCGGAGATGTTAGTTTCCATATAACGTTCGGCGCTTCTTCGGTGTACCATGCCGAAGTTTTTAACCTGCACTCACTCTAAAAGAAAATAGTCCAGCAGCGGTCTTGTAGTTCCATTCATTTCTTTATCGTTCTTTGTTTAATTGACATGAAACAGCCGCCCACACCTGTGCACAATCCGAGCAGTGCTGTTTGCGAAATCGCTTTTGAACGTTTTCGTTCTTTAACGTTCATTTCTCAATCATTTGGGAGCCGCTGATACCCCGCCTCTCGTCTGAAATTCTCAGGCACAGCCTAAACCAATGGCACAAAGGGTAAGAAAGGGCCTAAATAACAACATGCACATGAGGACGCCGTGATCGACGGCTTCCTTGGCTCCGAGCTGGCGCGGCCGTAATTTTGTTCTTTGTGTTCATCGCTGTTCTTTTTGGCATCCTCTTGAGCAATCGTCCCCACTGGGGGTCGAGGGCATGCAGGGCAAACGAGAACCTTGGCTGCAGAGTCGGAGGCTGAACAGCTTTCGCGCCTGCCTGCCTGCGTGCCTTTGTTTGCATTTTAAACATTTTAGGTGCATTCATGCAAAGCGAACCAGAGAATAGAAAAATACGTATCTTTCATCAGCTTCTATTCCCTAGTTTACGATACGAGAGAGGAAGATGGAAAGGCAGATAGGCTAACAAAAGATAGTTCTGTGTTGGCTAGCCTGCACGGGACAAGGGGTTAATGAAATATAAAGTTAACACAAAGAGCACAAATTAAGTAAACCGCGTGCACAGTCCAGCGGCATCAACGGTATAATGCAGCGTTTTCAGCCTACGTAAGCCTGTAGTCCTTAGGAACTTTTGCAATGTATATATATAGTCTTAATTCTGCATTTGACAGCTTTCCCAAGATTTTAGCAAGCCATATAAAAATCGATATTACAATTAATTTATTGGGTTTTGCGTGTCAGTCACAATCTGATTGCAACATGTGCTTTTATAGTGGGCGATCCCGGATTAATTTTGATGACCTGTGATCTTAAACGTGCGCCTAACTATAAACACACCAGCGTTTTCGTATTTCGCCCACATCGAAATAAAGCTGACGTGACGTGAGAAGGCAAGCGAACCCTACTACTATACGTTGGCGGTTGCGGGGAAACTGGATAAGCTTAAGTCCAATGTACGGTACAGTACGTTGCTATTTCTGAAAAATAAACACCATGAAAATGTGTCAAGTGGACAAACTACGCAGTGCGTGCAGAAGCAGAGCCCCATTATTGGAAGCGCACCGCAGTGTCCCGGCTGCACTATGGAAGCGGCCGACCGTCGAATCAACACTTCTGTGCCCGCCGAGTGAGCTTTGCGGCTACGACATTGCTAGAGGCCGTGGATTTGATCCCAACCACGGCAGTCGCTTTTCCATGGGGGCGAAATAGAAAACGCACGCGCACTTAGATTTTAGGACATATTAAAGAACATCACGGTGCCAAAATTAGCCGGAGTCCGCCACTACGGTGTGCCTCATAATCTGATTGTGGTTTTGGCACGTACAGCGTCATAATCCAATTCACGTTTAATACTTCTGCCACAATGCGATGTGCCATGGGAGGCAATGACTATACCCTCTCAGAGGTTATGAAATATGGCGCACTACAACGCCTCAAGCAAACACCTCTCCCTCTGTGTTCTGTGTACTACGCAGACACATCGGTGGTGCCCGCAAGGTAACGTTTAACATCAACTCACCACTCTCGTGTTAGACTAAACGTTGAAGAAATGAAGCTTTAGCCGTCAACGTCACCACTAATTATCGTCAATCAAAGCATCCAGCACGGAATGCTTCGCTTACATCGATTCCCACAGTGCGTGGGATCTGCATAATTCCCGCGTTACTAAGATTACTGGGATTTATGGGCCTTCACAATACGTTAAAAACGCTGCCCCCCCCTCTCTCTCTTTTGCTTTTTATCCCCCTTTTCCTTCCCCGTGCAGGGTAGCCAATCAGAACTAAAACTGGTTAACCTCCGTCTTTCTATGCGCGCTTTTTCGTTTTCAGAGCGAGGCTTAACTTAAAGTGTAAATAAATTTGGGCAGTGCATGATGACCGTTTTATGCAAGACGTTCAGCATAAGCTGTACATCCCGGCATTTCAGTGGTGTGACAGTGCTTTTTGAGAAGCTCGCATAGGCTGTAACGTTATATAGACGTATATTAAGTGAGATAAAAGCGAATTTTCTGCCTTCTTCTAGCGCATTTTTTTCTTTCTATTTTTCTTGCGACTCTTTCGTGCCATGCGTGTTGAGAATTGGGAGGTGATGGGTGTTCGCACGTCGTGTGGGTAGAGGGCGCCACATGCTGAAAGGACCAAACTCAGTCTACCTCGCACGTTTTGCAGACGTGGTTCGCGGAAGGAAAGCGCAGCGTTAAATTTGAATAACACGCGAGGCGACGAAGTTTAAATTATTGCGCTGCTTAGCTTTTCTTTCTGTTTTCCTGGTCACCTGTTCCGCGTAGCTCGTCCTATTCGACGAATAATTTATTCAGCTTCGCACAGCGGAGTGGCGTCGTCGTCGATGGGGCCTGCGAGGCGCACCAAGTATGAGTGCGCCGCTGCTTACTTGCGAGGCACCCCAAGTAATTGCGGCGGCAGTCCCTCAAAGGGACTGCCTCCGCACACATCTTCGAGCACGAGTTTCCGCGTTGCGTGTGTAGCTACTTCTGTCTGTGCTGTCATTTATTCCTGAATTTCGTTCGCATTTCGTTCCTCTTCCGGTTAACTTATTGCCAACATCGCTCGACGAGGAAGCCCGAGCAAAGTCTCTCTTCGGTTTTCTCTAGCGTAGGTGCGAAACGAGTGTCTCACCGTAGTCGAAGACTCGGTTTTCTTTCTTCATTTTGCGAAAACACCCGTGTACTTAGATTTAGGTACACGTTAAAGAACCCCAGATGGTCGAAATTTTCGGATTCCTCCACTACGGCGTGCCTCATAATCAGAAAGTGGTTTTGGTACGTAAAACCTCATAATTTAGTGAAAATAAATGAAGGTTACGTCGTCCATCATGGTGTTCTGACATGCCATGGGCAGCATAGCTTCTTGCGCACTGCTTTCTTGCACGCCCTTTTTATTATATATACTAAAGTAGACTTTGGCGTCTCGAGAAGCACCGGCTACTCCTTTGCTGAGACGTGCATTAGAAAGATGAACACCACTGGTACAACAAAGCCGTAGCAACACAAAAGCACTTAAAACCGACAGTACTAGTTTACAATCCAAGTTCATAAGCTATAACAGAAGTCTAGTGCTACCCGCGATTAAAAAAATGCACACTACGAGAATGTGGCTTTTATTTTTTGAATATATTGCTTTCTTCCAAACAGTAGTCACTTCTGTCGTTTCTCCTTCTCTGTTCGCCCAGACGGTTAAATGTAAACGTACACAAGCACCACATTTGTCCCCATTCACCCGTGAGATAGATGTATGGCGTTAAAGAGAAAAAGAAATCCAATGGAAAGAAGACAGTTGTACAAGCTGTGGAAAGATAAGTCCCAACGGTAACGTTAAGAGCTATAAAATAGCATAATTGCACTGTATAATGTATGCCATCCTTTATATATCTTAAAATTACGATTTTGACATGCCCACGGTGGCCGCATTTCTATGGGGGCTTAATGCGAAGACGCTCACGTACGTGGATCTAGGTGCACGCTAAAGAAACCCAGGAGGTGAAAGTTAATCCGGGGTTGCCCGCTACGGCGTGCCTCATAATCATCGTGGATTCGGCTCGTAAAACCTTATAATTGAACTTTAATTAACTTTAGACGATTCAGGAATCATTAGATCGCTTGTTACCATGATCTCTGTGTCGATAGTGTCGGTATATACTTTCACCTTAAACTACACGCGGAAACAAAAATAAAGTGACGGAAGTGATGTACAATTTAGACACCTTTAGAATAAAAACAGGAAAAGCGCAACACAGGACTAGCGAGTAATGAGCATTCGATACAGCATAGAATAGCTTAAAGTGCGGAGGCCAGCCGAAGGTATTAGCTGGAATTCGGCGCGCAACTTGTTCACGACGCGTAGAAGCTGCCAACTGCATGTGTGTTATCGAATTGGGGCATATATATATATAAGAGAGGCGTATTCTTAGACGCCGGAAAATCAAATGAAATTTCGCAGGCACAAGTCGCCTGTTTTTTTTAGAGCACAATAGTCTGTACGTGGAAAACTTTGGGGAAAGTTTAGACCTGGAGTTCACCTTGTCGAGACTTTGCATCTTTTTGACGTGTTCTTTTGTTTTTGCCGGAGCCTCGCTTTGTGCTTCACCTTGGTTCAAGCAGGCGAGACAGCATCTTGGCGTGTTGCTTGTAGCCGGCTGCTCTATCCTTCGGATGCTACCGGGGAGCCAACGCGCCCGTGGACGGCGGAACAAGGCTAGGGACGGCGGTAAATTGGACGATGAGTGACGGACGACGGGTCGATGCAGGGCGAGAGGGGCTCTGCTACTTGGGCTTAAGAGCGGCACTCTTTCTCATCTTGTCGCCTCTGCCAGATTTCTCCTCTATTGGAGTGAACGCGAAAGCGAGGGGAAAAAAAATTAACTGTGATGTTCAAATGAAAAAAGAATAAGAAAAAAGAAATACGAAGATTGACGAGCTGTGTACACTCCCTGTCGCGCCTCGCGGAAACAAGAAAGCCCACGTCTCTCGTCTCTTTATCGTCTGTTTTCTAGACGTGACGCGCGTGATGCGTGTAGAAAATAGACGACAAAGATAGAATCGAGTTCGCCTTGGGCTATTTTCGTTAGTGCCCAGCGGCAACGCTATCGAACGGTTGGCGCATCAAGTTGGGGAGAGAAGGGCGGCGGTGGCAGAGCACGATTGCCCGGTTCTTGTGTCGGGAAACGTCTTAGCGTTTCGAGGAGTAATTTGTCACACTTCGTGGCGTGGGCAGTCTCTCGCAGTTGAACGTTTGTCGTGAAAATGTTCATCAAAATTGCGTTCCTTCTTTTTTCCCCTTTATCCTCCGAAAACTGTCTCATTCCACCCCCTCGCGAAGAGAAGTTGGAACTCTAAGGCGCGAGTTAATTCATGTTCTGTGAGAGGCACTTTGTTTGTTTTGTTTGCGATACGTAAAGGAAGGTAAGTGAACGGCATAACGGGAAATAGTGCGCAGGGCGTTTCGTGAGGTGATTGACAGGCCAGAGCAACATGCTTGTGGATGACGTTATTTTTGCATGTGTAGACTTCGCCTTTCATTTATAGTGTTAATTTAAATCGTACACCAGAGCTTTATCTTTGGTTTCACTGTCGTCCCTATTACGGTATTCACCGTATAGCTTAAAGGTGAGAAGCGAACTCTCAGATTGTGCGATTCATTTATTGGTTATCTGTGAAAAGTAGGCCTAGAACGTTAAAGAATTCGTAAATATAATCGGGAGCGTTCCTCATAGCCAAGATGTTGCTTTGGTGCGTTAACCACAGTGAACCAACTCCGTGCGCCTATAGTACTTGTTTCATGAGCCACCATGCCGTTTCTGCTTCCTGCGTTTATGTAGCAGGGGCTGATTTTGAATTACTAACCATAATGGCAAACGTTCGAGTTTCCACAGGAATTTCGTTTGTTCAGACTCGTGTGTTGGTCATAGGAGCCTCATTTCAACTATCTGGCTTACGTTTTATGACAAAAGGAAACTGAGATTTCAGGGTTGAGCGCTTCACGTGTGCTTCAAACACCGCAATTTCGATGACTTATTTTTCAATATCAGCATCGCCTTCGCAGCCGCTCTACTGGGATAATTACCTGCCCCCGTAATCTTTGACATCTACACTGTAAATAATTTACACCCTAAAAAGTGAAAAAGGGTGTAAATGTGTCTATAACTCACACCCTTCGGGTGTCCGTTATATAGGTAACACCCTGAGTTACACATTTACGCCCATTTTCACTTTTAAGGGTGCAAATTATTTTACAGTGTATCGCTTCGAAAATGAGAGGAAATTTCTGCGCCCAGCGCATCATGCTATTACATTACAACACGTCTTGATGCACGGAGAGTGTATGAGCGTAATTAAGAAGCCACCCGAGATTGTGGAAGGGTCAACGTCTCATTCAATTAGGCCTATATTCGGCCCCTATGTTTACACATTGCGCGATTTACTGTCCTGAAACTATACGATGGGTTACGAAGAACGGGTCTCTTGCTTGCTTGCTTGCTTGCTTGCTTGCTTGCTTGCTTGCTTGCTTGCTTGCTTGCTTGCTTGCTTGCCTGCTTGCTTGCCTGCTTGCTTGCCTGCTTGCCTGCTTGCTTGCCTGCTTGCATGCTTGCCTGCTTGCCTGCTTGCATGCTTGCCTGCTTGCATGCTTGCCTGCTTGCTTGCCTGCTTGCATGCTTGCAAATAGACATTAGAGCACCTTCCATGCCACTGCTTATCCTTCGACACTCAACAACGTGCCCTGTGAGCGAGTCTCGGCCGCATGGATGGCAAACATATCTCGGAGGAAAAGGTGTTGACCTTTGGCCTAAGCAGGTTTGGATGCACATGGCCATAAAAAAACCCTGTTGCGCTTCTTGAAAGTGACTGGACTGTATACGAACGCTTGTGATGGGTTAGCGAGTGCGCTCACAGTGGCTGCCTCTTTATTTTTCTTATCTTTACATTGCTCATCTGTTTCCCCTCTGACCTTCCCCAAGTATAGGGTACACAACGCAGACTTGGTTCACCTCCCTATCCAAATTAGTTGTTCGAATGAAACCCGTGCGCAGCGTGGGAAAAGCCCAAACGTATCTGCCGCTTCATCGTCCTAGTCGCTTTCTCGTAATAGGCGTGTATTTATGAAAAGGCTTCAGAGGTGCATCCGGCGACACGGTTATACTTGATTATATATGCCGCATTATTTTTTGTAGCAATCACGTACCAGGTACGCGAACGAAATCTGTCATGACGAATAAAGGCAAGCTAAATTGCATGACAAAAGAAAACAGTAAACTTGAACGCAAGGAGAGTGGTCGTGCTCGTCCGCTAGTGTTTGCTATCATAACTGCATCAATACATTCTTTGTCAGCGCTTCTTTTTTACTTGACACCTTGTAAAACGTTTGTACGTAAACCCAAAGGCTAAAGGTGGCAGTGCCTTGAACTAATTAATTTGATTGATGAACATATGGTTTAAGGTCCCAAGGCAACACTGGAGCTCTGAGAGACCGCGTCGGCGAAAACTGCGGATTAATTTTTACCGCTTATGGTTCGTTCCTGTGCCAGTACCTATTTGTCGCCTCCCAACAACCCATGTACAATATAGTGCATATTGCATACAATATTTGTTTTAAATTTAACTTGGAAGCGATTACTCAAAATACTTACTCTGTATATGAAATTCGGAGCATGTGGAACTGTACAGAAGTGGTTTACTCATAGTATTGTCATCCACTGTCCAGAAATTTGACACTAAATTAATCTAGACGACTCTGTGTTTTCATATGGCGGAAGGCAGCCTTGAAGTTCAGATTCTTCGACGTTGCGTAAACATTGCCGTGCTGCAGTCGCAACATGCCAATGTACTACAGGTAGTTACATTCTCATCTGTGTTTCGGCATTGAGATGCATTTTTTTTTTTTACTATAGCAAACATGAAATGGTTACTTTCTTCCACGTACATGAAGATGCAGCTTATGACATCTAACCGTGCTGCTTATATAAATAAAAGAAAGTACTTTCACGTTCCTAACATACCAGTAGGCAATGAAAAGCAGATTAAAGCGCAATCCTGTCCTAAAGTTGTGTTCGGATTCCAGGAGGATGTAAAACCGCTTAGCACAGCTAACTCGATTATATCTCTTGGCCAACGCAGTTCACCTCTCAAGCGCGGCGCCCTTCGTTTGGCACCTGCGTTATCTTGCCTTGTTCGACGCGTTCTTTCTTGTCGCTGTAGCACGATTCGAATTCTGCGCTCGAAGGCAGCCTGCCGTGTTTGGAACGTGGCCAGCCAAGTGACGTGCAGCGAGTACCCTCGCTTCTCGCCGAACAGTTGCAGATTGCCGCCTTTATTTTGTCCTTCAGAACACGGTGGCACGATTTTCACTTCGGGCTTTTGCACGTATATCGGTGCGTTCCGTTACCCGCAGCGGTTGTGGCGCTGCTGAGCACGAGGCCCGCGCGTTCGATCCCCGTTGTACGGGTTGTGGTCGTGCCTGAAATATGTGGTAGCTGGCCCATGCCTTCGTTCAACTCACCCAGGCTTGGTACGTGGTTGTAAAAAGGAACTTGCTCTCATCGAGAACTAGGAGTACAAGATTTATTTACAATATTTACAGTGCGACAGGAGATACATTTCAACAGTCTAGCGTGACTCCCAGAGGGAGCACGAAAGACGTAGCACCAAGCACAAAGCACGAAGCCCCCAGCACCCAGCGCGAAGCAGCCCGAGCAGCCGAAAAAACGGCTGCTTAAAGACCCTCTGGCCTCCCTAGATTCCTAGGTGAAGAAAAACTGCCTTCCAATTGGAGCGTCCACAGTCGTTGGAGGCGTAGTCGATCGGCCTTTGAGGGAAGGGTCCACACTGCCACATCTGTACTTTGGATTCACAGAGCACGCCGAGTAGAGAGGGTCCTCGTAGAAATAGGTTTTCACGCTTGACGCCAGCCGGCGCCTCTTGATTCCAGAGCTGACTCCTCTGGTAGCCGCCGCGACTGTCAGTTGACTGTGACGAATTCTGGGGCCCGTGAAAACGCACCGCAAAACGCCCTTTTGCAGGAGTTCTCTTGCTCCAAGTAGACCGTGAAGGCGACAGCGAACCTACTACCAATAGTCGGCCCCGTTACGATCGGCCTGCAGGAGTACCGACCTGCAAAATTTTCCTGGCCCGCTGGGACTACTAGTTTTGTAACGACAACAATGCGTCTCCTCAGCAGCCCAACGGCGCCGGCATGTCTAGCCACGTTCGGCGGACCGAGTATAGTTAGTTGATTTGCTGTCGCCTTCACGGTTTGCTTGGAGGAAGAGAACTCCTGGAAAAGGATGTTTTGCGGTGCTTTCTCACGGGCCCCAGAAGTCGTCACAGTGAATCGACAGACGCGGCGGCTGCTGACTGCGGGGTCAGCTCTGGGATCAAGAGGTGCCTGCTTGGGTGAAGACCCCTGTCTACGAGAACCCCCTCACTTCGGTGTGTTCAGTGAAACCAAAGTTCAGAAGTGAGTGTGTGAACCCCTCCCCCTCAAAGGCGGGTCGACTATGATGGCTTTGGACGCTCCCATTGGTCGAAGGTTGAACAGCACTTTTCCCTCACCTAGGGATCTAGGGAGGACAGAGTGTTCTTAAGCAGCCGTTGTCGGCTGTTCGGTGTGTATTCTTTTTCAGTCATGCTAGACTGATGAAATGTAACGTTCTCCACCCTTCATGTAGATATTGTAAATAATTCCCATATTCCTCGTCTCGATGAGAACAAGTCCCTCCCTTCAACGTCCTCCGCGTGGATGAGTCGGACGACGGCATAGGCCAGTTATCATTTATTTCATGCCCGACCCCAATCCTTACAGTCCGCCACACGTGGCTTTCCTTGCTGGCGCCGTTGGTTCTCTGAAGGAGGCGCATTGTAGGCTTTCCAAAGCGACTCGTCGCAGCAGGCCGGGAGGGGTTCGAAGGTCGCCACCCCCGCAGGTCGATCGAAACAGCTGCAGCGGGCGGAGAAAGGTTCGCAGGTCAGTACCCCTGCAGGACGATCTTAACACCGGCTTCGGTGGCCACATTCCGATGGGGCGGGATGCAGAAACGCTCTTTTACCGTTTTCTGGGTGCACGTTAAAAAAATCCAGTTGGTCAAAATTATTCCTCATAGCCCTCTGTGCAGTTTCGGGATGCTCAACACCACACTTTTACGTTCCGCTGCTTCGCTGCAGCGTAACTCTGCGAACTGAACGCAGCACTTCATCTCATCTCGATGCTCCTTGCTTCCCGATGACTAGATAGGAATTTGAATAATGAAGACGAAACCAAAGTTGCTCATTTACTGTCATTCGATCCAAGTGTTTCTTTCGCTTAGAGAAAAAAATAGGGATTTACAGAAAAAATAAGCATTCCTGGCTGTTTCCAGCCCTGGCAAGCGCTTAACTGCGCCCTTCACTTTGCTTCCTATATTACCTGGTTCGTTCGTTTCTATTGATTTGTGGTCACGTTATTTCATCTTTCCAGCTACTGTGGCTTTTTTGCCTGTGCACAGAGCCACAAATGTAGCCGCTCATTTACTTTGCTCGCTCGCTTTCTTTTTCGCTGCATGTCGCACTTCGCAGACACTTGTTTAAAAACTCCCCTTTCTCACACTCTCTCTCTCTGTATATATATATATATATATATATATATATATATATATATATATATATATATATATATATATATATATATATATATATATATATATATATATATATATATACAGCCACTGTATCGCCTTGTGTTCAACAAATACTTTTACTCCAACTTTCACTTGTGTTAGGACTAAGTCACTGTCTCACTCTGTGGTCTCAGTGTCTTTCAGCTGTTCCTTTATTCAGCCTTTACTTCACTCCTCCCCTTAGGTTTACTCTCCCCCTTGCTCCACGCAGCCGTTCGTTCCCGCTGACGCACGCGCTTGACAGCGCGCACTGGTTAAGCGAAGCGCGCCGGCGTTTTCGGTTAACCGGCTTAGGCGCGACGAATGCAAATACCGGTCTCATTTCTCGGCGTTCAGACCGAGAGGCGCGGCGTTCCTCCGTCGCGGCGCCTAATTGCGTTGGGGATCCGCGTTAGCGCCGCGGATCTACCCTTCCGCGCTCGTCTGTCTCCCCGTTCCTGCAAGCGTCGCAGGCATTCCTTATTGCGCTGCCATTTCGAGTCCTCGCTTCAAGAGCGCAGGCATCCGAGTGTGAGTGCGCGCAGGCGTGTGTGCCGGCTGTAATGCTGCCTTGTCTTACAGGCGCTTGCCGCCATGGCTCTTTCGTCGGGGGCGGAGCATTAAGCGCGGAAGCGTTCGTCCTGCCTAATTTTGTTACGCTTCACGGACTCAGAATCTCGCACTGACGGCCAGTTCTTGTTCAAAGTTTAAAGCGCGACAGTTGTTAAGTTAACGCTATAACTAGCCTGATTTTCCAGAAAGTATTAATACAGTTTCGCTTATTTGGAACCGTGTAGGTGACCGTCCAGTGACATGAGGAATGAAGGTGCTTTCTTGAAGTGTTCATGAACAGATGAACGGTAATGTATCCCGCTTCATTACGAGTAGACACTAGTAACTAGGTTTCTTAATGCGACATTGTTGAGCATGGCAGAGCACGACGCGCTAAAGCACACAACGAAAAGGCAAGATAAAACGGAACAGTTGCACACTCAGGCATATCTTGCAAATGTGCACTGGTCGTTAGCGCATTGTATTTATCCGTTGATGTCGCTTCGTGATTGTGCTTGTTCAGCGTTACGCTGGATGACTAAAGTTTTTTTTTTTTAATGCCTTCCATGGAAAGTTAGAGCTGATTTTAAATACGAGGGTGACGTCTATTTCTAGATGCTTTCGTGGGCCGATTCTGAATGTAGTGCAGTCTGAAAATGTGGGCCGATTCCGAAGGTGCGCGCAGTTTCCAAGTCCGACGTTCCTCCTTCTCTCCTTACGGAGCTGTATTCGTACATCGTATTCGCGTCGGGGAAATTTCAGTGCATCGGGAGAGTGCCATGAAATGAGATCGGCGCTCGCTGGCTGCCTATTCGCCTTCCCATTGCTATATTTCGAGCCCGAAAAATATTGCTGACCAAAGTGGACGAAAGTCCACTTTGGTCAGCAACCAAAGTGGACGAAAGTGGACTTTCGTCCACTTTGGTCCACTTTGGTCAGCAAGTGGCAGAAGTGGCAGAAGAAATCTTCCGATGCTGCCAGACGTCGCTATGCATCCGCTCAAAAACAAATTGGTGATCGGTTCAACCTCTAGGTGATGTAGCTTCATCGACGTCTGATAAGTTACGCTAACTCACAATAAGTTATACACTCCACGCACACACTTCTGACCCCCAACTCACCCAGAAAAGTATGGTCTTCCATCGACTTCAACTAGGTGTTGAATTGCCTGCCAACTTTTGTAAACTTTTGTTTGTAAGCTTTACTGTTTGATAACGTGCGTTAAAGCGGTTGAATTTTTCACACGCTTTCACAGAGCGCCGTAGCAATCGGTGTTGCCTCAGCGTCATTTAAGTCCTGCCTAAATTCGAAGGGCGGAACACATTTGTCTTCAGCTATAGGTATACTTAACGTTATCTTACGCGCCTTCCCCAAACCTTTCCGCTTGCATGACACTACAGTTCGCACAAAATTTTTTAACTTTCCTTCCGCTCCTTTTCCTTCCCCTAACGCACTGATTAGGAGGCTTTGGCGACTGCGCGTCCGATAATCCCTTTTCCCGACTCCACCAACGACACCCGAGACGAGCCGAGCCGTAGCGGAGCAGGGCGTCAAAATAACGCGGGCAGAGACAAAAGAAGAGGCAACAGGCAGGGTGGCGATCGCTCGGTCGTCTCGAAGGCACGCATGCTGTACCGGCTATTCTACGCGCTTTTACCGAAATCTCGGCGTCTGTGCACAGGCGTTCTTAAGAACGAACTGGAAGAGTCGATGGCGACACTGGAACTGCGCGGTAAAGCTATACGGCGCCCCTCGCTCGATTCGGTGGCCTCAGGGTTGCGTACGCGTGTGAGCGCTTGGTAAATCCTCTTGGGCGTCCCCCCGCACAGCGCTTGGACTCTACAGGTCTCAAGCCAGCTTCCGATCAAGCAGGCAAGCTGCTTCTCTCTATTTTATTTCTGCTTCTACTTCTGTGCATTCCTTTTCCTTCTCCCTCAGGGAGCCACAACCTTATATAGCACTGACCTGTTCGAGGCCGGCGAAAGCGCCGTTATTAGTATCGCGAAACTAGAGGCAGTTTCGAGAGAGCGAAGGGCGTGAACCGAGCGCCATTGTTTCGAGGGCCGTAGCAGCGACCTCGAGTCGTTTTCTCAACTCTCGCGGGACGCAGCTTTTGTATAACTATATCCTAGATCGTTTATTTTTCTATCTGGAATACTGCTTTCAGCCTCCGTCATTGCCACACTGTGTTGCACTCTTGGGAAAAGGCCTTGCACGGTCAGTGACTCTACGGGAACGGTTTTCTGCTGCTCAGCATGTTGTCGTTGCGGTGTGGTCTTGTTTTTATGGGGATGGCTGTGTAATGGGTGACATGGTCGAACTGGATGAATAAAATGAATGAAACAGATGGAAATGAAACACTGTGCGATAAAAATTGAGGAAAGCGCCCCGCCCTCACACTCTGCGCTTTTTTGGTCAACTCTCATAATCAACATGTCCCTTTGGAGCGTTAGACCACATCAGTCAATGTTTCGTTGACTCACAGTGTGCTTATTTCTGAAGGTTGTTTTCGTGGTACTTTACTGTTGGTGGCGCGTAATTGCGTTGTGTCATTCATTTATTCAGTCCGGGAGCCACCGTGGTGGCGTAGTAGCTTTGGTGTTGCGCTGCTAAGCCAGAGGGCGCGGGATCGAATTTCGGCCACGGCAGCCGCGTTTTGATGGCAGCGAAATGCAAAAACACCCGTGTGCTTTTATTCGGTGCACATTGAAGAACCATAGGTGGTCAAAATTAAAGACTTAAACGAACAAGTTTTGGATTTCAGTCTTCCCTCGAGGTTATACGTAAATTGGAGGCTTAAGCGAGAATTTTATTCGTACTCTTTCTCCCTGATAAGGGGTGCAGAGAAATATGTTTAACAGTGTGTTGCCTTCCAATAGGCAACACAAAGCCGAGATTACCGGGTGTACAGCACCAACCGAACGTCTCTTTCGAAGCCCCTAATTACCAAACAGTCTGTGCACGATTTGTGGCTACGTGAACAACGTAATTGGACACCGCCGTGCGCCTAGTACATCAGAAGCTGTGGTGCTTCGGCGGTTGGCGTAGTGATGCTGGGACGCGAGTTGCGGAGGAGGGAACTGGACATCGGATTTGGGGAGGAATCTCGTCTTGCAGTGATCGGATTCGCGCATTGTTTGCCCGATAAGCCCCTCTGCGTCTTTCCCGGCTGGTGGCCGCTGTGCAACACCGGTCGAGCGCCTTCGAGCGAGACTAGCCGAAACAAGAGACGGAACGTTGTTAGACACGTCTGTCGCAGTGAGAAAGCTTGTTGCGAGACCAACAACCTGTTGCTCTGTGAGCATGTTGTTCTTGTATTTGGTTTTTTTTTTTTTGCCAGAGCAAAAACTGAGGAAGGGGGGGGGGGGGGCAGACTATTATAGAACCAGCACTTTATGATGGCCAGGCCTAAGCCTCCCATGAGGGGACGTCGAGGGTGGCGGATAGCGTTCTTTTTGTCGCTCAGTACTTTCTTTTTTGCTTTTTCATGTAGGCTGCGTGTTTGCAGAGTGATTAGGGGATATGCGCTATTGAGGAAGCAGCCTCCTCCGAACCTTAAATTTGCGCTGAATGACTGCAGAAGGTTAGAAACGCGTTACAACGATTCCTGGAGGCAGGCGGTCTGAGCGACCTTCTGAAACACAACGCTTGCATTATATCGGATGCTGCAGTGTACATACTTATTTTTATTTCTTTTAAATTTAGACTCCCTCCTCCTAGTTCGGGACAGTTAACCTGGCCCAGTCCTGGTTAAGTTCTCTTTCATGTCATTCTCCCTCATCTCTCTCTCTCTCTCTCTCTCTCTCTCTCATAATTTGGTCTGAAAGTGAACAGTGAGAACACTGTTCAGAATCAGGATTGTATAAAATGCGGGACTATATGGAGAGAGACGTCCGGTTTGGCTGGAATTGTGACACGGCGCCCTGCATTAACGCAATGCCCCCGCTTATAGGGCGGCATTCGCAGTATTGTACTAGTTGGATAAGATTAGTGGTGGAGTGCGCTTGCGCAATCTCGCTAACTTGCTTTGTACGCCGAGAGTTCGGTGAGTGGAACGTTTGTCTGGTGCTGAATGTCGTGCATCGAAAGTAAGACAAAAAAGTATGTCAACAGAGAGAGAGAGAGAGAGAGAGAGAGAGAGAGAGAGAGAGAGAGAGAGAGAAGTGGTTCTTGTAGAAAAAGGAGGAAAGGCTGGCACTATCTTCTGCAACCCTTGCGGGAGCACGGCACCTGCACCCAGGTGTCTAATGACTTATCATTTCACTGGCAAGCTCAATTTTACCTTTCGTTATTTATGCAGAAGTCAGAGACGATGGAACAAACACGTCGAATTCATCGCATGCATTCGGTGATATATGTGGATATGTCCAAGCAGTCATGTGTTCCACTAGCCTCAATCCTGCATGTGCCAATTCATTGTTGCGTCAAAACGCCGGGAAGATGTCGGCGTGGCAGACGTGTTACATGTATCACCGATTCCGGCTATGATTTGTATTTGTATATAGCGGCACACATAGCGCATTCTATACCTCTATCACTCTCGATCTTGGGAAAGGACGGATCACTCTGGGACGATGCGCGACATAGCCCATAACTGCACCCATGGCGAAATTCGTGTGCACGAGCAAAAAAAAAAAAAAAACATTAACCGGAGATTCCAGTCTAGCCGACCAACGAATGAGCGCTTCAAAGGGGAACTAATCCGTGCTTGACATTTGCAGTGAATGCCGGTGTACGATTGAGTCGCAAGGAATGGCTTATTTTTTCTATTTGGTATACTTTACACTCACTTCATTGACATTTCAGGGAAATAATCAGCTGATTGACTCAGAGTGACATATATTTATGACACGAACAGAGACGCACAGACGGATGAATTGCCAGCCTACGCAGGCTAGTCCCGCCTGTAACATCACCGCCGCTACCATATTTGCATACGCGGCATCCAGATAAAAACAAATCTATTATTCTGTAAATTTTAAGTGAAGCATCTCAATTATACAGCAGTGAGCCGTCATTTTCATAATTAATATTGCGACGTGGTCATGAGACTCGTTTGCCGCCTTTCTTTGCCTAATTATTGTTGTTTGTTCTCGTTTCAGGTAAGAACCTCGGATTTTCCAGCAGCACACAGAAGCTGGTACCGGTAGCGCCAGAATTATCAGAAGCGATGGACTTTCGGCAAGCAAACAAAACTTTTCAGTTGTACTTGAAAGTAGCACTTAAAGCATCTTTGTACCTTGAATTCGAACCTTCCTGATGTATTTACACGCACGGCCAAACGTTAATGTCGGGTCGACGCTGATTCATGCTGCTATATTGTTTGAATTGCTACGCGCAGGAGACAGACCAATAACCCTTACGCATTCTTCACGCTTGAAAGACCGATTCGTAAAAAACGCAGGAAAAAAAGATAAATTCGCAACGTGAGTTCTGGGAACATAGTGTAGGTAGGCTGCAGGCTTTACGCTGTGCTTAAGTGTGTGCACACGGAAAGAGCAGGAGTGTTGGTAAAACAAGCATTGTCTTGAGGTCGGAGCCTATTGTTGTTCACCACATGTTATCCCATAACATGACGTTACGTCCTCATCGATTGCCGCTCACTGACGCCAGTCCAGTCGCACGGCCTTTTCCCGTTTTGCTGTCTACTTCTATACGAGCCACCGCGCTTTGTCTTGTGGCTCGTTCTTCGTAGAGGCTTCATAACCACGCGTCCGTGGATAAGAGCGATGGGCTTCAGGCACGGGCCGGCCACAGTTCGCCTCACTGCATTGGAAATGAGGCACAGCCGGACGAGTGCTTCAGCCATCCGCCTCGTCCGTCAACGATCGCGCGCACGACATTACGCCTCCTTCAGCGCTTCCCTTGTAGGGGCAGATGTTTTCTGGCTGACTGTTCCACGTGCCGTCATTCGTTATATGCTCCAGTCAGTCACGTAGGCGGTCGATGGAAGGACGTAACTGTTTAGGCATGTCTATTGCAGGACAGTTGTTAGTTATACGTTGGTTAAGGATCTCGTGACCAGTGGTAGAACAAAAAAAATGTCACTGGAGCATTGAAACGTTAGTTCTTGCGCTGCTAAGGAATTCTATCCTATTCAGGCCCTGATTAATCTGAACATAGTTGTTTCTTTTTTTTCCATTTTATTCGGGTGCTGAGAATCTCTTTACATTCGCTTGTCAACCGTACATAATATACGTTCGCCGTTCTCTTCGGTACCACAAAAAGCCGTCGCTTGCTGTGTGCAATGAAATTCCAGTGGATTTAGCATCGCCTTAAACGATCTTATTTGTAGAGCAGATGGTTACGTAACGGCTGTAGCAGTGCTAAATTCGCTTACTTATTTGCTTTTCACCAAAATAAACTTTCACTTGATCGAAAAGTTTCCCCAGACGTCTTGAACTGTACTGCATGTACATTAATCACTAGGGGGATGAAGGAAACGATATTTTAACCCACGAATAACACGCAGTCTAGTGTTCCTTATTTTCTTCTGATGCTTCGGGTTTTTTACGCACAATAATCCAACCCTTTAGGGATCAACGCATTAATCAAGGACTTGACCAGCTGGGCCTAGGGCCCAGCAGTTAAAGAGCCTGTGAAGCGCCCAAAGTTCCCTGCCCCCGCATATGCAACAGATGCTCGGCACCAGCTGTAATGGTGTGCAGGGGCAAAGGCCACGAGGTAGAAAGTGCTTAGAAGTGCCTGGAAATGGACAAGCCAACCCACAGACTACGAACGCTTACTTATGTAGCTTCTTCGCTAGGAAGTCCGGTGGCAAACCATGCAGTCAAATATTTATACGACAGACTTCCCCCACCGATCCCCCATCACGTCTGTCTTGCAAGTATAGACAACTTATGCTTGCACATTTTCTAACTACCCTTACACTTTGTCAGCTGTGGTTCTCAAACATCTTTCGCAAGTCGTATCCAGCGTTGCTCAACTAATACGTTTTCCCCTTTATTGAAACGTATATATAATATAATATAATATAATATAATATAACATAATATAATATAATATAATATAATGTTGACGCCCAGTCGATATAGCTGGACAAGGTGCAGTGCGAAGATGTGTTGGGGGAAATGTGAGTCGCTATCTCGGCGGATAGATACGGCACCAGCTCAGTCCGTCTTGCGTCAATGCGTGAGTCACTGCGAATAACGCAACTCCTTTTGCCCGAACTCGGCCGAGTTGGAGCCATGACATGGACCGAGTACTACTACTAGTAGAAATGAGGACGATAGATCAGCTGAAAGGTCTCCGTGAGCGCTACCGTATTGATAAACCAGAAATGATTGAAAAATGTCTAACTATTTCAAAGCAGCCAACAGCCCTGTCTTTGACGATCGTTATGAACGGGTTTCTACCTGATTTGCTTTCTTTATTTATTTGCTTTAACCTCAGAAGGCTGTTACGCAAACATATGAGGTAGTTCTTATTTGCACGTAACTTAAGATGAGCTGCTCCTAAGCCTTTTTTTTCTCCTGTTCCCGGAGAGCGGCAACACCTGTTTGCGGCCCCACGCACCGGGCTTTGCGGCAGAGCCACCTCAGTGCGTAAAGTACCACTTGTATGGATGAAAGCAGGAAGGAAGTGGCACTGCGGGAACTGCGAAGAAAAGCTAAGCAAAATTGCAGAGGCGGTTTTCGATCCACCCTTCTGACTCTCACGTGCACGACTCGGGCTTCGGTCGCCCTCCCAATGCGAAAGGCCTTTTCTCTCTTTTTTGTGACGTGGGAAAATGTTACCTTCTGCGTCTGCTGTCTCGTTTCCCACCGGAGAAGCCGCTCGAGTGTTGTCTGTGCCTTGGAGGTCTGATGATGACCACGTCGATGCTAGTAATGATTCTAGTGGCGGCGATGATAAGTAAGAGCAGGACAAGAAAGCGCAGAAAACGACAGAAATGAATGTTTTGTGGCTTCGATAAATTAAGAAAATATGCAGTGCTGATGGCGATGTTGGTGGTCACGACCGCTGCGATGGTGAGAAAATTCATGAAGGTATGGCAAAAAATATAAAGGGCTAAGAAGCAGGAACGAATGATCGAATAAGGGGGAGAAAAGAGGGGAGTTCCGTTATGTTGGACCAAGGAAGCTGAAATATTTAGTCTATGAGGCTTCGAGTAAATTGAAGTCAGATATATCTGTGCTTAGCTGTTATCACCGCACGTATCGACACAATTGTTGTTGTTTACAGTGGCTTCGATCACTTCAGCTTTTTTTTTTTTTGTTTCTTCATAAAGTAAAGAGACGACGTTACATGTGTGCTGTAAATCAACTACGCTGAAAAGTGCTGCCCTTGGAGCTCGCTGTTTTTTGTGCTCAACTCTAAACTGAACATGTAGCTTAGTATTTTACGCACGCTGCACTTTGCTTCAGCAGCACGACCCTTGTATTTACCCGCGTTATTTCTTCTGAAAGCGCTTACAGAATTGGGAGAAGCTCCATTCGTATACGCTTTTTCTCCTCTCATAGTTATTCCTCGGTATTCGCGGTTCGCTTCCCTGGCCTCAGGCTAAGTGCCTACTTTTTCGTGGTTCGAACACTGTAATAAATCCGGATGCCATCGTCGTCCAATTTTCCGGCTTCTAATGCAACGGATCGATAGCTCGCTCGCTATTCTCGCTTGGAAAAAGAGGTAGGAGTGGAGAGGCAGAGAGAGAGATGCAAGTGAGTGAGAGTGTCTGTCCTTTCCTTCTCTAAACGCATCGGTATTCTCGCGACCGAAGTCTCGTTCGGCCCGAGATCAATTTCGAGAAAGGTTTTCGCTCCCTGTTTGGCTTTGAATTGAAAAGGAACCACATTTGCTTCCGCTGACTCTTAACGTGCGTGCTTTTTTTTAAATATATGTACTATCGGAATCTCCCTTCTATGCTTTGTTCTTTTTTTTTTCTCCTTTTTTTTTCACGGTTCTAGCTGCGAAGCAGTTGTTCAATTCGGCACATAGTGGTTGCTTGCGTACCCGCGTGCTCGCTGTAGCATTAGCGTTTGTTAGGGATGCGCGTGTGCTTGCGTATATTCAAGAACCGGAAGCCTGCTTGTGTTTTGCTGGAACCCACGCAGCTTTCGTACGTAAACGAAACGCGAGCCTCTTGCTTCCCCTAATCTCACTCTGCTTTATAGCTGCATAAGGTTTTTTTTTTAGCTGCACTACATTTTTAAGCATTACATGTGGCCAAGCCTAGCAGTTGATTCTAGGAATTAATCTACATTACTCAATGAGGCCGCCATTAATTCTACGAAATACAAAATGCTTATTTGAACAATTAACATAATTACGCTAATAACTTTTTAATTACGTAACTTACAGCAAGTATTTCAATCTATGAATTTGGAAGGAATTTTCAGCACTGCACCAGTTTCGTGATATTAATTTTCTAAGTGTCCGATGAAATGTAATGGCGTTTCAGTTATTTCTTTAGGAAACACTGTTTGATGGAATGAAGTTTATTAGCTAATTAAAGATCATTTAGCGTAATTATAATTATTCCATTAGGTATCCTGACTTCTCATAGCAGTAATGACCGCCTCATGAAGTCATTAAGATCGAGTTTGAATTGTGCTATCCGGTACAGGCATGTTTTTTTTAACTTGGTGCAACTAAAAAAAAAAAAAAAGCTTGTATACCTCTGCTGTGTTCAGTTACTGGTTTTAGTGTCGGCATTGTAAATTGAACTGTTAATCAGAAAGTTGGGTGGAAGAGCTCGCCCTAATTCACATTGTGCAATTCGATATCTTCTCAGTTTTTATTGGCCCGCGCAGTGCCGCGGCGGCCTCCCCCATTGGCTCGACATATTGCACCGTAACGAAATTTTACAGCATTCGAACCTACGCTCTCGTTGTACCATGCACGCTGTCGTACATTCGCGCTGCTAGGACCATGAGCGACCGGGAAAGGCTCGAGCACAAGGTCAAAGTGGGGAACTCGCTGGGGCTGCGAACATTCGCAATGACGCATGTCTACAATCACAACCGTCGCTCTCGCGCTCTCTCAGGCATAATACGTGTGCCTTGGGAGTCGGGGCACAAACACACACACTTGCGCTCCTACAGCCAAACAGAATGTCAACAGCGACGATGAGCGCCCGTTTCCTTTCTGGTGTTTGTGCCTGCGCATCCGCCGACGTCCCAGTCAGTGGGCACAGATTCAGGCCGTAGGCATACATGCAAGTGTGTAGCGCTGATGGCGCTGGCACTTTGCCCATCGTGCCACCTCGGCATGCTTTTGCGAGCCACTGATTTTCTTCTTTGCTTATCAGTTACCGCATTGAGTATAGTGCGCGAGTGGACAAAAAAAAAAAAAAGGAAACCAACGCCGGAGGATGTTCTGCATCTCGTATGACCCGGTCTCTGCAGTTTTGTTTACGAGTTTGCGACGCCTGAGCAGACGGAGCTTGTCGCTTCGACCCGGAGAAGCAATCGGCTCGCCTCTGCAAGCGCCGCCGTCTTCTCCTCCGGAGCCGCTAACTTGGTTATCGTTGCGCCTTCGATAAACAAAGCCGAGATGGCTGGACCCGTTGCGTAGACCCGCTGTCTCGATGGCAGAGCTCTTCCTCATTTCTTCCTTTGCTCTCCTTGGTTCAATTTTTTTGTTTTTTTGTGTGTGGGTACGTGTGTAGTTTGCGTATTCTTAACTTTTTCCCGAGAGAACATGGACGGCCCTGCGGCTTCCTTCTTACTCTTTTTTTTTCTTCGGTCGTCTGATTTTTGGGCCCTCGCACAGCTCGCCCTCGTTTTTTTTTTTTTCTGGTCTTTGTGGTGTGTTTAGGTTCTTCGCAGTTAAAGGGCAGCTATAACCTCTGTCTTCTTTTGCATGCATTTCTGTCTCTACGTGTTTGAGGCGCATCAGAAGTTTTCATTCATACCGTGATCGCACGAGTGTTTTGGTGTATATCATGTATGTGTCCTAATGCCTGTTAAAACCCTTGTCGTTGCTTGTTTGCCAGTGGCGGCGCGCCGCTATAGTGAGCAGTGGCTTTCATCTGTGGTGATAGATTGAATCTGTACCGTTATTTGACGTTTCTGGCAAAAAAAAAAGAGAAAAAAAAGGAAGGTGTTCGCAAAGTCGTTGCAAACGTCGAAAGATGTCGGTCTCTTTCTCAGCGACTCATAACTGCAATTATGATGTAGTAGTATGCTTCTGTTGCTCACCTTGCCCCTGACATTGCTCACTATACAGGGCGTTGAGTGCTTTAATGGGAATGACTGGGTTAAAGAGAAATATTGCCGTACAAGACGAAAAACAAAGCACCGTTTGCCAGATGTCCTTATCGTTCAAATCTGTCCTCGTCTCTCCTCCGCGTTCTCTAACCACTCGTCTGGAGCCGGGGCTGGACAAGAGGAGCTTCGAAACGCGGCGTTGAAACCCGATCCCTCAGACGGCGGGCCCCTTTAGGTGGCGGGCAAGTGGCGAAGTCCGCTGCTTGTTAGCAGATTCCTCGCGATGAGAGAAGGGGGATGGGCAGCGAGACATATGGCGTCTTACGACGAGGGGTAATATATCTTAAAGCCGCAGAGATTAGGTAGGTAGGTAGGTAGGTAGGTAGGTAGGTAGGTAGGTAGGTAGGTAGGTAGGTAGGTAGGTAGGTAGGTAGGTAGGTAGGTAGGTAGGTAGGTAGGTAGGTAGGTAGGTAGGTAGGTAGGTAGGTAGGTAGGTAGGTAGGTAGGTAGGTAGGTAGGTAGGTAGGTAGGTAGGTAGGTAGGTAGGTAGGTAGGTAGGTAGGTAGGTAGGTAGGTAGGTAGGTAGGTAGGTAGGTAGGTAGGTAGGTAGGTAGGTAGGTAGGTAGGTAGGTAGGTAGGTAGGTAGGTAGGTAGGTAGGTAGGTAGGTAGGTAGGTAGGTAGGTAGGTAGGTAGGTAGGTAGGTAGGTAGGTAGGTAGGTAGGTAGGTAGGTAGGTAGGTAGGTAGGTAGGTAGGTAGGTAGGTAGGTAGGTAGGTAGGTAGGTAGGTAGGTAGGTAGGTAGGTAGGTAGGTAGGTAGGTAGGTAGGTAGGTAGGTAGGTAGGTAGGTAGGTAGGTAGGTAGGTAGGTAGGTAGGTAGGTAGGTAGGTAGGTAGGTAGGTAGGTAGGTAGGTAGGTAGGTAGGTAGGTAGGTAGGTAGGTAGGTAGGTAGGTAGGTAGGTAGGTAGGTAGGTAGGTAGGTAGGTAGGTAGGTAGGTAGGTAGGTAGGTAGGTAGGTAGGTAGGTAGGTAGGTAGGTAGGTAGGTAGGTAGGTAGGTAGGTAGGTAGGTAGGTAGGTAGGTAGGTAGGTAGGTAGGTAGGTAGGTAGGTAGGTAGGTAGGTAGGTAGGTAGGTAGGTAGGTAGGTAGGTAGGTAGGTAGGTAGGTAGGTAGGTAGGTAGGTAGGTAGGTAGGTAGGTAGGTAGGTAGGTAGGTAGGTAGGTAGGTAGGTAGGTAGGTAGGTAGGTAGGTAGGTAGGTAGGTAGGTAGGTAGGTAGGTAGGTAGGTAGGTAGGTAGGTAGGTAGGTAGGTAGGTAGGTAGGTAGGTAGGTAGGTAGGTAGGTAGGTAGGTAGGTGGGTAGGTAGGTGGGTGGGTGGGTGGGTGGGTGGGTGGGTGGGTGGGTGGGTGGGTGGGTGGGTGGGTGGGTGGGTGGGTGGGTGGGTGGGTGGGTGGGTGGGTGGGTGGGTGGGTGGGTGGGTGGGTGGGTGGGTAGATTAACCCGACTAACCCAACGCACGTCCAATTTGCTACCTTGCACAGTGAAGCGGAAGCTCCAGCGTGGTGGTGCAATGCAGGATTTAGCGCATCAACGTCGTGTGCACACTGCCAAGCTCTTGATGACATCGACCATTACTAGTCTCCTGAATGTGACGCAAAACGTAAATTAATAGATGGACTGAAGCGCAAAATGTCCCGGCACTCAAGCGCAAGTGAGAGAGAGAGAGAGAGAGACAGAGAGAGAGAGAGGTTCTTCATTAGAAAAATAGATTTTTGCTGGCGCGTAAACAACTACTGGCGTGCTACTCTGGATAGGAATAGGAAATGGTATTAAAATTGTATTTTGTTCTGGCTATGGGGCGCTGGATGTTTAGGAGAGAGGCGCTTCGGCTCCTCCTAAGGTTACCTTATGGCACAGAGCCAGAGTATGAATGATGAGACCTATAGATCGACTGGGAATGGAGAGCGCGTCGCCTTTTGTTCGAATAATGGCCTTTGATATTCCTGTGATTTACCAGATGCCGTTTTGTCACCAGATAGATTGTGGCGGGCCTCGGACCCTACCGCACTTGTGAAGTGGCACTCGGGCGGAGCTATTCTCGGTAACTTCTGCAGGGCTATAGGTCCACCTGAAGCGAGCAACAGTCCTCCTCACGCAATTGTGCTTTATGTCCTATGAGTTGGGTGAATTTCTGCCTTTATTAATTCACACCTGCTTCTGGACCGCCTTCAGTCGTTCTGGTCATTAGAACAGCACATTATTACATAGAACAATAATTTCACGCACCATCTGGTCCTTTCCGTTCATTCTCGATCTGACATTATTTACATGCATGCAGGCAGAGCCCTTTAGTAACTGAGGCAGACCAGCGAACCAGAGACCGAATTCACAAAACTTTTCGTTCGTAAGTGCTCTCGGCCATTGCCTGGCCGCCTTCGCTAATATGTGCAACGTCAGGATTGGCTTGAAATTGCTCTTACGAACACTTCTAGCGTAAGAACTCTTTGTGGATACGGAACCTGCATTATTCTCGTCTGGCTGACGGGACCCGCTCTTGGATTCCGACTGTTTCAGTTTATATGTCCGGATTTGAATGTTTCTTTTTTAAATTGTTTTTGCTTTCTTGTGTCTGTGCTTACGTGCGGGCTTGCGTGCGGGCCTTTCGTTGTTGCTCGAGTTTAACCTCTTACTCGGTGCTGGCGCTTTGTCGACCACTATCCCCCCTCCTTATTTCTCCCTTCGTCTGCTTACTGTAGAGGGGCGCACTTCATTCTCGCGGCGAAGCTCCACCGGTGGCGCACGTGCGATTCTTTATCATCATTTCGCTACGACTCCTCTCTTCACGGCCCAATTTGTTCGGAAAGCTGCAGCTCGTGTTCGGTTGCTTCCCGGGACGAGACCCGTTCGGCTGCTGCGGCTCGTTAGGAGCGCGAGCGCAATTCTTTTGTTCGTGCCTACAAGCTCCGCACCGCTCACGCCGATCCATCGGGAACTCCCGTTCATTGCGATGCAAATTGGATGCCGGCGCTCGTCGCACCTCTGCAAATGTAGAGGAAGCTCCGGTCTGAGCCTTGTAGCGTTGCCGCAAGATGAAGCAGCGGCGAACTGTGGCGAATTCATATATCTCCGTGGGTGGCACCTCGCACGCGTCGACACTCGTTTGGCTCGAGTGAGAAAGTTGAGTGCTCTGCTGTACGTCAAATGAATTTTTAACTCGACCTCCACTTTTAGAAAGAGACGAAAAAAAAAGGAAGTAGTGGCGCAGGGTTTTGGTGCGTCGTTCTTAGCTACTAGCTCTAGCAGCGTTCCCTCTTTTTTAATTTATAGTAGTGATGGGATATGACGCCTAATGCGTCGATATTTTTTTCGGGCGTTCTTTTTTCTTTTACGTATGCGTGCACCAGCTATTGTATATGCCGCACTACTGCCTTAGGGCATCATCTCAGTAAAGTCTTATTCCAATGAGTAAAACTCCGCATGTAGAAAGGTCTGATTCTCAATAGGGAAAAAATATTTTACTCGTTTTTCGGCTTTGATGATTTTTGCATGAGATGCATGTGCCTTACTTTCTGGGCAAAGCGCTGTTAGAAAGCTGCTATGCATATCCTCCACTGCGGTTTGGCGACTATGCTCTTCAGCTTCACCAAGTGAAAGAGGAACCGTGCAGGGTACAAACATGAGCGAATACATCTATACCTATCCTTTCAATAGGTATAGTTGTTTCATCTCAGCAGCCATTTTTATTTACAGTGCTATTGCATTGTTTAAGTAGTTCTACGATGGCGAGCCGCACCCTCGCTCACCCTTTCCCTCTTGGCGCGACACATCAGGCACATCAAAGTAGTCTTCCCGTCCCATATGCCTGATAAACTGAATCCGCTTAGCAGCTGCCAATTGCAATTTTGTGTCCCCGCTTTTGCTTCCAGAGTAACGCGCTCGCTTCTTCCACCGATTGCGCTACATCCCTTTGCCGTTGTCTTCGAGAAAACGTTCGAATTGACCCGTCGCCAACCCTAATTGTCTTCGCTCTTCCGATATTGCTAGGCGCGCACCCCCTTCTTGCCGCGCTCGGAACGAGCCCATTTCTTTTTTTTTTTTTTTCGTTCTCTTCTCCAGTGAAATCGTTCTCCCTTATCCTTTAGCTTGAACTCAGAGGCTGCGCAATTCTCAGGGCCTGCCACGAGACCATTACGGTCTGCGCGGGAATGAGCGCCACTTCTCGATACGCGGCAACCCTCTACTTACATCGTAGCAATCAGGCGCTTTTTTTAGCTCGCCTTACATCGAATGAACGAGAGAGAGAGAGAGAGAGAGAGAGAGGAGGGAACGCGAATATCTGTTGGAAAAAAAACAAGGGCGCAGGGCTGTGTGCGGGAGTGTACGCCCCCAAAAAGCGCGAGGGAGATGCGGGAAGCGGTGGGCACTGTCTCCCGACTCTTTAGTAATGGTGATGCCTTTCCCGACGCGGCTTTCGGAGTGGTCTCGTCTCCTCTGGTGCATTTGTGCCTCCTCCTCATTGCGGCTCTCTTGGACGTTTGCGCGTCGGCGTGCTCCTTGGTCCAATCGTCCGCGTCAAGCAATAACACACCCTTTCCCTCTCTGTTGTGTAAGCTCGTCTCGTAAGCGCGCGATCGTCGCTGCTCCGTTTCCTGCCCCTGCGCCACTTCCCCTTAGCATAAGGCTGTCCGCTGCCTTATTACATTCTTTATGCTCCTTCATTGGATTGGTAGCAGGTTGAGCAGAGTTTCTACGAAATCATCAGGAGAAAAAAAAAGAAAGAGAAAGAATAGAACTCGCACCCCTGTCTACGGGGATCGCAAGCCCCTGCGTTAGACCTTTCGTTTTGTAGCCGTTTGCAAGCATGTCTTCTGATGGCTAATGAAGAAATCGGGTTCCTTTTCGTATACATTTTGTCTTTTTGTTATTTCTGGACACTCAGTGTATGGGCTCCACAGCTGTCAAGCTCGCCTTTCACAATTTAAGAACGGCCTTGTTTTGATCATCTGGCGTGCTTATCGCATTTTTGTTCTTAACGTCGCACTGAAAGGCAGGAATGTTGGTCGCATTACAGTTACAAGGAACTGGGTTAGCATTCGGCGTTGTCTTGGCTATACGTGATAACTTTGACACCCTTCTAAAGCTAGATATTGGAAAAAGACGTACTAAAGGAGAAAAAGAACAAGATACCCGAAATAATGAGCACAAAATGCAAGGCGCACGGCTCACAAGTGACGCTTCTTTCATGAGTGTTCATGCTTCAAGAAGGCTTCATTAAATAAGTTCCAATTCAGAGGCAGAGCGGGCTTTACAGCTGAGTTCTCGGTTGACGCAAGCGCTGCGAGTAATGGAGTTGACATCATAAATGTTGACGTGCATGGTTGAGATTTTTCGAGGCGTAACAATATGGGCGGGTAGGTTGAAGGTGCAATACAAGTTAAATGAAGTGCTCAATATATTGTGGTGACGTTGCGCAGCAGAGACCCGATAAAGAAAGTTGCAGTCTCGCCCGAAAGGCGAAACACCAATTGCGATAGTAAATTAGTAGATAGCTGTACGAAGTAAGGATAGTAGGTTTATGGGCCGCATAAATTTGTAAACATTCGCTTACTAACTAAATTAACAAGCATGGTGTCACGCGCGAACAAGTCAATATTTACGCACTCCACGTACGCGAAACAGAACCAGCAGCGCGTAGAGAGGGGAAAAGAATGTTTTGCAGTTATACAGCAGTAAATGCGAGAGAAATGCGATCGCATTATGTCGCATCTCTCTGAGGTCCTGCATCCTTGATGTAGACCGTTTTCACCACATACAATGTAAGGTGTTGTTCAGGAGCTCAGCTGAAACACGTGCAGCCTATTGCACTGGAGCAGACCATCAGCATATACCATATATATATATATATATATATATATATATATATATATATATATATATATATATATATATATATATATATATATATATATATATATATATATATATATATATATATCGATTCTAATTTCAACGCTATAAATAAGCTATGTCCCTCACTTTTTTTCCTACTCAAAAGCGACGCGTTACAAATTCTAAATTACCGAGGACGACTTGCCTCCTTCCCGCATCTGCTCATAAAACTGTTCGTCTTTCTCGATCCAGAGGCAGCTTTGTGGTGTGTAGTGACTTCTGGAAAGAAAAAAAATTCTTCAATCTTTAGAAGACTCGTATTGACTGACTCACTCCTTCTCCCGTTGACTCACTCCGTTACTGTTTATGACCCTTAGATCCTTAGCAGACTCGTATTGACTGACTCACTCCTTCTCCCGTTGACTCACTCCGTTACACTGTTTCTTTCATACCGCTGTCATTGTTTCTTGGTTTGCAACACGGCTTACACAAGACCACTAGTGTTGCCCCCTGTTAGGCTATAATCTAGCTAACAGGAACTTATAAACAAATTCGGCCCCATAGTGCTGAAATCTTAAATAATGTCTCGAGTTTAGGTAGAGCACTATCGAAAACCGGCCGTTACTGAGTGTCATAATAGCCTCGTATTTGCTACGCAAAGCGGCAACGGCATTGAGAGGCGCGCCCTATAGGAGTATCACGACATGGCGCCTGGAACGCGCGTTTTACGGCCTCACTGTTCTACTACCGCCGAAGCTGTGTACGGTCGCGCGAATTTGGAACCGTGCAATGTAATCGATTCGCGAAGCCTTCTTCTTGTTCGTAGCATTCAGTCGCTGGTTCGCAGTTTCACCAGTTTACCAAATCCCAACCTTCCTGCGCATCACTTGCATAAATCATCTGTCTAAACATAATGTATATTCTTCGATTTACAACGGAGGAGAGACACCCCGTATTTTGTCGATCGTTCCTGTGATAGGCTTCGATCCGACTTCCTGGAACTCGAAATTCATTCGGAAGCGCAAAAATACGAGAAAGAGGCGTTGCATCTCGAGGCACTCGCTGTCTTCCAATGACTTATCGATTTCGTGACGTCTAGTTGTTCGCGGCCCGCTACGTCTCCGTTTTCCCCGGGAGCGCGGTATGGCGAGAGCGCGCTGTGGTCTGGTCTCGGGGCGTTGACAAATGGGTGCCACCGCTATAGCGCCTCGCGGGCCTGCGTCACGTGATCTCGACCCGATCCGCATCGCCGTGTTTCGGCCGCGACTGTACCGCGACCGCGCGGTCAGCAGCCGCCACAGGCGCCTTCGGGCTTCGGGCTTCCTCCTTACATTTATTGCCTTCGTTTGGTGAGGAAGCTGCCTGCATTGAGTCTCTGTGCTGTTTCCTTCCTCGGGGCATCGCTGGTATCGTTGCAGTCGCGCTACCCCCCTGGTGGCCACGCCGCGAATCTCTCCGGGCGATACATACGAGAGGCGTTCATAAGGTTCGTATTAGTGCCATTCAGTAACAAAGATTGAGCGATGAGACTGGGAGCTTAATCTGAGCCATGAACTCACGTTAGTCTGCTTTCTCCAACAGTTATTTGCCGGTCAGTATGCACTACAAAGCCTCCACTTGGGGCTTGGGCTTCAGTGTGTGATTAGCCATCGAGAGATGGTTGGCCACTCCGTTCTTAATTTTTGTGGCTTTTTCGACCGCATTGGTATTGACCACTCTATTTCACAAGTGTCATAGGCAGGGGCATTCTCACCATATGCAGCCGCTAGCTAGGTAAGAATCTCCTCAAACGCAGAAACCGGATCACTGTTCGTGCTTCAGCCAACTTTCCTGATGAACGTGGCCATTCTTGTTGATGTACTAGGGGTGATCCGCGGTACTATGCAGAAAAAAAAAAATTTTCCGCTGAAACTATATATGGAGGTGCGCTCATTTTCATGCCTATGTATATGCATGTTCCAAATTTATGGTACTAGTAGAATATATCACGATTTCGCCATAGTGGCGAAGCAATGAACGCGATAGCAACTTGCTATAGAACATTACACGAAGCGAAAGGTTCGCAGCTGCAAGGGCAGGAAGAATTGCAGTAAACGTCAGCTAAGGATACACGAGTGGTGTGGCGTGTGTAGACAGAGAACAGAGAAAACTCAATGACCGCGAGCGCCATGCGGTTAGAACTACAGGGTCTCGTCGACGTTGCCAGCTTGTGTTGACCGCGCGTTCCCGTACTGCAGCATGAACAGGCCGGTCATGACGTGGCCGTCCGTTTCACACTCTCTAACTGCAGGGTTTTGTTGACGTCGCCGCTTAGCCTCGGCCTCCTGTTCCCGCAGTGTCGCGTCCGGCGCTAAGCTTCAGCTCACGCCGCACACGCAACAGAGCACTGTTTCTGCATCTGAACTAACGGAGTGGTCCTTGCGCGCATGCGGGCCCGCCTTGCTTGATCGGTATTGCCATTTCGCGGGAGCTTCTTGGCCTGCGTTGTGACATCACGCATGGGCATGTTCGCGCCATGTGAGGGACGCGGTGCTGCTACGTGTGGGAAAACGATGTCGCGAGCCGACGGGGTCTGCATGGTCGGCGTTGGCTGTTTTACAATCCGTTCCAGCAAGCAAAGTTGTTTAGCCTGAGGTGGTAGAATGCAGCTTCTTCTGTGCACCAGTCTCTGCGACTGGAACATGATCACACCTAGACCTATTTCGCCACCTAGCGTTAAAACTGTGACGCAAAGGGAAATCGTACAGTTAATGAGTAATGTTCTCCAGAAAATATACTAAAACTAACGGAATCGGTATTTTTTATGTGTAATTATTGACTGTGAAAAATCGGGCTGTGTTCATAAAGCGCGCGTAACGCCTCATCGCGCTGGCTTGCACGCAGGAAATAGTTTAGGATGTTATTTTCTGTTTACTGAGGGGTGCACCCGTGGCCTAGAAGATCGAGCTGTTGTACTATAGGGGTCCTCTGAGTCCTGCCGTCGGACAATTTTATTTATGTTTATCAATTAAAGACAACGTACTTCTTACGGACTTCACCACTTTTCCTTATCGGGTGTGTTTCAAGCCTCTTTCGTAGGGCGATCCCGGATATAGTGCAGCCTGCCGCGCGAGTAAAATTGCATTACTTTTATGTTTTAGCTTTGATATTCCTCCGCACTTTTAATATTTAATAGCCTGAGAAAATTTAAGATAAAACCTAAGAAGATTTAAGACAAAAGGCATGCGCTATCAGTGTTATGCTTCATGACATCTGCTTGTGGGCTGTCATTCTCAAATTTCCGTACGATAACATTGTCGAGGATGTGTGACCTGGTAGAATAGTGTGGCAATATAACCCACATATACAGCATGTCACATAGCTTGGCATGACATAAATATACATATACCTAATTATATGCGGAGCCTCACGGTGGCGACGACGGCGAAAATTCGCTTGGAGTGTCCGTATAATAAAATTGCTATCGCAGTAATACGAAATTTTTGAGTGCCCGTCGTAGCAGCGTCTTATGCCCAGTTTGTTACTTTCCGCGTCGTACTAACGTAAAGCATTTTTTCTTTTTCTTTTTTTACGTAGACGTGCGCAAATGAACTCCAACCTCCAAGCGCTCGTAGAAACCTTAATTTTACATTCACACGCCCTGATAAACCAATGGCTATGGCGTTGTGCTGCTGTGCTCGGAATCGCATGGTTCAGTCCCGGCTTGGCGGCCGCATTCGCATGGGGGTGGAATGCAAGAACCTAGTGCACCGTGCATGGCGTGCAGTTTGAGGAACTCCATGTGGTAAAAATGAATTCGGAGTCATCCCCCCCCCCCAACGCCCCCCCCCCAACGCCCCCCCCCTCCTTTACGGTGTACCTCATAATCAGATCGTGACCTCGGTACATAAAACCCCAGAATTTAACTTTTAATTTTTACATTTAAGCCTGCAGTCTCTTCCGTTAAGCAAAATCGACTCGAACCGTGAGATTGGCGACCCTCGTCTTCTCTTTTCTTTTATTTTTTACTTAGAATGGCAAGCATGTTAAAATTGCGTCAGACGAAATAATGAGGAGGTTCTTCTCTAGGAGTGGAGGTCTTCTAAGAGATTGCTACTCAGAATCACTTACGCCTATGATTGCACTAGATAGAATGAGCTCACTGCGGATATATGCGATAACAGTAATTCATTAGTCTTGTGTTTAATTAATTCCAACTTATTTACGACTTAATTACAACACAACTCACAACTTTTTCTTTTTTCATCGGCTACACATCATCGCGCTTAGGTATGCGGGTGCTTCATGTCTGCTGAAAACTAAATACAAAGGTGAGCAACTTTGCTCTTTGCACTTAATTCGAGTCTAGTGTCTGCACTCTCTAGACGTGCCTCAGAGTTGTCTGCATAGCCATTTATGTGCTGTGTCACGTCATAATCTCGCTCCTCCCTCATTAATGTACAGACGTACCTTGAGGGTAGGATAACTAAATCACCTCTCTGGTTTTCCTATCTATTGTTGGTTTTCTCCAAGCGCAGATGCGAAAAATAGTAAATGCTCGATCTGACTACGCGGATGCCGGAAATGAGTGCCATGGCAGCTTATTGCCTTCCGACGCATCTCGTCTGCGTTCCTTTCTTCCGCAGCCAACACGGCACTAGGAATTCAGCAGGAGGGCGCTCAGACCGTACACAACAGGGCAGGTGGCGCCAAATACAGCTCAGCTCGGGAGATGTTTTCACAAAAGAAGTGCGTGCGAAGAGCGCCCACTGCCTCGTACGCGATGATGACCCGGCAAATTTGGCGGCAACGGTGCCATTGTTCAAGTCAGGTCGCCGGTGGAAGCTTCTCTCGTTTCGGTGCTGCGATGCACAAAGGAAAGTGAGCGTTGCGGCGCCTGCAGGCACTGCTGCTGCGGGCGCAGTGATGCTATCGATCACGGTGAAGAGGCGGGGTTAAGCGAGGGCGTTATCTTCCGTGTCCTCGCGTGGCGTTCTCGTAAATAAAGGGCGCGCGAGGCGAAGCGGTCACATCTTTGGGCTAGGGGCTTCTCGCTCCGTCCGAGAAGCTCGCTCCGATCTGTGGCGCCAGCGCCATTGCGGCTCGCCTCGATTGACGGCCCCCATTGAGCCGCATCTTTCGCGGCTTGCCTCTCGTCTTTCGCGGCTACCCAGGCACAGCTTGTATGGCGTGCTTGCCGGTGACTGCGCAGTTTCGTCGGCGACGTCGTGAAGAGTGCACCTGCGTGCTCCCGAGAGACGTTGCAATGCCATTTCAATAGATTTCTTTGCATGAACTCGACGCGATCATGTCGAGTCACTGGGCGAGATGACCCAGACCGATCCGGCCGCGTTTACATGCATCCGGGGCCATACCTCTCTGCCTTCCTTCAAATAAGTTCTCTCTTGCCAAGCGGGTCGGACTGGGCAATTCACCGCTCGCAGGTGGTTTGACCGAACTTGCCTGGACACTCACTCGGACCGACCCGCTAACGTTTACACGAAACCAACGACCAGTTCCCTTCCCGACAAGCCGATTCGACCCGACTTAATCGAGCTCACATAAACTTAATGAACACTGCACATATGAAGCACATGCACAGCTGGCCAGCACGCATTCACCGTTCGGCACAGCGTCTGTCAAAATTTATTCTACGTCGCGGATCTGCACAAGGCCTTTGACTAATCCTGTCAAGGCCACAGATTGCTACCGCATCTCGAACCCAGCCGGGTATTATCTCGGCCCCTTCGTCACACCGCGGATGCCGTTACCTTGGCAACGCCGACTGAGCCCGGCTCTACTGCCCGACCTGCTTCCGCCTCGCACTCTTGCTGTGCTGTCCCATCCGAGGAAATGAAGGATCAGGTGGCGGAGGATGCTGATAACTTCCCGTGCAGCACAGTGCATACTGGTTTCGGTTTCTGAGAAACTCCGATGGTCATTTTCTTTATCTTCTTCTTTCTTGTCGCTACGTACAATGGCCCCACTTTCTCACTTGGCCCGCTGACACAGCGCATTGATGCAGGAATTTGTACATTGACCGATCTTGTGCTGTTCGGCGATATCAAAAAGACAAGTATGCTCCGGCAGGGCGTCAAAGATCTTCTCTAGCAAGATTCTTCTGCTAATGTCTTGGAACATTTGTTGCCAACAAAATTTGTTGTCTCTATAGATGCAAATTCAGTACTAATCGCATTGTAGAACTGCAATGATATATATCATATCGTCGTTAGGTACCTATAAACGTTAACTCAGCTTTTCCGCAGCCCGTTTCTTCGCCTCGCAATGATATACCGTCACTCGTGCCACAGGGACACAACACTGTGATAGTCATAAGTCGTTCTTGGCCCAATCGTTCAGCAAAGATGTCGTAGTACAGTTTAAGGACAGTAAAATAAAGAATTCCGACTGCAGCAAAACATTGGTGTTGCTCATTTCGCCGCTTTTCTAAACCACTCGACTGAAGGGAATTATACAGGGTACTCTTTAGTTCAACTAATTCCTAATGAAACATTACGGGCCCAGGTCGCTGCGTCGCATTGCCAATTTTTCTCTTCCAACTTGGTTTCTAAACGGTCATCTGAAAATGTGCCGCAACATCGATGATTACTTCATGTGGGCACCCACCATATTTCCTAAACGTGTTTGTTTCCGTTTTCTTTCTAGCACACTTAGTTTCCACTATTACTTCCTGTACTTCTGCGCACTGCATGTTCTTTCTGTAGCAACAATTAGTCGTTCATACGTATAACGGCGAATGCGAGCGCCACAATTCAAAAGAGGCGTAAAATCTTTCACAGGCCTTAACAGGTTGTTTGCTCTGTATACACTTGCTCCATTGAAAATTGAATTTCATACTCGGCTACTTCGGTATGAAATGAATGCCGCGAGCTTTTCGAAAAAATCCCGAAAGTTAGAGCGAAAACTGACACAAAGCAGTCTTTTGAAGAGTTGCAATCACCTCTCGTTCTCCATGCGACTGATCAATATCGTTATTTTAGGCGAACCGGCATGGAGAGGCCTGCGAGTAATGACCGTCTTTATTTATATTAAATGTCAACTATGTATAGATATCATTGACTGAAATCTGGGAAGAGATCTTTGATAGATACTAGTGTGCACAAAAAATTACTTTTCGCTGGCATGACGGGCGCCTCGAGGCTCAAGTTCGGAGCCCTGGATTCGAGTGGACTCCTGCTTACTTTAGGGAGTCGAATACTCTGAACAAGAAAGCCGTATTAAGGGGCATTGGTCTCGCACAGTGGGACAAACTGTGGCGGAGGCAGAATGAGTGCGTGGCGGCGAAATTGGTTCTGTCCTCGTGTCTTACAATGAGGGTTTGCGGTGCAGTTGAGGGAGAAGCCGGGATTTTTTTTCCAAGCAAACGCTGCGCAAGCATTGACATGAAATAGGAGCACTGGAGCAGTCGTGCCATTTCTTCAGAGATATCATTTTTCGTCGAGCACTCTTGTCTTGGTAACGTTCGGAACGAAATTTTATACTTGCATTCACCGATCGAATTGTGATTTGGACTCATCAGCTTCTTGATGGAAGTCATAGGGACAAAGCGGATGGCAAGGGGGACAAAGCGGATGGCAAGGGGGAGAGCGGATGTGTGGGCGTAGACTGCAACTGGTCACATGCTTTCTTTATGAACGGCTACTTGCGTAAAAGCAAAAGCGTCGGCATCACTTATTGTTTGGTGTGCACGGCTGCTCTGGGTTTCGATCTTGTAGTTTGTGGCAATCGTGTGAACGTTATGAAAAGTATTTTATGTATGTTCACCACGTTACTTCTGAAAATGGCAATAATATGGCGAGTACAGTCATCGTAATCCTTAACCCGAAAGCGCCTTCAAACCCGCTTGCTTCTCCTGCTGAGAGTGCTAGATTTATTGTTGGAATGTGTTGAATGTGATAGTTAACGCGTCTTCCTTCCAATGCATTCAGTGTATGCTTTCTACAGCCCGGGTTGGTTGAACTTAAGCCACTATTGTCTTCATTGTTAAGCTTAAGCCTGACGCCGACTCTACGTACAACATAAGGAAGCTCACGCCGTTACGTAACAGACGTGGCACGAACAGAGGGAAATAAAGAGAAGGCAGGGATGTTAACCAGAAATGCGTCTGGTTGGCTACCCTACTCTGGGGGACTAGAAAGAGAGAATATAAAGTTCAAATACCACTCGAATGTGTAACGTGCTTCGCTGTACATTGCAAGTCCAAAAGGCGTGACTCAAATCCGCCTATTCTTGTATCTTCGCGGGAATGATGCCAGCGCCGCGACAGCAAACAACGCCTGCAGAATGGTTGTGTGTCAGTGTATCGTTTTTTTCGCATGCGCTTTTATAATACACACGGAGTATCTTTCTCTGGTAAAAACGTGCTAAAATTTTTGCAACATAAGAACCCTCAGACGTATATAGCAATTCAAGCTTTGCAAACAAGATGGTGTATATAGCGTTTCTGTCTTTTTTTTTTTGTAGTTCTCTAGCTCTGCTTTCTCGCAGGTTTTTTTCTTCTCCCTTGTGGCGCGGCCTAGCCCAGAAGTGAAATTTTAATACCTGCCGCCTTTTTTTCTTCCGTTTGTGGCTTCGTTGTCTGTGTATACCCGTCCCTGTTTGATACAAAAAGCGCGGTGGAGCTGCAAAGAGATTAGGGGCCCCTTTCGCATCCATGGAAAAACACGCCAGCCCCTAACACAGTCCAGCCTCCTTTTTTAAAGCCTCGCTCCAAACGAGATCACCGCATGGCTCTCCTCTGCCCGAGCCACGGCATCTGCTTACGTACTACCCGCGGTCCTGTAATTCCGCCCGAGCGGCCTCTAACAGCCGGTTGGCTGAACGCGCGGCATTATGCTCGCCACTGATACGGGGCTTTCGCATCGGCTGCCGCGGACACATCAAGCCCCCGGTGCTGAGCATTTATTTCGGTTATTTTTTGTTTCGTTTATTTGCTTTCTCCCTGGGCAACTGAATCTTGTTAGGCCGTGCATTAGATCCTCTTTTCCTGTTCTTACTTTTTCTCTTTATGCGAGTATTGCTGTTGGTACGACAACATTTATTGCTTTTTTCTTTAGCTCGCGTGAGCCGCGACTCATGTACGGGGCTCTTCGCTGAACTGATTCACGTCCGTGCAACGTGGGCATGCGCAAGACTGCAGCGCGTTCCGGCTTTAAATGAGTTTACGTGGGGCGCTTGCGCGTCGGTTTGTAAGTTGTAAACTCTATTCCTATTACGCTTCGTTTTTTTTTTATCCTAAAGGGTGTGCGTGCTGGCGTGTTCAACTGCGGTCCACCTTTTTTCGTGCTTTCAGGTATGCGAGCTTTCTGACTGCACGCGCCTTCACGCGGTACGTGGTCTCGCAAGTTACGCGTGATCTTGTTGCCGCTTCGACTCATTTTGCGTCCGCATGGAGATATGTTATTTGTTTCCTCTCTTTAACATCCGCGTGTCACTTCAATAGTAAGCATAGGTATTTTATTTACGGTTACCCAATATGGGCTAACTCTGAAAAAATGTTGTTTACCAATAAAAGAACGCGTATAATGCCAGAATTTGTATGGATGTATAGTTGCGAAATGCCTTGAAGAAACTCTTGGTTAGCGTCGCCTTTACGATGAAACAGCACATCACCTTAAGATCTTGTGAAGGAATCATAGCGAAAATTAAAATAAGTCTGAAATAACTTTCATTTCGCTTGGTGTGCTGGCTACCTCATCATGTGCTGCTGTTCCCATTACCACAGAACTGTACTGATAAAAAGGTTGTCACGTAGGTACTTGCACATTTAGTTGGAGGGCGACCTTTACTACCGACGTTATTATATGGCGAATAATTTGTGATAGAAAGCTTGCATCCGCTTTCTTTTTCTTTTTATTTTTTGACGTAATATTATAAGCGTACTTCGCGCCTTTAGATGGCACCGGCTATTCCTCATCGCTTAGCAAGGAAAAATGATATCACAAAGTTTATCACACAGTGTCACAGATTTATCACAAAATAGTCAGTCAACATAAAAACAATGTTCTGCACATAAAGAAAGCCAGAGAAGATAAGCATACATACAAACGCGCTTCGAATTGATAAGGTGTTTTGAATTGTTCGAGAACAGAAAGAAAAGCAGAGCTTCGCAGACGAGTGCGCAAAACGTAAGAACACATGCACAACATAAAAGGCAACTACTTGACAACATAAGCTTAGACTGACATGGGACACATGTCTTTCAGAGTACACTAGAATTCTTGCGTGTCGGTGCAATTGCCTTGCTTTACACACACACACATCGGACATTTGTTATCATCGGTGCTAACATATGGGACAGAAGCTTGGAGGTTAGCAAAGAAGCTCGAGAACAAGTTAAAGACCGTGCAAAGAGCGATGGAAGGCGAAATGTTAGGCGTAACGTTAAGAGACAGGAATAGCGCGATGTGGATCAGACAACAAACGGGGATAGGTGATGTTCTAGTAGACATTAGGAGAAAAAAATGCAGCTGGGCGTGCCATGTATTGTGTAGGGTAGATCACCGGCTAACCATTAGAGTTACAGAATGGGTGCCAAGGGAAGGGAAGCGCAGTCGAGGACGGCGGAAAATTATGTGGGGTAATGAAATTAAGCAGTGGACGAAGGCCTCGTCATCAGCCTAATATAGACTGATGATGCTGCTGATAGCGGCCTCGTGGAGATGACATTCTGGTCTGATCATACGACGTCGTCGTAAGTTTTGGGGGGATGTATGCAAATAAAGCTGTTATTGACTAACAAAGCGGGGGCCCAGCGAGGATTGAAACTCCTCCTACATATGGCAAGTCAAAAGCTTCACCTCTTAGCCATTCTGCCTATGCTACAGCAGAGAATGTTGGGCCTGCATAGAGCAGGTGCAGAGCAGCTGGCGCACCGCCAGCTGCTATGATTCGCTGACTCTAAGATCCTCAGCTTAACCACCAACAAACACCGATGTAAAAAAAAATTACACGAAGCCAACCGTAAAAAGCGAAAGGCAAGATTAAGAAGCAGAGGAAGGAAAGGCCGTGTCTATCCACTTCATAATCACCGGAGAGCGCCATTTACAAAAAGGAAAGCGACTCGGACTTTCTCCTTCGCGAAAGGGGGATTCCTTGCGCAAACCTGCGAATGCTTACTACCAGGTAGCGCAAGAACCAATGCAAGACACACGAGCACAATACCGCGGCAGCTATTGGGTCGCTGCATGGCATTACGAACGTAACAGGAGTTTTATTTCTTAAAATTTTTAAAAGGGAGGCGACCTAGCTCAGGCTCCTTAATGTAACACAACTAATATCGACGTCTGAGTAGCGCTTTTCGAATGCAATAAATGCTATTAAATACAACCCCATTCAGGGCTTGTTTTTGTCTTTGCATGATGCTGTTATTCTTTACGGTTTTCATTGGAAGGAATTCGTCTGCGTGAACATACGAATCAACATAGGAAACTTCAACTCTTTGAGATTCGGCCAACTTTCTGTTTGGCAACGAAGAAAATTTTCGTGCACCAACTGGCCAGGGCACTTAATCAACTTTGCGAATCGTTGCATCTGTGATGTCGCAGTAAGCGGCTGGTGTTTATGCGTCCTATACAATTACGACTACCTCCGGCAGATCACTTCTTCTTTTCTTCTCCCATGTAGTAGCACTGATAGCGCTGAAAAATACCGCTGGCAGCAGTGATCATCCTTAACGTGCATGCAGCAGCGAGCATTTTTGTCACTGCTTGATTCCTAGTCTCTTTTCAGGCGACGCGTTAGCTGTACGAAACTTGCTTCCCTATAAAACTAAGAGCCTTCACCTTTTAATCACGATCAGCGGCTTCTTTAATTGCGCGCGTGTGTGCGTTTCTATGCGTGTGTGTGACGGAGAGAAATGGAGGGCGGGGGTCCTTCCAGAGACGGTATAATGCAGGCTTCGCGCTTTGCGGTACACCATCCTTGACATTAGCTTCAAGCTCATCGAGTCATTCTGTGCTGCGCCCGTCCTTTCATTGTGTAAAAGTGGATGTACACCTCCAGCTAGATGGCGTTCCCCTTTCCTAAGCTGCTACTTGCAGTATTTTCGAGGCAGGCTTTTTTCCCCCACTTCCAGACAATGAACTCACCATTTAGACCAATGAAGAAATACTGACTTGGAAGCGATTCGGGAAGGATTAATACTGTCGATATTATATCTTAAAAACAAAAATTACCGCGGCTTGCTGTAATGAAGACGTTAAAATTCAATGAATGAACACTGCAGACAGCTGCGCAGAGAGTCGCCATTTTGGTGCTCGTTATGCCGGATGACAGCGGAGGCATGAAAAAAAATGCATTTGCTAATACAATGGTGATCGCAAGAATAGAAAGCTAGATTGACTTTTTCGGCGACTGCGACCATAATTCACCTGCGCTACGGTGAAATCTTTACTCCATGTTAGTTCAGTTCGATATCTTTTCTTACCCCAGTATGCTGAAGGCCTTTGTGCCACTTTTATTGCCTCTGCAATAGTCTCATCTTAAAATATTTATTTAGAACGGTGGCCCATTCTGCTCTTTATGAGCGGACATTAAAATTTGGCTGCTAATGCGCCGAACTGTCAAGTGCACTGGTAATAATTATTTCGTCTTCTTTCTCCGCGACTTCATTACTTCGGTATTCTGTGCGCTCGACATACTTTGCGTAGCTTGTCATTGTTGATTTTCTTATTTATGGCTTCGCTTTTCGCTTTTCCTTCTTGTTGCTGAACATTGTTTAAACGTGGAGTGCGTGTCGATGTCTTGTCTTGTTGGGGTGGTACCTGCAACAATAGTTGAATTCACTATTGCTTGTATTGCTGCGCTGCATAATAGGCTGAAATGAACATGCAAATCGTGTGAGCCGAGTGCTCTTTGGGGAGAGGTGGTGGGGATATTCTTCCAACTGTCACATATATGGCCACTATTTGTCTTCAAACGTAAATGAACACCGAAGAGCAACGCTAAGGTAATTTGGACTGGCATCCTTTAATGTGGATTTAATGTGTATACCAAAAAAAAACGTTGCATTTCACCAGCACTATTACTTCAGGTGAAATATATTTTTAACTTTCCGACGCCTCATTGTCGCCGTTTGACGTCGTCGATTTCAGGATGTACGTTTTTATTTGGGCTGTTGTAGCAGCGGAAAAGTAGCTCGTGTACGCGTGCGTGCGTGTGTTTGTGCGTGTGTGTGTGCGCGCGCACGTGCTTAAAGATACTCGTGATTATGTACTCTCTAGAGAGACACGCTTGCCGCTTTATAACCTACTAACTGCACGTGGCTCCCTTATTTGAGGTTGGCGTCAAGAGACGGAAACCGTCCGACCGCTGATTATGGTAAAGCGGTATAGGGACTCACTGACGTGCGCTAGCGATGCCTACAGTCTTTGAGTCTCCTTGTTTGTCTGTCGAAGTTTTGCTACCTGCTCGTTTACCACAATGAGACCAACTTACCCAAAGCTACACCTTGTGTCCTCTGGTGTTTCTCTTTCTCTCGCTGCGGGGCATAGAATGTAGATTGGCCATTTTTGGTACTCCCATTGGAGCTTGTGGCAGTTCTTTCTCTGACCGCATTTGATTTGTTGTCCCTGATGGTGTTCTCTGTCATCACAATGCGGCGCCATTGCGTCTTCTGACCGTCCCTTCTTGCTTTCGACCCGCTTCGTTCTCGTCCCACACTTAACGCCCGAAGAAAGTTAGCGACGGTGACTTCGTACCTCCTTTTCCTGCCCCGGTACTTTCGGCGCGGAGGCGCTGCGTCAACTCCACCTGCAAAGGCCCGTGCGTTCGTTCATTTGGAACCCATCACTCGTGGCTCGCTGAGGCAACCTTGCTTCGGTTCATCGGTGTGCACATGAATAGTAAAAAAGATGCAACAAGCCAGATGGGGCCTTCATTCGTGCTGTGCGGACTGTTCATTCTGTTGCTGCAGCAAAAGGTGTGCACCGTTTAAGAAGCGCAACATTGCTGCTTTCCTTACCATTTTGTTTCCTCTCTGTGTATTTTTATACATCTGCTCGCACCTGCTCCTGTTGCACGTCGGTATTGTTCGTTCATAGTATTAATTAATGAGACTACTAGCTGCGCTTCGCAACTGTTATGACATTTGCTTCCTTATTTGGGCATAGTTTGGTTGTCCACAGAATCGTGCGTTCTATGGTGCGCTCAAGCGTCCTGCAATGACGACACGCAGCTGGAAATGTCCACACGCGCACGAATTGTGCCTGAAAGGATACCCATGGATCCTCATGGTTCTCGTGTACATCAAAATTCAGTACACGAGCGGTATTAACATCCGACCCGGAGAGGCAGTTGACGTCATACAATATCGCCTGTGTCTCGCCCACCGTGTTTTTTGTATAGATTTCATCATACTCATACAAGTAAGACAACAACGCTTATTCTTGGGCTAGTTGGTACGGTTTACTCATAATGACAAAGCCTTTAGCGCAATTCCAAAAGACAGGGACGTGACAGAGACACTGCCCTATGTCTCTGTCCTGGTGGTGGTGTCCTGTGTCTCTGTCACGTCCCTGTCATATTGATTTGTGCTAAAGGCTTTGCCATTACAAGTAAGCCAGGCGCATATGTGGAGGAACTCCTTTGCCCAGAGAAAGAAAATGGAGTAGTGAGCACAGTACTGCACACCTGGTGAGCAGGCAGTCCACAATTTATTAACGCTAGCTAAAGAATTAGTATGCGTCTGTGAATTCATTGGTTTATGTGCAAAGCATTTTATGTAAGGACGCGTTTATTTTTTTTTAGAGTTGAGGTATCTCTTCTAGTTAACTCAATTGCTTAAGCCTCACACTCAGTGTTAACTATTGCGTCATTTTGTCATTATTTTGAACAAACGCCGCGGTCGCCTTGTGGCTATGGTGTTGCGCGGCCGAATCGAAGCCGCTGGTTAGATCGTGGTCGTGGCGGCCATGATTTCAGAGGGAGTGACATTCAAAAACGTTCGTGTACTTAAATTTATAAGCACGTCAAAGAACTCTAGGTAGTCGAGTTGCTCACAACGGCGTGCCTCATAAACAGATCGTGGTTTTCGTACGTGAAACCTCATAACTTATCAAATTTTTGTTGTTGTTGGTGGTGGTGGTGTCTTAATCTACGAGGAACGGCACATGTATATTAACTGCTGTTATTGCGCTGCTTTCCATTATCGCCACGTGCGGGCGGCCGTCAACTTGGGGTAAATGACAACATTGACAAATGTTTTTTTTTTTTTTTTGCGAACATTTATTGACTAGTCGCTTTTTTTCATTGCAGGTAAGGAACAATGGATTTATCAGCTCAAGTTTCTCAACAAGGAGCATTGTAGCCGTCGCATACGTGGACGAAAGTAAGGTACACATATGACCGAGCATGCATTTCACCATTGCTCTGATTGCTAGGAATGTAACGCAACGTATTTATTGCGTTGCTGAAGCCACCAAGAAGTCGTGTAATATATAATAAGCACAAGCTGCTGTGGGACGAATCTTTGCTGTTTCATTAGCCGCTTACGGAAAGCTTCTCACCATTCTATGGACATTTCACGATACTTATAGGTAGCACTGGCTCCATAGTTGTAGGAACACTTTGAACCAAAGGGTGATAGTTGACTCGCCATATTACTTAGTCCTGCTTGATTAAGAAGCAAGTGTTACCGTCGATTTATCGTACGGAATAAAAGGAAAACGGCGCCGAACACGTATCGTCATTCGAACAGAGGAGAACCTGTGTACCGCGCGCATAACAGTAATCTGCCTCACAGGATTCAAGTATGCGTGCTACTTGTTTACTGATCGATCTAGAAAAAAGTGTGTATTTCCGGATGCTGTTGTGGGTCATGCCGCCCGAGTGCTCGGAAACGCACAATACGAGTGTGTGCGCGAATCACATGCTGATAGTATGTCACGTGATTACTCGGAAAGCCGTGTCCCAAAGACCCCGTATTGTGTCATGACATTGACTGCGATACGACCTATCCAGGCTACACATGTTGGTTGATTGAATTGCTTGCAGTTAATATGGCAAACGAGCACTACGGGAGTTCTCAAAGTGGATGAAGATTGACAAAAGGAAGAAAATGGTCATCCGTCCGAAAGCATGAAACTATAAAGTAAAATTACACACGGCCTTTTCATAAAGAAATCATTGTAGTTCACGAAAAATTTGTCCTTATCTGGGGATCAAACCAAGGTCATATGCCTTTGGGGTGGCTCTATGCCTGAGCTAACGAGGAGGCTGTATAACAGATCGCAGGGCGAGAGCGAATTAATCGATCTAGAAGCCCAGGAACAGTCAATATGGCGAATGAGTTTTCTGGAATATGGTAAAATAAGATATGCTTAGTAATATGCTCGCAAGAAATTTGGTGGATGCTTAAGCTTCGCGTTTAAGAGTGGAACGCGATAGCATTCAAAGATCTCTGACTGCTTCTCACGCTTCCCGGCAACTACAGCGTATGTAACCGTAATGTTTGCCGGGAAACGCTGGCGGCGAACGCTATGCACGAAGGCGACCTTTTTGGTAGAAACGCGGCCTCATGCGAGTGCCGCGATGCGGCGGAGGTAAGCGTCATCTGTAGATGTTGCAAAGAACCGGGCGCGCTGCTCCGTGGCCTCCAAGATTTGCGCCGCCAGCGCGCGCAAATAGCGGGTGCCGTGGCCGATCTGCATAAACGCTGGAAAACGGGTTTGTTTGAGTTTTCGCGCAACAAAATTGTTTTCTCGTATACTCAAATTACATTCCGATGCTATTATGTTTGTAAGTTGCGTGTAAGTCGTACTTTATGATCGTTCTACGTATATTAGCTTGAAAAATTCAATTAGTTCAGTAACTGGCTTGCGCCACATGGAGGGCCTGGGTATGTGTGGTTCGAAATTCTTGCCGACTCGACGCCCGACGCTGACGTGGGATTTTCTGCAGCACGGGCCCCTTAACGCTGTCGTGTTAACAGCTAATTTTATTAGCACGTCCTGGCTTGTGTTACGCAGTTTGTTCCGCAGTTGGCGCAGGCACGGATCCATGGCTCACGCTCCATTGCCATGGAGCGATCGTGCGCAGCTCCTCTCGTCTAGGCAATGCTAAAGCTTTAGCATTGTGCTACCACTTACAGCTATATACCATTACTATCGAAGCTACACGTTAGCTAACGGCTGCAACGCTTACAAGTGACAGAAAACGCCATTTGTAAGCTGTGATGATGCTGCATATATTAGTGCTTGTTATCTCTGTTGCCCTGTCAGGTAACAAGCTGTGAGTGCCCTATGACTAGTCGTGCGCATGCTTAGGTGTCACCGACTTAGAAGGAAGGTGGTGTAACTGTATGATATGAGAGCGGACGCTATAAAACAGTCCATCAATTCCGTCCTCCATGCACTCCGCACCAGGATGAACCAGGCTGTTTGCGTTTTGCCATATTCCACTTTTACACACCCGGGCTGTCTCATACTCGGTGTCGTTTTTCGACGTCCTCTACGTGCAGCAACTTCGGGCGCTTCTGCGCTATGCCTGCGCCGTCTATAACTTAGCAACGCCTTGTACCTCTTATATTCAATACGCTTACTTCCCCTTTCATATATTCTTTTTTTTTTTTTCACACCGCGCTACTCACCGCTAGGACTACGCACATGCAACGCAATTAGCGAAGCGCACGCGGCTCTGCTCAGTCTTTATGCGTTTATTTATTTACGCATTCGGGGCGTTCTTTACAGCACGCATCGTGCGCGCGCTCCCGGCCACATAGCGCTGACATAACGAGCCTCATGCGAGATGGCCTTTACTCGACGAAGTGAAACAGTGCCGAGAGAGTGGGACTCGAGGCAGTAGTAGCGTCGAGTGGGCTTGTTTTATTCGTTCGCGCGCGAACACAGCTTCAAACATGCAAGGCGCATTATAACAACACACGGGAAGCGTGCTAGTTCTGTTGCTTCCTTTTTTTTTCCCCTGGCGCTATAGAACTCGCCTTCTCCTTCGCTGTTTTTTTTTCTTTCTTTCTCGCTATCTCTGTCTCCATTTTTCTGTTGCGAAAGTGCGCCCACCGTGGTGGCTTTGCCGTCGAGCCACGTAGTCGTGGTTTCGATTTAAGGCTGCGGTGGCGGCACTCTCGCAAGGCGGCGGAATGCTAAAGCACTCGCGTACTCTGCTTTGGTGCGCTCTAAGAGGCCAATGAATAGCAAAAAGGTTAAACTGTATTAGTAAATTACCATCGTACGATATATATGGGTCACGGGGAGAGAGATCTGTCGAGCCAGAAAAAATACGTGAGAACGGAAACCGCACGAACACCGCCTTGAACTAAGTGCATCAGCCCGTCGTAGCGCCATGAATTTTGATTAGTGTCTGCTTTGTCTTAGTTAACTTCTTACTGGTAAAGGTGGACTCCATTCTAATTCTAAGGGATCCTAACACTGATCATATAGTCTGGAGGTAATTTAAAGCGCCACAACGGCCCGAGTACAAAAAAGTAATACTAATAATACTACTAATAATAATAATTCGATATCTGGATTTTTTCTTCTATGTTCGATGCCAGTGTATTGATTACGATGTGTAGACCTGTTTTCTTTCTTTCTCTTAATTGGTGACTCAGTCAATTTTTTTTATATTTGATACGAATATTTACTATCAGGTTCATCTTCAGTATTCAGTAAAAGTGCTCAGTTTTTCGTGATACAAAATTCAAAAAATTTTTAGGTGATTTTCTATTGATTCTTTCTTTTTTGTGGAGATTGCTTTTCTGACACTTTTTTTGATTTATAAGTTTCTGGTAGAAGTAGTACCACGTGACATTGCTGCTTTAGCATAAGTCATCTGCGGTCATTACCCCCCACTCTCCTGATGCTTCGATTGCCTCTAGTTGTTTAGCCTGACAGGCATATAACAAAATATATAGCACGTATCTTCTACTTCTAGCGACGCGCACTAACGGTGTGGGTGATATTGGTGATACAGGTAAAAGTTGAAACATGAAACATACATAAAAAGTCGAAAGGGCTTTGTGTAAAGACACGTTACTTTAAACTACCAACCGTTACAGCTGCTTCATCGTTCATACATACACTGCATATGAGGGAGCAATGTGACAAATCTAGCGGGGTGTGTCATTCATTGTTCCCATCTGTTCAGAGAATTATCTGACAGGAGACAGTCTCTGCGCTTGGCTGGTCGTGTGGTTGTCATAGCATTACTACCAAGTTCCGCGAAAAATTAATGGGTATTGCGATTTATCGTGTAGTTCGTAGATTTCAACGAATAAGCACAGAAAAGAAATTCGGGTATCTTATTGATGCAAGGATTGAACGAAGCACAATTGAAGAGGCCGAACGAAGCAAGGTCATCCGGCGAAATTACCAATTGTTTACGTGGCATGACCCAAATCCCGCAGTCGGCCATTCAACGCTTCTTCGCACAGTTATGCATACTGCGGCAGAGCACGCTTTACAGAACACACTACTGGAAGATAACTTTTTCATAGGTAGAGGAAGAGTGAATGCATGAGTTAAATACATTCTGGTGTTTAAATCAAGTCATTCTTTCACGTCCCTGCGGCACCACATGTGCACCCCACTTTATTTTTATTTTTCTCACGTTCTTCCCGTAAGAGCAACTATTTCTTGCTAGTAACGTTGTCAACGATGATATTTCAATTGCTGTTGTAAGAGTTCGGGTCGGGCATGTCAAAAGGGGTAGCTGGCCGATGCCGTCGTCTGACTCATTCACGCTAAGGACGTTGTTGAAGGGAGGAACATATTCTCGTCGAGAATGAGGAGTAATGGGTTTATTTGCAATATCTACATGAAGAGTGGAGAACGTTTCATTTCATTTAGTCTAGCATAACTGAAGTGTACTTGGTAGTCCGTCCTAGGGAGACGCATTGTTGGCTTGACGAAGCGATTCTTCGCAGAGGGCCACGAGAGGCTAGAAGGTCACCACCCCCGCTGGCCGATCGTAACAGTGTTGTTTCGCTTTCGGTAAACATTGCTTTGTGGGTTTTGACGTGACAGCAAGTGCGCATTAAAGTGCTCATTGCATTGCATATACTATGCTGTCACATCTGTTCGCACACTTTGAAACTCACTTCCTCGCGAATACATTTCTATGCAGTTGTACTCTCGAAATACCTGCTTGCTAGCGTGTCAAATATTCAGGCTTGGTTTGTTCAAATCAAGCCCCCTCCCCTGTTATTTTCCATATATTTTTGTTATTTGTTAAACAAGTTCGTGTACTGTGCTTTGGGTGCACGTGAATGAACTGCAGCTAGCCAAAATAATCGTGAGCTTGCATTCATCCGTGGCTCTTAGCCCATTGTGCAGTTTTTGGACCCTGAACCCCACAATTTTCCGTGTCAGATTCTTTGCATAGTTGATCTTTTTCCTTCCCCACTGCGTTCACCACTCCTCCAGTTTAAACAACTCTGGCTTCGCACTCTTCCTTTTTTTTATAGCTTTCATTTTTTTCTTGCCACGCCAGGAAAGAAGCAGTCTGCGCTGTTTCACAAATATGTGCCTGTCGCAATGCGCATTTTGTCGGCTCTATTCAACCACTGCCTCTTTTCTAGCCATTATCTTTCTTCCCGCCACTACTGCTTGGTTCGCGCTTTTCTTCGTGTTTTTTTGCTCTTCATTTTTGTGCTTGTATTTCTGCTGTCGACGTTTCATCCTCTCTAGGCTCTTTTCCGGTATGTAAACGCACGAGTTTGATCATATCGCTTTTCTTTTTCTCTTTGTAAATTCTTGCCTCCGTCACCGTTATTCATTTACCTTCTTTGTCTTTGCTGTAAAAAGACTCTATTTTACTCCCTTTTCTTTCCGCACTGGTCTGCTAAATTTCGTTGTGTCGTTTTTTTTATCTGCTGCTGCTTCAACGTTGTCACCCCGTTGACGGCGGAAGTTGTGTGCCCGCGGTCCCGCGAGTGCTGGGAGAATGACTCCGAGCACTCTCGACGGAAAGGGCTTTGCCCGAATGGCGAACGGAAGTGCTTTGCGTAAACTTTGCGAAGCCGCCGCGTGATGGAGTGGGAAATCTGTTCGCTCTCTCCTTTGCCTCAACTTCTGGCTCTTCGTCTTCTCTTCCTGTTTTTTTTTTCTTTTTTTTGCATTTCGTCTTGTCCGTCTCTCTTTACTTTTATCCCTAAAATGATCACTTGTTTCGACAGGCTAGAGCAGAAAAGTTAAACAATCTGTTTTCGCCAGAACGATACGAAGAGCGAGTGAACTGCGGTGTTCTGTCAGCGTCTTCTCTAGTGACAAAAGTGACATTTGTTTCTGAGAAAATAATGCGGAAAGAAACAGGGGATGAAGGATAGTTTTGACTGTAAATAGTGCGTGCATGTTGTCCGTGTGTGCGTGGTCAGTCTAGAGTGCAGAAGGCCGTTAACTGTCCAGAATTTGAGCCTGGCGATATTCCAGAAGTGCACGGATATTCAACCTCTCGTTCCCTCTCAATCACGCACGTCGCCTTTGTTAATTCCTGAATTTGTGCATCTCGTTAGTGGGCTTGCATGTGATAACGACCCTCTAAGCGAATGCTGATTAAATGTAAATGAGGTAAACGAGGTTCGAAGGTAATGAAGATTACAGCACGATCACACCCCACCATCCTGTAATAGAGGTGTGTTACGTAGGTTGCCGGCTGCTGTCGTCCGACTAAATTTAGTAACCCTCCGTTTCGGAGCGCACCGAACCGCTCGAGTTTGGTTTGCTTAACCTGACTTGAGCAACTGATCCAATCCTTTCAACAAAACACGCACATCTATTCGTTGAATCACCCCTTGTCTCTTGAGCTCCTAAGCGCCCTCTACCATTTGCGAAATAATTATTCCGGCACCCTCTCGCACCAGTCATGATTGAGCGCAGGGGGCATTTCTTCCGCACGTTCGCGGCTCCTGTTAGAAGAGGCGCCAACATCCGGGGCCTTTATTGAGCGCGACAGGCCTCTTGTTAAGCACGATGTATCGCCCTGCCAGCGCTCCGAAGATGACAGCAATCCCCTCCATCTAACCCCCCTTGGCCGCTCCGCCGTGCTGTATGGTACAGTGAGCCCGTCCTCTATGGGAGGTCAACTCTGCTGCCCCTTTTCGTTTTCTATTCTCTGTTCTTCTGTAGGTATTTCTCACATTTCTATGGTTTTCTTTTTTTGTGTGTGCGTTACACCGTCTTCTCTGTTAGTGTCGCACGGCCTCCTAACCGACGCTGCTTCTTCTCTCGGTCTCCTGCTGACGGAGGACACGTTCTTACGGCGCGAAGGCCTCTCAGCACACGCTTTCCGCGGCGTATGAGACTCAACAGCGTAGGCCGGTATTTCTGGTCGCGATTTCTGCCACGCGCGCCGCCTCTTCGGGCGCTGTCATTTTGAGCGTGGCCCGCAAGCGTCCAACGGGATTAACCAGTGCTTCCTCGCCACGTGCCTGCGTTCTTAGCTGCTCATTCCCTCTGCTCTATCTTTCGCTCTGTGTTCTTCATTTGCTTCTCCGTTTTTGTTTGCTCGCGTGCCCCAAGTATTTTGCCCAGCCGTTTGTCGGGGCAAAATTAATGCACAGCTTTAGATAGCTACGTATTTCGTCGCCCTTCTTTTATTCCGTCATTTACTCATTAAATTTCTTACACTAAGGCAGTTTCGCATCGATTTGTGCTTATGAAATGCAGAATATATATATATATGTGTGTGTGTGTGTGTGTGTGTGTGTGTGTGTGTGCGTGTGCGTGTGCGTGTGCGTGTGCGTGTGCGTGTGCGTGTGCGTGTGCGTGTGCGTGTGCGTGTGCGTGTGCGTGTGCGTGTGCGTGTGCGTGTGCGTGTGCGTGTGTGTGTGTGTGTGTGTGTGTGTGTGTGTGTGCGCGTGTGCGTGTGTGTTCGTTCTTCAAACAATAAACCAGTGTTACCATATTTGAATGTCAAGATTTCTTCTTCCGGGCATCTCGAAAGGGAGCGACGTTACTTAGTTCAGAAACTGCCTGTTTTTTAAAACTCTGCTAACGTTTCCTGCTGAGAAGCAATTCTGGTGACAAAAAAATCTCAGGCCTGCGCTGCACACTCCAAGCGTAAGCTGCAGGAGCGGCTCCTTAGTAGCTTCATTTTCGGCAGCACACATTAGAATGCCTTCGCGGCGAAGTCTCTTTGCGTCGTTTTCACAAGAACGAACTGAACTTGCCGCCCGCCGTCGACGGCGAGTTGCGGCTTGTGCTGCTCTCTGCTCAGCGGTCTGCTGAGCCCGACGTTGTCTCGTTGCAGCCATGCGCGCAGCTCTACCATTCGCTTCTACAGCAGTGGTTCGTGCTTTGCGAGGAGTTGCCATGACATGTACCGAAGTGTAAACACGGGTATCGAGACTACACGGCACATATGTTGCATCCCTTGACAAGTGGAACTGCTAAATGGAGATACACGTGGTGGAATACCACGCAACTGCAATGCAAGGTTTGTATGCATCGACGATACGCGGCGCGCATCTCACATCGCGTGACAAGTGGCACGATACGATACTGATAATTTATTGGCATCCCCTTTCAAACGGGGCGATGACAGTCACCTAGGCAGTTTCATTTAATCAAGTATGCCATACATGTTTTTGGTTATAGCATTTTTGCACACATATCCTTAATCTTCTTTTCCTTCCTCAACGCTTCCCTACCTTCCTTGTACCACGACCTCTGTGCAACTGCTACGTGACGTGTCACCTGATTCAATAATAAGCAATTGCAATGCAAAGTGCGCACATATCGACGCTACACAGCGCTCCTCCCACATCGCCTGAATGCTTGCTCGTTAGGAAGCGTGTATAGGGTATGCTTCCGCAGCAGCTAGCAAGTGCTGGCGTGGCGTAGTAGTAAAATAGCTGACTCCCGCGCAGACTGCCCGGGTTCGATCCCAGCGGGAACTGGGTATACTTTTCTTTTTCTCATTCCTGGTGGTAGCTTCGACGGACACCGACGGCGTTCGACAACATCGCCAACCGAGACGGCTATTATAATGAGCCCACGGCAGCTTACAATGTAAAAAAGTAAACAAGCAGCTCCTCTGCTTCAAAAGTACACTGACACCGTCACCGCCATTTTGTTTTAACTCTAGCCCGAGCGTATCATGTTGGTTTAAACCGGGTACAGCGGTAGTTAAGCTTATCTATATATTTCCTTGTTCAGATGGCCACTTAAACGAAGCTGAATGAGGATGATTCTGTGGCGTTGCGGTTTCCGGTTAGTCCGCAGTTCCCGCGATTCGCCGTGCTTAAACCTTTGTGTTGTCCTGCCGTAATGCGCTGAATCTCAATGGACGCCCTCAACGTTAGGAACATTCACCGGGATGCAGTTATACACCCCACACGCTTCGCGAAGTCCTCGCTTTAGTTTCCCTGTGGGGATCGCAGGGCGTGGCACCGCGGTTTTCGCGCTGACGCCCACGCGCAGCTGTTCATTTCGCTGCACCCAAACCGCGCTCTCCGGGCAAACTAGCGCGAGATAAGGACGCCGACCGCGAGATAAGGACTCGCGCGCCGTGTCGCACAGCTCTGCGTGCTCCCAGGCGCGTGTGTTCTAGCAGAGCCGGGGCCGCGGGTGCGCTCAACCGTGCGGCGGAAAGAAAGCGGGCGGCCGGCCGCGATGCGGGTAGGAAGACGGTCCCCAACCACGGTGGTCCCGACTGCGTTGGCGAGACGCTTGGCACGCTTGGCGAGACACTGAGCGACGTTTGCTTCGTGCGGGTCCTTTTATCCCCGCAGCGTGTAACCGCCTCCTCTTCCTCCTCCATGGTTCACTGCGACAGATATCCCAATGCGAGGTTGGAGCGACATTCATGACGCCCTGCTGGCGCCGCCTTCGATGCTGCTGGATACCCGCACCCCCTAGGGGGTCCCAATCCAAATGTGCGCCAAGCGCCTCGGAGCGTTCACGTGGAAACCGTGGTCCCGATGCCGGTTTCTGCTGGTTGCGCTCGTGCGCGTTGCTTTTACTATTGTTTATGCATGCCCTCAAGCCTTGCGCGCGCGTGTGTGTGTCTGTGCGTGTTTTGACGCAACTACGGCTTCAGGAGATGAATGGACCCTGCGTCAGGCTCTAGACACATCATCTCTCTACGATCCGTGACTGAAACTAATTTACCGGCTGGCGCGTCACGTGTGCGAGTTGTCTGGCTGTTACCAAACTTGCTGCGGTCGCTATATCATTAATGTTGAGGTTAAAGCGAATGCAGTACATCAAAATTACCTGAAAGGTGTTGCAGTTCCACACATTACACATAAGAGGAGTTAACAATGTTAGTAGGGCACGTTGGAAAAGCCGCCGTATCCTTTGCAAGAAAAGATACTTCCGGATCGTCAACACAAAAGAATCCATGCCATCAACAATGCCAAAATTTTACTCCCTCCTTTGCCTGAGTTGTGCGTAAAAGTATGCAGTTCATACAACGTCAAGCGTCTTAGGCGCGTAGCCGACCGAATCACGGCACAATATGCTCAATGGGCTTTTCATGTCGCACTCTCGTGTTTGCTGCCTCGCATCGCTGAGGGTTTACTCTCTTGCTCTTTTTATCCCCCTATCCTTCCACCTCTGCAGTGTAGCCAACTGCAACTACATCTGGTTAACCTCCCTGCCTTTCTTTGCATCCTCACTCTCTCGATCTCTCTCTCTTGAGATCGATTCATTGACGGCTTCGGACTTCGCAACGATGCCGCAGCTCTACTGACGCCCGCCGTATGTTGTGCTCAGTACAGGCATCGGCTGTCTGTGACTGCGCGATGAAAGGGCAGAGCAACGAAAAGTGCGAGAAAGGCGATCGCACCGCTCACACCGAAATCCTTCGTGAGATGGTCGTGGAGCACAAGTGGTTGTTGCCACAGTCACATCTACAAGGTGCACGTGGCCGTACTATTTCGAGATGTACAATATATATGTTAAAACAAAGCCCGTCTCCGTCGTACGCTTGCCCAACTCGCTGGCTCAACAGCCGCGTCGTTCTAACTACAAGGGGACACCTTATTAAGTTCTAACGGTGGCACCTGCATTCCGAAATGGAAGGAATCCAGAAACTATAGTGAAATTTTGAAAGACTATGTGGTTTAAATGAATATTAAGTAGTCTACCCCGACGTACTTGCATATAACGCAAGGCTTCTTAGCACGTAAGAAGCCGGTAGTTATTATTGGACACTTGCATAGTTTTGTTTAAACTTGCTATAAGCTGCAAAAAGCAAAACTGGCTGGTACTGGTACTTATGTGACCACTCTCGTTACTTCCAGTTCGGTTGCCTTTCAGAGATCCTTCTATCATTCTGATCGCGTATTATTTATTTTTTTCCTTTTATTTTCTCATCTGCATAGCAAATTACCAGCGGGATGTACGCGAATATAACGCTGTGAGCGGATACCACATTCTTCATGTTAATAAAAGAATTATAGGAAGTTATCGGCTAAAACGAAAAAAAAAAGAAAGAAAAGACGAAATATTTCGCTTTGAATGTTTGTTTCCTTCTCTCTTTTCAGTACTGGCAGTCCTTGGGGCGGTTGGCTGCATAGAGGATAGCCGGGAGACTGCGGTGAACATTGCATTGAGGAGCATGCCCAGGTCTCAATTAATGAAAGAGGGTTTTAACGTTAATTGGAAATGGTGAAATGCCACGGTCTATGTGCTCGGTCCCGTGCGGCTAATTATGGGCGCTCACGAGTGTTGAGCCGTAATGCAAGCCGAGCTGCTAGAGTGGTCTCATTCGAGCGCTAGCGATTCGACGTGGGGAGTATCTTCGATGGGCAAGTTCATCTTTCTTGTATATGTCGCTGTCCACAGCGCCCCTCCGTACGCCCGTGCCGTACTTCCGAACGTCGGCGGCATGCGTTAAGCTCTACACAACATTCTATAGTGTTGGTTTAGTCTTCATTTCAGGAAAGAACGTTTCAGGTCTGTTGCACCTCTTCTAAATAGCGGGGTTATATATATTTTTTTTTACATTGAGAACGGCTGCGGTTTTTTTTTTTCCGGCTTGTCTCTGGTTATCGGTTTAATCTGCAATCAATCTTATCAAACTGTGCTATGCATTGCGTTTTCCATATGCAGTAGGCAGATTTCAAGCATCTTTGCCCAGTGTGTGAATAAAACGTTTGCTAGCTTCCACTCGCATACTTGCTGCAATCACTGCGGTAGTTTAATGGTTGTGTTTGCGTTGCTGAGCCTTAGGACGCGGGTTTGATCCTGGCCTCGGTAGCCTGTCAGGATTGGGGGCTCAATCCCATCGCTCGTAAACCGTTGTCAAGTTTGGAGTCCGGCATGAATTCGAAGGCAGCTGGCCCATGCCGTCGTCCAACTTATCCACGCTGAGGACGTTGATGAAGGGAAGGACTGCTTCTCATCGAGAACGAGTAATAAGGGTTTATTTACAGTATTTACATGCAGTTCATCAGTCTAGCATGACTGCGAGAGAAAGTACGTCAATCTAATACCTGTGTCACACGAGCACATTTGGAAGGCCTTCCAATCGACGGCCTTCGAAACGCCACAACTCTATCGACTCAAAGGAGTTGTCACGCTGCTACACGGCACTTTTGAAAGGCCGCTGAGTTGTTCAGGTGTTTCTCGCAAAATTGTGTGGCGCTGCAGATCTTTATTTTCGTTTTCATGACACAAAATGTTAAACATTAAAAGTAATTAAAAGCACTGTAATTTCTTTTGTTTGTTTATACATTTAAAAAAAATTGTTTATACATTGCCGTACATATATGTTTACTTTTTAAGTTCTTGAGTAGCGAAACTGCGGCAACGTTTGCGTCACTGCACGTCGCTGTTGTCGAGAGTACGTGCAGTTCGCACATATCAAGTGGCAAAAATACTTTATTGTATAATTAATAACACTCATATATGGTATTTTAGAGCATTTTGGTTTGATTTGTTTTTTCTAACCGTCAGTACGAGCGCACTGTGAACGAGAGGGTATGTTCGCACTGTTTCCGTTTCCGTTGCTCAAAGGCCATCGAGATTTCGAGAGTTGTAAGGTGCTCCGTTGACTCGATAGGCTATTGACTCGGCGGCCTTCGAAACCGCCCGTGTAGCAGATCAAACTTGACCTTTGAGTCAACTGACTATCGGTTGGAAGGCCTTCCAAACGCCCGTGTGACACGGGTATAACAAGAGTGCTTGAGAGAGTGTCTCAGTCTAACATGACTGCTTAAGAAAGTGTCGAGCATCCGCACAACAGCGGCTTATAAGCACTCGGCCCCCCCTTGATTCCAAGGGGACAGAAACGTTCGTCTAGTCATTGTAAACACGCCACCTCTCCTCGGGACGGCTTACACACACACACGCACACATACACACACACAGGTAGCACGGTCCGGAGCCGACGACGTCAGAGGGGCTTCGTAGAACTCGGAGCTGGCCCGGGTAACGCGACCGGGTAGCACATTGTCTTGCGTCTTGGTCGGCGCGTGGGAAGGGGCCTTCGTCGACGTTCCCGCGGCAACTCCCTCGCTCATAGCAGATCAGATCCGCGTTGGGGAGTTCGGTAACAATAGTTGGCCCGCCGAACTCATTCCGTCACAACGGCGACGAGGCTAGAGCGTAACGGTGGCGGTTTCAGCACAAAGCTTGCTTCGTCAAACGCATCCTAGCTGAAGCGACGGAGAGTGGAGGACGCGCGTATTGCTCCCGACACAAAGTCGACTTAGTCACGCCGTGGCTAGAGGTTGGCGGCGGCGTTCCAAGATGAGGTTGCCACCGCTGGCGTAAATGGCTGGCAAACTTGCACTGCAGCTGGCCGTTCTTAACAAGCCGCATATGCGCCCCTATGGTTAAACGCAAATGCGCCCGTATGGTTAGGTTTACGTTAAGGTCTAAGAATCCCGGGTGGTCAAAGTTATTTCAAAGTCCCCCATTACGGCGTGCCTCATAGTCAGATAATGGGTTTCGCACGGAAGACCCCGGAATTGAAACATTTATTCTTCAATACTAGCTGCAAAGGTGCATATGTGTTCCGTTAATGGGCGCCTACTTCTTACGAAGTAACCTAACATAGATGCACCCTTGCAGCTAATATTGAGAAGTAAATGTTTAAATTCCGTGGTCTTCCGTGCGAAAACCACTATCTGACTATGAGGCACGCCGTAATGGGGGACTTTGAAATAACTTTGACCACCCGGGGTTCTTTGACCTGGACGCAAACCCAAGCGTACGGGCGCTTTTGCGCCGACTTCTTACGAAATAATAAGCGTCCGTCATCCGTACATCTTACGAAATACTTAAAAAATACAGCGCGCCATTACGCCGGCAAGGCTTAAGTAAATCTGTGTTAATAAAATAAATTTTGCCCCTGGTTTTACACATCCCCGAAGAAAAGCGTGAAGGAGACGAAAGTCCAGGAAGTGAAGCCGCGCAGAAAATCCTCTTTACTACACTGGGGAACGAGGAATCAAAGGCAGAAAGATAAGAAGAGAGGAAGCGGAGGTTGAAAGCTAGCACTAGGAGACAGGCAGCGCGCAGATACACACGTGCACCACCGTTGACAAGTCAACCGTTTTTTTTTTCATCTCATTATTTAGTGGTCTGGGGGAGAGGGTGCTTATGAGCGACGGCACGCCGCAGACACGCGGCCACACAGTATTTCACCCGTCATCTCAAGCCCGACAGCTGCCGTAGTGTCACTCACATTCGTTGCCTCTGCGGCCTCTTCATCTCTCTTGCTCTGACGCGTTGCACACATTGCACACACTTGAATACGCTAATACTCTTGACAGACGTGCGGACGTTTGTACTCGCAGCTACGTTCTCAGACCAGGGGAGAACGCGCGGTCTATGAGTCGGCGTGAGGTGACGAGCTTTGAACGATAGCGGAAAGGACACATCGTGGTCCGTGACACGTGCCTCGATTTGAAATTCAGCTGTCAGATGTTACCATGTACGCGCGTAGTGTCGGCAGTCCCAGCCGGTTGATAGGCCCACGGTGGAAGAAAGGGTGGGACTTCGTCGCCATCTTGCGAGGGTGTCTAGATTAGCTCGTCAAGATCGCATGCCCGACAAGCTGTCTCTTGCGACCACGGCGTACATACACACGCACGGGTCTGTGTGGGCGTTCAGCTTTGTTACCTGCGTGTCGGTGTCCGGTTGCTGTAATTGCGGCTAAACGCCCGCTGGCAGCGAAGATCTGCCGACGGTGCAGTGGTAGGATCGCGTGCACGCGAGGCTGATAGGCGTTCGTGATGGATGCGCGCCGATGCTGGGCCAGCCCCGTGCTGCGTTTGACGGGAGGGCGGGCGGTTGCTTTGTCCAATCGCCACGGACCGTTGGCTTCGGACGCGCGGAGCTGGCGCTCCTGTCCTTTGCAGTGCCGACAATAAATGTGCCTGGTGCGCCGATGTCTACGATGGAGCGTCCTCACTCCATTTTCAGCCTTCCTTCACTTTCCTTGCTCCACACTGGCCCGCCTGTACGTTACCTCGCTGTTGTCGCCTGAACCATCCGAAGTGTCGCTGTCTCGGGGCACTAGTAACGTAGCGGTGCTAGGAAAATGTATCTTTCTTTTTCCTGTTTTTCAAGATTTCCAGGCATGTTGACGGGCACTGACTTCTTACGAAATAATTTAGAAATACAGCGTGCCGTTACGCCGTCAAGGTTTCAGTAAATGTGTGCTAATAAGATAAGTTTTGCTCTTGGTTTTATACATTCCTGAAGAAAAGCGTGAGAGAGACGAAAGAAAATCTAAGAGATGAAACCGTGCAGAAAATCTTCTTTACTACACTGGGGAAGGAGGAGTTAAATGCAGAAAGATAAGAGAGGAAGCGGAGGCTGAAAGCTAGAACTAGGAGACAGGTAACGCGCACATACACACGTGCACCACCGTGTTCGATGCGTTCCTTTGAGCAGTAAACATCTTTCTTTAATTATTGGCATAAGCAAATCACTCTGTTGTCCTACTTGAAACTTCGCACCGGTTAAGAGACATCCGTTTACGGTATATTTTTTCTTTAGTGTGCAACTTTCAATTAGACTATAATTGTAAGCGATTGGCACATCCAACGCAGCTAGCGTAAGATTGGTCTACGAGAATGATGAAAGAGTCGCAGTTTCGCCCATAATGTAAAGTATCGATTCAGCTATACGAAGTTAGGATAGTAGTCTTCTGGGCGGTATGAACTTCTAAACATATGCATACTAACTACATTAACAAGCATGGTGTCACGCGCACACACGCAAACATGAACACATCACTAGCTCGATAACCGCGGAGACTCGCTGTCAAAATGCTGCAGTGAGAAAGTGTGGCGGCAACAGCGAGCAAATTGACCTTCGTGCTGCGCCTCGCATCAACGTGAACTAAGCCACGAAATCAGTGCGCGGCGGACTCTATCTCCGCCACAGATGGCTTTGAAGGTACAGTGGCCCCGGTGTGCGTGCGAGGCCGCCCGGCATGTATGTAATAGGGAGCTTCGGATTTTGTCCACCCGTAAGTGAGGGACGCAAACCGCCGCGTTAACGAAAGAAAGCGAAATCGCTACAAAAGAACTTCAAGCAGGGTGTGACGCTTTGGACGCACGAAGGCTCCTAGGGTACCCAGCAACCGTTTGGATTACTAAAAAAAAACGTTATTTCTCGCGGTCAAGCCGCAGCACAGGTACTCTAGTGCGCACATCCTCGTTCAAGTTCTGTAGGCGCTGCGCCCGCATCCCCATTTCACAGGTAGCCAAAGAATGCTTATTCCACGTCGAGAATTGAACCGCAAGTATAGCGAGTTTGTCGAGCGCGCACGTATGCGTAGGATAGTGACGAAATAAAGGAGGATGACACTGAGGTTAACTAGAACGCAAAACCCTGTTTGCTGCCCTGCACTGGGGAACGGCATGTGTCTGTGCTCTGTATTATATTCCTATTCTCGTAAGGAATTAGTTGTGCATAGTGTATAGGCGAAGTGCGAAGACTGCTGGGAGAGTGAAAGAAGGCATCGCGAGAGCCCGCGTATATAGGTGCCGCTGTACGCCGCGATGTGCGAGTTCGTTGGTCGGCCGCAGTGTTGACACGCACGGCCCTCTAGCGGGCTTCTCACCGGGGCGCCGAGGAATGACGAGAACGCTGGCACAATGGCCCCGTAACGGGGATTACGCACGCTGCGCTGGTCGCGGCGCACTGATTCGATTACTGGCGTCTGTCTCTCCTTCCCATCCCGTTCCCCGCTACTTCCTCCTAGTCAAACGCGAAGTCGCCTCGCGATTGTCGCATCTCCAAGCGTGGCATGGAAAACGCCGATCCTACGCGCGTGGTCGATTAAGGTACGCATCTGTAGCCCACGGTCGGGCACCTGATGGCACTCAATACTGCTACTCCCCTTCGTCCTGTTTCGGTTCACTTGCCAGTGCGGAGCTTCTTTTTCTTCTTTTTGTTTTACTACGCGCGTGCGTGCGTGTGTGGGAGCTGAATCAGGCTGTGCTGAGCTCCACTAGTATTGCACGCCCCTATAGGTATTGTCAATGCGGCGTCTGCGTCATTCCACCACACACTGGGCGAAGCGCGCAGTTTCATTTCCATAGGTCAATCCGGTGCGACGAAGCAAATACGTGTTCGTTGTGGAAGCAAGATTCGTTCCTGTAATAGCTGATGTACTATGTTGAGCTGAATGATGCTGATGACAGCCATATTATTGTTACTGCTATATAAATGATATGGACGCTTCAAGCGCATTTTTGCCGTCGCCGTGATTTTCTCTATAAAGTCCAAGGGTGATAACACCGTCGCCGCACGTCGTTTGCGGTGCGTGCGAGTGAAAGCTTGCGAGGGTCAGCTGACTATCGCGGCTCAATTTCTATCACGCAAGTGGAAAGCGTGCAGGAAGCGCGCCGTCTTCCGTCGCACGCTCCGGGGGCGGTCAGTGACATGGGGGGGGGGGGGGGGAGGGCATGTTCTATTTCGATGGCTGCTACGTACTGCTCGACGCCCACGCGCCGCGCCGTAGCATCTGCGACGTGGACAAAATGCGCCGAGTGCTGGTAGCTTCGTGTGCGCTGTGCTTTCGGCGCTTAGTTCGTGTTGGAGCGGGACGCAGCACGGTCAATTCACTCGCTGCTGCTGCCGCGCTTCTTCACTCCAGCGTTTCGACAGCGAGTTTCCGCGGTCATCGAGTAATGTGTTCACGCTTACCTGTGCGTGCGTGACACGGTGTTTGTTAATTTAGTTAATAAGCGACTGTTTGCAACCTTATACAGCCGATAAATATACTATCCTTACTTCGTATAGCTATATACTGATTTGCTATCGCAATCGACGTTTTGCGTTTCGGGCAGAACTGCGACATTAATTATTATTATTATTTATTATTATTATTAGTCGGTCTTTGTAAGTAGCAAATAATCTTACCGCGTATTTCCCACAACATTAAGCAATTGCATATAAAGGGGGACCACACTGTAATCTAATTTACACCCTTCAGTGAACCTAAGGTAGCCAGATCGGTCTATAACTCACACACTTAATACCTGAAGAAGAAAAAAAAGATGTTAAAGAAATATTGCGAGTGTGCTACTCACGTCCTTCCGCAGCAGCCGACTTAGAGACGTACAGATTTCGTATAGACGCCCTAGCTTTACTTTCGCTTCTATATGACTGCCCTTGTATGCACGTGGCTCCAACCGACAATGGTGCATGGTGCATGGCAGTGAGAGGATTCTCGCATGAGCGTCCCGGTGTATTCAAAATGGCCACTTCTATCGACCGAAACCAAAGCGGTCCCTTTGGAGAGGTGGAAAACCCGAGAAAAGAAGCACCGAGTGCAAGATTGCAGCTAGCCGTCACGTCCTCGTTGGACGCGACCTTTCTCTCCTCCCGCCTCTCGCGTTCCACCAGGATGAGCGCGGCGCTTACACAACGGCGGGGTACTTGCTGCTCGTGCCACTGTGGCGTCGGCGGAAGCGTCCGCCAAGGCTGTCTTGCACTGGCTGCTCTACTAATGAAACACATTCATCTTCGACCGCAACAGGAGCAAGCGCTTCCCCGTCACAGCAGCGCGCCCAGCAGTGCTCCGCTGCTTTCGACGGCCTCTTCAGTCTCCTGCACATTTTGAGTCACGGGTTGCAGAATCAAGCGTCTTTCCTTTCTTTAGATCACTACCATCATCATATTGAGCTCGGTTCGCTGCGCGGCTGCTGTTCCTTACGCAGGAAAAGCTGGGCTGCGTGGATGGTGAATGGATGGGGTGGCAGCTCGTGTTTCGGGGATGGCCTCCTTCTGCCACGAGCTTGGCTCGTTTTACGATGCATCGAGCTAGAGCACATGTTCCGTGGTCGCCCCGTGCTGTGCGCGTGCTTCTAATGCACGCGTCTGTTGTCCCCGCATAGCCTTTGCAACCCTGGCAGATCTGCGTGGCTGAACTTAGTCCCTTTTCGCTTTGTAGTTGAATTCTTTAAACTTGTCGAGAGACGCCCTCTGTTGAGTGATGCTGGGAATAGCAAAAGTGATTGCGACGAGTATCTTTAGCTTAGCCATTGTCATTTCATTAACCCGCTTAGGCTCAGGGCCGCAGATAAGACATCTGGAAAATTATCAGATGACTGTCTGGGTTCCGTCGTTACAATTAGGTTATTTTATAAGGCCTGTTTTAACAACACGGATAAGAGAAAATGCTGTCACTACATTGATATTTACCCACACGAAAGAAAAGCTCCATTCGCAGAAATGCTAACTTTCAGATAGGTTTGGTTACTTTACCAACATGTTTCGCAATGTTTATTTATGATGGATCGTTTCCACGAACACGAGGCGAGCGGGTCGAATTATAAGTCAGGCTGACACAGACCGAGCCGATTACGCTAGCATGTATTTCGCCAGGCTGGTCGTTCAACATATAGCGAGTCAACTTCATCCATCGCAATCGTGTGGTCTCAACCCGCTCGACATTGCCTCAGCGCGACATGCTTACGTTTCCGTGAACCCAACTACCGGATTTCGATCCGCCAAGTTGGCTTGCATCGACTTCGTTGGTTTCATATAAAGGTAGCTTGTGCTGTGGCTGCTCAAGCCGCAGTGAAGCTTAGAACGCGTTGCTTTTCGCATTGGTGGCTTCGTTCTATTAATAATGCAGCGCACCTCCCAGCTCTTGCAGCTCCGTGTACTGGCGCTATTCACAGCCCCGCGCAAATGATCACTGCACCGCTCTGCGCGTTGTGTGTACTACCGGGCCGCAGTACAATCAGCGCCGTAACGCCGAAAGCAGGCGGCGAGAATTTCTCGCGGGGCATGCGCTTTCGCATTTCTCCCTGGGAGCCTCGCTTCCTCGTAACTCAATCCCCTTTTGTTGCTGTTGTCGCTGACGCCACAGAGCCGCCACCCACCCCGCATTCTCCTTTCCTCTGGGCATATACGCTTTCGCGTGTTTGCCGAACCCTTTCTCGAAACCGTCATTTTTCTCGTGACAGTAGCACAAAAAACATACGCTGTCGAAGTGGGCGCCGTCTTGTATTTCCTCTTTCTCTCTCTCTCTAATGTATATCGTTCTTTCGGCGTATTCGTGTTGTCTTTGGCACGTTTGCTTCTTTACTTTTGGATTTGAGTTTGTTACGCTACCGGGTTGTTTTAGCCGTCGCCCCAACGACCACCGAGTGCATCGAGGTAATGCAAGCGACGCGGGCTTGCGACGCGCAACGCCAATGCGTCGTCCCGTGCGATCTCCCCAATGGGGACGCCGAGCGAATGGCACTTTCCCATGAATTGAAAACTGAATTGAAAACTGGCTTCCTTCTTAGAACGTCGCCGTCTCCTATTTCCTCCGTGCAAACGGGCGACTATCCGGGTTCCTCGCATCGCAAAGAAAGCTGCCGTCGCTGCGGAATAGTTCGGAGGGATCCAAACACATTTAGGCCGCGCGCGCCAGCATAATACCGGCACCTGAGTGCCGCGAAAAAATTTGCTTTATCTTCGTATTCTGTTTTCGTTCCATTCTATTCTAAATTAGAAGGGGTGCGCTGTTTTCTTCACATAGTGAGCGTGAAGACTTTTCCGGAACCATCCAGATCTGTCGAAACCACCGCAGTTGCTTACGCTTTGTTTACGTTCATTGCTCTCGCGTTATGCTCATTTGTTCGTTGCGTTTCCGACAGAGCTGCAAGTTATGATTACCCGGCACTTGTAACGCCCTTCTGTGGAACACGAGTTTGGTTCGATTCACAACCGTGGCAGCGGCATTCTGATACTGAAGACCCCCCTCTGGCTAACACTAGAAAGTGCAACCTGCTAGTGAATATTCTGCGCGAAATAATTATTCGGCTCTCAAGTTCTCTTTTTGGACATTACCTCCGTTTGTTGGCAACTGAGACCTGGGCAGCTTAATTATGTTAAAGCACGTGGACGCGCTAGGCATATTCTAATAGCAAAGAAATAGCACCTGCGCCTCTGACTAAAATGCCCGCAAACTCAGGCGCCAGCACTGGCTACATTCACCGTACTGGTGGTTAAATCTGAGCTCTATTGAAATTGACGTCATAGCGTTGTATATGTGTCAAAGTGCTGTACTGGGCTTTTCATTCCATCCTTTCCTGTTACTTATTGTATTTTTATACGTCTTCCCATTTACTGTTGGGTTCGCAACCGGCTTAACTTATCGAATGAAGATAGTTTCGAGAATTATGTGCCAGCAAGCTGTGTGCTGTTCATCGAGTTTCGCTGCTTTTTAGTCTGTTGTAATCATGTCAGTGCCCTTCCTTGTCCGTGTGTGTGTGTGTGTGTGTGTGTTTTGGCGCCGTTTAATATGAATTGTCAGTACATATTATTCTTATCCACTATGATGCTTTCTCGTGAAACATTGCAGAGGTGCATTTACGAAAAACGTTTGTTTCGAATGTAGCAATTTCTGAGTATACAGTACCATTTACTAGCGACAGTCCATGCATCTGTTTTCACTGGAATGGATTGCTCTCACTGAATAGAACTGTCATATTACGTAGATGAATTCTGACTATGCATAAAATTGCTATAATGATACTTATTCGTGTGAAACGTCGCAGATGTGTATTTCAGAAGAAAAATTTTCTTTTATTGCTAAGTCTGGTTATTCAGCAGCGTTTACATTCGACAGTTCGTGCAAGTTATATCTTTTTGACTTCAATTGAATATCTGCGTTCTTTGGATAGAAATACAATATCGCCTGAACGGAGGAAACGAAAAAGCCTCTTTTTGAGATTACTGTCAGAAAGCAAGACGGAATCTATTGGTGTAGTTTATATATATATATATATATATATATATATTATGTTGTGTTATTTGTTTTCGTCTCGGAAAATATTGGATGGGATTGCGGTGTCGCAAACATATATTTTAATGGTTTTCGAAGGAAGAGCAGTATCCCCAGGCTGAGACAACATAAGTCAGCTGTTTATGTTCAGCTGTTTATGTTCAGCTGTCTATCGGTCCGTTTCCATTTTTAGAACGTGGCTGGAAATCGCGCGAGCTGTGTTTTGAACTAAGGTATTGTGATGCCTCAAACTTGGAGAAATTCTCAAGTGACGGCAGCCTTTCAATCATGCGCCATGCACTCCAGCGAGAATAACACGCAAATGCGGAATGCTGAGGTTTTCGGGTCTCATTTCTCGCGCAGGTTTGCGTTGTGTCGTTTTATTTTGTTTGATTGGTTTGTATGGGTTTACATGAATGTAATGAAATTAACGCATGATCGCATTTTATTGCGAAAGCAATTGCACACACTCCAGGCGTGTTCGCGCAGTTGCCCCCACTGACGTCGTCGTCATGTTGTCATGGTATCGACGGCGCATGCGCGGTCTGCGCGTGGAGGTTTAGATCTCCAGACAGGCGCAGTGTGTGTGCGTTGTTATGATTGGGGCTTCAATCCCATCGCTCGTGATCCGTTGTCAAGATTGGAGTCGGGCATGAATTAGAAGGTAGCTGGCCCATGCTGTCGTCCAACTTATCCACGCTGAGGACGCTGATGAGGAGAAGGACTGCTTCTCATCGAGAACGAGGAATATGGGTTTATTTACAGTATTTATATCAGTCTAACATGACTGTTTGAGAAAGTACATCAGTTTAACATGACTGCTTGAGAGAGAGTGCCCTAAGCAGCCGCACAACAGCGGTTTTTAAACACTCGGTCCTCTCCCGATACAAGGTTACGTGAACGTTCATTCAGTCATTTTAAACAGGCCGCCTCTCTCCGGCACGGGTTACACACACACACGCATACACACCGGTGCGATGGTCCGGAGCCGACGTCAGAGGGGCTTCGTAGAACTCGGACCCGTTCCGAGTAGCGCGTTGTCTTGCGTCTTGGTCGGTGCGTGGGAAGGAGCCTGCGTCGGCGTTCCCGCGTCAACTCCCCCACCCGTAGCAGATCAGGTCGGCGTTGTGCTGTTGCGCACAAAGCCTGCTTCGTCGAACTCCTTCAGTCACAACGGCGACGAGGCTAGGGCGTAACGGTGACGGTTTCAGCACAAAGCCTGCTTCGTCGAACGCATCCTAGCTGAAGCGACGGAGAGTGGAGGATGCGCGTATTGTTCATGACACAAAGTCGACTTAGTCACGCCGTGGCTAGAGGTTGGCGGCGGAATTCCAAGTTGAGGTTGCCGCCACTGGCGTAAATGGCTGGCAAACTTGCACTGCAGCTGGCCGTTCTTAACAGCGTGCGCATTTCTTTTTTATTTCAAAATTGGAATATCAAGAGAGAGAGAGAGAGAGAGAAAGCAAGGACAGGGAAGGCAGGGAGGCCAACCAGAAGAGCACCCGGTTTGCTACCCTACACTGGGTGTGGGGGAAAGCGGATATCAAGAGAAAAATAGCTTGACATAGCAGCACTGCACGCACGCCAACATTAGGCTTGCTCACCTTTTGAAGTTGCATGAGTTTATTCACTTGAAAGCATGATATTGGTCGTGGTTGCTTCGTCTCTTTCGCGTTGCGCTGTCAAAGCACAAAGACGCGAGATCGAATCGCCGGCCGCATTTCGATGAGTGCGAAAAGAAAAAAAGAAAAAACGCCCATGGGCCGTCCATTGGGTGCGCGTTAAGCAACCCCAGGTAGTTAAAAATTATTCCGGAGCCCATTCCACTACTGCGTGCCTCATAATCAGGTCATGGTTATGGCACGTAAAACCTCAGAATTAAGAGAACATTTAATGTGTCCTTAGGCTGGCCGCATGTTTAGTCATGTTGGACTGAATACGCCTTCCAGTACTTGCGTCTGAGTTCAGGACCGGAGGAGGACATGTTGCGGAGCATCGATTAAGAAAGGTTGCATATTCCATTCTCGCGTCAACATCCATTTAGATAGAATTTCCACTGTTCTGCGAATACCAAGAGGCGCTTGATGACAGTGCAGTTATGGCATACAAAACTGTCTGTATGAGAGTGAATGAGCTGCAGGAGTTGCGTAACTACGGGACTCTTCGTGATGGCGGCTCTATGTACAAACCAGCCGCACTAAGGACGCCGTGCGCGAGGTGGCAGTGTCATCGCTCATTCACTCTCCCCCACCAGCCCATCTCCGCACCCTACACTTTCGCCACCATTCTTATTCTCGCCTCAAAGCCGATGCCTACAAACAGGGGACGGCTCGAATGGCGCCTCGCACGTGGCATGGAAAGATTGATCTGCGACACTGGTCGTGGCACACCGAGCTCAATTCGGGAGCGCGCACAGCCTCGGTCCTCGTTTGCTCAACGCGTAGGGCGAGAATGAAATGGCGAAGGGAGAGCGGACCGTTAGTCCGGCGACGACGGCAGCGCCGCTAGGCGGCTGCACGTTGCGAGATTGGGTCGGCAGCTGCCGTCCGTCAGGACCGGCCTCGGATGCCGGTCTGATGAAACGAGCCCGGAGCCTTATTGGAACCAATTCTCCCTCGGTCGGCGCGTAGCGGTGCCTCTTCTTCAGGCTCGCTCATTCCGCGCTCGTGCGCCCGAGCAGGAGCGATCGCCCCCGACGCGTCCATTATTCACGCCTCGCGTCGCCCCAATATATAGAGACGAGTGCAGTGGCCGCGAGCGCGCGCTTCGTCTCGGGTCTTTTCGCAGCGCCGCAGCCGCGGTGTGTACTTCTTTTCTCAACGCCTTTATTTTTCCATCTCGTTGTCAGGATTATTGAGCAGCAAAAAAAAAGAAAAAGAAAGAACGCCTATTCGAAGTGACATGATTTGTATATTCTGAGCTGGCATGCTGCTTTCATAACTTATTATTTACCTTGATAATAATGCACTTCGCCGGAGAATCGTAGGGACTGCGTCTAAGTACCCTCAACCAATACGCGGGTTCTTTTAATATGCCGGGGATAGGAAAGATGGTCGTCTTCCCTAGAAGGTTTAAATATTAGTGGCTGATGCCGGTGACGTTTGTCGCTTTTATCACGTTACGTTCAGTTGGTTTCTCCGTTTACGACTGCATCAAGAGATCCATCAAGAGTCGGCATCAATAGTTATGATGAAGACTCTACACCGATGCTCGGAGGACGTCTGCATCACTAAGCCAGACGTGCGCTTGAGGAAGGTGTCTCCTTTTGATGTCTTCAATTAAAGGGCACTTGCAGAGTATACGTGTACTGCACGTGTCACCAGGTTCTTCTGCGCCAAGATTAATCAGACAAGCGAGCCTTGCTTCCGACTCCTCGATGTCTCGAGGAGATCCTTGGCGCCATATTTCCAGAAAGTTAGGTTAAGCACAACCCAAAGTCGAAGATGCTATATAATTACTTCGCCTCGTCTATTGTGTTTAGGTAGAACAGAATTGGCGCACGGTGGCTTTTAAAGCGAGTTCGTCTCGCCGCTCTGGCTCCACCGCCGCCTGAAGTGAAAGGAACCTGATTTACTTCAGCGGTCATGGAAATCACGGTGAGCTACCTCTGTATTGTCTATTGAATGCCTGGCGACAAGTTAACCCGTATCTCTACTTACTCCCAGGAACACATTGATCTCTTTGAATTCGTTTTTCAGACTACGCAATTAATACCAATTTTCAACTCTATTTTCCACTCCCTATGGTTTAGCACAGGCGGTTGAAACCTGTCTTTGTTGACCTAGCTGGCACTAAAGCGAGTATACTGCCGTGGGAGTTGGGAGTTTCATTGAAACGAGCTGCGCTCATTTGCAAACAGGTCGACTTCCTGGCGCTCATTCGGAATTCGCTTGCCGTTCAACTTTGCGAAATAACATCACCATTAGTGCATCTCTAGCTCCCTCGGCGCTTTTGTGTTCACTTGACGCTGATGAAAAAAAAAAAAAAAAATTAAACCTACCGGGCTCTCTGATAGATGGGAGGCAAGAGCCTGGGCCGTGTGTAGCGAGCGCCTCGGTTAGTTCATTGCGCGTCCATTGTCGCGCTGCGCGGCGGCTGCCTTCGATTTAACGAGTTTCGCGGACACGCGCGAACCGAACGGTGAGTGCGCCCTGGCCTAGTATCGTCGCGCCCACGGTGTCGTAATTGAATTCCCCGAAGGCTGGCCGGGCACTCCGGGTTTAGATGTGTATACATAAATATATTCACGGACAGCGCCGTTCTCTAATCGAGTCAAGTTGTAAAGTGCCGGTGCAGGCTTTGGATGCTGGAGAGCACGTTAATTAGTTTGCCTGACAGCCGTCTTCCCGGAGGCGTCGGCCTCGCACTCGTGGCTGCATGCGTCGTCGATGCGCGAGCTCCTTTATCCTTCAAGCCCAGCTCACCTCATCTATAAGTTCTTCCGTGGTTGACGCAAAGGTTCCGGTGGCACTCTTCGCCTACGCATTCGTTCGCCTTCACGCGTCTTTTTCTTTTTTTTTCTGCGTCTTTTCACACGAGACTTCTTGGCAACTCGGTGAGATCTGCTCGTAGCAACTTGCAATCAGTGCGCTCAGCGAAAGTTCGCCACGTGCGTTGTACGAGAGTCGTGAAGCGCAAAGACGGTAGGTGAAATTTAATGCGGTGCATTTGGAAGAGGTTGTTGGAATCAGCTTTGAAAGGTCGTTTGAAAGATTAGTTTCTAAATGTTGGTGCATTGAACTGTGGGGTGAAAAAAAATCAGCATGAAATTAAGCGTATGCAGTTGCAATTAGCGCGAGATGTTGTTAGGTGTACCGAGTTTTGCGGCACGACGTTGATTATAAGTCAGTGTTTCGAACTTCCGCGAAGTGGCAAGAAATGCAAATACTCCTAAGCACCAACTCCGATTTACTTTGGATTTCGCTAATACGCCGGTTTCTATTTAGTATTGCAGTTATCAGTGCCGTTCTATGGAGAGAGAGGAAGCAAAAAGTCTTGTGTTTTACTTCGTATACGCCGCATCTCTTTTTCATCATTAGACATTTTTACAGTGACGAAAGTTAGCTGCTTTGTACGTTAAGACCTTAAATTGTTGCCTGTAACGAGCTAAATATAGATAAAAATTAGCAGCGGGCATATCTTTACACTTGGTATATTTCCTTTTATATTTATGTAATGAATTATTTATTATTCCATCAATAATTCATTTACTGTGCCCAGGAACAACCCTAAGGTCTGAGCTCTGGCGCACCAGTCATTATCCCCCTCATCCCCTTCCGGAAGAACTACAGGGGAATATCAGTACAAAGAAAAAAGCAACGAAATAGAAATAACAAGGGAACAAAAATAAAAATTATGAAAAGAAGAGTGTGCATAAAAAGTGTGCATAAAACACTGCGCAAGGTGATTTCAGAATAAAAATAAAAGCAGTTGAAAAAGTGTGAATTACCAACCAACAACGCAAAGCTCGGAAAAGAACAGTGACGTGTTACAAAAATATCGCAATCATGAAAATGAGCGTTATAAAGACTAAGTATTCTGTTAAATAATAATAATAAAAATAATACTTAAATGACCCGGTGTGTGTTATATATCCCCCCTGAAAACATATAACTGTAGGGGTACATCTAAACAGCGTCACTGCCTTGTAGTAGAATACGCAGTGCAAAAGTTACACTTTGGGGTCAATTTATTTGTCAATTTCGCCTCTACGCTTCTGCTAATATATGTGTGATGTCTTAGTGATGAGGTTCGCAAAGAAAATAACAGGATAGTGGCGGAGCAGTGCACACTTCAAAAAATATTACAGCAACTGACAAGAAATATCTTGTCAGCTCAATTTGCAAGCGTTTGACCGTAAAAATGACGGCTCGCCGTCATTTTGTAGGGCATACACCACGACGTACTGCACACGGCAGCCTAACGAATTGCGTTATTATCACAAGCAATTTCTTTTTCTCTTTTTTTTATGTGGTAATTATGCGCCTCTTTTCCTCCTTGTTCACGGCGATAGAAACGTCTTGTCGAAATGACACCGGCGGCTCGTCAAAAATGATAAACATATGACCATTAAAAGTGACGGCCCATTTTTAGAGTGCACCTAAGGAAGCAGTAGATGAACAAACACCAGAGAAAGAAAGCAAGCGAAATTCGTCCGCGGCGTTTTATTCCCTTTGGCAAATCAGCCAGATTGGCACCGGTATGGCAAGAGCTTCAAGGCAGGAAGCCGGGAGGGAGGATAAGCGAGGGAGATGCTGAAGGCTGCCTAGACAGCTCCGTGCCGGGCAAATACCCTGCGGGCCAGTTGGGAGAATCCAGAGGTGTCCTTAATGCAAACATTCCGTTATAAGGCGTCGCGTTTCCGTGGCAGCCGAGACCGCGCCCGTCTCCCCTCCGCGCCGTCGTGTCAGCAGGGCCGCTGGTCCCCGTCGAAACGCGCACCCCTGCGGCGCTGTTAGGACCGAATAGATGGCGTTATCGGGGGCGAGTGCGCTCTGTGCAATCGACCTTCGTGTACAATTCGAGCCCGTGCTTCAGATCGAAACAGCTTCGGCAGGAGAGGCGGTTATGGCGGGGATGTTCGTCGTCTGCAAAATTTGTTAGGTTGGATCCCCTCTCTTACCTTCCGAGAGAGAGAAAAGAAAGAGAAAAATGTGATTAGGAAAGGAAAAGGAGCTTAACCTGAGCCCGGTTGGCCACACTGCACTGGAAAATGGGGAGAGGGGATGGAAGGATGAAAATTATAGAAGTTCACAGTACGCACGGACACGTGCGCAATGAAGCGTTGGACGTTCAGGGCATCCACAACAGCGCTTTTGTAGATGGCTTTGCACATCCCAAACGCGCCAGGCCACGGCCCCGGGACCTTCTATTCTGTAAAAGGCCTCTTATCTGTGTGCCCCAAAGTTGTCCGAAGGGCAAGTCTTCGAATGACGGTCAGTCGCACAGGTGTTCGAAGGTTTCTATGGTCACGTGCGTTGCAGTCAGCGCTGACCGCCATTAGAATTAGGAATGAGTCGGCGTTCGTGAAAGGAATGTACCTTCTTCATGTACGATGCTGACACGCACGCTACGTGTTTAGCCTGAATCGTTAACTGCATATTATCGACTTTAAGTTTGATTAGAGGGAGCCACCATTATTGAACTATTACACAATTTCTCAGCTTTACCCGCAGTGACGTCCCATTATCATGACCATGAAATACCAAACGCATCCGTAAAGCCATAGTTTTCTACAAAACTTCTGCAAGAAATGAGGAACAAAAAAAAAAAAGAATCCATGAATTATTGTCATCAGTTTTTACGTGGCTGCCGGATAAGGCCATTGCGTGCTATTTACATCCTGCAATGAACGCGCCGTAATAAAACAGTTACGTAGTCACGTGACGGGGAGGCCCATGTCTTCGGTAGGCGTCGCACATCGTTTTGATAGCTGCCATTGCAACTGCTGATGCCTGTTCATCTGAAATGGTAGACTTAAACAAATCGAGGAGCTAAGAGAGAACCTTCATTACTACAAGAAAATTTATAGTCAGACTGTTAAAGAAACATCATGCACGCCGGCCGCACACATTCATAACTTAGCGATCCGTGGCTTCCGCTATAGACGCCATCTATCACGTATCCGTAGTGGAATCGGGGTTCCGCCTGCAGCGTTGTGAAAGTGGCGCTTTGAAAAGAGACGTTTGCGTCACCGGACTGGCACATGGAGGGGAGATGAATTTGCCAGGCTTGCAGAATTTTTTTTTCTATTCTCTATAAGTACGGGGATCCTGCAGTGCGGGCTGCGCCGCGCTTACCAGGCAAACCCGGCTCTTGGTGCGGCTGGACGATCAAAGCGCTTCGCGGATCCATCAATGAGGGAAAGTGGCAGCTATGGAGTTTTTTCTTCCCGTGTTTTCTTTCTTTTTTTCTACTCATTTGGACGGCAGCCGGCAAGAAAGCGAAAGACCATCGGTAGGGTCATACGCGCGTTGAGGCCGAGCCGCTCACTGCGGTCTGAGAACGTGACCGGTGTGTTGATTGTTGTTGCCGCGGGTACTCCTCGCAGAGGAAGGCGCTTACTGGCTCACCTGTTTGATGGGACGCTGCAAATAAATCGACCCATCCGTCTCCGTTCGAGAAATTTTTTATCTTTGTCACTTGGGGAATAAAGGGCATCGATGTGAGGAATGAATGACGCCGCTGACCGTTTTCTGTTAGGCTGACTCATTCATCTCTCTTACCAAGTATTTCCGACGTATATCTGGCTCAGGTGTCCTTCGTGACCAGAGTTCGTGAGCCAATGGCAAGATAGTTGGCTTTCTTCGCAAACTGAATCCTTTCACAGCAGCGTTCTGCCTCCATAACTAGCATCCTATGTAGCTGCTAGATAGGTCGGAGAACCTATGTTTGTGCATTTTTCCATGTATTCTTAAATGTAAAGGATATTTTGCTTATCGGTCACATTGTAGCGATAGTAGGGTGGCCGAAGCCAATGGCTGTTCATGCAATCATAACGATACAAAGAAAGAAATTATGAAACCGGAGTAAGCTCAGTGGAAATTATTTTTAACTGATAGTTAAAAGTAAGGCAAAGAAAAATAAAAGTGGAGCAAAAGAAAGATAACTCTCACGGCAAGTTATCTTTTCGTGCACTTGCATTTCCTTGCGTGCCTCATAATCATAAAGTGGTTTTGGCACGTAAAACCCCATATTTTTTTTTGTTGCATTTCCTTTTACCTTATTATTTGTACATCTAAAAAAAAGATATCCCGAATGCTTCCCTTTGGCTTCATTGCCGGTTTCTTCGTATCATTGTCCCTAACAAATATAGAGCACCTCGGTTACCCTTAAACCTCTGGCTGTGATACGGTCAACGTTTGTGTAAATGCTCAGTATCGGCTGCCATTACATTTCCCACTTCGATGCACCATATTTTCGCCGCTGCTGGTTAAGCGGGACTTCTGTTGGCAGTTATTCTTCGTAGGAGTGGCTGCATGGTACGCCCGTTGGCAACTCGTGCAGATATATATATATAGATATATATATATATATATATGTGTGTGAAAGAGAGAGAGCAATAAATATATTATAAAAAAGAACAATCGACACTTTTTGCGTTGTACGCAAGAGAGAGAGAGAGAGAGAGAGAACTTAGGTGTAGGGCGCAAGGTATTGCTAGTACGCTTACTTCCTGGGACGTGTTGCAATGTCATTTCGTATGCGCTTTGTTCAGCAATAGCACTTTAGAGATAAACTTAATGTAGTGGTTCTTCCGGCTAAGTTATTGCCGTCATGGTACCTCCCTTGTAGCGACAGTCGTCCTGTGGTCGTGACGAATGAAATCAAATAAATATGTGAATATTGAAGGAACGAAGTCATTACAGCTCTATTGAAACAGGGAACTTTCTTTTCTATTGGTGCTCCTTGAAGCGCGAGTGCCGTAACAGCCAGTGTTTGAGATGCCTGCATTGCCCCGTGAGCCCTAAAAAAAAATTATCGCTTCAGGTTTACGTTACTGCCATACCTTTTTCCCTTATTTTTCCCTTTCTTTTACAACGCGGCGGGAAGAGAGGTTGCCAGTGAAACCAGTTTTATGCTCTAAAGCGCCGTTGCCTATTGCTGGGTCCATATTTTTTTCTGAATATATTGCTGAATATATTTTTCGGACTGAGTTCTTCTGGCTCCCTGGCAGCTTCAACTACAGCAGGACACTGCAAACAAGCAGCAAGGCAACAAAACGTGCGAGTAAGTTTTCTTGAGCCGACTTTCGAGAGGGTGGTGGCGCTGTGGTACTTTGCCCAGAGCGACGGAGTCCCTGGACAGGCCCCGTTCGCATCATCTTCTCCTTTATTCGTCATACATTTTCCAGGACTGCATCGGTACCCATCGCCGCGTTCATGTGTGAAAGTAAGTCGTGTGTTTTTTGTGCTCCCATGGCCCATCTCCGCGTCGAGCAGGGACTCTGGTTTGTGCATTGCGAATCCCGCGCGTGAAATTCTACCGGTGCTTACCTTGAATGCTCCTGTTCTATGTTTCTATTCCCTCCTCTCTGAAGAGTGGGCAGGCATAGTGCGTCTTCCCGTGTCAATTTTCAGACCGCGTCACCACTTACTTTTCCTTTATGTTAATTGTGTATACACCTATGTTGCCAAACCAAATAATAATAATAATAATAATAATAATAATAATAATAATAATAGGGACACTAAAGATGAATATTAAGTGGTGCTATATCAGTAACTTGCGCGTTTACTATAGCGAAGCGGTCGATGTTACTGTGAGGAGAGACTCGGATAAAACAGAAAATGACGCAATAATGAGACTGGCGACGACACCACGCGGAATTGTCCGCACCAGCTCACCGTGTCAGCGTGGGCTTTCAGTGTACGCTCGGGTCTAGTTAATTATGTTTAAATTAGGACTCCATTAGATTCTAAAGCAACCAGACTCAACCCTGCAACGTTCCAGACTTCCTCGTCATAACACACACTGCACCGTGTAGGTGATGAGGGAAGCCGTATTATAGAGCGCTCAGTGTAATTTTCACCACGTGGCGTGCTTCAAAGTGCGCTTAAAACTGTGCCCACGAGTGTTTCTTTTTTTCCTTTTTTTTTGCCTCGGATTTCGCCCTCATATAAATGCAGCAGCCGCGACTGGGTATCGAGCCCACGACTTTGTGATCAGCAGCAGTGTGCTGTAGCCGCTGAGCCGTCGTGGTGTGTCGAATCGTATGTATTGTTGCCTTGTTGCATCCCTTCAGTTTCACCAATTTTGAGCGTGTTACTTGGCGCTAACAAAATAAAAAGGAAAAAAAAGGTTCTGCTCTGGACAGCTTTGCGCGAAGCTGCCGCACTGCCGCAGAACCCGACATCGCTAATGAAACGAGTTTTGGAATCAGTTGTTTTCCCGGGACAGGCGTTTCAGCTAAGGTGGTGGCACTTTCTTACCGACCTTTCTGATGACATGCGGCTGTAATCCGGCTGTCATCATCGCGTGCGCAGAGACACAGGGCACGTGCAAACCTCAATAATTGCGGCTAGGGTGACCTCGTGACTAGTACGTGTCTGGTGAATGACTGTTTCGCTGGAAAAGAGGCGCCGGGGAAAACTTGCATGTTGACAGCGGCGCGGCAGTCGCTCTTCTATCTCATGCGCGTACTTTTTATTTTGAGCTTTACAACACGAGGGCCTTGAAAACGTGCAAGTATTGAAGTTCGCCGCCTCATTCTTGAGTGAATGAATTATATGAATGAAATAAGCTGTTTATTGAAGTTCTCGTCGCTCGCACTTTATCGCGGGCGAAGAATATACGCGGTGGCTTGATTTTTGTCAACTTCAGACCTCTCTTCAGACGCTCTACAAACTTGCTATACATTTTGATGGTACTTCGTTCACTTCTTTTTCTTTGTTCTGTTTGCTGGTTTTGTGGCTGAATAAACTCGCGTCTCGAACAGCAAGCCGTGGAAGTGGCGAAGCTATTTTTAGTTTTAAAGCATAGTTTCTTCTTTGCCGTGCTCCAGCATAGCAAATGTTTCTCGGCATGCCACGTCAGTTTTCTTAGAGTTCCCAATATTCGCGCCTTAAGCAGATAAGTGTACCATTCTTTGTTATTATAGTGATAATCATGTACCGTGGTTTGTGATAGCAGTGATAACAGTGAACCGTACGTATATTGTATCACGGATTGAGCTCGCTGCAACGTTTCGTTGAAACAATTGCGGTTTAGAGAAACGCTTACGAGAAACATTAAATCTGTTCACTCTGATAATGTCTTCTTCAAAAAGTTCTCCTGCGTAGATTTTGCGGAAGGTCGAACTTCAATTATTTGAATTTAGTCCCTGCACCGCAATACTTTTACGTCGGTGTTACACCGCGAATTGCAGTGTACTTTTTCGCATTCATTCATTGTGGGTCAGTAAAATTTCTTGAATCTTGCTAAGCTTAGCATCTGACTCTTTCATAACACAATGTAGTCCACTTGATGTTAACTTGGTCCGAATAGCTACGCCGTCAAAATTCATGACGTCACAGAAAGCTGGTGCGTGAACTTCGAGGCGCTGTCGCCACGCTCTGTTTTTTTCGTTCTTGCGTGTTTTCTGACTCGACCAGGTCCCACTCTCACAGTAAGATTGTCATTTTAACTATTGTTGGAGGGCACTTCACGAATACCGCTTGATTGTTAGGGTCCTTTTGGGTTGCGCCTGCGCGAATCTGGTCACAATTTTCGTATTCATGAATTTCATCAATTTCTGTAGCCTGTAAAAGTACACTAATGAGGCTCAGTGTGTGCGATGCTCATTGTGCCACCACAGTGCCGAGGAGTACATGTCAGCGGGGCCCCGCCTTAGTATTTGCTCGATAACTCTGCTTCCTTCACATTCCTGGGCAGATCGGTCCACGTAAACGCTATGCGCGCGTATCACCTGTATCTGGCCTTTGAACGGCGCCACATTGGGCATGTGCTCGCATGAGCTTCTATGCCGTGCACTGCTGCGGCGTCTGCTTCGAAGCGAAGCTAACAGGGCTAGAATTCGACCGCGCCTTCGGAAGTCCGGCTGTACTACCGTTTCATGTATGCAAGGATTTGCTGCAGGTACAATGTTTGGCATTATTAGACGCATTCCATCCAATGTTACTCGGGCTGAATGAGGTGTTGTGAACGAGGCAAGGTTCAAACCGCGTTTTCTCGTTCTTTCATTCCCCCTACTTGCATTTATAATTGCATTGCAGGGCATGCAGTATACATGCCGTCTACCCACAAAAACATGTTAAAGATAGCAGCCACATTCAGAAAGACCAAAAACGATTGCTTATTAGGCTTCAGAAGGACTTCAGCTTGGCCTAATTCGTGTTTACTGCATATCATATTGACCGCAAATAAAGACGGGGACAGCGGAAGAGAACACAAAAACACGGGTGGGGTTGTTACCGTCCGTGTTGTGTTTTGTGTTCTCTTCCGCGGTTCCCGTCTTTATTTGCGGTCAATATGATATGCTTATTAGGCGGCGCGTTCGCCGTCACGTTGTGCGCTGTTACGGTTGGTTACTTCTAAGTCTTAAGAACCGTATTTGCATAGAACACTACACTGCGTATCGAACCAAGTGCTGCGTTACTACGTAGCGTATGCTCTCTTCAGATGGGCTCGTTCTGGAAATCGCCTGCGGCGCTGGCGCATCCTCGTCAGGCGAATCCCAGATAGGTTGGTGCAACTGGATCACGCTTTGTCAAACCGTTCGGGAAGTGATGTCGCGTCTTCATCGCGGACGTCTTGCAAGTAATTAAACTTGTCGTACGGTAACGAATAAGAGACACGTGAAACGCCGTCGTCTTTTTCTCGCCCCCCCCCCCCCCCCCAATATGTCTTTAATACTTCCTCTATACACTTGATTTCTTCCTCCCCATCGCGCGCCGCGTTACGCATCATACGAAGCGTAGTGGGGTGTGTGCTGTGTACGGTGAACGGACCCGTTTCTGCTTGTCCACTCCGTGGGACCTTGCTGCACGCTTCCTCGCAGCAGACAACCGGCGACGTCTTTTCCGGTTCCTTCACTCGCTAAGAACGCCACTCGCCCTCTTCGGCACAGAAGGGCGAACGCCTCGCTGCGGTTGTCATCGCCGTCTCCTATATACAGGTCTCTCTCCCGTTCGCCCAGCCTCTACCGCCGCCTTTCGACGGCAAGACCCGTCCTAGCTGTCCCTTACAGCTGGCTCCAGCGAGCAGGCTCTTCTCTTTCGCTGCTGGTCTGTTTTTCCGAGGCTGTCCTCGTTGTGGTTATGGTTTTCCCCTTGTCATGATGTGCCTTCGTCCCTTTCTTTCCGACCGTCTTTTTCTTTCGTTTTTCGATCTGCAGCTTTTACTCTTAACTGCTCCTATCGAGTCTGATAGAAACTCGTGGCGATTTATTCTTTGTTTGCTTCCGTTCAATTTCCTGTCGTCTCGGCGCACAATGATCGTTGGTTCGCAGTCTGGTCTGCCTTATTAAATCTGAACGCTCCTCGCGCCGTGTCCATACTCGGAGTTCGGCGTACGTCATTTTCTAGTTGTGTGTATATATATATGATGCTGCACGCGGGGCCTATGCGTACTTCCAGTGCAAGTACCAGCAAACGGGCTTACATAAACCTCCATACTTGCCACTAAAGTAGGGCGAGTAAGTGCGAATCTGTTCTGCGTAATGATAACGCAAAATATCCTTACACACAACCTTAACACATTAATTTCCATTAGTTCGACGAGCGAATCCTGTAGATGTGAGAAAAGCATCAAACACCTATTGTGTACCTGGCCTCGTTAGGTCGTCCTGCACCTCCCTCGAGAGCACTTTTAACTGGCTGGTCTCGAGATCCTTTTCCGAGTGTGATACGGGGATTGTATCCGCATCCATCGCTGGCGCAAATACGTATTCGCGCGCTTGTGCAGTTTTTGATGTTTGTCGGCCTGAGTGACCGTTTGTATTCCTCCCTTGCATCCTCACGCGTAGGTGCATTGTTCACTGTTTCCCTATCTTCCTTTATGTCCGTCTCTGCTTACGATATCTATAGGGTGGCAAAGCGGGCGCTCGTCTGGTTGACCTCCCTGCCTTCCCTATCCCCTTGCTTCCGATCTCTATCTCTCCATCTTGGAGCGATGCCGTGAAGACAGGGCCCTTCTGCTCGCGTAAAGTTGGCTCGTTTGCCGGTGACAGAGCGCGAAGGCTGCTGGCGCGCGCCAACGCCGCCTACTCCGAGGCCTGCGCGTGATCCGTGCATCATTAGATTAATGAAGGACTGGCCGGTCGGCTAGCGCAGCGGAGCGCGCATTTCGGCCGTCTGGACTTCCTCGCGGCTGCCTCTCCATTCCCATTTTTGCAGCGTTTTTCAGTGTACATCCGCGAGAAACCCTAGCCTATAAATCCCTGCTCCTTCGCGAAAAGGATTTAACACGGCTGCCGGCGGGGCTCGAGCTTCGGCGCGCGCTCCGCTCTCCTCCAACCCTTAGCGCCGCCTTCCTCACGGCGCGGTTGCCCCTGCTAATTATTGCGGTGGCGTTGGTGACTGGCAGGACCGGAGCGCGAATATCCCCTTCGCTGGCTACGCCACCCTCCGTAAGACGAATGTTCGGAAAATATATTACTGATGTCAACTCGAGTGGCCATCCGCAGAAAAAGCCACCTGAGCCCTGCTTAATTTTTTAATATAATTAGCGTTCTTTAGGAACGCCGCGCACTTTTTGGAATGTCTTAATAAAAGCCTTTTCTCTCCAAATTGGGTCACTGTGTAAGTGCCCGAGTAGACAACTTGGGCCATTGAGTATATAGGCAACGTGGGACTAGCCGGGTGCGCGACGAGTTCGCGTCCTCGCCGGACCTGCAATCAAGTTTCTTCACTCACTCACTCACTCACTCACTCACTCACTCACTCACTGAGCATGTGACAGCGGGCACGTGAACAGTCTTGGAAAAATTCTCCAAAATGTATATTTGGTAAGTGCCCGAATGGAAAATCACCCCAGAAGGCAAGAAGTGAAGGAGCCATTATCTGAAAATCGAAGAATTCGGCTGCATGGATGGATGGATGGAAAAACTTCATTGTGAGTCCTGATATACGCGATGTAAGTGAAGAATTTGGAAATACGGTGTGTGGCTAGATAGCTTCAATGCTAATCGCGTTAACGACAGTACTCATCTATAGGATGGCTTCCGCCAGAATTTCAAAGAAGACAGGGCTCTGCAACGACCTTTGAAAGCGCGGTGAAGACTATTGTGTGCGCGCGAACCGATTCTTCCCATTTTCCACTTCTTCGCACTCCTCATTCTCCCAGCGCATGTGAATAGTAAATTAGATGGTGCGACTTGGTTGAGATCCATGCCCTTTCTCTCTCTCTCTCTCTCGTAGCGGTTAGGGCTCGCTGCGGCTTCGTGATTTGGCGTAGGTAGCGTGCCATACACAGTGACAAGAGGGAGAGGCGCTCCCTCTTGCTACGGAGCACCGCTACGTAGCTCCAACTGCAATGCGACCGCCCTCGACACCCCAGATTATTCTCCTCCCAATTGACTTTGCATTAGGTCCTGCACAAGCGGCAGATTTCGCCCATAGTGCTTGGACACGACTATCATGCGGAAATATCTTTGTACTACGATGTCAATCTGCTATCGAGAAGCCAGATACCCCTCGTGTTGCTGCGTTTTGTGTGCTTTTTTATTGCTGCATGTCCACTGCTTGCTTCTGTAACGATGCTGCTTTTAAGCTATGGTGTGGGAAAGGGGACATAATACGAGGTGCACGTTAACTGCAATGAATCGTATTCGGTTTAATACACACTGGAGAGGAGGAAAAAGCGACGAGACAGAGAAAACCGGTGGGTGATATTGCAAAGGAAAAGTAACGCCTGAGCACTCTATAAGTACGCATTTTTTTCAAGCTGCAGCAGTACGACTCTTCCATGGCACGCGCTTTGCCAAGTTCGCTAGCAAATGCAAGATCAATCAATCTTACCAATCCTTGCTTGAAGCAGCACTGACCTGAGCAAAAGAAGGTGGTCCTTCTGAAAACCATTGCCCGTTATATTGCTCATTGTCTTGGGTCCTTTTCGTGGTCAACACGGAAGTGAATGCGCAGTTAATTCAGCGCAGGTGTTGAGTCTGATGCGTGCGGGGCTGCACGAAATTTGTAATCGTATTCCTGAGGTCAACTTTTGCGAAAATGGGACTAATTTGATCTGTGCCGTTGTGTCATTAAAGACGACGAATAGGAGCCGCGACTACGTGAGTTTTGAATACTGCAAGATCCCACCAAAACCCAGGATGCACAATCAACGCGGCAACCCAACCACATGATGTTGTCTTTAGGCGTTATGTCTGGGGGAAAAAATCGGTTTGTACCATAACAAATATGGGGAATACGGTTACTTTCTCGACGCGCAGAGAGGTGCTGCTTTTGTATGCCACTATGGTATTGAAACAAAGAAAACATAATTTTTTAGGCTCGTCACCTGTTCGTCACTAGTAGGAACCCATTTGAGCACCGATTATGTTCCCCAGGTGCCTTCGTGTCTCAGCCTTTCGGGAGCATACTATTCGCACCATTAACGCTGGCATTACGTATACCTTCCATTCTTTTTTTTTTTTTTTTTTTTGTCCGGGCCTTGCTACGCGCTGTTCGCGGCAATAATTTCAAACCAACCAGCTCAGTAGCAATGAAGAGTATGCGTTGAACAAACGGATCTCATTGCTCGTACGCATGATAAGGAGTCATTTGGAACGAGAGCCAGTCGTATTTAAGTCCCACCTTATCGGATCATCCTTCTTGCCCTTCGGGCGCGAACGAGTAGTAGAAAACAGATTTCAAAAATTTGCCACAGCGTCTGCCAGCGTAAAGCTGCCTCCCTGTGATGGCGAAACGAACGCCCCCACGCGAAATCCTAGTGGACGTGACTGCGCCGCCGGCCGTCTTCTCTTTCTGCGTGGACGAGCGGAGGTGCTCTTGGGAGACTGGCGGGCATCCCTTGCTGTCGCTCGCAATTTTGCGACCGATTCGTCCTTTGACTAGCGGTAGAAGTGCAAAGGCGTTTCCGAAACCGTGCTATCTCATCACTCAGAAACGAAGAAAAAGCTCTTTTTTATGTTTGCGTTTGTTTGCGTTTTTACATTTAGTTGTGATATGGGTGTGCGTATTTCTTGAAAGAAAAGCAGTTCTTTCCCATCTGAAGCTGTGCGCTTTTGTGTGTACGTATGTGTGTACGTGTGTGGGCATCATTCCCGGTATGCATGCAACGAAACGAATGCATTTTTCAGCCAAGTTGTGTCCCTACATTACACTCGCTTTTTTTTGTAACCTTGTGATGATATCGCTTTTTTTATTGCGTCAACATTTTTACGCATACCAAACCGGAAAACCCGTCCGTCTGTCCGTCCGTCCATCGCGTAAGACGATCGCTTTCAAGACAGGGAGCATCAAGGTCAGTCTGCTGGCAACAGTGAGCCAAATAACTTTCCTGCTGCTTGTCGTTTCAAAGTGAACTAAGCGACTAGAACACTGCAAATCAGCACTTGGCGCACTCTGGCTCCATCGCAGGTCGCTTTCAAGATACGGCCCGCGCGGCAGCACCGTACGCAGCCACCGTCAGAGTACGGCTGATCACGGTTGATAATGGTTTTACGCGGATGGATAAGGCGCTTAAGAGCGATAACGGCTTATAATTATCGGAACGTCATCAGCGCACCTAGCGCCGCCGCCTGCAGTTGTTTGCTTGTCTCGTCAATTCAGCTCGCGCCGCCGTCCGCAGCAGTTCGTGTCTCCTCAGCGCTGTCGTTTATGCTGGTCTGATCAAGTTTCATTATATTTATAATGGCGTCGTTCTGCTTGTCTCAGATTAGGCGAACTCCAATCTACAACCCTGGAACTTGGGAATCGTGGGACACCACAAGGGTCTGTCCTATCTCCCATGTTATTTAATTTGGCAATGTCAAAAGTGGCTCGAGGTCTCGCGCAGATTGAGGGTATCCACTTTGCTATATATGCAGATGATGTAACAATCTAGAGTACCGAAGGTAATATGGGATAAACAAAGACGAAACTGCAGGAAAGCATTTATGTGGTGGAAACAACACTTGAGGGTATGGGACTGAACTGCCCTGCTAAAAAATCAGAACTATTGGTACTACGGAGCAGTAAGCGTGGGCGCAAGCCGAACGGATATATCCCAGAGGAAGAACCCCGCATTGACATATACGCCAAGAATGGAGAACCAATCAGGCAGGTGGAGACTATTAGAGTGCTAGGACTTCTCCTGCAAGCGAATGGATCTAATTGCAGGATGATACAACACATCTCTAACGAGTCAGAAGAAGTCATTAGGCTTCTGCGTAGAGTTACCAACAAGCATAAGGGGCTAGGAGAAGACAGTGCCAAAAGATTGGTACATGCATTCGCGTTTTCCACTTATCGTACGTGGCTGGCATGCTACAATGGACATAGGCTGATAAGAACAAGCTAAACGCTTTAATCAGACGACTTATAAAGACTGTACTAGGACTTTCCATCAGCACGGCCAATGATAGCTTATTGCGCCTAGGGCTGCATAACACACTAGAAGAGATAGCTGAGGCTCAACAGGTGGCCCACCAGGAGAGACTAATGGGGACACGACCTGGGAGGGCGCTATTTGAAGAAATTGGCGTAGAAATTAACAACCACACGACCGAAGGAGAATTATTAACACAATTGCAAGTGGGACTACTTGAAACATAAAGACGACCCCGTTGCCTAGGAACATGCACCCGACACATAACCTCGAGAGACGGAAGGCAAGGGCGAAGGCACTCCTTCAAGACATAGATCAACTTAAGCAGCAGGCGGTGTTCGTTGACGCTGCCTGGGTTAAAAATAAGGATGCGTATGCCTCCGTTGTTGCAGACACTCAAGGTAACATACGGGATGCCATCACCGTCTACACGAAGGACCCAACAGTAGCAGAACAAGCAGCAATCACCTTAGCCATCCTGGCTAATCGGTGGACACATATTTACAGCGACTCTAGAACAGCCATACGCAACTTTACCAACGGATATGTGACACGGATAGCAACAAAATTACTAGAGAAGGTCAACAGTGAGAGGATTGAAATCCGCTGGTTTCCTGCACATCTGGGGGTCGTGGACAGAGCTCGGAGAAACCTCAGTGAGGTGGCAAATGAAGCAGCACGAGGACTTTCTAGCCGTGCTCTTCAAGACCGAGCAACTTACACTTCTCCCGGGGAACACAGGGATCGATTATTAACATATAACGAAATCACGAAGCATTATTATTTAAGCAGAAGGGAATACCCATTGCCACACGGTAAGCTTTGCAGAGCCCAAGCGGTCACATTACGTTTGCTACAGACAAGAAAATACCCAAGTCCAGATTTTATTAACAGGATCTATCCGGAGAGGGAAACTCAAACCAACTGTAATAAGTGCAGTGGCATCATTACTCTTGACCACATGCTTTGGCAGTGCCCCGCGGTCTTCACAGACTGTGACAAGGAACAAGAATGGTGGCGGCAAATGCTACACAGCGAATCACTCTCTGACCAATTACGGGCAGTCCAGAAGGCCCGCGATGTGGCTGAAGGGCTCGGCCTGACAGTCCCAACGTGGGAGCGGCCCGCGTCAGCCTATGGTTGACCTTCAGGACCTAATAAAGTTCTTCATACCATACCATACCGGGCTGCGTGGAGGTGAGCAAGTGGCACGATGCTTACGCATGCTTAGACAACTCCCAGAGGAGTTTCTGCGTGAAATTTTTTCGACGTCCCCTTAGTATTGTCTGCGCTTTTACATCTTTATCTCCTTCGTGCTTTCGCTGCGAGCCATTTCGTCTTGCGACGTAGACGGTCAGCGCGTTCTGTAAATTTTATTACTGAGACAACTAGGGAACAACGCCGATACCAGGTGTAAAAAAATTGTCAATTAAGTATCCTTACTCGATTTGAATGTGAAAGTATTACGATTTCTCAAAATAATTGGTTACGTCCATGATAGGTGATGTCATACATTGTCACGCGGCCTTCACCACTCACTTTAATCCACTACGCCTCGTAATTGTATCGTGGTTTTTGCACTTAAAACACCAGTTTTCAGTTCACCCTAATCTACCTTGCTCTGATGGGTACCAAGCTTAATCCATCTTAATCCGCTGTAATCCACCTTGCTCTAATTTGTACCAACCTTGTTCAACCTTATTCCACTTTAATCCACCTTAATCCACTTTATTCCACCTTAATCCACTTTAATTCACCTTCACTCATTTTACTTCACTTTAATTCAGTTTACGTCAGCTTAAGTCATCTTGCTATAACTTGTTCTAACTTTAATGTTGTAGCAGCAACCACTGGCATCTTATAACAGCTAGTTGTTTCAATAAATTTTGCAGTTGGCAGTACAGCACTCGACCTGTGGTGTTTGTTTTCGATTTCTGTCCGTCTTCTTTGCGCTGCTTCTAGTTTTACTCATTTAATTCTGTATTACTACTGACGTCATACAAGACACTGATGACGTCCCTGAGGATGATGATTTTTGGTACCACTCGTTGCCTACGACGACGTCTTTTCTGACTCATGGGATATATAACGCTTTCGCATTGATCCATAAAACAATTCGTCTCCGTTAACTGGCACAACCGTTCTCTGGTCGATTAATCTCCCGTGATGGATGGTCGAGCTACTGTGCCGTCCGTAACGAAAGAGACGGAGCCCTTAAACCTAGCAATATCTCACATCGTTAAGGACGAGCACTGACGATCATAAACGAGTACCGGAAGGAGTCGTCATAACGAAAAATGAGAAAGGAGATACGGCTGGAGCAGAAAAAAAAATAACGAAAGAAGAGCTCTGAATGTACGTGACGCCGGGTTGAGGATAAGTCGCCTAGCATTGATTTTCGATATCAAAATACCTTTGGAGGACGTCACAAGCACGGTTATTATCCACTTGGAGCACCCGTATAGGAGCCGCATCACTTATGACTTTGATAATACGCATTTTCTTGTCGCCTTTCCGAAGCGTTATTTATGTCCATTCTCTCTAGCTTTCTAAATATTTTTTTTTTGTAGTGTCGTGCGACAGTTTTGACTGGAAAGGCGTTACGGCGTAGCGCTGTATACCGTAACGCAGTATGGGTTTCAATGGGCGCTCTCCATGCGTGCGAACTTCTGTGCGCGCACAGGCGGCAAGCATACGGGCGTCTCACTCGCTGCTGCATCTGATTCACTCCACTACGCGTGCGTTTCGCGGTTGCCGTTGCGTATCGTGCGCCATTCCTCGATACGTCGTCGGCGTCTCCGGTGGCATCGTCGAATGTGGAGCGGCTTCCTTGTGCCGTGTGTGTCGTTACTGAGGCCTATCCGCCACGGGAGCTATTTCCACGCCCCCTTTTCAAAGGCGTGAGCGAGTGTAGTGAGGTCCTTTGCTCTAGGTTTCCGTGGTCGAGAGCCCTGCTTGATTTCCATTCCGAAGAATCTAAGGCGTTGCCATGAATGGATGCCGCGACCAATTGTTAACGTGTTTTGGAGTTCTTTCATTGCTAGCTATTCGAGGGATCGTATATTCCGCGTGCTTTCAGAGATGCCTCGGCAGAAGGGTCATCCGATGAATGCGGCTTGCATACATATATATTAAGTGCGTGGTTTCGCATTCCGCGGGCTCTCAGTCGGTGGCACGAATAGCGAGCTCCTGAAGCTGTTTTGTCCGAATCTAATGGTATCTTCGACTGGTCGCCTCGTTCCCCCGAAGCAGAGTCGGGCAGATCCGGCGTTCCCCGAGCTCAGAGGTACAGGACTCGCTCTCGGAGGAGGAAATGCGAGATGCGAAACCACGTGACTACTGCCAACGTCCAATGTTTCGCCTATCCAAAGCTCCCGGCCTCGCCGGGAAAGCCGGTGGACGCGCCGGCGGGACGAGCGTTCGTCGAAACGCCAGTATGCAGTGGCCTAGGTTGCGGTGGACCGTCGCCAACAGCAGCGACGCGGCGCTGCGATGACGTTTCAATTTGGACGACTGCTCCGACGACAGGGCTCGGAGCGCCTCAGAGCGCTCGAAGATGGAGGAGAGCGATCGACAAGAACCAGCCGAACGCAGGGCGCGCACCCTCTTTCAACCACCCGAAGGCAACGCCACTCGCGAGAGCGCTCCAGAGCGCTCAGAAGCGACCAGCCGAAGATGGCACAAATCAATCACATCAGTGCGAGATAACGATTTGCGTCATCTCGGCCTTTACCCTATACACGCTGACTAGCGTGGCAGACCTTCAGCAAGGTTACCATCTCCATTTTATCATAAAAGTACATTTTCTTCTCAAAGTTGTTATAATCTTTCGCTTCTTATTAAGCTAATTAACACTGACATTGATGGAGATTGATTACAGAGACATAAAAGCATTTGGTTTTCATAGTTGGTCGGCACAAAAGTAATTCTATGATGGTCGTGCCTTAATTTATAGGGCGCATTACTATTATAGAGTGCAATTCAAGATATTTAGAAGGATTAAGCTTGATTTCGTTAAAGACGTAACAGAGCAGTTGCAACTCATATAGTTGATTCACTTTTAGATCGGAGTGTTCTAAAAAGTACAAACCTGTGTGGCCGCTGTATGAAAGATTTTCGACATGTCGTATCGCTTTTTTTCTTTAACGTTATTAAGCTCATAAGATTAGTTTTGGTTGCAGACCCACAAATCAGCATAGAACAGTGAAGATCTAAGTGAATTAGGGTGTAATATAACTGCCACTTCAGCCACTTGGGAACAAAGTTTCTCTAGAATGCACGGAGTGACCATGATATGTTGGCATAAATTTTATTAATATGCTGGGACTAACTCAAGTGTTCTTCTAAAGGGACACCTAAAGACTTGTAGAAACACACACGTCAAATTATATTGTTTTCAAATGTAAGTTGAAGTTTAGAATCATCAGGCCCGTTGCGTGCTTTAAATGCAATAACCTTTGTTTTACTAACATTTAATTCTAGTTTATTTATATTCAACCATAATTGTAATTCTTGTAACCAAGTAATTAGCCTCAACATGTATATTATCGAGATGCATATCAGAGAAAAACACACTGGTGTCATCTGCGTATAGAATTATTGTAGGAGTTCTTGGGATGGCTATTATATCATTCATATAGATAATACAGAATATTTGACGTAGAAGAGACCCTTGTGGTATACACCATATAATAATTGTTGCATTTGTGACTGATGACCATTCAAACACGTATACCGCACGCGACCTTCCGGAAAAATAACTGCGAATCAGATTTAAGGCAACTCCTCGAATGCCATAAAACTGTAGCTTGTCAAGTAAAATGCCATGTTTTATAGAATGAAATGCTTTTCTGAAATCTAAAGAAAGTCCGACTGGAAATCATTTGGCGTGCTTAATAGAAAGTATTTTTTCCTTTATACTAAAAAGTGTCGTTTCAGTTTAGTTCCTCTCTCGAAATCCAAACTGTTCTTTCGCAAGTATTTGTCTGTCAAAAAAACTAGCATACTATTTTTTATCAAATATTCCAGTAGTTTAGAAGGCAAAGGAAGGACAGATATAGACCTATAGTTATTCATGTTGTCATAGTGGCCACCTTTGTGCAAAAGAACCACTCTTGCAACTTCCATACCGTCTGGAAAAAACACCTTGGTCTAAAGCATCATTACATATATGCAGTAGTGGCAAGCTCATTAGATCGGGAACAGCAACAATTGGTTCGGCCTTACTTTCATATGCTCCTGCCGGAGGAGGAGCGAGGAGAACGTTCATATCAACAAGGAACCGAGGCAAGGGTGCCCTTTATCCCCACTGCTCTTTATGATGTACATGGTGAGGATGGAGAGGGCGCTAGAAGGAAGTAATATCGGCTTTAATCTCTCGTACAAACAGGCGGGCACAGTAGTAGAGCAGCAGCTTCCAGGTTTATTTTATGCGGGCGATATTGTGTTGCCAGCTAACAACCAAAGTGATTTGCAACGTCTGGCTAATATCTGTGGACAGGAAGGTGGCAAGTTAGGTCTGAAATGTAGCGTTAAAATATCAGGTGTTATGGTAGTCAATGAATACAGTGAATAGACAGTGAAAAATGCAGGGCCAGGGAATACCTCGCGTAGAAGAATATAAATACCTGTGTATATGGATAAACGAAGGCAGTAGATATATGGAAACACAGGGAAAAAACAATAACAATAAAGGGGAAGAGAAATGCGGGCATAATGAAACACAGAGCGCTATGGGGATACAGTAGGTACGAGGTGCTTCGGTGTATGTGGAAAGGTGTTATGGCTCCATGGCTTACATTTGGAAATGCGGTTGTTTGCTTGAAATCAGGGGTGCAATAATAACTCGATAAAAACCAAAGGTCAGTGGGGCGCCTCGCATTGGGCGCTCACGGAAAGACTATAAATGAAGCCGTGCAAGGTAATATGGGCTGGACAAGTTTTGAAGTGACGGAAGAACGAATTATGAAAAACGACTGAGGAATCTGGAAGAAAGTAAATGGGCTGGGAGAGTGTTCAGGTATTGGTGCAGGAAGAACATTGATTCAGAATGGAGGAAAAGAACTAGGAAGCTCACCAACAAGTATGCGGCCTGTAGGGTGAGCAACACAGCAACAAAGAATGTTAAAGGGGAAAGTCAGAGTGGCTGAGATAATCTCATTGATGGCGGCAATGGAAAAGAAACCTGCCATGCGTAACTATTTAAGAGGAAAAAACGAAATCAGCAAAGAAGCAATTTATGATAACTCAAAGGGAAGCTCATTACTTTTCGAAGTGAGATCAGGATGCCTTAGAGCACGCAATTATAAAGCGAGATATAAGAAGGAAGAAGCATGTGCTTTCTGCGGTAAAGCTAGGGAAACGATCGAGCATGTTGTATTAGAATGTGCAGATATCTGCCCAGCGGTTGATTTAAGAATCACTGGCATCCTTGAAGCCCTTGTGTTCAGCGAGAGCAGGGAGAAAGTAAACATGTCCGCAATAGCGATTAGTAAGAGGTGTTTGGAAGATTGACGGAAGAAAAGTAGGGAAACGACAAACAACGGAGGCGTACAAAAACAAAGTTCACAATAGGGGTTTAGAAACTTTGGTTATGGGAATTCATCCTGGGATTTTCTTTTCTTTTTTTAACATAGGTAGGAAATTAGGCAATAAAACAAGAGCTTGGTGGCACAGCCCACCGCCCTGTTCCAAAGCGGACGCTTATATCATCCATCCATCCATCCATCCATCCATCCAGCCCGGCCGGTGCCCCTGCGGCAGCGTTTCGCAGTTGGTGCGTATGGTGTTACGTTCGACCGGCGGGGGCTGGTGATCTTCGGAAAAGTGACCGTCGGAAAGGCGGCGGCATGTCTGCGGTGGCGACTCACTTTGTAAGAATGACAATGCGCCGCGTGCCCAACGGAATGGCTCCGAGATGTCTAGACGCAGTAGGCGGACCAGGTATTGTTAGCAGATTCGCAGTGACCGTCACGGTTTGTTTGAAGCGGCGGAATTCCTGGAACAAGGTGTCAATGGACAGACGCGGCGGCTACTGACTGCAGGGTCGCAGGGACTGCAGCCTTTCACCTCGGTGTGGTTAGTGAAACCTGTGCGGAAATGAGTGTGACCGACCCCGTCAAAGGCGGGTCGGTTACGATGACTGTGGACGCTCCGAATTAGTCGACGGTTTTCCCTCACCTAGGGATCTATGAAGGACAGTATTTATAGGCAGCTGTTGCGCGGCTGCTGAGTGCGCATTCGTCTTTCAGTCATGCTAGACTGATGAACTGTAACGTCATCATGTAAATACTGTAAAGAAATCCCGTATTCCTCGTTTTGGATGAGAATTAAGTCTCTCCCTTCAACGTCTGCAGCGTGGATAAGTTGGACAACGGCATGGGCCAGCTACCATCAACTTCATGCCCGACCCCCCTACCATTACAATGGCAGGGGCTGTGCTTGCTTTCCTATGCGATAGAAATACAGGTGCTGGGCTTTGGAGGTCGCGTGCTGAGCTGTGATAGTGCAAACATTACAGTCGTCCATAGCCTGAAGAGAGCACTTGCAGCTGGCACCTAGACAGCGTGCTGGCCACGTATGCAGAAGGAGCACGTAAACTGGCTGCAAATAGGGCACTCAGCGTCCAGGACAGCCACACGTCTCCCTGTGGGTTCTGTGGACTACGCAGACGAGCAGCAGTGGTGCACGCAAGGTAACCTTTAACATCAACTCGCCCCTCTCGTATTGGTCTAAACACTGATGAAATTACACACTCGCCGCCAACATCAGCGCTAATTATTGTCAAAGGAGAAAGCATACAAAGCTTCGCTTACATAGATACCCACAGTGCGTGGGATCCGCATATTTTTGAACCCAGAGGCACTTTCCGCTGCCATTTCGTCGTTAAACTAAGTCGGTCATAAACGAGTGTGTTCAAAAATAGGTGCCCCTGCGGTTGTATTTGATGACGGCAGAAACTCTGAATCGGGAGAAGACTTATTAGGTGAAGGCTTCGAAAGCGGCTGGCACGTTTCCCTCGTCTATGCAGGAATACGATTTCAAGTTTTTACGCTTTAAGGCCGCTTCAACGCTAGTAAATACTTGCAGGTGGAATTACTGAGCTCGCACCTGGTCCAAAGTTTCAATATTTGCGCAAACCTGGCAGGCACAGATCAAATGTACAAACTCTCAACTCGATTTCGCTGGGTTGACGCAAATCCACGCACAGCTTTTCTGACCGATGAACCCTGTTAGAGACCTCAGTGCGTATAACAGAAATAGCGATCCTATGGAAACGTCTTTAACACTACCTTGCGTGCTTCAGAATCATTGGTTAAGTGAGGCGCATTGTCGGCAGACACGCCAAGGTGTAAGGGAATGCAAATGTTCACGTACGGTGAAAGCGAAGACGCAAGGGCCGTGGAGTTAGCAAGGTCGTTTACATAGGGGTGCGAATGGAAAAAATACTCTGGCGGTTTGGTGCTAACGATCGCATCAAGAGCCACGCCTTTTGCGCAGTCCTCGATGTGAAAATTGGAGGCTCTTTGTTCGTGCTAGAAAGTTTTATGCACGACACGTACGTATTCGCCAAAGTACACCCCCTATTGTTTACCTTAGCTTATTTGGAAGTAATGTGTTTTACGAAAGCAAAAGACAGAAAGTCTCTTTCAAGTTTGCGTGACGGCGCACCTAGCATGCTGGTTTATATCAAAACGATGAAGAATGATATGGTACGTATAGAACACACCCCAGAGCACAACACGCGAAACTAACTGGAGCCTCAAATTGATTCAGATGAAAATCTTAGGAAGGTTACAAGGCACATTTGTACGGGGCGGGTTGCTCAAGCGACACTGTTCCATGGTGCAAATCACGCAGCTCAATGTGTGATCCGTGACAATTGTGCATTGTGGATATAAGGGCAGCCGCTTGGTGCAATAACACATTAAGTCAGCTATAATTCAGCTGAATTATTACCTTGTTCCGTCTGCGTTCCCATTAGCTCTCGTAAAATAGGAGGTGCCGAATGAGCAGACTTGTACACGTTACAGAAAACAAAATAACTGATTACAATTACAATTACTTCACTCAAACTTGTAGAGAGAAAGATAGAGAGAGAGAGAAGGGGAGTAAAGACAGGGAGGTTAGCCAGTGTAAGTACCGGCTGGCTACCCTGGGCTGGGAATAAAAATTGTAATTGATTACAGTAACCAATTACTGCCACCTGAAATCATTTAAGTTATTACTAAAACATAACCTATCACTTTTATGTTGCATTTCTTGCGAACATGTAATATTGGACGAATACAGTAAATAGAACGAGCTGGCCTAGCTCTTTCACTGCGTCCTCTGCAACCGTTCACTCGTTCTTTACCTTCAGTAAGAATTCCTTTTCAAAACACCTCATCGGTCATCTTCACTCGTTTTGTTGTGAAAGCACCCGGCAGCGACACTGAAAACTCGATTGTTGTGCGCGCTGGAATGAAGGGCGGTGTTGAAACTTTGAAAGCCTTGCGCACAAGATTGGGATTTCTCGTGCTGCGATGCTCGCGTCTGGGTCGTCTTTGAAACGCAGCGCTTCATTGTTGCTGGGGACTGTAGGGAAAGGCGCTCCAAATAGGACCGGTGATAAAGTAGGTGGTGGTGGTGGTGATGTTGAAGCAGGGGGGGTTAGCCTGGCATACATAGCCGACAATTGTTCCGCCTGATCCTCCTTCGAGTTGAGATCAGGGGGTGTGTCACCAGGTGTCGATGAGCCCCGTGTCTCGCAGGAAGGCTATCAGCAGTCGTTGCGCTCTCTTCCTGAATGCCGCGGGCCCTCCGGGGAAAACGTCTTCAAAGGTCCTGTGCGTGAGACCGCTTTTTTGCAGGTTGTCGACCAACGCTTTTCTTTCTGTGTCAAACTGTGGGCATAGCCAAATGAAATGTTCGATGTCACCAATGTCACCACAGAAAACACAGAGTGGGGAAGCGCGAAGCCCAGTCTTGAATAACCAAGCTGGGGTGTATGCGGAGTCGGTCCTGATGCGGTATAAAAGCGTCGCTTGTTCGCGTGTAAATCCATGAGTCACACAGGATTCGTGTGGATTCTTGTGCATCTGTCTAAAGTGAAGGCGGATTGCATCCTTAGGGTTTTGAAAAGCTTTTGGAGCTTTCACTTTTGGGACACATGTCAGCGCTAGGCGTGCAAGGGCGTCAGCTTCCTCGTTTCCATCAATTCCTACGTGTGATGGAATCCACTGAAACGTTATGTTAAATCCTTTGCTCGTTAGGTCGTCAATCAGTGCCAGAGACTGCCTTGTAAATTTCTCTAGAGGTAGGCCCCGATGTAATCTTTGTAATGCTGACTTGGAATCCGTCAGCACCACGACATCTCCTGCAGAAAAGGCACGTAGTTTCCGCAAAGCCGTGGTGATTGCGGCGCTTTCTACTGTTGTAGAGGAAACTACGCGATCCAGTCGGCCAGACCATGACACATCAAGGGATGGTATGCAGAATGCCGCTGCACAGCTATCTGTTTGTGCGCACACCGAACCGTCTGTGTACACTTGTAGATGGCTTTGAAACACAGCGCTCAAGTGGTCCAGCACAATAAACTTGGCTTCGGCAGTTGAAATGGTGCGTTTCGTCGGTAGGTGGGGTACATTGAGGCTGCAGGTAACATCCGGAAAAGACCATGGCGGGTCAAGGCGACTTCGTTTAGGCCATTCCAAGCCTAAAAATCGGAAGGTGTTCAGCGCCGCATGGAAATGTGAGCGAGTTCTTGATCTTAGCCGCCGGAGAAGCGCCGTGCCTGCGCGTGACTCGCCCAGCCTTAATAGCTGCGTCAGCAAGGCCTGAGATGCCAAGAGGCGGAGTGGAAGAGACTCTGCCTCATTAATGACTTTCTTGTTTGAAGCCGCCGTTGGAACTCCCATCGCCAAGCGAAGTCCCTTTCTGTGCACTGCCTCCAAGCGCTCGAATTGACTCGATGACGGTGATATCAGAGGGAGCTGATAGAGAATGCGGCTTGTTATCAGTGCAGCGTTCAGTTTAAGCATGGATATAGGATTGTTTCCCCAACGTACACCTGCCAATCGACGAAGTGCGTTGATTCTTTGCACTGATGCAGCCACAAAACTTTCGACCGCACCACGCCATAGTAGCTTGTTGTCGATGGTGACGCCCAGGAATCGAACATGAGTTGCACGAAGAATTGAATGCCCTCTGATATTCAGCGTCAGACGTGTTGACTTGCGTCTCACTCCCGGGAAAAGCATGAAGGCTGATTTTTCTGCTGATAAGGATAGGCCAAGCGTCGATAAGTGGCGATCGATAGTGGAGATTGCGGCCTGGGCTATGCGGGCCAAACGTTTGTGTTGGTACCCCGAGATCCAAATGCAGATGTCATCTGCGTAGATGGACATTCTAACTGCCGTCCGACCTACTTTCAGGGCATCTGGAAGGCTGGCCATGGCAACGTTAAAAAGCAAGGGGGATAGGACACTTCCTTGTGGGACGCCGAGGGAAATGCGTCGCTTGACACTCATTATACTTCCCAGCTTAACTTGTACACATCGATCACTGAGAAATTCATGGACGAATCGAAGAGCATTTCCCGAGACGCCCATGGCTCGGAGTCCGTTGATGATGCCTGTATGAAGCACACAGCCGTATGCCTTGGCAACGTCCATAAAGATGGCGAGTGTGGAAAGGCCGTCTACGCGATGGTGCTCGATATGGCTTAGTAGATCCAAGACACTGTCCTGGGCACTCAACCGTGGACGAAATCCGGTCATACATGATGGCAGTCTATTTCCTTGCTCAAGATACCATGTTAACCTCGTACATATTAGTCTTTCCATCAACTTTGATACGCATGATGTTAGCGATACTGGCCGATATGAGGTGAGGTTTGCAGGATCCTTTCCGGACTTGAGCACTGGCACCACCCATGCTGTCTTCCACGCTTCTGGGATCTCTCCTGTGCTCCAGACGTGATTAAATATGTCCAGAAGTGCTCGTTTTCGTTCATATGGCAGATTTGTCAGCATCTGATTGCTGATCGAATCGGGACCCACAGCACAGCGTCTTCTTAATTTGCTAAGCGCCAAATCCAACTCACGAAAGGTGAACGGCGTATCCATGGTATGGAATGCTTCAGATAACAGAGGGTTCGATACTCCTGCTGACCTGCCAGATGTGTATACGTCTGCGAAACCTTCTGCAAGGGTTTGCAAATCTTTTCCTTGCTTTAAAGCAAGTGCTTCGAATGGCCTGTGTAGGCGAATCTTTCCGGATAGGCTATTCATTACTCCCCATATCCTTGTCATGGGAGTAAACGCCGATAAACTCTCACAGAAAGCAGCCCATTGAACTCGTCTTAATCTTTTTGTGTGACGACGGATGACAGCGTTTATCCTAAGTAAAAAATTGTGCATAGATGATTTCCTGGCATCAACGTCTGAATTGGCCATTTCTATCGCCACATAGTAGTAGCGTCGTTTCTGTTCGTCGCCCAACATCTCGTGAAGATGGGTCCTACTGATGCCCTTCATTCGTTGGCCATTTAGACTTAGACGAGAAATCGTAACGGACGCCAGAAAATGTTCCCGTTCCTCGAAAAACTGGCCCGAATCTGTGTTGTAAATTAAAATAAACCTGCATATCATTCAGTGCATTACAACAGCAAAGTTCGGTGCAGATGAATCACATATGCGACGAAAATTTTACGGCCATACAGGCTTATGCCTACATCACAGACGTCATTGCCTGCACTAAATGAAGAATTAAGCGGCAGCTCTTACTGCCTATGAAGGCCTGCCTAAAAACGCTTCCAAAATAGGTGCGCGAATCTGCGAAGCGGCCACGTCCAGGTGATCAAGGCGTAGCTGCAGGACGAACCCAGGCACATGTTTTCATGCCTACCCGCCGTGGTTGCTCAGTGGCTATGGTGTTAGGCTGCTGAGCACGAGTTCGCGGGATCGAGTCCCGGCCACGGCGGCCGGATTTCGATGGTGGCGAAATGCGAAAACACCTGTGTTCTTAGATTTAGGTGCACGTTAAAGATCCCCAGGTGGTCAAAAATTTCCGGAGTCCTCCACTACGGCGTGCTTCATAATCAGGAAGTGGTTTTGGCACGTAAAACCCCATAATTGAATGTTTTCATGCCTTTGAACGATGTTAATTCAAGACCGCGGCTTTCTTTTACGGTATACCCGCGAAATTCAAGAGTTTAATTCTGTTTCCCGTTACAGCTTTACTTGTCCACAAAGCAACAGATTATATGTAATTACTTACTGAAAATGATTAAGTTACAGTGAAGGTTACCGAGTAAACGTAATCGTTAAATTACAGAAAGACCAAAAATGTAATCGACTACAAGTAACTTAATTACATGTAAGTCGTTAGGTACAAGTCCGCGAATTAGTACATGGCTGGCGTGAAAAAAAGAGGCCTGCTTTTATCCGCTAAGCAGACACTGAACTGCATTCCTCGCGGCAGCAACGCGTATTATTTGTCTGGGAGTGCGTCGGCCGTAATGAGTGATTTTCCAGTTATGATTCCAAAACCTCGCAATAGTAATCATTAAAAAGAAGAGCAAAGCATTTTTTAATAAATCACTTTATTTATCGCTGGCGCTATTCTACAGATCGTGTGCTAAGCTTCGCTCTCGCCTTTACGCTCTCCTCTTTATTGTGATTACCCGTAACAAAGCCGCTTTACTACAAGAGCACGCCGCGACCAGCTGACGATATTATGAAAAAAAAAAACGAAAGAAAACAAACGAAAACATTAAGGTTCGACATCGAACTTAAAAAGACTCTGAACACTTTCCCACAAAAACCTTGGGTGCTCACGGTATCCTCGAAGGTGCGCTTTCTCCGGAGACCCTGCTTTACAGGCGAGCCGTGCCAGTCTAAGCCTAGGAAAGGAAACGTGAAGGGGAGCGGCGAATTCTTGGAGGAGTTTGGGAAGTATCGCGATACCTCTTTTGCTGCTGCAGACCCCATTTTCTATACATTTCTATACGATGTAAGACAAAGCAGCCGCAAAGAGCTCGTGCGCTTGGCGCACGATACACGCTCGACTGCTGTCGAAACCACGCGTCCCGGAGAAGAGTGGGTGCACATTCTCATTTGCATACTGCCGCACACAACCATCGACGCAGCTAGAGTGCTTCTCTGTGTGTTGCTGCTTCTTCGGTCTCACGTCGTTGCGGCGGAGGGCGTTTGCAACAGCGGCGATTATAATGTAACCTTTCTGTCGAACATCGTTCGGCATGCCTCGCGCCACCCTTCCAGTGCTTCGCGCTCGCGAAGCAACTTTCAATGAGTGTTTTTTTTATGTTTACTTTGAAATTCGCAAGTGAAAAAATATCCGCGTGCTTTAAGCTTTCGGCGCTCAGTAATGTCTTCCACATCAGCAGGAAATATATATATAAATATCCTGCCGATGTGTCGGACATCGAATCACAGGCATTACCTTGCGCTTGGCCGCTTTAAGTGGAGTTATACGAGTGAGCATGACGACATAGCCCCGTATGATCATTCGATCATTTAGAACCTTGTGTTGAGAAGCATTTTCACTTGTCACGCTGATAGTAAAGAAAAAAAAGAAAACATGTAAGAAAAACAATGCGATGCGAGTTCGGAATTTGCCGTGTAAATAAATGCGTGCGTATTAAACACAACTTTTCTTTTAACGCCTTATCACTCATTCATCGTCAAAGGAGGTGACCGTCCACGTGCATGTAGCATGAGAGCTGCAAACGAGATCAATTATTCAAGCCGTCCTGGCAGCAACACGCGCCCCATCACCGACCGCTTTGTGCACGACAGCCTTGTTGGGAACCTGCGGTTTCGTTTTTTTTTTCTTTTCTTTTTTTATTACTGTGCTCTACCCGCAGACATGCCTCCTGTTTTTCCTTCATGAATTTGCGTGCTCGCCAGGAAGACTGCCACAAACATCCGCAGAGTTGGCCATGGATGCACATACACCAGAATGCAGGGACGGCGGCTGGAGGATTATCGCGATGGAGACTTCGTGTCGACGGGAGCAGCCCTAATGTGCTCATATGTGTCATCGTTCTCCTTTTCTGCCTTACGTTTCCTTTTTGACTACGCTTGTTTCATGAGTAGTTACACGCCAGTTCTGCAGCGACGGTGAGATATTGAGCAGTACGCCGATGCCTACTGGTGTTTCCTACTGGCTGTAGTTCTACTGCCGTCAAGCCGTGACCAGATGTATATAGATGTGCTCGATCACTGTCTAATGAGGCACGTCCGACAGTTAGCAGCACACGGAACACTACTCTTGTATTTCCTGTTTTGTAACTGTGTGGCCCTGTAAATGAGAACGGAGCAACTGAAGGAGCGTGTATGTTTCTGTAGGTATCTTTGCATGAACCCGAGACTGACGTGGGTAAACCATTTGCCCGGGTGATAATCGGCCATAGGCTTGGTGCAAACGCTAGAGGGCTGGGCCGAAGGAGCTTCGGAGCGGGTTGAGGCAACCTAATACTTCACTCACCTGGTGAAATGCTTGGAACGGAGGTCGTGTCGGTCTGACTCAGTACAACTTCTGACTGGACCAGCTCGCATTGGGATCATGGAAGCGAAACTTGGCTTTAAATAAGCGATAATGACGTCGAGTGGGCTGTAGTCAGTATATTTTTGCATACCCACGATGTTCTTCACTAATCCCCTTATTTCTATTCCCCTTCTCCCTTCCTCCAGCGCAGGGTAGCCAACCGGACTCTTGCTTCACTGGTTAGCATCCCTGCTTTCCTTTAATCTCTCTCTCTCTCTCTCTCTCTCTCTCTCTCTCTAACGCCAGTGATAATTACGCATGCAAGTCGTTCCTTTAACTTGAAATTATGTGCTATAGTTTGTCAGGTGATGCATAGAGTGATTCCGCCATTTCGATCGGTTCGGCGGAACCCGTTGGCCGTGTGTGCTTCTTCTGAAAGAGCTTTCAGAATGGCACGTTGACTTTTTCAAGTGCTGCCACTTCCGACTACACGATGTTGGGACATGCGTAGGATTTCAACAGCTCGACGACTGCATTCTGTTTTGGTCCGAAATACGAGCCTAAATTCTCTCCACCCACGCGTCCGTAATGCAAACGTTTGGTTCTGAGACATTTGTCACTCGTGAAGGTATTTTTGTCCCAGCGAATTAGTGGCGTGCCCATTTATATTCTTTCGTAACTTGCATTTGAAAAACGCCATGCGTTCGGTAAAGAGCGAGGCCAAGTTTCCAGTAGCCTCTCAAACGCTGTTATATACTCTGCGACGTTTGCGCTTACGAAAGCTCTATAATTTGACCCTTATAATGCACGTGTGTTCTCCATCGTCCAAGATAGTTTGCCCTGAATAGAACGCAATTTCAACTAGAATAGGTTGTTTTGTAACGTATCATCGGGGGTGTAATGTACATTTAAGACGCGCCCTAAGGCTTGTCGTCATTGCTGCTATATGCTTTCCTCCTCCCGCCACGGCGCATTGAAGACGCATCAACTGTAACATTGTAATGACTGTCTGCGCAACTAATGATCATTTGTTTTACATGTGTCGGGTGGATTACCGTAAGTCATATGCGAGCAATTATAAAAAAGACAGCCACGTCTTTGCCTACCGTTCAAGAAACACCAGGTGGTCAGCCGTGGACAATCTACCAGGGCGCTGATCTTAAGTGCGCCAATGCGTGTCTCGTGAAGCATCGACCGCATTTGCGTTCAGCTGCCGAGCTCGAGTTGTCTTGTCGAATCTTGCTGGTCGTGAACGCGACCTCACGTGTTGAAGATTAATCGAGACATATTTCCCTGTTCTCTAACAGCGTCCATCTTGGCCGACTCCATCAGCGAGTTCCTTAACCGAACATGTTAGTGTCCAGCTAACCATTAATGTCGCAGCACTTTTACGCGTGCTTTGACTCGTCGAGGACCTCCACGATGTCGCACCGTCGTAGTGACTGCATTAGGCGTATATTATAAAAATCGTAACATAACCGTAAACCATAACGTAAAACCTAACCCTAACCTAAAGAACGTTATCATTTGGAAGTTATGACAATAGGTTGTGCAGTAGGCCGTCTGGTTCGCTCGAAATAAGGGGATCCCGGGGCTTAAAGTACAACGTTCAGTATTGCACTGCTGCATGTCTGGAAGCGTGACCTGGGCCTATTTTAAGGAGATGGTCTTTGTTAGAGGTAGCGAACCCACGGCCGGTGCTCCCAGGTCTGTCGTCGCGCCACGTACTGCAGCTTGTGCAAAACTCGTTGCTACCGGAGACCACCAGAGACTCAGATGCGGTGGTTCTCGCTCCCCTAAACATCGGAGCCCTTCAATCTTGTTATAGGACCCGAGCTACGTGCAGACACCGACGACATACATTCGCAATTTATCTTTGCAACATTTAACAAGGACCGTCTGAAACATCACTTGAATTTGTACGAGCACCGCCTTCGTGCTGCTCGCCGTATATCCTGTACTGTCGTCTGTGCACCCACCGCCGCGCATTTTTGCGTAGGGATCATACTGTCGACAAAAGTTAAAATTAAATTCTTCGGTTTTACGTGTCAAAACTACATGATTGTGAGACACACCGTAGTGGGGGACTCCGGATTAATTTCGACCACCCGGGTTTCTTTAACGTGCACGTAATGAGAGAGAGAGAGAGAGGTATTCTGATGGCTAAGCTGAGAGGTCGGCCTGAATCAATGTTGTGTCCTGCTACTTGGCTCTGCGGGCAGGGGAACTGTGTAGACAGAAAGGATAGAGAAGACGTTGAATATGAGGATGAAGATGGTGGGGAAAACCTTGCACGCTTCAAGACTTTTCAAAGTCTCTTGTTCAGTCCGCTATCATACAAAAATTTGCTGATCAGGCTGATGACTAGGATCAGGCGAAGGCCCCAATAGAATCTTTTCTGTTAATGGTCCAACGACAAATTTGGGCAAGATGTCTGTCAGCGATTTTCTCTGTAGATCGAATCGCGGGCAGATGCACAACATGTGTTCTGTCGTCTCGGGAATACCGCATTCCTCACAATTCGGACTGTACGCCCGGCCGTTCAGGTGTAGGTAGCGCCGGGTGAAGGCCACACCTAGTAGTAATCTGTGCAGCAAGCTTGCATTAGACCTTTTCATGTTCGGTAGTATCCGTATTTTCATCTCCGGGTTGAGTTCGTGAAGGCTGTGGTGACGATGGCCTGCCGAGGCCTAATACACTGTGGTATTATCGCGCAGAAGTCTACACCAGGGCATTAGTGCCTCATCGTGAAAATGGGATGGACACTTGCGTGGCATTAATGTGGGCCACCTTTTCCTCCGCGTCGGCGAGCGCATTTCCATGTAAGCGACAGTGTCCCGGAATCGACTGAAACCTTATGCAATGGCCAGCTCTTAGGACGACGTAGTGTGATTCGATCGCCTCTTGAGCATGGACATAGTAGGCTCCTCGTCTAAGGGCAGAATCGATCACCTGAAGTACTGGCTTAGAATCGCAAAATATAGTCCAAGTTTGATGCAGCTCCATCGATATATAACGAATTTCTTCCCGAATGGCAACAATCTCTGCGGCCGTTGAGGTAGTTTGATGGTCGAGATGAAATCGCTTTCTGACCATTACAGTTTACATAATGTATACTGTATACGCAGACGTCGTTTCATTTCGTCCCCATGGAAAAGCGGCCGCCGCGGCTAGGATTCTATCCCGCGCCCTCGGGCTTAGCAGCGCAACGCCACACACCCTTCGACAGGCACGCAAACACAATAAATTGCGCAATTGCTCCTCTTTAAGATACTCCCTTCAAGCGAGCGCCCGCGTAAAGATGAGCTATAGTAACCGCGCCGTTCAACATTGGCACTTTGAATGCTTTTCACTGCATGTGGCTGCACTCAGCGGACTGATCGAATCTCCTCAAAAAAAAAAAAAAAATGCGTAGGCGCGTGCTTAAGTTCATTCAACTTAGCCCTCTTATTGCTGGAGTTCTTATTTCTTGCCGATAAGAGCAGCACGAAATCCGCGCTTGTATGCCGGGCTATTTTCGCGCAGTGGTCAGCTTTGGAGTGCTCGCGGCGCTTCCTTCGGCTAACAAAAAGCCGCGCTCCATTGTGTCCAGTGTATTTGCTCTTGTTTCGTGCGTCAGTTTAAGCTATGTAAGAGCAAGAAAGAGGTTCTTAGGCGATATGTCGGATCGATGCGCTTGCCGACCCAGCGCTTCGGGGACATGGTACACTCCGTATCTGTGGTGTCTGTCAGTTTTTCTTGTAACAGCATTCCTGCTACTTATTTGCACAAGCAAGCTCTTAACGCGTTAAAAGCCTCGCTCTCAATCGTTCGACTGCTTCATTTTGTAATTCATCGCGGCGGCTGTTTGCTGGTGGCGTTGCAGGTCGCGAGATCGATTCCCGCATTTCGATGGGAGCGCGAAATTGAAAAAGCTTTCGTGCACTTAAATTTACCCGCGCAATCAAGAAGGCCAGCTGGCTGAAATTAATTCGTAGACCTCCACTGTGGTGTTCCTGATTATACTCATGTACAGCTTTAGGAGGTCTAAGTAAACGAAAATAACATTCCACTTCGTTTTTTTTTTGTTTTTTTTTGCGCGCGCGTATATTACTTCATAGACAAACCCGATGACATACTCAGCCTTCATCAACGTTGTTATTGCTGTTATCGTCGTGGGACTTATACGTCTGGTTTTAAGTTGACTGCAGTAAATGTTTATTGGCCTGTAGTCTGTCATAAGCCTGTATCTGAAAAGGAAGTGACTGCCGGCTCAAGTGTTTCGTACGATTTCGAATTCGTACAATGCGCTTCGGCACCCACCGCGTGCATCCGATGTGAGACTACCCGCCGTGGTTGCTCAGCGGCTATGGTGCCGGACTGCTGAGCACGAGGTCGCGGGATCGAATCCCGGCCACGGCGGCCGCATTTCGATGGGGGCGAAATGCGAAAACACCCGTCTACTTAAATTTAGGTGCACGTTAAAGAACCCCAGGTGGTCGAAATTTCCGGCGTCCTCCACTACGGCGTGCCTCATAATCAGAAAGTGGTTTTGGCGCGTAAAACCCCATAATTAAATAAAAAATTGATATGAGACTGACATACCCCTCCTTCGTTCTGAACCCAGCAGATGCGTGCCTCCTCCTAACGACTGATGTCACTCTTTGAGCTCATCGTCCCCCCTGTGACAATTGAGTATGTTAGTGAACAAAAAGCTAATTGCTAGACTATATTTTGGGAAGACGTGGAATCGGCGATGGGTAGAGTGAAAACAAAATACACTATACTGATGGGCGACTTCAATGCCAAAGTAGGCAAGAAGCAGGCTGGAGACAAGGCAGTGGGGGAATACGGCATAGGCACTAGGAATAGCAGGGGAGAGTTATTAGTAGAGTTTGCGGAACAGAATAATATGCGGATAATGAATACCTTCTTCCGCAAGCGGGATAGCCGAAAGTGGACGTGGAGCAGCCCGAACGGCGAGACTAGAAATGAAATAGACCTCATACTCTGCGCTAACCCTGGCATCATACAAGATGTGGACGTGCTCGGTAAGGTGCGCTGCAGTGACCACAGGATGGTAAGAACTCGAATTAGCCTAGACCTGAGGAGGGAACGGAAGAAACTGGTACATAAGAAGCCGATCAATGAGTTAGCGGTAAGAGGGAAAATAGAGGAATTCCAGATCAAGCTACAGAACAGGTATTCGGCTTTAACTCAGGAAGAGGACCTTAGTGTTGAAGCAATGAACGACAATCTTGTGGGCATCATTAAGGAGTGTGCAATAGAAGTCGGCGGTAACTCTATCAGACAGGATACCAGTAAGCTGTCGCAGGAGACGAAAGATCTGATCAAGAAACGTCAATGTATGAAAGCCTCTAACCCTACAGCCAGAATAGAACTGGCACAACTTTCGAAGTTAATCAACAAGCGTAAGACAGCTGACATAAGGAAGTATAATATGGATAGAATTGAACAAGCTCTCAGGAACGGAGGAAGCCTAAAAGCAGAGAAGAAGAAACTAGGAATTGGCAAGAATCAGATGTATGCGTTAAGAGACAAAGCCGGCAATATCATTACTAATATGGATGAGATAGTTCAGGTGGCTGAGGAGTTCTATAGAGATTTATACAGTACGAGTGGCACCAACGATGATAATGGAAGAGAGAATAGTCTAGAGGAATTCGAAATCCCACAAGTAACGCCGGAAGAAGTAAGGAAAGCCTTGGGAGCTATGCAAAGGGGGAAGGCAGCTGGGGAGGATCAGGTAACAGCAGATTTGTTGAAGGACGGTGGGCAGATTGTTCTAGAGAAACTGGCCAACCTGTATACGCAATGCCTCATGACTTCGAGCGTACCGGAATCTTGGAAAAACGCTAACATAATCCTAATCCATAAGAAAGGGGACGCCAAGGACTTGAAAAATTATAGACCGATCAGTTTACTGTCCGTTGCCTACAAAGTATTTACTAAGGTAATTGCAAATAGAATCAGGAACACCTTAGACTTCCATCAACCGAAGGACCAGGCAGGATTCCGTAAAGGCTACTCAACAATAGACCATATTCACACTATCAATCAGGTGATAGAAAAATGTGCGGAATATAACCTACCTTTATATATAGCTTTCATTGATTATGAGAAAGCGTTTGATTCAGTCGAAACCTCAGCAGTCATGGAGGCATTGCGGAATCAGGGTGTAGACGAGCCGTACGTAAAAATACTGAAAGATATCTATAGCGGCTCCACAGCCACTGTAGTCCTCCATAAAGAAAGCAACAAAATCCCTATAAAGAAAGGCGTCAGGCAGGGAGATACGATCTCTCCAATGCTATTCACAGCATGTTTACAGGAGGTATTCAGAGACCTGGATTGGGAAGAATTGGGGATAAGAGTAAATGGAGAATACCTTAGTAACTTGCGCTTCGCTGATGATATTGCCTTGCTTAGTAACTCAGGGGACCAACTGCAATACATGCTCACTGACCTGGAGAGGCAGAGCAGAAGGGTGGGACTAAAAATTAATCTGCAGAAAACTAAAGTAATGTTTAACAGTCTCGGAAGGGAACAGCAGTTTACGATAGGTAGCGAGGCACTGGAAGTGGTAAGGGAATACATCTACTTAGGACAGGTAGTGACTGCTGATCCGGATCATGAGAGTGAAATAATCAGAAGAATAAGAATGGGCTGGGGTGCGTTTGGCAGGCATTCTGAGATCATGAACAGCAGGTTGCCACTATCCCTCAAGAGAAAAGTTTATAACAGCTGTGTCTTACCAGTACTCACGTACGGGGCAGAAACCTGGAGGCTTACGAAAAGGGTTCTACTTAAATTGAGGACGACGCAACGGGCTATGGAAAGAAGAATGATAGGTGTAACATTAAGGGATAAGAAAAGAGCAGATTGGGTGAGGGAACAAACGCGCGTTAATGACATCTTAGTTGAAATCAAGAAAAAGAAATGGGCATGGGCAGGACATGTAATGAGGAGGGAAGATAACCGATGGTCATTAAGGGTTACGGACTGGATTCCGAGGGAAGGGAAGCGTAGCAGGGGGCGACAGAAAGTTAGGTGGGCAAATGAGATTAGGAAGTTTGGAGGGTCAACATGGCCACAATTAGCACATGACCGGGGCAGTTGGAGAAGTATGGGAGAGGCCTTTGCCCTGCAGTGGGCGTAACCAGGCTGATGATGATGATGATGATGATGATGATTTTGGGATTCAAAGGCAACCTTGCAACATTATTTGTCACCACATTGTCACCAGTATACTACTAAAAATCTGTGCCGGAGATACTCAATGCAGACCAACGAGCCACAGGAAAAAGAACCAGCATTGTGTTTCAGTGGCTGCAGGACCATTCTAGTAACACGGGCAGCGATTGTGCTGACAATCTTGCCAGCAAAACAACCAAACTTTGTGGGCTGCGCCTGCACGTTGAGCTCCCGTACACGTCATTAATGGGAATAGCCAACCTCCCATGCATCTGCCGCAACCGCTGCTGCAGCCGCGCGGGCACCTCCGGTGCGCGTGATGTTACAACCACAGAAGCCCAGGCAACGTGCACAGGCGCCATCGCCACATTTTTAAACATGAGATGCTTTTCGCTCTCCGTTGGCGGCGACTTTCAAGTGACCTTGAGCCAAAAGGCAGAGCCGTTATCTGAGCACTCAAACGAGAACATCCGGGGAAGTTGCGAGAGAACAAAACTAGATCATCCGGGCAACAAGTCAAAACTTAAGAAAATGCGGTCGGTGACCACCAACCCTTTGTCCTGCAACGCATTACATACGCTAGTTACTGCTCAAACAAGTTACAAAAAATATTGCTTCCGAGTTCTTCGTAAGGTTTGTTCACAATATCACTCAAGCTGTAACTTCTAGTACGCTGAAGTTTTATTTGTCATGTCCTATAGTGACGTCCAAAGGCAGATACTGGACACCATACACTTCATTTTGATCTTTAGGCGCTGAGATAGGGTTGACTTTGCTCTTTTTAACGCCAGCGGTCCGTGAGTTTCGCGGCACATGTTTTGCGTCACCTCGAGGGATTGCACCACGCTGCGTGGCGCTTGAGGCGCTTTTCTTCTTCTAGCTGGGCAGTGCGCTCTGTCTCCATGGCGTTTTTTGCTGCCTGTCGTGCCGCCTTCAGCCGGTTTTCTTCTTTTAGCTGGGCAGCGTCCATATGGGCCAGTGCAGAGTATGGCATGGTGCGGTGTGGTGCGGTGGGGTGTGCCGGGGTGTGCCGTTGCGAACATGCACTACACGCATTTTAAGTTTGCGGCTAATATAACTTCCAACCAATCTGTTTTGCCGGTTGCCATTTCATGCTTACACATACTCTCGATTACGGAAGAGCCAGCAATTTCTCTCCCTCTCATTATTCGCCAAGCGAGATTTAAAACAAATAAAGCGGATGACGGCCAACTCGTTTCACTAAGTGCACTTTCTAATATATAGCGTTTCTTCATTATCTCTCCACCTCGCACACAAAATCTCTCCACTTTGCTGGTTTCCGCAGAAATATTTGGTCAAACTCTTGCCTTTGCTTCGAGTCGCTGACAAGTTCGACTTCACCCTGCCATCTGTTAGCCGCCTCGTTAGATTGTATGGTAAAGCGGCTGCCCCGGAAAGGCAGTGGTCCCGGGTTCGAGCCCCGGACCAGGAAAAATTTTTCTTCAACTGCGAGGCTTTTCTTTCGAGGAACCCCTATAGGTTTCCTTTGCAGCAATTGCTGCGATTGGGTGGATGTTTCGTTTTCCCTTTTCAATTACTTCCCTCCACCTTGCGTGTTTCTGCAGAACTATTAGGTCATATAGAGTTTCTCTTACGACGCCAAATTTATGTGGTTCTATTTGGACCAAAGATATAAAACTTATTTTTGGAAGTCGGCGGAATGCTTAAGGCCTGCTTCACGTCCGCCGCGAGTCGGCCCGGTATAGCGTTATCTCCGAGATGGGCGCGCGCATTCCTGTCGCCCATATGGACGTAAGCCGGCCAGGGGAACGCATTCGAGGCATGCATACAGGGGCTAGCAGTAAACAGCCTCAAGGTAAAAAAAAAAAGCATACGCTGCCGGGCTCAGACTGATATTTCTTTAAACTTGAACAATTGAACTCCGCACAACCCTTAGATATTAGATAGAAGACAAGGTCTTGAGACCATGACCTTGCAAACCGCAGCATCGGAAAGCCACAAGATTACCAACACTGGTTTCTGTAGTCAACCGTATACTCAGTGATTGTGTGAGAGGCTGTGTTAAGCATTCCACTTCGTCTGCGGCTCCATCATTATGCATTAACTGTGTCCCATTCCATCATTTATCTTCCTCACCTCATTTTCCTTCCTTCACCTCAGGGTGGTCAGCTGGGCCCCAGTGCGAATTATTCATTATTTCCTTTCTCCTTCTTTCTTTTATCATTGTATCTTCTGTTATCACGTGCACCTGCGGCAAAGATTTTGAACTCTTCTCTGTTTATGCAAGGTGCCGTCTTTATCGAGCGCGTTGCTTTCGAGTTCTTCAAATGTCGGTACCTGCACTCCGCTGTTCAAACCTCGCGGCACTCCGTGCATTGGTGCTGCTCTGAATTCACTAGAGGACCACTTTGAGGTAATCGAAGGAACGAAAGGCTTTAGAACCATCTCATCAGGCGCCGCCATTGTTGCGAACTTCGTAAAAGACAAGAAATTCGCGCTTAACTATATTATATTATAGAGCGGCGTCATACGTCTGGCAAGCCGTTGATCTCAGGACGCCCTGTATTGCGGACCCGATATCCTTATAAAAATGTCGAAATCAACTAGAGTGCAAAGTCGTGTGCTCTAAACCGTGCATCTCTCCGTTATGGATCCTTGTTTCCTATCTCTCAGAAGATGCTCTGTTGGGTTCCAACGGTGCCATCTTGCCATATGCTGCATATCTAAACTAAGCGTTGAACATTTAGGCACAATTCCTCTCTCTTCTGCATTTGTTTTTCTTTCCTATGAATGGGTATCTAAAACTGTACTTATTTCCTATGAAGCATGGATGGCTCCTACCCACTAAGAAGGTTGGCCGACAAACGGATTGATTCCACTTTATGATGGAGAATAAATTTCAGAATATCTATGAACTTAGCGCTGTAAAACGTAAAATTATTTGTTAACGTAAAATCGGTAAAAGCAGATCGAATGATTAATCGTTAATATAAAAGTACATAAAAAATGAACAGGGCATTAGGTTGTATTTCATATTATTTTTTTCTTTTCGACAGCGGAGCTAACATTCCTGTGGCTGAATCCCAAAAGCGAAGCCTCAAACGAAAGAATAAGAGGTTCTGTTAAGTCGAGGCCAAGTCTTCGAAGAGAAAGTTCGATTGTTCTTTCTCTTGCCGCAGTAAAGTGGCGACAAGGTAGAGGTGTACTAGGGCAGTGCGCAGCTATATTCCTTGCTCTCCTCATTCTCGCCTCGTGTCCACCAGACAGCTGAAAAAAAAATGAGCTGATACAGCTGAGACTTAGTTTCTGAGCCTCTCAACCTAAGGACTGCGGCGCTCGACCGGCTAGTTCACTCCTCGTTGGCGATCAGCACGGGACGCTCGCTGTGCGTTGGATAATTACTTTTTAGGCAGTGTCATCCAAGCCAGGCACACTCCCACACGCCTCTTCCATTTTGTCTTTCGGAGTGAGCCCAATGCCTCGATCCCCTGCATTTCTGTCAGGCTTTCCGAGGACATGCAAGTGAGTGGAAGGAACCCATGTGCTTGCAAAGCAATACGAACCTGTTTCGACCACGTTGGCCTTGGCTCCGCAAATTATTCCAAATGCTTCGCATTGCGTCGGCGGTGGCGGCGAGCAGCCCCTAATTGCGCATTCACTTTTCCCCCTTGTTCTTCATTCCTGTGTCTCGTGAACTTTTTTTTTCTTTTTCATTTCTCCTGAGGGCATTTCCTCCTAATGTTGCGATTGCAGACGGCGAGATAGGACGGGCGGTAGAGTGTGAATCTCCTCAACCCCGGCGCTCGTCTTAAGTGGCCCCCTGAACGCTGTCTTCTCGAGTTCGTCGTTGTGGCGTCGTTTCGGCGTAAGCTGCGAGCGTTGCTGCGCGGCTTGCGCTTGGAAATGCGGGCTGGCTGTGGCAGTGAGGTTGGGCTGAGATGCTTTCATTATATATCGTTGTTACTACCTTGCTGATAATTCTCGCAGGTAGGTGCTCGAACCAACTGCTGTGCGTATACACGTCCTTGCTTTTTCACGCTCTCGTAGTTATTGCGGGTACTGTAATCGCTTTCGCTATCCTGTTACATTCCCGACGAATCGACAATAACTGGGCGTAATGCCGAGGTTCCCTGTATCTCTCCCGCGCAGGGAACCGGTCTCAGTGACAGCGGTGATTATCTCGCGCGCGGGAAGTGATTAGTGAGACAAAAGCGTGCGCGCAGGTTCCGCTTTCGGCATTGCACGCTATGTTGGGGAAAAGCAGCGGAGACCATTAATCACGTTTTGTTGGTGCCACAATATAGAGTGCAGTTTAATGCTCACACAAACCCCTAACGGCGTCTAATCAGAAGATCGGCCAGTCTGCGACCAGGCTTGCCGCGGTTCTTGAATGCAGAGATGGCATAAGGTGAACAAAGTGCGTGCCGTGTAAAACCACTGAAATGCGGGTGGACAATGGCTGGAACGAATTGTGGACACGAAGTGGCTTGTAGGTTCAAATTAATGTCGCGTAATTTCACGGTGGCACATACTTTCTCGCAGTCATGACGCATGCGCGCGTCTTCTTCTTTTGTGGCAGCGATTGTGGGGTTGGAGGCAACGCCCCAACCCTTCGGGTTTTGTCACGGTGATTGGTAAGAATGAAGCAACGAAATAAGGGGAAGGTTCGTGCGTGCTCAAGTGGCCATTGTCACTTCGGCTGTGATTGCCCCATGCGTGTGCTGGGCGACCTTGAAACGAATCATTCCCGCGCATTTTCCCGCATTTCTGTTGTAGTCATGGGCCTCGCTTTTCCTTATCTCAGCTTTCTTTTTTCTCCTTCCCGTTTTCTGTTCTTTTTCATCCCCGTTGTGCTGAGGCCTGCTAGCTTCGCTTTCATAGTGGTTTCGTGCACCTGTGCAGGATCATAGCTGTTTTCCTTCTATCGGGCCGAAAGTAGACGTTTCGCGTTCCCCTTTGTTGCCGTGTTTCTTTAAGGTATCGCCGATTTGCTTTTCTCGGCTGAGGCGGTGAAACGATCGGGGCAACTACCGAGATTTAGCGGGCTCCTATGATTTTTCTTGGAAAAGCTCCTTCCCTGCTTCGTTTTCTTCTTTCTCCTTCTTTTATCATCACGACGTTTTATTTCTTCCTCTCTTTATACATTCGCGGTTCTCTGCGTGTTCCAAGGAACCTATAAGATGGCGAGGTTCTTTTACTCCTCGCGTCATTTGCACCTTCAAGTTTGCGAGCGTGCTGTTCACGGCGAATGGCCAGAAATTGCATTCGAGTTCTCTCCGTTGCTTCCAATTTCAGATGAGCGTGTTACTCTGGTAGCTTGCTGTCATGTCCCATGTCTAAATCGAAGTAAAATAACGGACAGGTACGTACCAACCTAATGCGTTACCCGCATCTAGCTACTTGACACAACGATTTGCTGGAACGTAAAGGAGATGGAAACAAACGCGCAACCGTCATATTCGGTAGTGTAGTAATTAGTGGTGTCATTAAATCACACATGTCGTTTAAATTGTCTATAATGTTTGTTTTGTTGGTAAGCTTCACTATTCGTGTGAACATTTTCCTTAGTTTGAAAGCGGAGTTTTTCTTATCCCTTCCCCGTCGCTCTGTGTGAATGGGCTGCCTAGCCAAGTGAACTGGGCCGATCCCGGAGATAGAGAAATCAAAGCTCGGTGACTTGGTCGGCCGATCCTGATAACCATGCAGTGTGCGATATGTGTCATCGCAATGCTTGTTGTTTGTAACGTGGGCCAACGATCATTCTCCTAATTAGAAAGTGTGCTTCTCTGCAGTGCGCATTTGCCCAACTAATGGCGTCACTGGTCAACGTTCAAATGAAGACGGAAGTGTTAGCTATAGAAGCTTGGTTGCGCCTGTTTTCGTCCCGCGAGACGCGTCCGCATTTTCCGTCTCATACGCAAGCAAACTGTGCTTATACACGCCGTTAGCAGAAACGACTGCGCCACCATTGGTTGGACGAACTGTCTCGCAGGAACATTAGCTTTAAGGTAACGAAAGGGACTAGTGTAAGCTTGTGAAATCTCTCACAACGTTTAACCAGTAGAGCTAACCAATAAGTGTCCCCAGTTTCATATCTCAGCAAATCTGCCGGGAATTAAGCTATAGTTTGACTTCGACAGTCATCCCCTTATGCTTTCTGCGCAACTTTTGTTTTGTTTTTCACCCACCAAAAAAAAGTATTAACGGGGTCACGGTACAGTAGCGCGCCGCGTCCAGTCTTCCACGCGCGTCACTCAAGCGTGTCACTCAAGCGTGTTCTACCTCTTTCCGGCTGCATCCTTTGTGTACCCGCCAGCTGCGCGTACTCGGCCGTGGGAACGAACGAACCCCCTTACGGCGTCTGATCAAAACGTTCGGCGTGCCTCGCTGTCGGCCTCTCCGTCGTGTTAGGTTCTCACGCCCGAGACGTGTTACGCGTGCCGTATCATGTATACGCACAAAAAACACACGCACCACCGCAACAAACAAGAGCCTCCTCCTCCGTTCATGTTCGTGAGGACACTCGCTCGACCGCCTTGGCAGCCGACGAGGACGTCGCCCGCTCCGAGAGTAGTAGTAGAATAGTAGCGGCCTCGCGGTCTCTTCGGGTAAGTCGTCCAGTCCAGGAAAAAGAGAAAAATTAAGACTCGCAAGGAGCGCTGACCCTGGTATCGGCTCATTAGGCGACGTGCCCTCCAGCTTGCTCTGTGCATTCTTGGTTCATGCGGCCTTGCCTTCCTCGCAGGGTTGCCTTTCGGCCCCACCTTACTTTGTCCGCCCTTGGCAGTCAGAGGGCGCCAGTCGCACGCGTGCACGTGAAGCGATCGACTTCGCGAAAGAGTCTCTGCCTTTCAAATCGTGGCGCGTTGCTTAAGAAGACGCTCAAGAGCAGCAATAAATCGCTTTAGACTAATGAAGTATTCTTTTAAGACTTTATTTTCATTAGTTTGACCGGGATAATGTTGTTCATTACTGGAGGAAATATGAAGGGCAGCGTTTCCTTTATTAAAGTTCGCGCCACTACCTCGGCGCCGAGACGTCAATGTGACGTCGCGAATATCAAGGCATTTTTTGCGTGTTTACGATCGATCTTGTGCAACGAAGAAAAAAAAAGAAACTTATATACATGACTGCTAGATCTGGAGTTGGTGTCGTTCTTGCCTAGTCTCCGTCACTCATAGTAAGATAGACGTTTTCAGTGTTCTTGTAGTATAATTCACCAAAGCAGCTCAACCTAATATTTCTATTTAGCGTCCCTTTTGGAAAAGGGTGAAGTCCTTTCGGTGCTCATTTGAATAAAAATGTGCCATTTGTGATTCGCTATTGCATGAGCTTGGACGATATCATGAGAACGCTGATTTCGACAAAATAGTAATGAGATGTTGTTCGGCATTGTGTAGGTCATGTTTTGTTGTCCGGAAAGCAGCGAGGCTAATAGTTCCTTGCGTCATAAAGAACATCTATAGATGCATGCATCATCCGGCATTGCCAACTTAGAATTTGATTCACTTTGAGAGACGTTTCTTAAATGTCGACTGAAATCCACCGATCATCACGTGGGCTGGGAGATTTCAAAGGCACGCCATACTTCCGGAACAATCGCTTTTTTTTTGTCATCGTTGTTGCTCGGATGTTCTTGTGCATCGAAGTGCTTAACGGACTCAGCGCTAACGTAGAAGAAACAAGAACAGTAGACAACAAACGCTGAACTTTGCTGCGCATGATTTAAAGCATTACAGAAGTCTTCTAAGCTGTGAAAAGGTCAAGGCATACAGAAACGTCTGATATCAATGTCAGTATATAACATCAATTGATATCATAATACATATAGTGGGTAATATCTAATAATATGCCTTTTCTGCAGCTGTAGATAGGCGATGCGCGATTTTAGGCACGGGATGGTATGATCCGCCATTGATATACAATGTTTAGATAATATGCACCGAAACTTCCGCAGCTCTGAAGCTTTGTGTAAAGCTTTGAATTGTGTACAGTAAATACTCGAGTTCTGACCAGCACGTGTTGCGTCTTTTTTTGTCACTTGTGCCTTAACGCTGTATCTACCATGTATCCTGAAACAACGCACCAACTAATCGCTTGCTTTGCTGACGTTCTTGTGTTTGTGTTTGTGTCTGGCCGACTTCCATGCATTTCCTCTGCTTCCTTTCTCTTTCTCTTGAGTATTTCTGTCGGCTTGAGAATCGGATTATCCAAGGGCAATCTTTCTCTATTGCCGCGGTATGTGCCACCCAGATCCGAACAGCTTCATAATCATTTGCAAAGGCGTGTTCCCGTGCGGTGCACACGCAAGGGCCTCTTTTTTTTTTTTTTTTTCAACATGTCTTGGTTGCCGTCTTTTGCTTTCACGTTCGCGCACCAGTAAGTTCATTTCGCGTGCTCATTTTGGGCGCCGTCACTTCTAGGGTGATTCAGTTGCGTGACTCCAACGCATGCGCTCAATGCTGCATGAAGGTTCAAATGCGACTAATATCTCCTTATGCACACTGTGTCCGTGGCCTACTGCACATACGCAAGCGCTGGCAGTAGCGACGATAAATTGCGACATCGCCTCCCATGTAGTGGAAGTGGGCTGTTGATGGCGGCAACTTCGTTTCCCAATGTGATGGCAGTTCGCTGTAATGGACCGCGCCTGCGCGCTCGCCTTTGGCACGGCTCATTAGGAGGAGGTCATTGCACGTGGCAGCTGCGGGTGCAGGTCGGACAACAGTGGACTGCACTCTGGTGGGCACGGGCAGCTTAAATGATGCGTCGGGAGGAACTCGGATCGACAGGGGGCGACGGACGCGCGCACGTAATCATGGAAATGCACTGCTTGACGAAATCGCCGGCCGGCGTCAGTGAGGCGCACATAAAAACGATGTGCGCTCGCTCAGATATATCGTCCTGTTTCGGGCCATTCGCTGCATACAGAAGTATCATGCCGCAATCATATGCGCATGTATCGATAATGTTATTCTGCTTTCGCGAGTCCGTGGCTTGAATCACCTTCGAAGCTTTATTTTTTGTGAGAGCAGCCGCATACATAAACTGAATGACCATTAGCGGCTCGTATATGCTTCGAGTGCACATCATTACTGTTCAGTGTTCGAGAGACTGAATGCCCCGAAACGAATGTCTGACAACCTACGTCGCCTTTGACGCGGTGTGTTAGTTGTTTGCTCTCCGGCGCCTGTGCCAAAGGCGGTGCCCGCCCGTTGGCAGGGAGCTTGTTCGTGTGTGAGCGCTGTACGCAACCGCTGTGTTTATGGGTAATTTCTCTCTTATGTTAAAAGAGAAGTTCTGTTTTTCTTCGTTTTAATACCGTCTGAGTTATATTGTTCTTCGTGGACGTTCACACATTATGACCTGGTGATCACGGCTGCATCATCAGAGGCAGAGGGATCAAGGCTGGCCTAAAACTTGCAATGCGCAAGCCCATGTGTATACATTGGAGTGCTAGTCCTTATAGTGGCGCACTTGAAGCGAGAGTACGTGTCGTTTAGAGCACGGCTTTGAGTACAATGAACTGGTTGTTTAAGTCCACTCCAGCGCCCCTGGAGCGCACACGGAGAAGCGTTGTTGGTGAACCCTACCGGTAGACAATATGGCTGCGGACGCTGAAGGTAACCGCTGCTGATAGTGCCTCTACAACAGGACTCAGTCTGGTTCAACGTTACTAGACGTCTGGTTAACCTCCCCGCCTTTCCTTCTTCCATTCTCTCTCTCCGTCTCTTTCTCTTTCTCTCTCTCTCTGCACAGCAACTTCGCATGGCCAACTGCCAGAATGTGTGGCGGCAGCCTGGCTGTCGTTATGAGGGTCGGTTTGTAGGGTTGGCCGTGCAGGCCTCTCCTGCATGCGTGTCCGGCCGCAGTTAATGCGGACAGTTGAAAAATACAGTGAATTGGTTTATATTAGCGACGAATCCTTGGAAATGTTATTTTTGTTCATTACCAGGAAAATGTGGATAAAGGGAAGGCCATACTTCCGTTCTTGAAAATTTTCACCCCGAATTCGGCGCCGGTAAGTCGTGTGGTACTCAGTGTTTGGTCCCGGCTTTCAAGGTAGTTTGCCATAGCTAAGAGAGAGAGAGAGAGAGAGAGAGCAAGGACAGGAAAGGCAGGGAGTTCAACCAGAAGAGCGCCCGGTTCGCTACCCTACACTTGGGGCGGGGGAAACGGGAATAGAAAGAGGGAGAGAGTGAGCACTGAGTGCGTGTGGGAGGATGCACAGGGACACTATTAACGGTCTCTTAAGCCGGCGCACTTCAAGTAGTGCACTAGTACACCAATCGCTTTTCGTACCAGTGACGGGTGTGGCCACGGTCCGAGTATCTTTGACTCGGAGAGCGGTCTTCAGTCCAGTCTGTTTAATGTTTTCCTCAGAGAGAGGCGTTGTACGTCGCACCGAGAACAGGTACACAATAGGTACTCGATGGTTTCCTTGCACCTACAGGAGTCACGCATCGGGCTCTCGGCCATATCAATACGATAGGAGTAGGCGTTCGTGAACGCCACTTCTAGCCACAAGCGGCACACCAAAGTTGTTTCGCCACGAGGAAGGTTAGACGGCAGTTGTAGCCGTAGCGTGGGGTCTAATTTATGCAATCGGCAATTGAAGGCACTTGAACTCCAGAAAAGTTATAGATGACGTATTATAGATGGCGTGTATGATTTTAAGGTCGGGCTGACGGCGCTGTGATCTCTTCGAGAACAGATTTATCAATAGCGCCTCGTCCAAAATGCATAGTAGCTCTTGCCTTTCCTCGCGGCTTCTTTAACGAACCCCTCTTCACCAATGCTTGTTTCCTGCATCAAGGCTGCATCTGAAGGCAATGCGGATATGATGATCCTCCTACGACTCGTTGAAATACCACGCGTGAAAAGAAAAAGAAAAAAAAAATGTCGAAGCTTGTTCGCGCACACACCACTAGAGCGTCGCCTAAGTGCGCCGTCCCGCTCTTTCGTTTGCCTTCGGCATATGCAAAGTCGCCCGCGTTCTCACCACCACCGCACACACGAGCCAACTTGCGTGGCGTAATATGCGGAGGGATTTTCCGCGCTGATCAAGCCGTTGGCGCGAATTGATCGCTGCCGCAGGCGCGCGACATCGATCGGCTGGGAGGACAGTTTTAATAAAGGGGCACCTGAGACTCGTTCTTGCCGCGCTCTTTCGAAACCTGGAGGGACTCGGCTAGGCCCGTCTGCTCGGCTGCGACGAAACCAGAGACTCTCGTCGTACGGCTAACACCGCAAATACAATCATAGAGCACGCGTCTTTTAAAACCACATATTTGGAAGCGAAATCTATCTCTCACCAAACAGAATGGAAGAGAGAGAGAGAGGAAAGGGGAAAGGCAAGGAGGTTAACCAGAGAAAAAGATCCGGTTGGCTACCCTACGCTGGGGAGAGAGGGGAGGGGGAGGTAAAGTGGTAACAAAGTAGAGATAAGGAAAGGAAGGAGCGTAGACACACAATCACAATCGGTCACTGTCACCGAATACTGTCATCGCACAGCACAGTGACACTTGCAGCACTATCAACATCTGTTCAGGCTACAGCCGCCTGTTCAGGCTACAGCCGCCTGTCCAATTCTGTCGCCCTCAAAAACCGCAACAGTGCCCTCGTCACCCTCTGCTGCGATGGCTTATGATGGCGGTATTTTAAAATAAGTTCCTCTGTGAGAGGTCTTTGGTCAAAGCGCGCTATCGCGGTTGCGAGTGATTGCGAGAGAAAGTTCAGTAAAACGCAGGGAGGTCGGGCTGAGCCAAAAGTCTTCAAGCCTGCTACACTTTGCTGAGAGGGAAAGGGAAGAGGAGTGGTGGGAGGAGCGATGACGTGCGTATGCAAGCCCACCCAACGTAACGTTAAAATTAAATTTTCGGGCTTACAGAGTCACAACTTTCTACAAGAGACACCGTAGTCGGCGTCTCCGGATTATGACCACCCTAATCTTCCTTTGCGTATGCTTGAAGCTTGTTACAGCGTTTGTTTGTTTGTTTGTTTGTTTGTTTGTTTGTTTGTTTGTTTGTTTGTTTGTTTGTTTGTTTGTTTGTTTGTTTGTTTGTTTGTTTGTTACATTCTGTCTCCATCGGAATGGGACGCCGCATCCTCGACGCGAACCGCTGGCTTCATGCTCACCTGCGGAATACCGTGTGGTCGTAGAGAAACTACTATGTGACGATAGCGTACTTCGTTCACGCCTTATCTAAAGGGATCGCCGAGGGAAATAATCGGTAAGGAACTCTGTAGATGCAGCAAAATTAGATGGTAGGCACGCGTCATCAGCCATTAAAAGCCATGTTTCAATGGTTTCGGTGGGGTTTGTAATTGCAGTTTTGTAGCCTCTCTTCGCATTTCCCAAAGTGTGCGGTAACCGTTATCACGCCCGCGCCTAGTCAATGCTTCAGTCCTTCGCGTTCTTTGTCCCGTCCTTTTCGGTTGCTAGTATTTCAACACAGGTATCCGGTATATTGTAACCTCTCACATCGTCTGGAAGTTTCTGCCTGAAATAAGAAATCTTCAAATGAGCTGAAAGGTATTGTTAATATGCTAAAGTAGAAAATGGACTTTCCGAAGCCGGTTAGTTTTACAGGCATTGTTATTTTAAGTAATCAGACTGGATCGGAAAGGGATCCAATGAGGCATAGTATCTTGTTTATCTTATAATGCCATATAACAGAACTAGTGCGTGTTTCGAGCCATCGACCAAATCTCGCATGGAGAATATCACAACAAACGCGTTTTTGCTTGTGTTGGGATTCCCAAATGGACACTATACTCACTAAATTCCATTCCCAATTCCGCAACTCTCCCTACACCTCGCTACTGAACTCTAGAAAGAATTCAGTGAACATTAGCCCATAATTTAGCGTCCTGCTGGTGGCTTCGAAGAAGCGGAAAGAGGTGTGCAGAGTAGCCACCATTTTCGATTGCACTTCTGTGGGGCCAAGAGTATCGATCACTTCGATCATCCTCAGTCTGTAACGGCAGGTTGCTTCGCGCCGAGTTCTTTCATCTTTCCCGATGAAGCCGACGGATTAATTTTTGAACATTCGAAAGACGGCTGCGCAGAAGGATCGAGTCCGGGAGATACAGAAGAAAAGTGAAGGAAACTAAAATGTCTGGCATCGCTGATAAGGCAAAAGAATAAAGGCAAAACTAGAGGTTGAAGGGCGAAGCACCGCGAGCTGCGCTCACAAAAGGGGCGGCGAATTTGGCTGCTTTGAAGCGAACAGAGCATGCACGCTTGGTGCTTCGATGGCAGCACTCGGTTTTGACGAAGTCGTGGGTTGAGTGATGGCGTAGGAAGGACGAGAGAACCCGCTAGGCGTGTATAGCAGAGCGGAGACGCTACAGATTATCGACTCGGCAGCTACGATAGGCGGCACTGGCGTTGATTGATGAACTTTGGGGTGCCAGACGCATTGAATTCCGAGCACAGACGTTCGGAGCGACGGCGTGGGCTTAAGTGTCACTTATTGCCGCCGGTGATGTGTCGCGTGAGTCACTGCGGATGTAAGACTTGTTTCCCTGTTTGTCTAGGACAAGCGTGCTCAATAACACCGATTGCGGGCATCCGCTTATAGCAAATAACCGTGATGGTTTAAAACTATTTGTGACTGCTGCGGCATCGCCTGATCACAACTGCATTATCTGAGTCTGGGCTCAGAATTTCCTGGTGAAGCGGCAACACATATCCGATTATTTTTCGTTGCTCTTTCTTTTTCTTTTTTTTTTGTTCGTGCAGTTTCACAGTATGCCAAATAACAGCCAGAAAAGTGGTCACGAAACCTGACGGAATTTCGAAACATTCGTTCTTGCAGATTTATGCTCAGAGGTCTTTCAGCTCAATGTACGAAGCAGGATGATAAATGTTTTTCTTTTTAGGCGCCCGTTCCTGCGTCGGCGTTGTCCCTCGTAAACGAGCGAACGAGCACAGCGAAAGACGAAAGCGAACGCGGAGCGCAGTGGGAGATGAAAGAAGAGAGCGCGAGAAGGAAATTGGATGAGGAGGCAACAGTGAAAGCGTGAGGCGAAAGCGGAGGTTGAGAGTATGGCGAAAGAGTGAGGAAGTAAGCAGTACCGTACGCGACTACGAGAAGGTGCCATGGTATCTGTAATCTGATTGTATACGCGGCGCGAATTGTGCAGTACTTTCTGGAAGCGACGCAAGCACCAGCGATTCCCCTGGAACCTTCGACGAGTCATGTAAAGAGAGAGAGAGAGAGAATACAGAGAAAGGCAGGGAGGTTAACCAGAGGTAGTTCCGGGCGGCTACGCGGCACGGGGGAAGGGTTAAGGGGGATAGAAAGAGTGGAAGGGGGGAATAGAGAGAAAGCGAGACGAGCACTAACAAAGCGTCTACACTATAGAGCGGTAGGGGGCGGCGTTCTTAAAGTCTGTCGTTAAGCCGCGTAGACCGCAGGAACCCTAATAACGCAAGTAAGGCCTTCAACGCGGATGTTCTTTCAGAGCACTGACCTAATAAAGCTTTAAGTTCTGATAGTGGACGATTGTCCAACTGGTCCAGTACTCTGCACATCACTTGTCTCTGGGCACTATATCGCGGGCAGACACAGATAATGTGTGTGAGCGTCTCTTCGCTTTTGCATGTGTTGCACGTGGGGCTGTTGGCCATCCCATTAAGGAAGGCATATGAATTCGTAAAGGCAACACCTAGCCACAGACGGTACAGCATGGTCTGTTCACGTCGTGGTAACCCAAGCGGAAGGTGCACCCGTATGTCCGAATACAACGAACGCAAACGACACACGGTGAAGATGTTCGAGTCCCACAGGGGCAAAATACAATCACGGGACATCAATCGCAGCCCAGCCGCAGCGTTCGTTCGGCGTTTGTTTTCCGACGCTTCACTCCGTTTGCAATGTGCTGTACGAGACAGATTGTCCGCGCCAGTCATTATATTGCGAAATGAAAACTCGTATAGAGCTGCGCTCAAATTTTGCATTTGGGAGTATTGTAATCGACGGTGAATTATTTGTACTTGTCGCTTGTATGAAAGCTTTCTGTATGCATCGCTGATTGCGTGGTTTTGACAGCACATTTGGAACATTCCAAGTCGGACTCGGGGCCTCTGTAGGCTGTACGGTCACAGACCACCGCTGTCGACGGGGACCGTCTGATTTGTGTTTGATCACAATAGCATGCTACATTCCATCGTTCAATATGGTTACATCAGGCGGTCGCATTTCAATTTGTCTGGATTGCGCTGGCAGAAGTGTATGCTGATCAACAACATCAGCTACATTGGGAGACCATATGCAATTGGGAACGAAGACAGCGGTGTTGAATCATCCTCCCTCCGTCCATGTATGGGGGGTCCATCTATAATATGGTTGTCAGTCAGATGTTAATGAGTTAATGAGTGCATGTACGACTTATAGGTTCTACAAAAAAAAAAAGTTCGCGTTATGATATGCGCCCATAACTCGGCTGTGGGAAGTACGTTCTCTGGAGTACACGGTAAGGATTCAATTAACGAGCATGGATGGAAAAGAGTGGAATAAATTTGATAAGTACAGCAATGACTTATAAATGTAAGTACACGAGAGAGGTCATTTGAATAAATAATGTACTCTCATTTAATATGTGTTGAAGATATCAGCGTGCGGTTCCTCACTGTATGACTAAAGTGACTTGGCGCAGATAATCTTGGATGCCAAACCATGCTACAGTATCGCTGCTTTTTAAGATAAGCCCGAATCATTTAATTACCGGTCTTTTCGAACCCGTGGACAGTGCTTTTTTATTCCTTTCTTTAAAGCGCGACACATCACCCCCGAGTTATTTTCTGTCTGTGTATTCTATAACTGCAGCAAGGTGAAGAAAAAGTCAAGGAACTCTGAGCGAAAACATAAATAAAAATAAAAACCTACCATTGTTCTCATACGCGGTCCGAATAGCGAGACACAAAGTGCTAGCAAGGCATGGAAAGGCTCCACGCCTAACCAAATCAATAGCGTGGCGCTTTTTTGTTCCCCATAGATAACTCGGTTTCCATTCGGCTGTTCCAATTGAATTAGCCCATTTTCCGGAGGGGAAAAAATAAAGAAAGCCCTGTTTGCAAATATGGGCTACCCTCGAACTTTTCGTATTCGACCCGACGCCTTGGCCATTAGTCTAGGCCCTTCTTTCAACATTAGTCTGGCTCCACAATGAAGACCAGGATAATTCAATTTCTAATACCGCTGCGCCGACATCACCAATGTAGGATCCTGAAATACGTCTACATTTATATGTTAAAGAAAAAAAAATGGAGAACCGAATTTATGTATCCAAGGTCTTCAATTTATTTGTTCAGTTCTTTAGTTTTGCGTGAGTAGAATGCAAGAGGCATTTTTTTTCTCTTATGATACAATCTAACCGTATACTAGTGTTGTCGACAAGAAGCCATTGAACAATGAAGCCAAGGAACGTATAGGTGAATAAGTTAAGTTTTTTTTTTAATTGAAATACAGAATAAATAACGAACAATGGAAATGAAAGTGGACGAAAACACAACTTGACGCAGCTAGACAAGTCGAAATTCCATCTTCCGAATTACGTGTGCCAGGCTCCATCGTCGAGATGCCGCGTCAGCAGTCCTACCGTCCGCGTTTCTTTTTTTTTTTGGGGGGGGGGGGGGGGCGTATTTCTGTATGTGTCGACGTGCACACTCACTGCCAAATTTTGAGAATCGTCATGCTCTTGTTGTTTTACTTTATCTCGCGTCTCCATCTATCCCCTTTGATTCCCTTTACTCCGTTACCACAGCATCCTTATCCTCCTCATGTGCACGATAGGCGTACTTCACTGCCCTGCGCAATACGGTCACATCGCGCTGTCGTGTTTCTTTTGGGACGACACATGCCGGCACGAGCACTTTCGCAAACGGGCCTCATGGAACATTTCGATTTCACGTTGTTTAAGACTAAATGTATTCTTCATTTCGTATTTAGTTAGATCTTTCGTCGAACCGAAAAGCGACAGCAGGGTGACTGTTTCGAAATACCGTGTGCGCGCGCGCATTTCATTCTTAAGTACAACTGCTGCACGAGCAGAACAGAAATGTGTGGCGCAGTTTGCCGTTCAGAACAGTCCAGCTGACGAAAGTAATACCGGTCGTGCTCAGTTCCTGCTGGTGTACATCCGGGTATAATTTAATTTATTGAATTTTCCTTATCTTGGGAATGCTGGCGAATTTCGTCGACGGCTCTTCCACAACATTTGAGTGCCTGGTCAATTTTTTCGTAAGCGACGTGAAGAAATTACCGAATAACATGTGCGCACGCATACGCACCACGTTGATGAGCACTTGCAGTCAGCGCTCTTGCATCGATGGGCAGTGTCGTGGGCGCTACTAGAAGTTCGGTACGACGAGCACGTAAAAATGTTCTGGCAAAGATAAGAAGCAATTGAAGAACACAACGGAACACGCAAAGTAAGAATCAATCACAAATGCAAGGACACTTGCATAATGTATGCAGAAATGGTGAGCAACTTCAAGTTATACAGACTCAGAAATTATATTATATCACACGCGCACGCGCACACACGCGCACGCGCACACACGCGCACGCGCACACACGCGCACACACGCGCGCGCACGCGCACACACGCGCGCGCACGCGCACACACGCGCACACACGCGCACACACGCGCACGCACGCGCACACACGCGCGCGCACACACACGCGCGCACACACACGCGCACGCACGCGCATGCGCACGCACATACATACATACACACACACACATACACACACATACATACATACATATACACACACATACACACACATACACACACATACACACACACACATACACATACATACACACATACATACATACACACATACATACATACACACACACATACATACACACACACATACATACACACACACATACACATACATACACACATTCACACACACACATACATACACACATACATACACACACACACACATACATACATACATACATACACACACACACACATACATACACACACACAAACACATACATACATACACACACACAAACACATACATACACACACACACACACACACAAACACATACATACACACACACACACACATACATACATACACACACACACACACATACATACATACACACACACATACATACACACACACACATACATACACACACACATACATACATATATATATATATAATATTGTGTGTGTGTGTGTGAATAAAGGAACAAGCAGGCGGACAAGTAATCGAACGTTAATATACAAAACATAAACAAGTGAAATCGGCATCAGTAGCCAGCAACCATGTCAATGTCCGTTAAGAAACGTATTAAAGCTTTCAGAGCTCTGGTTCAGGCTTCTCGATCATTTACGATCCAAGCCTGTTTCCTAAAGAAAAAGGACAATTATCAAGACTTTTCAGCATCGACCTCGAAGCAATCCTTTGTAATTCATTGGAGTAATTCATTGTGTAGCAAACCAGACGTGCGTCTGGTTAACCTCCCTGCTTGGCGTGAAAATTTGCATTGGACTTGACGATCATAGCGCTAAGAGACGAGTCAAGATACAGTAGGTGCTAACGTCGCGTCATCATCGCACTTCGAAAGGCTCGATGGGCTAAGAGAAGTGTAAGTGCTGTCATATTGTTTGCAGCATTTCTCAGACAATGGCATAGCGCGAAGCAGATGAGAGAGTAAGAATAAATCAGTCACAAGAACACTGACACCTGCAATTAAGTAGACCAGAGGAAAGTGCCAGTGGTATTTCTATTAGATATATTCTCATCTTTTTTCAGCGGTTCATCAGAACAAGAAATGCAGCGGTAATTGAATTGACTACTGTAGTCTTAGCTCTCACGCGAATTTATTATTTTTGCTTATTGTGAAGTGCGTTTAACTGTTGGATTCGTTTACTGTTTTTCTTTAGCTTGTTTTTCAGCTCAATACGTATGTTCGGGTAGCTATTAGGCCCTGAGAAAATAAATACGGTCACTGGGGATTAATGGCACTACAGCCATCGTAATTCTTTTTGCATGTGCGCTTCGTGCTTTTCACTCGCCCCCTTTTTTTTTTATCCAAACCTGAATAAACTGGAGTAAGGAAAGAAGCATCTCTCGAAGTGGCGTATAGCCTAACCTATCCAAGACAAGTTACGGAATCATTTTTCATGACCGCTGTCATGTGCAATTTCCTCTTTCCTTCTTTGTGCACCGGTGGCCGTAAGACGTCTATGGCATAAGTGCTGCTGTACAGTACATGGGCTGCGTATATAACTTCAAATGGTCGTGTGGTCTCTACGTTCGCAGCAGCCTAGATGACGTATGATCGCTCAAGAATCCATGCTTTTGGCCTTTGAATGTGAAAATACTGCTGCCCTAATTAATACGCAGGCAGTAGTTTGCTCTCTGCGTGTCTTTTGCAAGTGTGCCCCTTTTTCTTTTATTCCCGAAATAATACATATTCGGACAAAACGCACAATGAAGCCCTCAAAAACTTCTTACATTTATAGCACGTTTTATGACCATTTGTACAAAAACCACAACGCTACACATGATATATTTGTCTTGGAAGTCTAAACTTGCTATATGTGGTTAAGAAATTATTTAGCATGTTAAGTACGTGTACTTGCGTTCGTCCTCTCGCCTGAAAAAGTGTGAAGTGCAAGTGAAGTATGCGTTCTCGGACGCTGGGACAACTGACTGGTAATTTTACTTATTTATACAACTCTGCACGTTTATATTATGCAGCTCAGTACCTGAAGATCTTCTGCAGCTTCTGATTTAGGCTAAGCTGCTGAAGACACGTTAGCTCGTCCTTAAACCAGTATGCATGTATTTGAACGGCGAAATAGATATGTCGATTGCACTTATGGGTTAGTTAGGTTGTTAAGATAACTGCACTATTTTAGGCGTATACCAGTGGTATGATACACCTATGTGTACCATACCGCTGTATACATTAACTATATGTAGATCGACATTGCTAAAATTCTTGGGTTTCATGCGCAAAAACCACGACCTAATAGGCACGCCATTGTGGTAAACTCCGGATCAATCCGAAGCACCTGGGGTTCTTTAATGTGCGTCCAGTGGGTGGTACATGGTCGTTTATTACAGGGTAGCTGGCTATGGCTGGGATCCCGGGCGTAACGTCGACATAAAACTGCCATAACCAATGCCTCATACCTTCACATGTAATGGCTCATACCCCCGAAAGGCAGAGGCTACAAGGACTCTGCAAAGTGAAGCGAACAGTGCATATATACTTTAGAATCGCGCCTACAACATACATGACAGCATACGTTTCCATAAAGAACAAGCTCAAAACAAGCACCTGAACCACATAATTCATAAGGCACTCCTGCCTTTACATGCAATGCGAAGCACGTAGCGCTCCCCGCACACGTTTCCCGGTAAAGATTACTGTTACGCAAACTGCAGCGGCGACGGCAGCTTGACTGTGGCATGCGAAGCAGAGAGTGACGTAAGTACACTTTCGTATACGTAAAAGAACCCGCCCAGGAACTGATTTGTGTTGTCACAGTGCCATAGGAAGGCCACGTATAATGAAGACTCCGGAAAAGCAGCATTGAATACGAGGCGCGGCGAATTTCTCTTGTCTACGGTCCGCTCTTTGTAGGTGCACGAAGTAGCGGCGCAAGCTATGTCGCAGGCAGTCGAAACAATTTAGGCTTATTATGAGTGGCGCATGGAATTAAACATTAGAAAGTGTAAGACTATGAGGATTTCTCGTACTAACGTCATCTGCCCCACCTATACGCTAAATAACATCCCACTAGAATGCGTAACGTCATATCGATACTTGGGGGTTCACATTGCCAGCAATCTATCCTGGAAAACTCACATTGATCACATAACATCTAAGGCCACTCGCACACTGGGATACTTTCGTCGAAAATTTTCTCAAGCGCCATCATCACTAAAACTCTTATTGTACACAACTTACATTCGCCCACAACTAGAGTACGCGTCATCAGTATGGGACCCTGGTCATGACACCCTCATACAGTCTCTAGAGGCAATACAGAATCGATCAGCCCGTTTCATTCTCACCAACTACCAAAGAACTGCGAGTGTCACTAACATGAAACTCTCCTTCACCTCCCGCTGTTATCAACCCGTAGAAAACTATCTCGCATATGTCTTTTCCATAAAATATACTACCATAACACATATTTACGTTCTATCTTTGTCCAACCACCACCATACATTTCATCTCGCATAGACCACCGCCAAAAGGTAAACATTCCGCACTGCAACACCGTCGGCTTTTCATATTCATTTCTTCCCCAAACGAGCAAAGATTGGAATAACTTACCCGCATTACTTACAAGCATTATTGACACCAATAACTTTAAAAGCACACTTCAAAGCTTCATGTTATAAATTATTGTTGCGTTTGCTTGTTCTGTATAATAACTGCTTTTATGTCATTGTTTTACATTTTGGCTTGTATTTATATATCGTATGTTCTTTCCTTTCTTTATTTGTTACGCCATGTATTTTTGCCACGCTTACAAGTTTCTATTTACCATTCTTATTTTGTATACGATGTTTTTTGCCATGTTGTTTGCCTTCCTTCCTTATTTTGTGATTTGCCTCTGTATTTACTTATTTACTTACTTTGCCCCTCCCCTCTGCAATGTACAACCGTACCTTGAGGGTATGATAAATAAATAAATAAATAAATTACGGAAAGTGCATGCACGTGAATGTCACCACGTGAATAATTTCCACCTATAGGTCACAATGGGTATTCGTTCTAGTTGTTTACAGCTTCGCTGTCCAGCCACCTTCACAGCGTGAAATGACTTTTCTGTGTGTGCATTTCGTCCTCATTGCGCCAAGGACCCCGCAACTTCGTGCTTACAAGTAGCGCAACACCAAAGCCATTAAGCGACCGCCGTGAGTTACCGGCATTTCTAATAAATCAGTTGGATCTGCCCTCCTGCGTGTCATCTGCGTTCCCTCTGTTGTAAACCTGCGCAGTCAGGTTTCATGAGTGTAAATAAATGTTGACACGTGGACGTTTTTCGGGTGAGCGCTTTTCACCCCCTAACAAATGTTACGGCTCAGAGCGGGACGCGCCCGCGTGTATCGGAAGTTTCACGAATGTCGATGGTTCTCTTGTCACCGAAGCTTGTGTAATGTGTTTGAATGTGTGACGCGAATGGTGTAGAACTTTTTGGGAGACACGCGAGTACCACCGATTATTCTGGAACCTTCCATGAATCGTGTATAAAAGCCGACGCGCTTGACCGGAAGATCAGATATCGACGATCGCCGACTGTGTTCGCCACTATTTTTCTTTAAGTGTAGCCTGTTTTTGTGGGCACATGTTCGCCCAATAAAATTTTGTTTCGTCATTTACAGTATTGCTACTCTGTTCTTTACCGTCATACTACGTGACAATATCCTGTGGTTGTCGCAGCTTGAGTTCATTATTTTTTTTCAGCGGCTACATTGCACTATCACTTAGCTACAAGGAACCATCACTCGACCATCGTACATGAACCCTTCAGTGCTGTTTCGTTTTGCAGCGGCTGAGTGAGCCGGCGGGACCCGAGCAGGGTTCCGGTTAAGCGCCCAGGTCCGAATGCGTGACCGACGAAGAAGGCACCGCCCCGTCACTGCGGCCGTTCCGGACAGCTCACCTTGAGAAACAATGGACGATAGCACCCACCGGCCCACGAGAGGCGTGTACCGCCTTTCGCCCGTATTCACGTAGACGCCGCGGTATCCGGGTGTGGAGATGACGCGCATCACTATCCTTCAAGCGGATACACCGTTCGGCCCCCTTGGGGCTAAAGCGAGATGCCCGGATTTTGCCTTCCAAGCTGACCTCTCAATGCTGTGGGCTGTCTTGTCCGTGAACTGTATGTCTAGGGTTTAGATTCGCTCGTTTCGTTAATTTCGGAACCTCATTCGACAATTCGATTGGGTCGGCAAGATATACACAGTCGATCTTGAATGATTCTGTGAGATCCGCCTCGGTGGCCAAGTTGCTATGGCACTGGGCGTCGGAGGTTTCCATGCCGGCCGCGGCGGCTGCACTCTGATGGGGACGGAACGTGAAAAAAAAAAAAAAAAACGCTTTTGTACCGTCGTTTGGATGCGCGTCAAATGAGCCCAAGTGGTCAAAGCTAAATCGGAGCCTTCTACTAGCGGCCCTCATAATCCACTGTGTAGTTGCAGGAAATTAAACCCCACAATGTAGAAGTTTTAAGTTTTGGCGATAAAAACAGGGGGAACGTTAATAGTCGCGTTTGCCGATCCTTCGCGTCGTGGCTTGTCCGTTCTTTCTTCCTTCTCTTTTTTTTTTTCTGAATATTTTAAGGTAAACACGTACCAAATAGGTGAACGAGAAGTCCTAGAAAAAATAATGTTGTAGAAGGTGTCTTTACGGCATTGCGGATGTCGCAGTGATGAGAAAAAAATAGGTATATCTCGTACTGAATTATAACGGCGCTGATTATTTACCGTTTACGGAGAGCCGCACAATGCACCACAAATAAACAGCAGTGTTATTTTCACTTCTCTCTCAGGCAATCTCGCTATTGTTCTCGTATTTGAATCACGCCGTTCGCGTTCCATTTGTCAATGACATCACAGTACGTTTGCGGCTGGAGGACGGTCGTACAGCCCCTAGGCAGCCTTTGACAAAACGATCGATGAAGCATCGCCCCGGAGAAGAAAAACTTGCTCTTTCTTCGCGGCTTCCTTTTGCCTCCCGCACGCCCGCCCGCTCGCTGTGCGTCGAGTGGAATCGCGAGAGGCTTAGAAGGAAATCGGGTGGCAGTGTGGCGTGGCTGCTTGTCGTGCGCCAAGTCCGTCCGATGGAACCGAATCAATGAGTCCTGATTTCCCGTCATGAATAATGCATACTCGTCTCCGCGCTTCGTCGTCCATCGCACTTGTTCGTGTTTTGTGTTTCTTTTGCCCCCACGCCGCGGGAAGGTGTCCGACAATCTCCGTTCTTCTTGCACATCTCTCTGCGCTTCGCAAGAAGACACCGCTTGGAGGACAGCCAGCGATGGTGAAACGCGGACACTTCCACACTGTGCATCCCGTCAAGTAGTGGGCATGATCTTTACCGGAACTTCCACTATGCTTGCCGGTCTGCGTTGTCCTGCTGATATTGTTTTCGGCGGTTGTGATTCGCACCCGAGTTTAACGTTTGCCGGCTGTCGTGGTTAGCCTTTCCCGGACGTATTCTACGACACCGAGTCGAAATGTGCAGGAAGTATACGGTGATCAGCCCTGCTTTGCTACCTGATGGCGCCCTCTGTAATATCCCCCTCTCGATCGCCGCTCGCGTTGTCGTCGCGATTCTCTTGCACTTCTTTTCTAGACGGGACTGAACGCATTCTTAAGGAACAATTTTATTCACATTCGCTTGCTCTGGCGTCATTCTTGAAACTGTGATTTCTTATAAGCGCACAAGTGGCATTGTCTGATAGTCACGCAGTCGTCATCCAGAGTGCATTTCAATATACCTTGCTTGCTTTTCTGACGCATACTGTTGAGCTTTCGTGAGCTGATCAAAATTACGCTCAATTCGTGCGTGTCAAAGCGTATATATAGCCATAGGTCTTCGGCGCCGCAGCACCTCTCGTAATTTCCGCTCCAGAGTTATATTGTTGGCAAAAACGGTGTGGTATGGAGCTCCCCGCTTGCACCGCGCCCGCCGTCAAGGCTTCCGAATCACTATTGCCACAGGAGCGCGAAAGGGATGTAATTTCTTCGTACTATATATATATATATATATATATATATATGGATTTCCCTCTGCAAACTGAAAACTTGATTTGATCTATAGATTTGTATGAACTCCGTACATATTGACTGTTTGATGTCAGGATCGCTTTAATAATGACATTTGTGTGTTGCGCTTAAAGTAGGGCATCTATTGCACAGTGGAGATGAACATTTATACTTGGGACACTCCTAGCGCCTTTCCTTTGTTTACATTCTCGTTTTTTTTTATGTTGACGTTGTATCTTTATGGTACTTCTGTGCGTGTTATATGAGGAAGTTCGCAAATTTAATTTCTTAACTGTGTCTTAGAATAGCCGGCTTTAATTTACCCTAGCTTTCCGTTTTTCTGCGGTTAATAAACAAGAAGCAGTGAACATACATACTTATCTGCAACGTCGTCTAAATTTGTCTTCTGGAACGTTTGAGCGCACGGTTGCATAACAGCGTTTGTAGGAACCATGCTAATGATCGAAAGAACACAGGGAGTCAGGTAAGCATGTCAAATTAGAAAGTCACTTATGGCGTGTGGAACTTAAGTGAGAGCTCGATTCCTGTCGTGTACTGCACATCTACAATGACTATGCACACAATCATCTCACCTTTAGAATACGGGAATGATTAAGAAAAGCAATATATTCTTCCGGTGAGTTGCAGAGTTGTCCATGAGCTCGCGACATTAGGCCCACGGGACAACTGGCCCATGCGCAGCAGAGTCTCCTCCATCGTCTTTTTCGTCGTCTCCACCCTTGATTGTACATACGTAGTCCTGTGATCGTGCCTCAGTTCTGTGTCTTCATACTTCACAATGAACGCAATGGGTCGCACATAGGTCCGTACACTTCTGACAACCGAATTCATCAAAATCGGCCTCTCGCAACGTCGGTTCCTCCGCAATACGGGTAACAAGATAAGGAAACGCCGGACGCTGTCTATATAACGACTTCCCTTGCCCTGCGAACAAGCGGGCACATAAAGGGCGCTTATAGAACATCGGGGCACCCGTAATTTACTTTCATTGCTAATCCCCCTTCACCTTCTTCACCGGAAACGGCCTACGCAGCCGAAGAGGTTCTGCAGGAAAATCTCAGCGGCGTGTTGAACGCCGGAAACCGCGCGGCAGCAGCAGCGCCCGCGTTGGCGTCGAGGTCATAAAAGCGCGCGGTGGCGCGCGTAATCGCCGCCTGCGTTCGATCGCGCTCGCCGAAACCTCGACGATGCTCAAAGCTTTACGAGGAATATTGGGGCGGAGCCAGTAGACGTGCCCAGGCCGCTGGCGGCCCCTGAATTACGACCCCGCGTCGGCAGCAGCAAACCTGTTTTTGGTCGCAAGTCTTCTACCCGCGCGTGGCAGAACCATCGCGTGACGCGTCCTGTAGATGCCGCTTTATTTATTTTTTTTTTCGTTTCAAAGTTGAAGTGGTAGCCTACGCAGGCAGCGGGGCTACCCGAGTACTGAAGGAGTTTGAAGTCATTGTGCGATGAATGCGCCTACTTCAGATGTACTCTCAAAGGAGAGCATACATTGAGGGAGGCCTTCCATCTATAGCCTTCCATGGCCGTTACTCGACTGTTACGTACCGCCTATATACCTATGACTCCAAGTATAGCAATCTTGAATACTTACTTCTTCCGCATTCGATGGCCGGCAGTCCAATATGACATTCTTTGGTGCATTTAAACGATCGCCCACCTTTATGTAAGTGCCCTTGTTTCAGCCCACAAGAGCAGCGTGGTCCACTGCGCTATGCACAAGCTGACCAGTTCGAGCGGTCTAAATAATTGCGCGACAGGACTGTAATCGTTAATACGAGTTTCACCTAGCGCCCAAATCGCTTCCTTTGCCTCGTTGTTAAACTCCGTGTCTATTCATTTCGTTCTTCCTTTATCACTCGACACAACGATACAATTCATAGTCTCTTCGGTAGTTCTCAAGGAGGTTAAATTATTCAGAAAGTGAGCCAACATATGCAAATACTCAGACACACGTGCCCCGCGCTTGCTGTCCGATCTCTTAACTATTCTGGCCTTGTGCCCAGAATTGCTAATGAAGCTGCTATCCATGCCGTTAAATAAGCATGCGAAGACGTGCAATTTTCGTAGTGCTAAATTATACGGATCGTAATAAGGCGTACCTTACCGTTTTTCTGCACTTCTTGTAAGATCGAAAGTTTGTGCGAAATTCTCTTGCGTCGCCTACGTATGTTGTTTCTTCAACGTGCTACTGCCACGGCTTCCCTTGAACTTCACGGCTGAAGCTAATATAATTGCCGCATAGTTCTTCTGCAAGCTTCAAATATAACGATCTGACTGTTGCGCATGTTTACGTGGCAGTCTTTGACAGCAGCAGGTCAGCAGGCTCAGCGCATACGCAGCCTTTTATATATACTGTCCAGAGCCGAACCAGATGTTATTGGCGCGGCGCATATTCTTATTGCTTTCTTCTTCTTCTTCCTTCTTTTCTTTTTCGCGTGTTCGTGTGTGCATGATGCCCCTATTATGTCTAAGCTCTCGAAAAGAGTGTCATTAATTAAACAGTTCCTCTCCGTACCTCTCGCCGTCCTTTCTCTTTTCCCTCTCTGTTTCTACGTGGGCTTCCGTGAGATCTGTCTTCATTATTCTGCAAACGAGACCATCGAGATAGATGCGTTTCGAACCGTGCGAATACACACATGCTTACGATACTGGGTACTGTGATGGTGCAGGTGTGTATATAACAAGAGCATGAAGTGGGTCTGGGAAGAAAAAAAATATATACAGGCGGTGATAATGGAGATGTACACGGATATCTATCTATCCTACGTGTGTCTGCGCGCACGCTTTGCATCTTTTTTCGTTACCCGCATTCGTCCTCGGCTGCACTCAACGTGTTTGCAATGTGGAGACTGCCTCGGGCGATAATATGTCTGGATTAGGAGTTGGCTCAGCGCTATCCCCACCAGGCTTCAACGCGGCTCGTTAGAGATAGTCCGAGGTTGTGTGACGTCGCGCCGCCGCCATTTTTCACGATCTGAGCTGCGGGCACACATCTTAGATTTTTTTTATTTGTTCTCTCTGCTCTCCCTGGGCAAGCAGCCCCGGTCGGCTTCACTGTGTCGCCTCTTTTACAGCGAAGCTGTTAGCCTCTAGTTAGGTGAGATTTTTCGTCCGCTAGCGCACATCCACAAACAGTACCGCCACCTAGCCGCTCAGACAGGCCTCAAAGGGCAGCTAGAAAAGGGCTTTGTTTTTTCAGTTTCCGCCTAACAGAAACGTGTTTTCTCCTACATTCTGTCCGAAGCTATCTTGTCTGTAGCCTCTGTGTAAGTCGTACTTTGCGAATTTCCTGACGCAGCTGTTTCCAGCTGATTTCCCAGATGCCGTTCGAGGCCTGTCAGAGTGGCCACGGCCGCTAGCTGGCGGTGCTTTCATTTTGGACGAGCACGAGCCGACGAAAAATCCCGACCAACTATAGGCTAATAGCTTCGTTGTAGAACAGTATCGCCACTTACCGGCCGGGGCCGCTCATACAGAAAATTTGGACTTTCGTGCTTCAACGACCCAAAGCAACCAACAACGCGGTACAGATTGTGCCTGGGTTTAGTCTTGGCTGCAGACCTCTTCGAGGTGTTAGCCGAACCCGTCGCCATGTGTTATAGCGGCCACAAGGCCATTGTTACAACTATAGCGAATTAAAAGTATTACATCAGCCGTTTGTGGTTGCCTAACGTCGCTTGTGGGGGTGGTGCTTGTCTAACGCCGTCTAATGTTAGTTTAGCTGGTTGTGCTTGTCTAACGTCGGCAGCAGCTTCTCTGTACGTCCACTTTCACAGGGTGAAATATTTTCTTTAAGGCCTCTATACGTTTGGGCACTATTCAAATAGAGCCTTACTGCTATCACTCGATTTTTCGTGCCGCACCACGCAATGCGTGTTAAATTCGGCTACCGCACCTATAGTTCTTACTTCTCATGTTTACCTTTAATGTTATTTTCTATTCTTATTCGGAAGTACTGATCAGGAAGTCTTGCTGCCGCATTCTTGTGTGGCGCATGGCAGTGCGGTTGTACAAGAGGAAACATTTGCTTTCTCCTTCTGTGTTTTGGCTCCGCTGAACTACCCCACCAGGCCAGATACGTTGTACACTCCCATGCGAACATGTTTGAGCACGCTAATGCAAAATTTTATGCGGCTGTGTGCGCGACTAATTGAATTCTAACACCATGCAAGATTGTAACGGCTTATCCATCCTTTGATTGTACTTGTTTTCCTTGCTAATGTTCTTTGCTATTTGTATTTTTGCAGGTAAGCCTACTCGCCCATTGTACGGTGCTCCTGAATAGTGCACTTTCGTCGCCAATGTGAGTCTTTAACCTTCTAAGTACCTCTCGCTGCTGTAAACCGCGTTACTTAAATTGACATTAATTGAACCAGAACTGCATGCTACTCCTACACAACTTATAGATCTGCTGTGTCGTTCAATATATCCGTGATGTCATTATGAAGATACAAAATTGCATGCTGCAGCTTGCTTAAGGGTATGCTCTCGAATGGCACCTACGAATGACTTGCCGTGGCAATGGACGTGCGGTTCACGCACATACCAAAGGGCATTGATCATATAGTGAACCTCGTCGCTGAAAAAATACGTTGCAAGTTTCAGTGTCCAACATTTCCATCTGCACAAGTACTACTTTAATTTTGACCTGTAGGTCACATTGAGGCAGAGCTAGTAATTAGCTTTAATCGCTGTTTTCAACAGTTTATGTGCCGGGCATTTTTTGCTATCGCGACACTCTCCATAACTGGTCGTGGGAGGCGCGACTCGCGGAAGTGGAATTGGGAAGCCGGCTGGCGACCCTTGACCAGGCCCGGCGATCCGCTGTAACCAGTGGGGCCCTGGAAGAGGGGCTCCACCCACCATAATCAAACAACCTCTACTACAATAAAGTTTACTCTCCCTCTCTATCTCTCTCTCTCTTGCTAGCGCGACGTACTTTTCGTGATAAGTTAGGTATGTCACCGTAGGTAACTAGATGAACGGGGTCCGCGAGAAAGACCCACCACGTTGGCGTGTACTGATCCCGATGCGCGAAATTACGCGCGCCCATTGCCTGCGACCAAGTGTGACACCGATGTTTTTGAAGCGAGACGGCAACGAGCACGTCCGTTTCATCTTTCCAGCCCACGCAAGGGTCGCTTAAATGGACGGCAGAATGTGTTGGCCATTCTCCTGCAACCACATCGCTTCCTAGGGGGCAGGGGGGTGAACGGGCCGGCGACGCTTGCGTCATTGTTCGGCGTGGCGAGGCCCTTCGCCTCGGGACCCGGGGGCACCACATGACGAAACGGCGCGTTCGGGGTTCCTGGTTCGTCGATACGGGAGACGCTGTGCACCATCCACCGTGTTGGGGCCTAATGACACGCCGATGGCTGACGGTGATGGCTCTGTCTGAATAAAATAAAGACGTTCTCAATACGACCTGAAGGCGCGCTTATAATCTGTGCTCCGTGCGGCGAAGTTCCTGCACGCTGGTGGTCTTATCTGCCCGCCCGTGTCTTAACGCGTGTCAGGAATGGGCGCTAATTGGCTCCCGCGCGGCCTTCGCGTTCTCGGCTCGGGAAACCCGCGCCATCTTTTAGCTTTGTAGCGTTCGTTCTCTCGGGAAGCTGTCGCTGGTGCACGCGTGAAAGGACCGCGGTACTTTGTCGTTAAGGTCGTTTATTACGTTTTTCTTTTCTTCCTCGCGATGAAGTGTTGGACAAAGCCCACTAGCGGCGCATCGCATCCTTGCATCACCCATCCGGAAATTAACTTGGACGTTTATTCTTACGCTTTGCGTCATTTCACCATTCAATCTCTTTTCACTGAGAAATCTAGGTAACTGCTGACATCCAAAGCGACCACTTAATAAGAGCGGTATTGCGATATATGTATTATCTTCAGCTTTCTTTTTTTTTTAGTATTTGAGCTCGGACGTCTCGCATTCAGGAGCAAAGCGTGACTGAAAGCGCTCCCCAGCTTCTGTCTGAACACGGGGTTGCGATTTCTACTTCCTGCCACGGCGTTCACGCTGCGATAGTAGCAGAATGCGAAAACAATGGTGCGCTTAGATTCAAGTGCCCGAACAACAACTCTAGAGGTCAAAATAAACCGAGAGCATACCACTAATGCGCCGCTCAAAGCAAACTTCGTTTTGACATGTAAAATAGAACACTACTCACCATGAAAGCGCATCTCTCTAGTGCATATGCTTTACCGTGCTGGATGATCTCGCCTAGTAAGGTCATATGTTTCAGATTTGCTTCGTTGTACCTAAATCGTGTTTATATTGCTTTATCAGTGTAATACAGGAAAGTTAATCAAAGCCGTCATACTTAAGACTATACGTATATTACTACCGAACTGAGCCAGAAATTTGCCCTCGTAGTTCAATTTCTGTAGATTCTTCCTGCATCAACAGACAGTGCTTTCAATGTATACCTAGAACACCAAGGGCATATGTTCGTTCATCGATAGGGGTGCTGTTATTGGTCGATAGCAGCAAGCACTGCAGGTGTGTGTCCTTGCGCTCGCGTACGGTCTACATTGTAATTAGAGACCATTCATCGCACATCCGCTAACATGTTTATTTTGTGTGTTTCGCGCTTTCTTTTTCTTTTTCAGTTCGTCTTTCTTGCCGTGCAGCGTGCGCCTTGTAAGCTAAAAGAAGCAGTACCGTCTATTTTGGTTAGAACGAGAAGACAAGAACGAATTGCATTGATTTGTTGATGTCACGCCTTGATTGCGGTGTAATTCCCGGGAACCGTACGCTGACTGCAACTTTCCGTTTCTATAAATGGGGGGATTTCGTTGTGCTAAATGAGTTCCGTTTTTTCACATACTTAGAAAACCTTAATTAAATCAGATTTTCCTACTCTATCGGCTTGAATATCTCACGCCCGAAAGCTCTAACAAACCTGAGAAAATAGAAGCTGCCTTCGACAAGCTGCTATTACGTACTAGTACCGTGTAATTTAGCAAGGAATCGCTAAAATCTTACACCGTTATGCCTTGCGACTCAGCGATACGTCTCAACCACACGTATGTCATTGCACAATTAAAATGCCGGCATTAGAAATGTAGGCTGTTCAGTCCTGACCTACCACGCTTTATCTTAACATCGCAAAAAAAAAAAAATAAGCCTAGCATCTGCTCCTTAATATTTCGTTTTCCTTACATTCACGACGGTTTACCGATCTAAATGTATGTATGCATTTGTAGGAATCTTCTGCGACCTATAGATGTTTGAAAAATTTCCTATTTCGTCGGAGCTAACTCTAGGTCTCAGTACGTGGTCCGGTTGGTGCCCGCCTATCAGACCACCGCTATCAGTTACCGATGTCATGCGCAGAAGCCGCCTACATTGCGCGTATGTTTCTTTTGCTCTGACGAGGTTCCGCGCACTCCGCTCTGCACTTGCTTCAACTACTTCGTTACGTTGTCCGTCGGGAACCGTTCGCACTGGGTTCGCTCACATGTGCGGAAACAAAAGGCACGCATTCCAGCCGCCACAGGAGAAGTAGCTTGCCCGTAATTAAACGCCGGTAGCAATTAACCGTACGTGTCTCTTCGTTTCTCCGCCGGCAGTTTTCACCCTGTTTACTCCTTCGCTGCATGGAACGTCGTTTCCTGGCATTTAGATGTCGCTTCCTACTTTTACATTCCCTTTACCTCTTCTTATTTATGCCGTAGTTGCCTTGGCGTTCTGAATGGGAACCCTCTGTTTTCAAGTACGTGTTTTCTTCGTCCTATTTCTCTTCATCTCTATTGTTTGCCCCCGTGTCGTCATTTTGTATTGTTTGTAGTCTGTCAAGCATTATATTTTTTTTCGTTTACGTCTTTGTCTTCTTTTCTTCTTCGACGTTTTGAGTAGCACGTGACTGCCCTACCGATCACGCAAGGCGCTTTGCCTTTGTGTGGGGCTCACCTCGTAAACGCATTCTTTACAACGACTGAAAGGGAAGGCCTGAGATGTACGCGGAGGCACCGTGCTCCTGGCAAACGAAATGTAACGGCAAGGATATTTTCTGCGTATTCCGAAAACTTGCACCGTGAAATTTAGTGTTGGTAACTTATTGAGAAAGTAGCAAAATTGAGCAACATTTTAGTCATCTCAACTGCAAGCTTTTGTTTTGGGTATCTTAGTGACTGTATTAAAGACTCTTTCAGTAACATAAGCAGCCATCGTGTTTCCCTGGTGAAATTACTCACCGTGCTTTGGCTAAGTTCAACGACTCCTCCCCGTTTCGTCGCAAATAAGATACATACGCTTCCATTTGTCGCTACTCCTAAGGGCATACCGAATAACTTACTAGTGAGTCATCTAGGTTGACCAAAACTGCTTCTCTAGGAAAAAGAGCCTTGAGATCCGATACCGCTTAAGAATATCAGGGATTGTTTTGGGAGGTCGTCATCGCATTAGGTAATGTAAAGGTGGAGTTCAAAAAACAAAACAAAAAGAACGTAGAACACGTTCACGAACAACTGAAACAAATATATATATATATATATATATATATATATATATATATATATATATATATATACACAAGCTTCCTTCTAATTCATGCCCGACTCCAATCTTGACAACAGATCACGAGCGATGGGATTGAACCCCCAATCAAAACAACCCGCACTTCGTTCAGTTTGCCACTCATTTAATTGTGTGAGCTAGGCTTGTAAAAGCCTATACAGCCGGAAGACGAGAACCCTCTGAACCGAACCGAAAATACTCTACAAGCGCCCATTGCACCGACAGGAAGAGATACACCGAAAAGCATTCCAGTTCACTACAGCCTAATCGGATCTCGTTAGCGTAACTAGTGAGCGCTGCACGGTCGCGTCTTCTGAGTGGCGGTCTCTTTTAGAGAGCTTTATTTTCTTTCTTTTTCCTTTCTTTTTTTTTTGGGGGGGGAGAAGGGGGAAGGAGTGAAGAAAACTTGGTCCGCGTCGTATTACTGAAATGTTATTTGGTTATACATTTCAATGATAGTGTATTACTTGAAAGAAGAGAGAACAGTTTAATGTAAATGCAGGTAGGCTGGCCTGAGGTGCTATACTTTAGCCAGGTATACGCTCTTCGCTTGAGAAAAGGGGAAAGAAAGAGCGGCAGGATGGAGTGGCAATGGCGACGGAGGGAAGAAGCAAAGCACACGACGCAAGTGTCTACTCATAGGCTAGAATCCAGACCCGTACGTTTTGAAAGGTCAAGTGAGCCTGAATGAGCAGACTGAACGCGAACTAATGGAAACGAGTCTATAAATAAGTTCAGACTGTACCAGTGACATTTCTGTTAGGTCTTATGATTAGGTAATCAGCCGCTTTGATAAGTGGTTGCCCCAGGGTGCCTGGATATGTCGACCCTTCGTTGCGTTCAGTGCATGTAAAATATCTTTCAGTGGCTAGTAGGCGAAAAGGTGGTTTGCCTCATAACTTGTATGATGACTGAAACATAAATGATGGGCTCCTCACGAATCTCAAGCTTCTGCGCAGGGTTCTTCACATTCCGATTTTAGCGCGTTGCTCGGAACACAGCTGCCAGGGTATGCGGCGCTTCTGATGAGGCTGCGTACTACAGGAGCGCACAACGTAAGCGATTGTCGTAGTGTGAAAGCGCGTACCCGGATGAACTTGCGGGAAAAGCGGCAGTTTTCTCTCTTTTCTTTTTGTAGAAGCTAGTTAGCGAGAAACGGTACAGAAATGCCGATGAAGAATACAAATCGCTTGGGCATTGCGTATACATGAGACGGATGCAACTCACAGGGTAATCTTTAAAGTTCCCGATTGGCGGCTCCGATGCTGATACGCTGAGAACATGACATATAGCTTTTCCTGCATGGGCTCAGTTTGATTGAAGTCGATTCATCATTGAACTTTTCCAGACCTGAAGTGTTTCTTGCACCAAAGGCCTCTTGAAGCAGGCCCCGCATAGCAAGGTATCCGAACTTAATGTTATATTGGATGCGGTATTGGAAGCTTCAGTCTTTTAATGTTTCCGCAAAGCTGAAAGAACCGGAATGGGACCCGAAACTGTCGTTGAGCAGGACTGTTGCGTTATCACACTTGCTTAGGAGCTGCATCGTGCTTTATGCCCTCTGGCTTAACAGTGGTCGTAATATGCCGGCAATCGTAAGTTGCTCTCCGTGTTCTTCAGCCGCCTGGTCGCCCTTCCACATGGTAATCTGCCCTCTACCGTGACCTTGGGCTCTTACCCCTCTTCTTTTATTTCCGCCACTGTTTCTTACTGCTACTCTGTACACCGGCGGTGTTATTTGTTTTAAAAGACGGAACATTTCAAAAAGACTCGCTCTAATCTCGCCGCGTTCTGGTTTCGACACGATCTCTCGCTGCAAGTGGTCCTGCCGCTCGCCATTATTTATGTACGTTTGCACGTTGATACGGCAAGAATACACCAAAAGTGAACTTCCTAGGGTGCGGAAACGTCCGCTTCTAACTAGTGCGAGAGTATCCTGATACCACTAATTTGCGGCTTAGTGTACCGACAAGAAGACTGCCGGCTTTGCCTGTTTTATCTATGCGGTGTTTGCTGGCGCATTTTCGAAACAAATAACGAAGCTAGTTTTTCCGCACTATAGCATATCGATAACCTTGCGAGGTCCTGGCTTAAGTCTCCCAAGCTGACGCGCTGACCCCATGCTACTGCTTATCTGCGTGAAATGACGTTAATAGAACTCGGTTCTAAAGGGCACTTCACACATAAAGGGCACTTCCCACGTTTTGTAGTCTGATGTTGTCCTCAAACAATAATTATCTGGCATGCGTTTAATTTCCTGAATGCTGCGCTCCCGGTACGGCGCCTATCAACGCGACATAGCGTTTGCGCCAGGAAAATGGCGAGCGCAGAATGTTCATGAAAAGAAAGGCACGCAAGATATAATAAGACGATTATTGATTGTGGAAAAGACAAGCCCCAAGGTGTGTAAACATATTTTATGTGTCATTAATAGTCTAAAGCACGCCGCGTATAGCTGAGCTCCCATTATGAAGGTACCATCGTTCGTGCGTCAAATCACGAGTGTGGTTGCTCATAATAACCACTAATAACGTAGCTCGAGTGTACACGAGCGTTCTTAATGCACGTATAACATGTATAGACGACTGAAGTGCGAGAAAACCCTCGAGAAGACGTCATACGTAGAGGAGCGGCACACGCCGGCTCCACTGCGTGCAAATGCGCTTCTGGACGGCAGCCAAGGCTGCATGTGTAGAGCTTGCCTCGTCGATCGGGCACCCACACCGTACGTGTATCTTTGCCTGCACTCTACAGGGAATTTGGCGTGTAAGCACATTCACGTGTTGTCTCTCTCTCTCTGTCTCTCTCTCTCTCTCTCTCTCTCTCTCTATATATATATATATATATATATATATATATATATATATATATATATATATATATATATATATATATATATATACACATAAACATAAACACCCTCGCTAAAATCTTCCCAGAGCCGAACGCATCGCGGTTGTTGCCTGGAGAATTCCTGCAGGAGGTCGTTACACTTAGTGCTTCCTGTTTGACTGCGTGATACTGTTTATCGTCATCTAGAATAAATATGGAATAAGTGACATGTTATCGAGCAAAGTGGGCTCCGTGTTAATGCTCGTCAAGCCTTGCGTTATCATGCCTCGCCTATTTTAGTCAACTGCAAGATAGACCAATCCGACCCATCTCCGATCGCCCTTGTTTTCTGTCGACCAGCTTCATCCTGTGCCTGCTAATTTCGCAATCTCCTCTCATACCACCTAATCCACTAACGTCATCGACTAGCTCCTTCCTTCCCTTGCCACCCATTCCGTTAGACAAACACACGACCGACGGTGCTCTACACATCAGATGACCAACCCCAACCTCTCTTAATCTCAACTGAATATCAGCCACACCTACTTGCTCAGCAATCCATTACCGCCGTCTTGCTGCAACTTAAGGTTTCGCTTACTCGCTTGGGTTCCTTCTTTCGTTGCGTGGTCCTTAGCTTCTTCACCACGTTCGCCATGCCTCAGCTCAGGAAATCTACACAGGTCTATTGATTTATTGATACCTTTCAATTAATCTGTTACAGTGGTTTGTGTTGCTTTACAAGTTGATGTAGCTACACCGTCACATTAAACTGTTATACACGCTGACGTCACGTCGCTGGCTCATATGGCAACGAGAAAATGGTCACTGCATAGGGCCCTACATGCAAGGTTTTTCTTTTCTTTTATCTAGTTTGTCTCTTTCTTTAATTCCCTTCACACCCTTACCGCAGCACAACCCAAGCCAGCCGGTTCTTATACAGGCTAACCCTTCCCTGTCTTTCCCGTTCTCTTTTCTTTCCTCTCTCATTCGTGGACACATTTATCTCCTCTATGCATGTAAAAGCTCTCGAAGACCCATGTGATGCATCTTGGCGTCACTACGAAAAGTCTGGCAAAGTGAATTCTCCCGCATATGAAGGACTCACTGCCGGGCTTTTCGTAGGCAGATCCATATCGCACGTTGTTGCAGCACAGAGTGCGGATGCGGCCGGCATTTATAATGCATGCGCAAATGCGCAAGGCCTGCATACGAAACGGCGATCATTTGTATCCACACCCTACCCAATTCTGCCCTCGCCAGGGAAATTCGCATACGTTCGTCAGCAAGCTTGTCGCTGACGCCGAAAGCCGTAGCGGAACAACGAGCATGATTCACGTGGCTACTTTCGTGCTTTAGTCGATTCTCCTAGTGGACCCAAATCTGATGGATGGGATGGGATGGATGGATATGAGCGTCCCCTTTGGAACGCGGCGGTGGGTTGCGCCACCAAGCTCTTGCTATTATATTGCCTAATGTCCTACCTAGGTTAAACAATAAAAAAGAAAAAAGCACTATGAACTCCCACAACCAAATTTTCTGATCCCCCATTGCGAGCTGTGCTTTTGTACCTCTCCGTTTTTTGTCGTTTCCCTACTTTTCTTCCACCAATCCTGACATTGTAGCTTAGCGCCCTCTAGTGCCTGATTTCAAAAGTTGAACCGTCAGAGGGAGCTAGGATCGGTCCTTCTTGCCGGAAGCACTCCAGGTCGGTGTCGAAACTGAAGTATTTGGCGTATGTAGGCAACGCATGCTTGCGAGTTTACTGTACTCATGCGCGTCCGCCATGCTATAGCTCAGTGCTGCAGCTCTGTGTCACTGATGAGCACGCGATCGCGACATTGAATCCCGACTGCGGTGGCCGCTTTCTGATGGCTGCGAAGTGCAAAAGTGCTACTGCGCACATTTTCACTTAGCTTGCATCTGAAATGCATATAAAAGATCCGCAGAGGGTTGAGTTGACGCCGGGGTCTGCACTATACGCTGGCCCCTATAGCCGGCAGCGCTGCTATGGAACGCTAAACTCCGTAATACACGGAAGACAGCTTAGGCTATGGTCAGGTTGTGTTGCCAGCTGGCTTCATCCATATGAAGCCAACAGATACTCGGGCCCCTCGGTTCCCCCTTCTCGAACAGCTTGCTTCATGTGGCTTTTGCAAACAGCAGTGGGGCCGTGCATAGCCGAGCAAGCGTGGAAGTTTTGCAACATGACACATTTATATGTTGATATATATACGAATAAATGTTATGTTACATATGTTATACATGTTATATGTATGTGTTATTCACATGCGGCACAACTACTGATCGACACCAGTTTGAGTTTCATCTATTATACCTACTACGCCAAAGTGAACTCTCTCAAACGCGACCATTCCTACTCCGAATCCGCAAACGCACGGCCAAGCTATGCCTCCTTGAAGGCCGCGCGCGAGCCTAAATTGATTTAGCCCCGATGGCGACATGCGTGGCGCGACAACAGCGCCATCCCATCTGCGCACGCTACACATGCGTGGTCGAGCAATGGCTCTTGCCTTTTTCAGAACGATATCAAGAGGAGCGCGGGCAGTATGGCTACAAGGATATCAGCGATAATGCTATAACGTGTTCTCGTTGCAGCAGTTTCAGCAAGCGACCCCATTTCATCCTCCTTAAAGTCGTTTCACGTCAATGGGGAGAGATGTTGTGTGCGCAAACGGCTTTCGATACCCAAATTGACTTTTGAGCGCCAAAGGCACCATAACCGGATTGCGTTATATTGTAGAGCGTTGGGCTTCTTTTGTGAACCTTTTCGCGTTTTTCTTTAGATAGTTTTCATGTGACTTCGCGGACACAGCTCTCACCCTGCTAGTATCCAAACATGGCTGCCACGATCATATCAGGGCACTGTATCGCCACTAGCACACTTGCTTTGCTTTTTGATGACGACTGTTTTTCACCTATTTATTGCTGTTATCGCTTTGTCGTTCGATGCAAGACGAGCCTGTCGTGCTGTCATCCTGTCACGTTTCTTGCTTACGCCGCTTCTCGTAGTTCTAGTACCCATAAATGGCGGCTGCGATGACGTCTGTGCAAACGATTTACAGGGTGTCCCACATAACCTAAGCCAAAATTTTAAAAATGAAAGGCGCGTCGGAAGCGAATTGAACCGAACGCATACTATTCGCCATAGCTTATAGTAGCTCAGAGAATTCTTTGTTTTCCATATAACTCACTAATTAAGTTTAATTACACAACGTTTTAATTATTGGCTGGAGACCCCAAGTATGATACGCAGATTTGTAGAGCACCTTCAGAAACCACCGATCGAGTGGTTTCCTTTACGATACGTTTAGTCGTTTTTTTTGGGGTTGCATAGAAAGCCCGCGAAATATGAAAAGAAAGCCACGTGGCGGAGCTCTTGAGCAGTGGTATCGTGCTGCTCTCAAGCGTTGTAGGGGTTGGAGGACGGACTTCGGTATGAAAAACAAACTTGGGAGGACTTATTTTACATTATGTACAGTGAGACGTCAATGAACAGTAGTACAGTCATTACGGGCCGGCAGCAACTCGGACGCTGCGGCCCGCGGCAAGAAGTTCGAGAGAGGTGAATCCGGGAATGCTCTGGTCTCTCTGGAATGCTCCTTTTAAACCCTTCGAGAACTGGAAGTCGCGCCAAGTTCGGCCAATGGGAGAGTCCGCTCCGATGACGCCACCTTCGGCCAATGGTAGGCACCCGTGCGGTGAGGTCACACCCGGCGGCTCCCCGTGGTCTTGCCTTGCTGTGGTGCAATGCTCTCTTCAAAGGCGGCGAAGGGGGGATGATTGGGCTCCATTGTCCGAGGGCCCACCTGCTCCCGGTGGTACGGCCCCGCTGTGGTGGCAAATGCCTTCTTCAAAGGCGACCGGTGCGACGCTGCCAGGCCTTCCCGGTACATCACAGCCGTCTTGTTTCGGGACCCACTTTCCTTGCAACAATGCCGGGCGATCCCTTCGTTTTCTGGAAAACTCAAGCATTGAATAGCTACCGCGGCGTACGAACTTGTTGGCACGTGAACTTGTTGGCTCGAGCGATCCTCTGGAATGTGTCATCCGTGTTTCTGCATCCCTTACTTAGAAGTGGCGCGATTCGAAGTGGTCTGGGGAATTTGAAGTAGGCTCAGGAAACAGCCCCATATCTAACAGCTCGTCCTCGCCCCGGATGTTCTGAATGGCCGGTGAACTCAATTCGCTGGCCATGAGGAACGCCGAAAGAACCTGCAGGGTATTGGTGTCGAGCCTCGCTTGACGAACTTCGGGATCCTGGGCCCTGGAGAACATGCGTCAAACAAACAAAACAACACAGCGCTGCACCACGTGCAAGCGCAGGCTCTTCACCCCTGACTCGCCAGGCTATTATTGAGTCAAAATGAACCCTGATCTTTTATTTCCCCAATTTTGACTAAACAGTTCCAACCACCTTTCCAAACCGCTATCCATTTCTCCTCGAATGCCGACAAGACCAGAGTACTATTGTTGTTGCAAAACAAAGGGTCGTTGACGTTGCAAACAACAAATGAAAACAGCCGAACATAACTTAAGTGGCCTAACTACACGAACAGCATGTTTCCAATCTATCGCAGTGGCGTACTTATCGCGCGTAACGGTGCCACTGAACAATCTAGTCAACCTCACAAGTACGTAATCACAAGCGCACTAGCCTTGTGGTCACTAAACAGAACGCGTACTTGCGTTGTAGGCAAACTTTTCATTTACGCTTACTCACGTTTTTTTCCTGAAAGTCCTACAGGACACGTGACTTAAACGAACAATTAAACTTGCGGGACTTACACACTCCGCAGAACTCTTAAAATAATGCGTCTTCTAATAACTAGTTCCAGGCACGCTCACTAAAGAAGTCAGAATACGGCTGCCCTCAACACACACGAGCAACCCAGTCATAAATCTGCTTCCTTCCGTCCACACAGGACACGCGCTAATGGAACTAAAAACGCTTCTCCGTGCAAATCACGCACTTACTGAAAATCTACGCGCTTAACCTTAGAAAATTCAAGAACACTTAAAAAGAAAGAAGGTTAAATAACACACACGCGCGTTACGATAGGCCTCTCAACGATAACCTTGACCTTCAGGTTACTCACACACACACAAAAGAAAGCCTATGTACTTATTAATGAACATCTCACGAGACTACAGGTTTACATGAAACGCATCTTTCAAATCTCGGAGCTTCTCAAACGAAAACACAAACAAAGCTCAAACCTTACACATTGAAAGAAATCCTAGTCTCAATTCGTGAAAACTTTCCGATGCTCAAAATAAAGAACAAAACACTTCATTTCTACGGAAGCGCTCTTGGCCTCCCTTTCCAAACGCTTATGTCTGAGCCGAACCCGAGGTGGTCGCGGTTTGAAAGCTACTCTGGCTGCCGAGGAACAACAAAAGGGCTGACTCACTATCAGCTCCCCCAAGACGTTACGGTCTCCTGCCAATTTGCGTCCTGGCGCCCCGCTTTCCTCACAAACTCGATTGACCGCGTCGCTACTCCCCACCTGGTCTCGTCCTGCCACCTTGCGCTTCTTTGAACTGCACGCTGAGCTATGAAAAGAACTACGGAACGACGAGGAGTTTAACTGCCCCGTGCCCTTTGTCCGCGCAGAACATGCTTCGCGGTCCCCCTTTGACCGGTGGCTCGAACGATTAGGATGCGTCAACATCGTCCGTGACGACCGCACCTATCTCTTCTCCGCGCCCTGCTTTTTCGCGCCTGTCGCCGTCTTTGGCTTCGCTACATTAGCCACCGCATTCCGATCCTTTCGGCGCTTCTTTCTGCGGCGCTTTCTCCTCGAACTCTCTTTCATGCCGTCATCTCGCGCCTCGTGCCGGCCGTTACACATCTCGTCGGCCCGGATCGGTCTCTTACCCGCACAGTCTGAGTGATTTACATTAAAATCTACTCTCACTTTGCCTCGACTGGCGGACAGCTCAACCGACTCTGGCACAATGCAGCAGGCTTTACTCGAGTTATGCAACTCGCACTCTTGCGAACTGCCCTCTACTGCATTGCCCAGCTGACGCTGTGCATCTGCACACAGCCCGTCGGTATCGATCGCTGTCTTACGCGCACAGTCCGAATGATTAACAACTGAATCATCCCTATCTAGGCTATCTAGACTGGCGGAGAGCCGCACCGATCCCTGAACAATGCAGTTGTTCTCACGTGAGCTACGGAGCTCGCCACCCCGAGAACTATTCTCAACTGCATCGTCCAGTTCGCACTTCACTTCTGCACGCAGATCTGACTCGACATGGGTGCTCGCGTCTGTCGGGTCAGCAGTACCCTTTTCTTCGCTAGCAACCTCGCTAACATAACCAGCGACGCACACGCGCGGTAACTGTGCCAATTTGTTCGCAGCTGGCCTAGCTGTCTCTACAGTCATCTGTTGGCACAGCACCTCGTCGCTCTCCTTGCGGCCTTTAACGGCCTCTGTTGCCACTAAGGCATCGTTAGCAGCTAGCCTTTTCCCTTCACTTATGAATCTGCAGCCAATCTCACAGGCACTACTCTTCTCGTCGGCTTTTGGCGAAAATCCGCTCGATGCTGCCTCATTCTTTCGCTCTGTACTACCTACAGAATTCTCAGACAGCCGTTGTCTCTGTGCCATTAACTGATCACAATACTGTATCTCTTTGATCAGTGCTGCCTTCTCTCTCTCATACTTTTGCTCACGCTCACGCTTAGGTGTGAGCGTCACGTTCGTGACGCTCACACCTAAGAGTAAGTTCTTGAAGCTCACGCTTCCGTTCATTCTCGCGTTCTTCACGCTTACGCTCACTCTTACGTTCACGACGCTCTCGCACACGTTCACGACGCTCACGCTCCCGTGGCTCCTGTATCACCTCCCAAGCAAGCTCAATGCTTTTGTCATCATTGCCACTATCGTTAATCGCCGTTATGATAGCTGGCGTTTTCATCCGTTCGTCCGCCTCAACTCCCAAATCGTCGCACACCAACAACAAGTCTAACCTCGTCAACCTTCTAAGATCCATGGCAGCTGCCCCGACAGGTGGTTAGAACTGTTTTCCTTAATTTGTGCAAACACACAATGCAACAAACTCCCGAATCCCAGAACTATCAAAATGAACACACAACATTTGAGTCTGGCGAATCAAAAGGAAAAAAAAAACACGCGCTCACTTACGGTTGCAGCACCCTGCCATCCGGTTCATTTGTCCGCTGTTCCCGGTTCCTCCGGACTCCCTGGGTCGAAGGCTCGCTCTTCTTCGCTACTCCCAGTTTCTTCGGACCTCTTTCGACGAAGGCTCTCTCTTCTTCGCTCTTCCCGGTTCCTTACGCTCTTCCCGGTTCCTTAGGATCTCTCTCGACGAAGGTTGATCCGTAGCGCTGCCACCAGCTGATGCATTCGGAGGCGATCTCACCGCTGCCAACCAGATGTAGGGGTTGGGGGACGGACGTCGAGATGAAAACAAACTTGGGAGGGTATTATTTTACATTATGTACAGTGAGACGTCAATGAACAGTAGTACAGTCGTTACGGGCCGGCAGCAACTCGGACGCTGCGGCCCGCGGCAAGAAGTTCGAGAGAGGTGAATCCGGGAATGCTCTGGTCTCTCTGGAATGCTTCTTTTAAACCCTTCGAGGACTGGAAGTCGCGTCAAGTTCGGCCAATGGGAGAGTCCGCTCCGATGACGCCACCTTCGGCCAATGGTAGGCACCCGTGCGGTGAGGTCACACCCGGCGGCTCCCCGCGGTCTTGCCTTGCTGTGGTGCAATGCTCTCTTCAAAGGCGGCGAAGGGGGGATGATTGGGCTCCATTGTCCGAGGGCCCACCTGCTCCCGGTGGTACGGCCCCGCTGTGGTGTCAAATGCCTTCTTCAAAGGCGACCGGTGCGACGCCGCCAGGCCTTCCCGGTACATCACAGCCATCTTGTTTCGGGACCCACTTTCCTTGCAACAATGCCGGGCGATCCCTTCGTTTTCTGGAAAACTCAAGCATTGAATAGCTACCGCGGCGTACGAACTTGTTGGCACGTGAACTTGTTGGCTCGAGCGATCCTCTGGAATGTGTCATCCGTGTTTCTGCATCCCTTACTTAGAAGTGGCGCGATTCGAAGTGGTCTGGGGAATTTGAAGTAGGCTCAGGAAACAGCCCCATATCTAACAGCGTGCGTTCGGTGAACAAGGTCGGCTCTCGTTGGATGACGGCGAAAATGCATGCTGCTGGCAGAGCGCTGCCGATGAGATAAAGAACGCCCTGCCGCTTCCACGTCGCTAGTCACGTAACTCTCATCTGCTGGCTATGGCTTGGAGTAGCTTTTACCAGTGCATACTTTCACCTCATCGGCATGATCACAAGTCCAGAGTGTGAAGTTTGCGTGTGCAAAAAGACGATAGTGCACATGTTGTGATTGTCGTCTTTCAGTGCACAAATACAAGTTCTCAGCACCGCGCTTGACGGCAAAGCAGAGTTCAAGGCAGGAAGGCACGACGGAAGGCAGAATTCTTGGACCCTGGTCCTAGCCGACGTCGGCACGAACTGCGTTAAATGCGCTAGTGTGCTTTTTGAAGGAAACAGGACTCATTGAAAAACTATAGGATCTGCAAACTTATCTTTTCTTTTTATTATTTTTTCCTGTTCACTTGTTTTCTTATCTTTTCTGCCGCTTACCCCATCTCCCTGTGCAGAGTAGCCAACCGGAGACAATCTGGTTAACCTCTCTGCCTTTCACCTCTTGATTTCCTTCCTTCCTAACGATTTCCAACGTGTATACAAAACTTGATATGGGGCCTCGTGAGGGGTCCTTAAGAAATCACTATCATTTGCTACATGATAATGGAAACTGACCCTGTCAACCTTTAATTGCCGAACTCTGTCGAGGGAGGCTAGCTTAACAAGATTCTTTGAGGAACTATCAGACATTGTTTGGAATATCATCGGCCTCAGGGAGATCAGAAGTCCTGAGGCGTATACATTGCTGAATAACGGACATGTCTTCTTTTATACAGGTCTGCCGGATAAGAAGCAATACCGGGCAGGATTCCTAATCCATAAGGATATAGCGGGCAACAATGACGAATTCTACAGCATTAATGAGAGGGCAGCTGTAGTCGTAATCAAACTTAAAAAGAGGTATAGATTAAAGGTAGTACATGGCTACGCTGCAACATCCAATTACGATGATAAAGAGGTAGATCAGTTTTATGAAGATGTTGAATTAGCGAATGGGCGACTTCAATGCAAAAGGGGGGGAAAAGCAGGCTGGTGAACAAGCAATTGGCAACTACGACATCGATTCTAGGAACGCTGGAGGAGAGATGTTGGTAGAATTCACAGAAAGGAATAAGCTTCGTATAATGAACCTTTTTCAGGAAGCCTAGCAACAGAAAGTGGACCCGGAAAAGCCCTAATGGTGAAACAAGAAATGAAATTGACTTCATACTTTCTGCTGATCCCAGCATAGTGCAGGATGTAGAAGTGATAGCTAGGGTAAAATGCAGGGATCATAGGTTAGTGAGGGCTAGGATTCACCTCAATTTGAAGAGAGCAAGAGTAAAATTGGTCAAGAAGCAACAGGTTAACCGAGAGGCAGTAAGGGTAAAAGCAGACAAATTCAGGCTAGTACTTGCAAACAAATATACAGCCTTAAAACAGAGAGATGAAGATGACATAGAGATAATGAATGAAACCGTAACTAGGCTGGCTTCCGAGGCAGCATTTGAAGTGGGAGGCAAGGCACCAAGGCAACCAGTAGGCGAGCTTTTCCAAATAACAAAAGGCCTAATAAAGAAACGACAAATAATGAAAGTGCCCAACTCAAGAGTTAAGATAGAATTCGCGGAACTCTCAAAACTGATCAACAAGGCATAAATAAGCGATATTCGAAAGTATAACGTGAGAAAGACTGAAGAAGCCGTAAAAAATGGACGCAGCCTGAAATCAGTGAGAAAGAAACTTGGCATAGGACAAACCAAGATATATGCACTGAAAGATAAGCAGGGTAATATCATCAGCAATATCGAAGATCTAGTAAAAGAAGCGGAAGAATTCTATACTGACCTGTATAGAATAACAGGTCAGTATAGCATAGTATAGTATATAGTATATAGTATAGAAGGTGGAATAACAGTCTATTTACTCAAAGATGGGCGAGACATAATGCTAGGAAAACTGGCGGCTCTTTATACGAAGTGTCTATCGACTGCAAGGGTCTCGGAAAACTGGAGAAATGCAAACATTATACTAATGCGCAAAAAGGAAGACTTTAAAGAATTGAAACATTACAGGCCCATTAGCCTACTCCCAGTATTATATAAAATATTTCCCAAAATAATCTCCAATAGAATAAGGTTAACACTGGACTTAAGTCAACCAAGGGAACAGGCTGGCTTCAAGAAGGGATACCCTACAATGAATCACATCCATGTCATTAATCAGGTTATCGCGAAATCCGTAGAGTACAATAAGCCTCTCTATATGGCTTTCATAGAGTACGAAAAAGGATTTGATTCAGTAGAGATACCAGCAGTCATAAAGGCATTGCGTGATCAAGGAGTAGAGAACGCTTACGTAAATACCTTGGAAAAGATCTACAGAGGTTCTACAGCTACCTTAATTCTACACAAGAAAAGCAGGAAGATACCTGTAAAGAAAGGGGTCAGACAGGGACACAATATCTCCAGTAACCTTCAGCAACCTTCGGTTTGTTGATGGCATTGTTCTATTCAGCTACAATGCAGATGAGTTACAACAAACGATTGAGGACCTTAACAGAGACAGTGTAATAAGAGTGGGGTTGATGATTAATATGCAGAAGACAAAGATAATGATAAATAGCCGGGCAAAGGAACAAGAGTTCAGGATCGCCAGTCGGCCTCTAGAGTCTGTGAAGAAGTACGTTTACCTAGGTCAATTAATCACTGGAAACCCTGATCATGAGACGGAAATTCGCAGAAGAATAAAAATGGGTTGGATCGCATACGGCAGACATTGTCAGCTCCTGACTGCAAGCTTACCATTATCATTGAAAAGGAAGGTGTACAATCACTCCACTTTACCTGTGCTGACACATTGGGCATAAACTTCGAGACTGACAAAGAAGCTGGAGAACAAGTTAAGAACCGCGCAAGGAGTAGTGGAACGAAGATTGTTAGTCATAACGTTAGGAGACAGAAAGAGAGCGGTTTGAATCAGAGAGCAAACGGATATAGACGATATTCTAATTGACATCGAGATTAAAAAATGCAGCAGGGCAGGTCACGTAATGCGCCGGATAGGTAACCGTTGGACCATTAAGGTTACAGAATGGGTACCAAGAGAAGGGAAACTCAGTCGAGGATGGCAGAAGACTAGGTGGAGCGTTGAAATTAGGGAATTCGAGGGCGCTAGTTGGAATCGGTTGGCGCAGGACAGGGGTAATTGTAGATCGTAGGGAGAGGCCTTCGTCCTGCAGTGAACATAAAATAGGCTGATGATGCTGATGATGATGATGCTCCAGTAAAAAAAAAAAATGAAAGTTCCACGTGTTCTCCACAGGAGAGAACCTGCGTGTATGAATGGCGCCGTTTGTAGAAACGGACATCTTACAGGGCCGTAAAGAGCCCATGGCATGGATCATTTGGGTCGCTCGATCTATAGACGCCACACGGAGGCGCTAGCTATGACTCATCACCTTAGCGTCGGCATCGCCACGAGACAGTCGTCATGAGCGGAAACCAGACCTTGGGCGTCTAGACAAACGTTCCGGCTGGTGAAGCGGCTGTTTGAGGTTCGCTTTCGTTTGCACTCGGGGTGGTGGCGTCTCTTCACAGCGTAGCTTGTGCAGCCACGTCGTCTTCTGCCTCGATGCTACCGCAGACGCTTGAAGGGCGCACTTGTTTGCCGTTGGGCGCGTCTCGCCTTCTCCGTTCTCGCAACGTGGCACGAGAGCCCGGTGGGCGGGCGTGGCGCTCAGTTAGACGCCGGCGATTGCTGCTGGCCACTGGACGGGGCACTCATCCTTTTGCTGACCCCCTGAGTGCCGCCTTTTTTCGAATCTTATCGGTGCCGAGGTTGCGGTCCCTCTGGATCGCGTTGCTCCACCACCCTTGGACGGTGGCTCTTGGCTCACCCGTCCATCTCTGCAGACGCCGGCGTTGTTTGCACTGCCAGATAGGCTCTTCCGGCCGCTTCGAGAGCGTCCGGCTGCCGCTGCAGGCCCAAGAAAATGGCTGCGTTCTTCTTTCGGCGCCTGCTTTGCTTGCTGTCTTGCTTGTTCGCGGAAAAGAACTTTCCCTCTCCTTGTCCCTTTGCCTATCTTCGTTTTTTTAGTTTGTTATTTGCATACTTTGCTGATAGCACGGCAACCACCTCTTACTCCTCAGTCTTTTATTTTTTCTATGGTAGTCAACAGCGCTACGCGAGAGCCTATCACCATATACTTTTCTGGTGTATTGCGTTATGCCGTCGTGGTTTAGTGGCGGCAGGTAATAAAGTGATCGATACAACGCGGAAATATCAGCATCTTCTTCTGAAGTAGTGCCATCGGTCTCGCAAAAACAAACCGGACTATTCGTTCTTTTGACTCCTCCTTGCACCACTTATTGTGGGTGTCTTCGCCGGGTGTTTGCGCGCTCTGCGCTCTCGACGATCCGTCACCCGTTTTTAAACAGTACACGAACTAGGTTTCCGTTTTGCTGCGGCGTGCATCACGAGCGGGTGCCTTCCATCTTTCTCCCTTTGTCGCAGGGGCCGTCTCTCGGTTCGCTTTTCTTTTTTTCTGCTCTTTGAAAAAAAACAAACAAAAAAAAAACACGCGAGCGTTGGTAGCACAAGACGTGGCAGCTAATTGCTCGGTTTTCCTTTGTCTTCATTTTCCAGTTTTTCTCCACAGAAACCCTTAATTTACTCTCAACTTGCTTGCGTTCCTGCGCGCCTGCGTGTGATGTACGACTCGACTTGACATGTGCACGACGTTCTGTGATTGATGCCTCGTGACCGGAGAGATTCTGGCGCCGATGCGGGTCCAGGCCTGGTTTTTCCCGCATGGCCACACGTTCTCATATCGCCTGCAGTGCGCGCCGTTCCGTTGCTTTGGCTTCTTTAATCGGTACAAAGGAACTCCTACGATTGGACAGGCATTCATTAAAGTGTGATTCTTCGCCACCCTATTTGAGAAATTTGTATCGAGATTTTGCAAGCGTTTCTCGAAAGGCTGTTCTAAGGAAACTACGAGATTCTCAAAGATGCAAGGAGGGAGCGCACACTCGGAAGTGGCCTTTTATTTGTGCTTATCAGTTACTACGCTGTGCGTTCAAGGAAACTGTTGAACAGATACGTTCAGTGAGACAACCGTCATGGAAATGAAGGAACAGGGCCTCCAGAACACACTTTGTGCTAATGGTGGGCGCTGCCTCAGCGGAATAGATTGCCGATGGGCAAAAATTTCTGCACGCTTGTTGCACTGATTACACTTAAATATTCACTAAATTACAACCAAACAATCGTCCTGCCCCCCCCCCCCTCCCCCATTTATGAGACTTGTCCCAGAAAAGCAAAAGTGACATTCAAAAATGTTGTAAAGGGCACATTGTGAAGTTAGTCAGTCTTGCATGAACGGGTGGAGCCTGTTTTGATAACTTGATAACCCATGTGGAATGATCGGATTATGATGAAGCACACACACACAAACAAGAAAAGGCAGCTCATACGACGTTAGCGTGAGGGTCGAATGTAGCAATTTCAAGAACTGCTTCATGACGACTTTGTCAACGAATAAGTAAATTGCTGGCGTACGTTCAACATTTGTCGAGCTGGTTCGGAAGTACAGCTACCGCGTAATTAGGTGCACGAGCGCAGCAACATGCATACATGCAAAACTCGGAGTGCGCACTCTATAATTGAAAGCACCTCGTCTTTAGTTAGGTAGACAAGGGAAGGCTGAAATGTGGGAACCACATTAAAACTGCTTTTGGTATGCAATATGCACATAATTAAAACGACGCATGTTCAGTGTGGCGTTAACAAAACTATTTTTGGTGCGCACTGAGCAATGCTCCTATGAAATATTACCACCTTATTCCAAAATATTATATTTTTTTCTTCTTGACATTTTCAATTTAACTCTGTTTCCTTTCATTTCTGCGTTGCTGTTCATACATTTAGAGAGCACTAACAGACGTCACCACTGTGGATATTTCGTGCGCCCGTAGCAGAAGTGAAAAATGTGGTGTCGCATGTCGTGTATTGAGGCAGCGACTGAAAATGTTTCTTTGCCGTGCGTCTTCCCCACTATCTTTAATAAGAAAGGTCGATAGGGCGGTAGGAGCAAGATTTGTTTGTTCAGTATTTATTCACGCTATTTCCAAAATAATGCCTAGAGAAAGCCTTCGCTCGCATTTCAGATTGCGCCTGTATCAACACTGCTCCATTTCATCTGGACGCCTTGGGTGATGTCGGCCTCGGCGGCCTTGTATTTCGGTGGATATCCAGCTTCTTGAAGGACAGGTCATTCTTTGTGCAAACAGAGGACGGTGCGTCATCACAACGCAACACCTACCGAGGCGTACCACAAGGCGGAGTCTTGAGCCCCACTCTATTTAACCTGGTGCTCATCGACCTGGTTCATACCCTTCCGGAATCCGTCCATGTGTCGATCTATGCAGACGATATATGCATTTGGTCATCAGGAGCGACGCGTCCTCAGGTGCGCGCCAGACTTCAAAAAGCGGCCACACTAACATCAGGTTATCTTCGAGCACGAGGTCTGGAGCTGTCCTGCGAGAAGTGCTCTATAGTCGCTTTCACGCGTAAAGCAATGAAACCGTACGTTATCAGAATTAATGGACAGCCAATTGCCTACGAGAAGACGCACCGCTTTCTAGGAGTGATAATCGATCGAGACCTTTCCTGGAGTACTCATATCTCCTACCTAAAAAGGAAATTAGTCATGATAACCCACGTGCTCAGATTTCTTGCGGGAAAGTCATGGGGTGCGTCTGTGAGTGCGATGCTCCAACTCTATAACGCACTGTTCCTTGGTCTCCTGCGCTATAGCTTACCTGTACTGGGTGGGACCGGCAAGACCAACCTCCGTGCCCTCCAATCTGTACAAGCTCAAGCTCTGCGAATTTGCCTTGGTCTTCCCAGATGTGCGTCCACGGCAGCAACAATAGCCATCGCGCATGACCACCCCATCAACACGTATCTTCAAGTCGACACCTTAAGGATGCATATCAGGCACTTCGCCCGACTTCCATCGCATCATCTCGCCTCCCTTCCTGCCGCTCGACCTCGTTCAGCGTTTAGCAAGATTATTGCCGCCAACCATGCAACTTTACCGTCGAACTTCACGCCTGCAGCACGACCATCTCAACCGCTGTGGTGCCTCCATCCACTCCAGGCTCTTCTTGTTATTCCCGGTATCAAAAGGAAAACGGAGATGTCAACTTTCGCCCTCAAACAAACTGTGCTTTCAATGCTACATGAACAGCACAGAGGACGCATCCACGTTTACACAGACGGTTCTGTATCCTCTAATAGTTCAGCTGGAGCAGTGGTGATTCCCGCAGAGTGCGTCACACTCAAGTTCAAGACATCTCACATTACATCATCGACGGCTGCAGAACTCGCAGCTATCCGTGCTGCTCTGGAGTTTATTGTTCACAAATCATCACATTCATGGTCCATCTTATGTGACTCAAAGGCAGCTCTTCAGTGTCTGATGTCCCCTTTCAGCCATGGACCAAATGAGCAACTAGTCGCAGACATCCGACTACTCCACCATCACGCAATCAACAAGGGACACAACATCATCTACCAGTGGATACCGGGTCACTGTGGAATTTCAGGAAATGACAGTGCGGATGACGCTGCCCGGTCGGCTCATGATGGTGCCCAGATTACACCCATACCGCTGTCAAGGACAGATGCAGCCACAAGTCTTCGCTCCCTCGCCCGCGAGCTTACACAGAATCTGTGGAACACCAGTGAATTCACGAACGCACGTCTCCACAAATTGGATCCACGTCTGCAACTCCGCCTACCACCAGGGTTGCCACGAGCGGAAGCAACACTTCTGTGCCGCCTGTGGCTCGGCGTGGCATTCACAAACTCCTATTCATTCCGCATTGGAATGGCTGACAGCCCTACTTGTGACACCTGCGGCTGCGAGGAGACGATTGAACACCTCCTTTGTGACTGTCCCCGTTACGCAGTGCGAAGAAAAGTGCTCGTGACCGCTCTCGCAAAACTGGACAATCGCCCCTTTACTGAGGAAAAAGCTCTAGGACACTGGTCCAGACGGGCTTCGGCACTCAAGGCCTTAAGGGCTTTGTTGAAGTTTTTAAGGACATGTGAATTGTGCGACCGCCTCTGAACGTTGTAGCGCGTAGTTTCGCGTTACTGTGTCAATTTTCTTTTTTTTTTTCCTCTTCTTCTTCTTTCTCCTTTTATTCCCTTTACCCCTTTCCCCAGCACAGGGTAGCCAGCCGGTACCTACACTGGCTAACCTCCCTGTCTTTCCTCTCCTTTGTCTCCTCCTCCTCCTTCATCTTTCTTGGGGATCTACCAGTATGGAGCTTCAGACTTTATGACAAAAGTAGAATGGGATTAAGATGGCGGACATTCCGCTTTGTGCAATAAACCGCTCTCGTTCCTTTATGGGAAAACGGAACAAACGACTCTTGAAGCCCGCGTGAATGTCATATATTGCATCAGGCTCGCCTCTGTGCGCGTAAAGTTATTTTCGCTGTCGAAAGTGAATTGGGATTTATTCTTTTCGCTTCGTAGTTTTCGAAAATGCGCTTTCGAGTTATCCTCCCACACCATGCTTGCGTGTATGTATACGTCTATGATATATACTGTAAGATTTCGAATAGATATGTGCACTATACGAAGAAAAGGAAGCTAAACGAGGAAATAACGGGGCAGCCATTGTTTGGCGAGTAGGAAGACGCGGAGGCGAAGAGAGTCCTCGGATATCTATTTTGTAAAGTCTGGTTTTCATCTCGTTTATGCAGATTGCATGTAAACGACTGGTTGGTGTAAGTGTGTGTGTGTGGGGGGGGGGGGGGGGGGAGGGGGGATAGGCAGCGTCTCGCTGTTCTGAGCAATTTTTTGTTTTCATGAGTCTTTTTTTTTTATCCTGTGAATTTCATCCTGGCACACTTGCAGCTTTTGTGCTACATACATAACTGTAGCTCGTCCCATTGCTTAGGGTGTTAAGAGCGGCCAGCTGCAGTGCAAGTTTTGCCAGCCACTTGCGACAGGGGCCGCAACTTTCCTTGGCGTTACGCTCTAGCCTCGTCGCCGTTCGACGAAGTTCGACGAAGCAGGCTTTGTGCTGCAACACGACACCGCCAACCGGGTCGGCCGTGAGTGGGGGAGTGCCGCGGGAACGTCGACCAAGGCCTTTTCCCACGCGCCGTCCAAGACGCAAGACAATCGGCACGCGGCCGCGCTGTGGGGGTCAGCGCCGAGTTCTACGAAGTCCGTGTGACGTCGGTTCGGGACCGTGAACCTGTGTGTGCGTGTGTGAGCCCTCGACCAAAGAGGCGGCCGTTTCCGCCACCTTGGAATCGGGGGAGGACCGAGTGTTTATAAACCGCTGTTGTGCGGATGCTCAGGACACTCTCTCAAGCAGTCGTGTTAGACTTATGTACTCTCTCAAGCAGTCATGTTAGACTGACGTACTTTCTCTCGCAGTCATGCTAGACTGATGAACTGCATGTAAATACTGTAAATAAACCCATATTCCTCGTTCTCGATGAGAAGCAGTCCTTCCCTTCATCAGCGTGGATAAGTTGGACGACGGCATGGGCCAGCTACCTTCTAATTCTTGCCGAACTCCAATCTTGACAACGGGTTACGAGCGATGGGATTGAGCCCCCAATCCTGACAAGGGTGACGATTCCTACACTTGGCGCGAATCCTGTTCTCTGTTTCTTGTTTTTTTTTTATTCCATGGCGTCTATTTCGAGCACTCCGCTCATTTCAGAATGTCATTTCGTGTATAATTTCAAAGTTCTATTTACAGCTGCCAGCATTGTACGCACTCGGTGTGCGCGTTTGCATAGTGCATAAATCGCGCCTGTCACACTTGACTGCACAGTATGAAGGTTGTATATTTAAGGACGTCGCACAATTACTTACAGCTACTGATAATCGGACATCAACGTCGTCTAAACAGCCTCGGTTGAGGTCTCTGGAAGGTCCAGTGGTGAATAATAAGCCTCTCAGTTTTTATCCGCCTATTAAGGGGATATTAAAGCGAACCAAATATGCCTCACTATAAGCTGACTTCTGTATTTTCCTCCGCTCTCAGTATGGGTATATTCGCAGACCTTGCCGCTCAGGAAGCGGTGGCCTTTGATGTTAACGTTACACGGTAAGGGAGCTGAGATTAATTCCAATTCAGATCACGTTATGGCTATTTTGATTCATTACTGTGAAAGCTAATCGCGCTAGAAGATCTTTAACTTTTATGTGAGTGAATATTTGAGGCGACTGAAGCAAAGAAAAAAGTGGCTCTGTGCTCAGCAGGCTTTGAGCATGTGAGCTTTCGGCGCATTTCATTGCTACGGAACACGTGCCGGTGTATTCTGCGTAACACGAACCGGGTAACTGGTGGCTGTACGTCGCATTATTAATCTGTGGCGCGATGCTGTTTCACTGAGAGCATCGTAATTAATTCCCGTGATCCTATGCGGCGAGCATGCTTTCCAAAGCTCTTGCTTGTGTTTACCGCTTCGCCCTGTTTTCCTCGCTTCGCTTTTAAGAGCTTTAAGTCCGATGCTTTCGAGTAATTAGTAATTAATCAAGCTATTCGATACGCTTTGTTTCAAATTTGTCAAGCCTTTCGTTCACTTTTTCTCTCGTATTTGGCTCGAGCGCTTTTTTTTTTTTTTTTCAGGACCATGTGCATCCATTTTCAGTAACAATTCGTGTATTTAACGTTCATTCAGCGACACTGTCGTAAGACCGTTCACTAGTCACACGACACTTTCTCTTCTCTCTTCTTAGATCAGTGGCACCCGCACGTTCATTTTACTCTGAATTATCATCAAAGCCACTATCTTACAAGCTGCCTTAATAATTTGCCTGCTCTCCCGCGCAGTGCTGCGTCGACAGTTGCGATGATCCAGACAAAAGTCTTGTTGACAGCTATAACCGATGGCATTGCCTTCGACGGAAAGATGAAAAACACGAGATTATATGCACGAATTAAAATTTATGCATTCTTTTTAAGCATCTGCTGACATTGTCTCGAATCCTGATAGTTCTTTTGCGCTTGTACGTATATCACGTCGTGTTCTGAACATTTATTCTGTATTTTGGCTTGTTAAGGGTTGCTTACCAATTCTAACATAGTTTGATCGTCGGTGATATAACGTACGCAATACGTTAAATAATCTCACTGTTTCTTTATTACTCGTTATTTCGTGGCTCCTTTTCGTAGTATATATATATCCTCTGTTTTTGTTTCCTCTGCCCCTTAGAGCGGTCGCGTTTTTCACCCGGCCTATTAAGGGGTTTTACAAAGGCTGAGGTGTATGACGAAATACTGCGCTCTGTGCAGGCTGTGACTTGTGCTTCCCACATTTATCAAGGGTATTGCGACGCCCAACTCATATACGGTCGCCACGCGACATACACCTTCCCAGTTCGATGCGCTTCCCTATTAGGGAAAGCTGCTCGTCAAGAGATCATCGCAGTCTCTATTCACCGTCATATCCAAAGGCGGAGGGAACCTGTCACAAGTATGGTGAATGGAAAGTAGCTCTAGAGAGAGAGAGAGAAAGAGAGCGAGAGAATACTGAGAAAGTCAGGGAGGTTAACCAGACGTTGTTCCGCTTGGCTACCCTGCACGGAGAGAAGAGTTAAGGGGGAGATAGAAAGAGAGATGAGCACGAACAAAGCGCGTACACCATATAGCGGTAAGGGGCGGCGTTCTGAAAGTCTATCGCGAAGCCCCGTAGACCGCAGGAACCTTAACGTGCGAGTAAGGCCTTCAATGCGGATGTTCTTTCGGAGCACTGACCTATAGCTTTGAGTTCTGATAGTGGACGATTATCCAACTGGTCCAATACTCTGCACATCACTTGTCTCTGGTCGCTGTATCGCTATATAGGACTTGTGGTATACGTGTAGCGGCCTGGTATAGAGTCAGCCTGTCGCCTGAATATGTTCACGTGAACCATAATTCATCGATGGCGCACTGCTCCCGCGCTAAAGAAGTGGGATATGAACTCTTGAAGTGTCAAAACTGCACCTGCCGCCGGATGTTCTCTAACCACAGTATTGAATTCGTAGCTGGTTTCCGAAGCCCGACAACGCGAGGACAAAGATGAATTGACAGTACATGCGCTGTCCTGTCATGATTGACAAGACAGTGCATGTCCTGCCAGTTGTTTGTCTGCGCGTTGTCGTACTACTGAAACCAGCTATGAATTCACTTCAGCTCGGCCATCTTTGTCCTTTTGCATTATTGAAGTTTTAAGAAATGTTTCCGTAAATCGTGCGTAAGCAAACGTTTTGAATAGGCGATACACCATCAATTTAGCATCATTCCGCCGGAAATATGCTGCAAAAAAAAAAGAAAGACGGGACATTAACGGCTTTCGCTACCATATCCTCTCGTTCTTGATTGTTTCAGAGATTCTGACTGAAAATCAACACTTGAAGCCCCTTACACACTCAAATGCGGGCGCGCACATTAGGCGCGCGTAATCCTAAATACGCACCCGCATGGCTTTTCCCACACGGCCTGCGGCGGCGACCAAAAGTTTATAAGGCGAAGAGAAGCCGGGGGACAGAAGCGTCTCGCTCGGCTTGTCAGCAGGCACAAATCATGCTCATTAACGAGAGCGCACGCTAGGCCGCAGGCTGCGTTTGTAACGCCGGCGCGCACAAGTAAATCCGCAAAATCCGAGCAGGACATCAGCACGGAGGCTTTGCACGATTACGAGCCGGCTTTTGTGCGCCATTCTTCGCGCTTCTCATTTACTGCGCGCGTGTGTGTTTCATTTGATTTACTGCTCGCCGCCCACGGGCGTCTATGCGGAGGAAATAGTTTCCCTCTGCACTTAGGCCGTTACTGCTGCGCTGGTTGTGCCGCGTTCAATGGGGTGACGCTCCTCCGGGTGGGAAAAGCCACTTCACGCGCAATTTGGTCATGCTTCGGTTTCCCCTAGTTTGTTAGACTCCCTCAGTTCCTCGTTGTCTCTTTTTCTTCTTTTCCTTCTGGAGTGTGGCCATCCTGGGGTTACTCTGGTACGTGATTGAACTGCATGAAGTCGTGTGGCGCTTCATTGCGTGTCCAGTTATTCTCGGTTCCTTCTGCCCTAGCCCAGCTGCCCATGCAAATCCGCCGCACCCTCTTGTGGCGTTGTCTCGAACGGCGTTCACCAAGGCGCCACTACGAGTAAAAAGGGGGCCACACTCAGGCCGCCCACACCTGACTACAATCTGTGGGTCCGCGCTACACAGGTCTCTGCTGTACTTCATCAAAATCGTTTTATGCCTCAGGGTAACTTTCAGAATAAAAAAAAAGAAGTATCAGTCGAATCGCTTCGGTATGTGCTGTCGGCTTTGCGCGACATAGCCTCCCGGTCGATGCCTCACTGGGGCTATATGGGAGTCGCGTCAATGCACTCGAGAAGTATGTTACCTGAAAGCGGCTTTGAATTGGAGGTGCACCGCTACTATCGTCTCACCTGCATCTACCAGCTCAAGATCTAAAAACTTGTACTGGCGGCGATAAATATGCACGAAACTCACCGATCAAGATCACGTCCCGTGCTCTTAGCCTTTCCACTTTCAATACAGTTCGACATTTAGATTACAAGATCGAAAAGGGTTGCGTTTTGTATGCGTAATGCCAGCAGTTGGGTGCAATCTCAACTAAAGCCAATTGCATCTTAGTAGCGCGGCTTTAAGTCCCGCATTCGCTTCCTTTCTTTTTTCTTATTTGCCGCCTCCTTCCTGCCGTCCCCGCTCCTCTCTCTCTCTCCTTTCATTATCCACTCTCCGTCCCCGTGCAGAGCTGTTGAGTTGACCACGTCCGACAGCCAGTTACGGCGCTGCACATCTCTCTTCATGCTTCCACCTTCAAAGACACATACTACTACGACCTAATATCAGGGAACCACTTGATAACTGTCGCTATCACACTGGAAGTAAAAGCGCGCAGAGACAGTCGCATGCAATCGTCAGTGACGGCTACATTGCGGTCCCAGAGGTCGTTGGCTGGTTTGGTTGTTTGTGTTTCTGAGTGTCGGCATGTGTGTGTATCCTTTGTCTTGGTTCCGGATGTCCGCACGCGCGCGCCGAGTCTTTTCTTTGTGGTGGCCGAAAGCGTCGGGGGCCGCGCCATATAGAGTCGTCGGCACTCGTGAGTGCTTGGAGTGGCTTCCGTGTGTGCAGAGACCGGGGCTTCGGGCGCGGAAATTGATTCACCCGTGGGCGACGGGGGGTCGCATTCCTGGCGACGGCTCGTGAGCGGCTACTCAGAATCACGGACAGCGAGCGGTGGTCGCTGTTATGGGGCTTTATCTTTTACCCCAGTTGGGGTAAATCCTTCTTGTTCTTGTGGCCTCCCAACATGGCAATTCTCTCGTGAATGATGTATTTCCATTTTTGTCACCGTGTCCCAAAGTAATACTAATGCCTTAACACTGAGTGTGTGAAGTTTGAGAAGCCTGTCACGTGGTAGAGGGAGCGAGGAAGAAGATGGGAGAGTGTGCGTGATTGTGAGCAACTGATACACGTCACCTGGGTTACGTCACACCTTGCTGGTGACGTCACGCTGTGAAGTCACCGGAGCACGTGCAGTGACTCTGGTTCGCAAAACACAGCCGCCGCCTTCCTTCTGCGTGGTGTAGGGTGGGCACCACGTGGACTTGCATTCTTTCTTTCTTTCTTTTTTTCTTTTTACGTGAACGTTCACAATTCTCTTGCCAGCCAGATTAGCAGTATTGTGTGTAGGAGAACATCAGCGTGTGGTAAAGTGCGTGTTGAAACTCTGGCGAAGCCGGCCGTTTTTACTTGCGAACGTGAACCACGGGGTGGTCTGTGATGGATTGTGCGATGAAGAATGCCGTCTTTCCCATGGAAGTGTGCCACGCTTGTTGCGCTAAAGTGTGCGCCGAAAAACAGCGACGATGTCAGCTCATCACTGCGTAGGCAAACGGACTACAGTGTGCGTGTGCGTGTGCGTGTGCGTGTGCGTGTGCGTGTGTGTGTGTGTGCGTGCGTGCGTGCGTGCGTGCGTGCGTGCGTGCGTGTGTGTGTGTGTGTGTGTGTGTGTGTGTGTGTGTGCGTGTGTGCGTGTGTGTGTGTGTGTGTGTGTGAGTGACGCGCGCGCGTCATCTAGCTGCGCTGTGAGCAGAAATAGAAGAAAAATCCTTCGTTTGAGCATAATCTATCGACTGAAAGGTATGACTATGATTGAACTCCTAGGCTGTTCTGACCACTGCCGAAGCTGCTTGTATAAATTTCACCATGGGAAATGCCCAAAATTCAAAACACAAAAATTATTGCGTTCTAACGCACACCTCGCGGGTCTTAAGTAAAACTGAACTTCCTTGCTTTCTTTATTGTTGTACTGGCCCTTGCGGCGCGAACTTCATGCTGTGATGGTGCACATAAACATGCAAAAGTAGGGTCTTATAAAGTTGATAGCAGCAAAGGGAGGCAGCAGACATAGCGAAGTTACCGTGCAACGGATTATCTACTTACGTACGCTTTTGCTTTGTACATTCACAGAATCATGACTCATATTTGAAATTAAATTATGGCGTTTAACATCCCTAAGCTGCGCAGCGGCTTATGGAGGGCACTGCAAGGAAACGCTCTGGATTAATTTTGAACACCTGAGGCATCTCATCGTGCCTGTAAAGCAGATGCGTAACAAGTGTTTCTGCATTCTTCCTTCATCTGCATTTATGGGTGGCCACTTGGTACGACTCCACTGAGCCGGCGTGATGGGCATGACTGATAGTTGTAGACGAAGTACACCTTGCATATCGCTAAAATATACAGTGTAGAAGGGGCACAAATGAGTGCCGTCACGACAATGCATTACAAATTGTCGTTCAAAGACCAGTGATTTAAGCGAAGTATCACTTCGGCATCGCGAAAATTTGCGTCATCTGTGATGAAATGTTCGCTTTCGAAGAGTAATAAATTTTTGTAGCTGTTTTATTTACGGAAGAGGCACACTCTTACGAAATCGCTACGTGCTGACTTAGGGGAACCATGCACTCGACAACAACGCTACGTTGTTGTACCGGTAAAACGACAACGATTACGCTTTCTACGCACAGTTCGTAAATGCTGTCACTTCAAAAAAAAAAAAAAAAATCAATGCGCGGGAACTACGATGACATGCAAACAACGCTCTTATGCAGAAAGAACAGGTTGCATGTGGCGTTTTTTGCCAGCCAGCGCCCACTTGGGAGGTGCGGCAGATGAGTGGCACTCGCAGTGACGTCACGCTATTTGCAAACAGGGAGAGGTTTTTCTTTTATTATTGAAATAAAAATAAAAGAAAGAGATGTCGTCACCCTGTAATGGTGACGGCTACTCCTTTTTGATATAGCAGAAATAACAATATTAAAGAAAAACACGCGTAGTAAGAAAATGAAAAGAAACTACGTCATAGGGCCATAAATCCGCATCGCACAATCCTGTACACTATATACACATGTAAATAGAGAAGGCAAAGGCAAGTCGCACCACAATGAGTTTGTAAACAAAGGCTCAATCGCTTGCGATCGGCTGTGATGCGGACTGTGATGGGCACATAAACAGATGGGAATACGCAGAATACAGAAGAATATCTATTGTCTGCTCGGGACCACTAGCTAACAGTTGCATTTCGCTATTCAAAGAGGCACGACGTGTGTCGAGTGAGCTTACTGAACACTACAATATGGTTAACGCTTACCATCTCGTGGGTCCGGGATTTTCCCGTGCATTTACCGCCGAGTCGCGGCTCGGTGTTTTATAGCGCGTTAATGTGTTCATTTGAAAGCAAAAGAAAAATGCTTTTAACATTTATGGCTGTGTGTAATCTACTTGGCAAAGTGACTATTGATTGATTGATTGATTGATCGATTGATCGATTGATTGATTGATTGATTGATTGATTGATTGATTGATTGATTGATTGATTGATTGATTGATTGATTGATTGATTGATTGATTGATTGTGGATGGATCTCAACATGCGGGTGGGCAAATGAAGGGTGGAGGTCATAGTGTCTATTTTTGCGGATTCTCGTTCCTTTGAGAGTACAGGAGCTGAGAAAAGCGAGCATGCTGAAGCCGTTTCCGAATGATCGGCCCGCACTGTTTCCGAGAGCAACCTGTGCACTAGAAACAAATTTCGCAACCAGATGCCTAGAGCACGTGTCGGATTCAATTCGCGCGCTTCCGTGGTTTCATGATTGCAGTACACTTACTAGTGCAGTACACATTTACGCCCACCTATGAACACTGGGAAATCCCCATAATCTGTGTGACCGAGGCATACCGGTGTGCTGTCCAGAAGACAACTTAAACTTTCTTTGTTTATGGACACTCCAGGCGCATTTCTGCCGTCGGCGTCGCCGTGAGGTTCCGTATGAGTGCAAGCGTGAGGGTGAGCCGGCGAACGCGGTTCAGTACAACGCCACCTAGAAAAAAAATTTTCTAGGTGGCTTTGTTCAGTATCGCGTGCGCGGGACGCGGCCCAGATGCATGCCCTCTCCTGTAGCGCACGAGGCAGAGGGGGTCAGGCGAGGGAGGAGGGGCGTTCTTCTCTGGTGGCTGCTAGGGTGCCTCGATGTCCTCCTCGCCCGCCGCTCCGTACAGAGCGGAGACAACCTCGGCGTCTACTACGGCGTTGTCCACGCGAATCGCGGACGCCGTCGTAGACGCCTTTGGCGGATGCCGTAGGGACGTGTTACCGGCGCTCGTGTGTCTTGAAAGCGATCTGCGACGTGGCCAAAGTGCGCGCCCGCGCTGGCCTCATCTTCAAAGCGGTCTTGAATGTTTGCAGAGTGCGCGTAGTGCCGGTAGCGTCGTATGCGCTGTGCTTTCAACGTTTCGTTCGAGTTGAAGCGAGAGATGCATGAAGGTCAATTCGCTTGCTGTTGCCGCGATTCTTCACTCCAAATTTCGACAGCGAGTTTCCGCGCTCACCGAGCGAGATGTGTTCATGTTTATCTGTGCACGCGTGACACCGTGCTGGTTAATTTAGTTGAAACACGTTGGCGGGCTCGTTGGTTTGAATCCATGATAGAATGTGTAAGCGCGACTGAACAAAAACGTAAGAAGAAGCAGACACACAAAGGTCTCTGTGTGTCAGTTTATTTATACGTCCTCGGTGAGTCACGCTTACACATTCTATCATTAATTTAGTTAGTAAGCGAATGTTTACAAGTTTATACGGCCGATGAAACTACTATCCTTACTTCGTACAGCTATCTATTCATTTGCTATCGCAATCGGTGCTTCGCCTTTCGGACGGAACTGTGAACTTTTTTTGCTAATTTCTCTATCAGTAGAGTTAAGGGTTTCAAGTTAATGCTTAAGCTTGGAAATTATGAACCGGTGGGAAGGAAATAAGAGATTTTATGACGGCCATAGGACGTAATTTTTGTTGATTTCTCGTTGTCCATTGCCACCTTTCCGACGATTGCTCTGTGTTAGAGGCACCCCTCCAAAGAGAACACACTACCCGAATATGATAAAGGCTCGGTGTGTTTGAGCAGGTCGGTACAGGTGCCTTGGGAGCGGAGCGAGTTCAGTGGCCCCTAGTGTCGCCATTACTCCTGTCCGGAAAAGAAGGTAAATATTGGTGGGCGTAATGGATGTTTGGTTTGGCGCTCTGACCAAATAAGAAATATGCGGGGCACTGATCTTTGTAAGTTGGACGTCTGTCATCTCTTCCGTTCCCTTGCAATGTTGTGAGTAAGCGATGGAAACTAGGTAGCATCGTTCTCACTCTTTCCATATTCTTGCCTTGAATTCTTCAGTCAGTTATACACTCCGTGAAGCTTGTTTACCTGCTTTTTTATTGGCTTCCACTTTCAAGCTCTGCGAAAACTCATATATAGTGCACATCTTTGTCTAGTACTATGTTAGACGTTTCCGAAGGAAGGCAGTCGCTGATAAATGTTTATTTTATTGGGTTAGTACAGTACTGGGCTAAGACTGCAGCGGTCAGAAGCGGTGTTATCTGTATCGCGTAGTACCTAAATAAGTTCTGCTTGTCGATGTGGTGTTGTCAGTGGGAGCTTGCGGCAGTTTCAATAAGAGTGTTATAAATTTATTTCGTAAAGAAGCATCTGGCTGCCATTTCTGAAGCGAAAGTTCTTTTACCTCCGTGGTCCGCTTTCGCTGTGCTGCTACTGGCCGGTGTCTTGCTGAATAAAAAAAGCTTGAGCCACATGGTATGTGCCCGAGTAGACCATTTGCTGCTGTCTGACCTAGACGATGACTGGGGTCACTTGCTGTGCATGTGCCCATTTTTGACCAATCCGGTAGAATAAATTTGCCACCGTGACACTGAGTATGAAGCCTTGAATCTATTGTGATATATATCGAACAACGTTCTTCACAAACAACAAAATAAAGATTCGCTTAAACCGATCCCCACAAGACGTGGTATCCGCAGATGAATCTTTCTTTTTTTTTTTTCGGGGCAGCAAGCTTTTTCCTAAATATTTGCAACACTTAGTACGTACTTGTGGATTAGTACAGTATACTATTTTCTTCGCCCCTAGCCATGTCGCCAACACGTCATTCTACGTGACATACGATGCATATTGTTGGTGTCAAATGAGTCTGCTTGTAAAATATATCCCCTTGACAGTTCACTTCTGCTGACACATGAATGTACCCTCGTGAGCAAACCTAACGAACCCCTCTTTTGGTTCCGACATGAATTTTTGCGACAGATAGTAAATGTATCGTTATTTCTACTTCAGAATGTTTATCAGGCGTGCAACTAAGCCTTTAACGGCAGTTAACGATAATTGCTCCCTCATGTGACCTTCTGTTGTGCTTCGAAAAAATGAGGGATCTGTTGTTTTTGCCCGAGACAGTATAAGTAAAACACGCATGTTTCAAACAGTAAAACGGCCCCACAAGAAAACAAAAGAATCGAATGAAGAAGCAACGGGACCATGAAACGTCCGTCCGGATGCCGTCTTACTAATTTTATCTATTGCGCATTAATTTTACAATCCGCCGTGGAATGCTAACCGGCTGATATTACAGGGCTTACTATATTTTGTCATTATCAAGCGAAAATGTCATCACGATGACGCCTTGCTGGGAAAATAACACTGATACTATATGCCTCCAATGTCGATCCCAATGAAGAATTCATGTAGTACACGCGTCAGTTCGGTGGAATATTGAGGAGCATTGGCGAATGAAGTCTTGAAGGGAGAGGCCACGGCGACAGCTCCCTTGCGGCCAGCTCATCGAAACATACATGCGCCTGCGCGCGAGCATCAACAACCGAACAGCAACACCATGAACGCAAAGCGGGAACCCTTCGTCATCAGATCTTTAGCGGCTCACGTGTCACGCTATACTACTGAGGTTTTTCGGCGCAGGAGCGCCGACATACGCTCACAAGCATGCGGCTGCCAATGACGCTTGTGGTGTATGCCGTGCGTCGATGTTGCCCTGACGCGCGCTTGCCTGTAGCTCCGCTGTGCGTAAGGAGTGCGTTTTAGCATTGCGTGTGCGCAACGGTCTACTAGCGCTTTTGGTGAACGCCGAAGTCGCTGTCCATACAGCAGCCTTTTATGACTTCGGTCGCCTTGAGCTGAATGTCTGAAAAAAGGTCTAGGAGAGAAACTTGCAGGCAACCGCCGCTCGCCTGTTTAGCCCGGCAAGTTGAAAAGAATCCTCGTGTATTTCCGTCATGTTTTCTTTTCGTGGGGGCATTCTGCATTCTTTCCTCTGTAGTGCTTGAGTTTATCAAGCGAAAACTCGATAACCGAATGTGTCTTGCGCATGTCCGGTTTGCCAATGAATGGCGCTGCGGACACTGTGTATTGCGCGTCTGTTGCTGCACCTCAGCTGCACGAGTCTACAGATCTAGAGGGACCTACTTAACCTACTCTTAGCGTTGATTGGGTATTTCGAGCAGATATTCGGGTGGCACATCAGTTCAGTTTTACAGGCGTACTGGGGTTATCTTCTAAAATCGCGTGCTACCCATGACATATCGAGGAGTCGGAGGTAGGTAGCTGCTGTTCGCAGAAATTGAAGTTAGCGAACGAAGTAGCATGTGAAGTATGTTCCGCTCTTTCTTTTTTTTTTCTTTAGTAAAGCGTGATCGGCAGGTGGGGGCTTCTGTGTGTGTGTGTGCAAACATTTATTGGAATGAGGTCCGGAGGCTCGACTTCTTAAGTCAAGGCGGGCCGCTCCCACGTTGGCACTGTCAGGCCAAGCCTTTCAGCGACATCATGGGCCCTCTGGACGGCCCTTAGTTGGTCCTGAAACAATGGGCTTTAATGCCTTCTTGTTAATATTAGTTACTCGTTACTCTTGACAGCTTCATTTTGTATGGAGAAACAACTATCATCAATGTAATATGGCGCAGAATCGTTCGCAACGAAAGCTCTTAACGCGCCTAAAGTCCAGCAGCACAGTCCGTATCGTGAACCAAGTGAGGGCAACGTCCACATACGTAGTACATAGCATTGCAGTGCTGCTTTTCTCCCCACACCAATGGGTAAATATCGCGGCGAAATCTCAAAACGTTTCTTTCAAGTCGTCGAATAGCTTTAATTCACTCTGCGCTGAACATGGTGGCGGTCGCAGTCCGCCAAGGAACAGGTATTATAAGTTCGCGTGCGTTTTACCTTCGCGTGCCATTCCGTTCCCTAATGCCCGGTTTTTATGCTCAGCTGGACGCGTGCGTCCGTTCAACGTCGATGACTACCACACGCGCTCCTCGGTGGTGGTCATTCTTAATTCAGTGCACGCCGTGTTCACTGCGCCCTGCTCGTCTACCTTAAGCGCGTGGCGTAGTGCTCGTGCGACGCTGAGGCAGTCCCCGAGGTCGAGAAGTTTAATTACGTTTCCTCAGGGTCCCGACTAATACGCTGCGTGTCCTGTTCTTACCCTAGATGACTCTTTTATACGTTTACAGCGTGCCCTAGAAGGGGTGCCCTATGGCAGGAAAACAAATGCCTGCATTGCATGCGCGGCATGTCTCTTTCGCCAAAGTGTACAGCGTTCAGGGAAAGATTCTTAAGAAATGTAGAGACAGAAAGAGGCTTTCTGCATGCGTTTTTGTAGCGTAGTTCTAGTCGCATGTTGTTATTGTTACCTTATACCGAACAGCCCAGGTCTTACTGCAAATTTAAGCAGGCTGAGTGCAAAGAGAACGAAATGACAAGAATAAAGTGGAACTTATTGCGAGAAAGCACATCGTGATGCCACTTGTCTCAGTGGTAACCAGAGCACACAACAATTTTGTGCAGCTCACACTGCATGCACTGTAGGAATCATTATGCGAAGCCTTTTGCTGGTAGCCGCCTATCCAGTATCCTTAGACTTGAAGATTCTGCAAAGCCTTATACTCATAGCGATGGAAACAATTACCCGCAAAGCGTTCAGTAAGTAGTTACCACCTCGTTACACGTGAGGCGTATGCTCAGACGGACAAATTGTTCCGTCTCCCATTGGGACTACATTTCTGTGCTTTCACAAGCTATATTACAAATGTTATATCATAATATCGGACCATCCCATGCGCAGATAAGCATCCCGTCAAAATTTCCCTGCCGCCACGCCAATGACGGACGTGAAAACAGATAACATGCGTGCTCGCTTTCTGGTTCCCAAGCGGCACCGCGCGGCGAAGCGAAGCGCTGCGTGGAATGCGGCTCGCGAAGGACGATAGCGAACGAGAGCGAAATCGGCAGGCCCGTCACGTTTGTTGTGTCCGCGCTCGGTGCTCTTTGGTCTCTGTCTCTCTTCGTCGCGCCCACGAGCCGCTCACTGGACTTGGGCCGGGTACGTCGTTCGTAACGCTAGGCCATCCTGCTTATTCGCACTCTGGTAGGCTAGACCGGGCGGCTCAGAGACAGTTTTGTCTTTCGTCCAGCGGCAGCTGCCGTCATCTTCGTCGCCATTTTGTCGCGACGGACGAGCAGCAACTGCTGTTGGTCGTGGTAGTTCCTCACGTGCAGAGGGCATTTTCGCAGCGGAGGTCTCCGCCTGCGAGCTTCGGTATCTGTAGCACGTTACCACCGTGTTTTATTTATTTTTACTTTTAGAGCTCAACTTTTAGGCGCCCGTTCCCGTGGCGAGCGTCGGCGTCGGCGTAACCGAGCGAACGAGCGCAGCAAAGGAGGAAAGCGCGAATGCGGAGTGCAGCGTGAGGAGGAAAGACGGTGATAGCGAAAAGGTGCGCGAAGAGTAAAGCGGAAGAGGAGGAGGATATGGCGAAAGCGTGAGAAGAAAAGCGCTGTGCCGCGCAAGACGGGCCTTGCGGCGACGATGGCTACGAGATGGCGCCAGAGTAGCGTGCGTCGTCTGAGAGGTCGCGTCCACGCGTCACCCAAGCTCTACCACTAGCGATCCCCGGATTAGCGAAGCAGTGGTGCCACACTTCGCTCTATTTGCAATGTACCGCACGAAGCAAATTGTCCGTGCCAGCCAATATATCGCGAAAACACGTAGAGCTGCGCTCGAATTTCGCATTAGGGACTATCGTAACTGGCAGCGAATTTTTTTTTTTTACTCTCTCGTTATCTACACTCAATTTCTTCAGGGAATGAGAGGATGGAGGTGGCTTCGTCTGTGTTGCCGTTTTCTTTTTTTTTTTTCGCTGGCGTCATTTTTTCGCTGGTGTCATTTCTGCAATGTGTCCACCTTGACCTCCCTATGGTTCGTCTCACCAACTCATATCGGTGCAAGAAAAGCTACGTGTTCCACAGGAGGGAGGGCTGGGCGAGCCCGTTGTGCACTACTGATCCATCCGTGAAGCTTCCATTCGGTCGGAGTCGCACAAAGGGGCGATCAGAGGCGGGCAATAGAGGAAGCCTACTGGTTCTCAACTGGTTGGCTGACATGGCCCATGGCATTTGCTGCACTGTACGGCGGTGCTGCTCGCCTTTGAGAGTAGCATCGCTGCTTTGAAACCGCAGCCTTCTTTATTTTGGCTGCGTTTCGCTAAAGTGGTAAAAGGGAACAGGACGCTGCATATGAAACAGGAAAGTGTGCAGAAACTTCACCGGAGTTGTTAAAGTATGCGTAAGCATACCCCAAAATTTCAGTTGGCCCACGCCCAAATTTCAGTTGGCCCACCCATACTATAGGCTTCCCATGCATTTTCAGTGGAGCCCTATATATCTAGGCTTAAATGTGATCCTATGGGTATTGTCTCTGATCAGTCTTTGTATCAATTGTTCCTTATCGCTTATAAAACTACCAATCATCTACATTTACACTATGATAACGATTAAATGTCTTAACTCCGCAAATTACGCATATTTGTGCATATACAAGGCATTACACTTCTCGCCTGACACATATTTGGCTAAGTACTTTCAAAGAATGCTTAACGCTTTAAATAAAGCTAGCAAACAATCAAAAGCCACCGAAATTCTTGGCGCAGACACGCTTGCAGCATAGCTAAAGTGCACCGCCGGGAAAGTATGAGGCTGAAGAGTTTTCTTAAAGCGCACCACATGCGCAGTTCTGTAGGTTTGCTCAAACATTTTCGCAAATGCAGGCTGCTGTGTTCTTGTGTGCACGCCTGAATTGACGGCTAGCAGCAACGCGTTCTTCATGGGGAACGCAGAAAACTTTTCGCCGTGGAAGGAATTTGCCTGGCGTCATTCTTCCCGCCCGCCGGCATTCCAGCCGCGTACGCACGTGGATGCGAGTGTTAGGAAACTTCTTGGCTCGCGTTTGGGCTAGTGCTTACGCAAAATCACCGCACGTCCGGTTAGGCAGGGTTGCATTTGTTACCACCACGTGCCCATCTCAGGCAACACAAAGCATAGTGACTTTAGCTTTCGTGGCAAGCGTTCCTGCTGCGTTAAAAGCTCTTGTGGTAAGCGTTTAACTTCTATAAATATAGCAAGAAGATACCTTTATAGGGCACCTTGAAGCTGGCATTCAAAATAAACGAGTCATTTTAGTATCAAATGATCTAGAAAGTAGCTCATTAGTCTCGGCAAGGATGCAGCAACATAGCTGGCGGGCTCTCATGACGCCACATCATCCTGAGACCACGTGTACATTATATTGCACATTGTTTTGAACCCCTTTCGAAGTTAAATCGGAAATGATTACGTAAATTATTCGTACCACTTATGCAGACGGTTGTCTACGGTACGTAAGTCGTTAATTCATGTCTGTGCTGTCAGTGTTCGAGAGATATTGACAATTTCATATCGACTCTTGTGTCGGAACAGGCGACAAAAGGACCCGACAAATCGATTGTCGGGTCCCAATACCGCGAGATAATGCGAAAATTCAGGATGCAGCATAAACAATGCAACCCCCTCCACACGATCCGTTTTTAGGCGAAGAAATCCGGTCTTTGCCATAACCAACACAAGTAGACGACTACTTTGCCCACGTGCATGCTGAAGTTCATTTGTACCTCTAACCGTGGTACTTAAAGTAAAAAAATAAAAGATAGGGCTTTCACGTTCGTAATCTTTCATTTGGTAATAAGAGAACCAACTTGAAAAGAGGTTATGCCTTTGGGAAGCACGTCGTGTCAGTTGGATATGGTGCAGTTTTAGGTCTCTAAACGCCGCAACGAGATCAGTATCCATTATGCGCCATCGCGGGTAGCCAGGGCTGCCGAGTTGTGTCCTCTTAAGGGAAGAGCCAGTCAAAGAAAGGCAATGGTGTGGTTATATTTGGTAATTATGCAGCCCCACCTTTAACTATGATCAAAACTTGCAGCCGACACAAAAGTGGAAATGGAGGGGGAGAAGAGATCGAGGGTTTCACTGGCAAGGAGATCAGAACTATACATGACACATCGATATCATGATCAACGTAAAACTACCGCCACGGCGGCCTCTCCCAGTGATCTCCTTTTATTAGTTCCTTTGCTTCTTTATTTTTCGTTCTTCTTTCTTTCTTATATATTTATTTATTTATTTATTTATTTATAATACCTCAAGTGCCCCCTGTATTGGGCTAACACCTGAGGGGTAAACTCTAACAAATTGTGGATAATTTCATAATTTAATTTCTTGGCGCGATCAGGACTGGAGTGGTACACAGCGTCGGTAGGGTGAATAGTTACAGGGATTCGCTGTTCGGACATAGAGCGATTTTGCGTGAAATAGATCCCACCACATACCCAGAAGTTTTCCTTTCCTCTTTTCCATTTTTTTCCTGCTAATTCCACTAACCTGTCTAATTATCTGCTACCCACGACAGCGGTTTTTTTTTTTGCGTTAGTTACGTTTAGAATACCGGGGGTTGTCTATTCTGTGACTGAGTATCTGTGACCTCATGTAGAGGAGCACGAGGTCGAAGATTGGATGCCCTCTCATGGTGGGTGCATTTCGATGGTGGCGAGATGCAAAAAACGGTAAGTTTGGGGAGTCAACGTGCGGAAATAAATGGGGTGACATCCACTACTACCCCGTCATTCATAACAACTCGGGCCAATTGTCTACGGAACGATAATCCCCATCTCTCAGAGAATTTATCCGTTCTACACTGTAAACGCGACTTCTGAACTCGACTTCTTTCCACTTATGTCAACTCCAAGTGCAGACAGGAAACCCTACGAATTACGACTTTCGCGCCCTTTCGTAAATCAACCTTTATCAACGATGTTGCGATCAGCCAGCGGGGGTAGTGACCTTCTAGCCTTTCACGAATCGCTTCGTGAAGCTAACAATGCGTCCCCCTCGGAGAGACCTGCGGTGCCAGCAAGGCGAGACACGTTTGGCGAATCGAGTGTTGTTTGCTGGTTCACTGTCGCCGTCACGGACCGATGGGCGCACTCTAAAAACTAAGGGAGTGCCGGGCACTCTCTTTGAGGGAGTAGCTGCTTGTCCCATATTTCACTCTCTTTTCGAGAGTAGATCGACCCTCTTTGAGAGAGAGTAGGTCAACTCCTCCTGACAGAGTTTTGTTACTCCACCGCAAGGGATTGCTAGTACTCTTCCGCAGAGTGATAATACTCTTCCCACAGGGAGTGCTAGTACTCTTCCGCAGAGTGCTAATACTCTCCCCACAGGGTTAATAGTACACCGCCAGACCGAGTACTTCTACTCCCCCAAACAGAGTGCTTGTACTCCTTCAGAACAGAGTGCTAGTACTCTTCCCAATACCCTCTTAGCCAAGTCCTGGTCACGCATGCAGGCAGGAAATCAGATCAAATTAGGGCCGCTGATATACTGTTCCCTAGGCGGCTCCTCAGAGACACAGGCCCGATTTCAAGCGGCCTTCAGAATAGGCGTGAGCAAAGTTATGCAGGATTTTAAAGTCATTTTTTCCTGGCTATTTGTTGCCTACCGTGAGGCGTGACTGCTCTGAAGCGGCCTATGCGTATGCGTCACGAACGCCACTGAGGAGAAAAAAAAGCGAATTAACACTTACGCAAATATCTTCGCAAATTTCACAATCAGGAGTCACACAATCTAATTAGAATACAATTGCCAAGGGAATCACGTACTTATCAAGAATCACAATGCTCTATACATCATGTGGATTCGAACCCGCGTACACTCACGTTTGTACAATTCAAAACACACATCATAACCATTACACCACAGCGCCGCCACGCCCAGTCGTGTTCCTTTAGAGCTTATATATATACCAAACGTATTTGATGAATCGGCTGTGGTGGGTGGGGTTTCTCTGCAGTGTGCTGTGCTGTTGTGTACTGGAATACGTGTGCGTTTGCATCATTTCCATTCCTTGCTACGACTAACGAAGGAAGACAACGTAGACGACAACGTGAGAACTATTCACGGCTTGTCGTCACCGCAGGAAAATAACAAATGTGCCGTTCAGCTCATGATCGAGTGCTTCTCCAGTCCATGTTCTCCAAAATACGCGGATACAAAGTATTGCGCCAACCATCCACGTATGTGAATTTAATTCACGCGTATACTGGTGAGCAACTGCGACGCCAGTACCAGGCATTTCGACATGCCTCACGCTGCCAAGTGCATTAGTTTAGAGTTTGGTTCAGTCCGCTGTGAGCTGTTGTCCTGCATTAGCAGCGGATCGTTAGCGTTTTGAAGCGCATGCATTCCAGCATTTGGAGACTGCTTATGCCGATAGCCGCGTCAAATGCATTGGCACGCATGTTTAAATGACTAATGTGTCCACTTGTTACGCGTGCACTGCTCGTATCCTGTGGCAGTGCTCGTTCTAAAAGCTTCGAAGACCATCTACACTCATGCGTGTGTTCAATTTATATATGCACAGGATGGACTTGCCGGCTAGTTGGTTGAGCATTTTAGAAGAAACAGCGCAACACAAGGACGACGCAAAAACATGCCACACCACGAAGCGCTGGTGTGGTTGATGCTTTTTTTCGTCCTTGTGTTTGCGCTGTTTCTTCTTCCACGATTCACGCACACCACAGGTACGCGAAAGTTTAGGAGCATAAGTGGTTAACTCTGTTTTCCCCGTTTTCTCTCAGTGTCAATGGCACAGTGCGTTGCCCGGAATTGTGCACGCTTACCCCCATATGCAGAAATGCATCATAAATTGAAGCCCATGCTTGACTTGATCTAAACGACGCAAGTCGTGAACGCACCAAAAGAAAGGCAGTGAGCGTCTTGGGGGACGTTCGCACCAGGCGTCGTTTATATCAAGTCAAGCATGAGCTTTGTATTAAGATACATTTCTGAATACGGGGGCTAGACATCTGCTTCTTCCAGAAAATGTCGAAGAAACGCCCGCCAAAACCAGGCACATTCGTAAACTTAACTAGGCAATACGAAGCTCCATAGAAAAAAAGAAGAGTGGTATTAAAAGCTTTCAGTATTTTTCTTTACTCCAAAATAGTTGCGCTCTCGTGGCTTCACTGTACAGAGATAGTGCAGCGTTAGCTAGAAAGCATGAATTTCCTAACTCCATGCCAAAATAAGCTTGTAAAATTTAGGTGCTAGAATCCAGGGTTTGTAGCGATCCTTGAAAATCCTTTATTTCTAAAATGCCATTTTCAAGGCGTTGAAAACCCTTGAATTTTTAGAAGTACTGCAAAGTCCTGTACACTTGGCTAGACTTAGCAGACATTGCCAAGCGCTTTTTTTCCCTTCTGTGACACTCTTTCGCATGTCACAGAAAATTGTCTCTAGAGGTAATAGAAGGAAAGCGACATCCTTAAAGTTGAAATTACAAAGGAGCTGCAGATACCAGTTTTATGCACATGGAACCGGCGACAAATGTGCTTGGAGGAGCAGAAGCAGGAAGCTCAACAGTTGAGGCATTCGAAGAGAAGCCGTGAAGAGTAAATTGAGAGCGACAGACACAATAAAAAGAAATTAGAAATGACTATTGCTTATTTGATGGTGAAAAAAGCTGAGGCAACAGATGACATCACGTACACTGTCAAACCAAACGAAACAGTATTCAAAAACTGCAAATGTTGCAGGTCCAAGTAGTTAATTGTGCTATTGCAGAAAAAATTTGAGCGCTTTCTTGAAATGCTTCCTTGTGTGCGTTTAGTGGTGGGCGGTGAAAGGCAAATTAGCAGTCTTTCAAATGTTTGAAATCACTGAAATGCGATTTGTTTTGTTTTCTTTTGTTTGCATTAAAGTTAACCGTGTTCTTGAACAAGTTATTGCCTGTCCAAACTACTACACACATTGCACGAGGTCCTTGAAGTTACTGTGTCGGGGCCTCGAAAGTCCTTGAAAACCATTGAATTTTTTTCTTCAATATTGCTACAAACCCAGAACAACTGTCATGGAGTAAAAACCTTGGCTGAACAGGGGCTTATACGCAGAGCACAGGAAGACTAGAAATGCAGTAGTAGGCATTGAGGGCCCTGAAAAAAATGTGCCACATCCGCTCGTGTGCCTTATGTTTCTGCACCGACTGTCGCATTTTTAATAGAAGTGCACTTTCTGTTCTACTCCAATAAACGCAACATTACGAACTCTATTGTGGGGCAGTCCTTCAGCCAGTGCAGAACTTTTTCTGTACATCCGAGTCAGCTCTGTCATTTTTCCAGCATTGTAGTACAAGATTTGTTAAACTGGTTTAGCAGAATATGAGCAGTATACTCTTTAATTAGCTGTTTATTTGTATGCACAAGTTCAGGTCCTCAGTTTGGTTGCATGACAAATTGCCATACCTCAATAGATACAAGAAACAATTTTATTACAGTTTAATAAAATCCAAACAGTAATAATCACAACAATATAATGACATACATTTCTTTTGGTACGTATACAGCCCATGTCTTGGCAGTGTATAAATTCAACTATACACCGCAAGTACTGTGTCCTGACCACTATTATCCACATGTGTAAAACCATCACAGCAATTCAACAAATATCACATTAATTAGTGACATACACTTTGTAACTGCTTTACATGAGCATAATGTATACAAATGGTCCCTGTGTACCTACACATGACTAGTGCCACCCGAGTACTATTACTCACAGGTGTAAAACCAACAAAGCAGTTCTTTAAAAAATATCACAGCGCTTAGTGACGTACATGCTGTAACTCCCTTGTAGAAACTTAATACAAACACGTGAGGACACAGAAAGCTAGCAGTGGGCATACATGGGAATACCACCGCCTCAATACTAATTCACAAGTGTAAAACCAACCAAGCAGTTCTTTAAAGAATATCACAATGCTTAGTGACATACATTTTCTAACTAGCTTATATAAGCTTTATACAAACATGAGAACATACACAAAGCTAGCGGTGCACCCGCATAGAAGTGCGGCCATCTGAACACGATTATTTGCAAGTGTAAGCTCAACAGAACAGTTTGTTATAGTGACGAACATTTTGTAACTGCCTTATACAAGCTTAGTGCAAGCACAAGAATGCAGAAAAATATAAATTTAAAACTTCCTCTATGCATACACAAACAGATCAACACAAATGGTAAACACCGCTTGGAAGACAAATGTGACTGTGGCAAAGCGCAGTGCTGTGCCGGTTGAAATTGCCACCCACAAAAGTATTGAGCAATGCTTAAACCACAGGCAATAAAGTGCTGAAAGACTGCGTCTCTAACGTAACTATTTTAATTCAAATTTCCTGAATATAGGGCTCGCTTGCAGATAAGGCATCTGATCCAACTGACCCGATTTTACACCTGCTACATGCATACAATGCCCTCAGATATAACTGGTAATAATAATTATAAAAGGCATTTAAAAACTTGATAGTATGATGAAGATGCATGACTAGAAAAGTTCTGTCCCCCTCGTACTTGTTAAAAAGGTGTAAGTACGACACATGTTCTTTTTTTCCTCAATTTTTGCATTAATGGACAGCCGGGAACCTCGAACCGACACACACAAAAAAAAGATACTGCTATGTTAATAGTGTTATGAATAATTTTTTGTGAAAGCTTTTTTACAGACAAGTTGCAGTCTCGTTTCTGGAGGTTGAGCTGTATCTTGCAAAATAACTTGAAAAGTGGTCACATGGGAGCATAATATCATAATGTTAGTTTCAGTTGACTCTCTTGCCCTACAAGTCGCTGCTCACTGTGGCCAGTGATGCAACAGCAGTGTCTGTGTGATTTTCATCACACTTCTGTCCTATGCCATTCTTACCAGAGTTGGCGGCACATAGATACCCAAATTTCGATAGTGTTGCTTTCTCAGGTGGTTGCTTTTGATTTGCTCAATACCAGTTGGCACTTCAGCTGCATCAAACTTCTTTTTTACCTCTTCAACAACATCAACAACAATCTTATGACACCTGTGTTGTCCTTCTAGTTGCCTACAAAGACCAGTCAATCTAGCAACAACACTGACAGTCTCTACTATCTTGTAATGGGGGAGAGGTGTGTCCCACCATGTGTTCCACATTGTTGTCACTATGTGGGCTGGCTGGGGAGGCAACAACTGTAATATGTTTGCATTTGCATATATTAAAGTGATGCTTGTACTGTGTTATAACACCTAACTTAGTCTTGCACTTGCTGCACAATAACACTGGCTCACAGTCGTGGTGAAAAGCTTTTGTATGTTGAGCAAATGAGTTGTATCCACTACAAAAAGTCAGTGATAGCACACATGTTGCTCTACCAGGCCTGGTGTGGTTCCTTCTGACACTGCTGCTGATGCTGACGCACTGCTGCTTGCCTCGTACACTGTTGCAGCTGCAGTAGACATGGCAGTCTCTGTATCTATTGCTGCCGTGTCATCTGTCATGGTAACTTCCAAGTGGTATCGGGCTCACTTCTGCAAGAGAGATGTTGTTTGCCCCTTGAGGGCTCTCATGATCAGGGCCAATAATTTCGTAGGCATTGTCTCCTGCATCAAAGAACCAATAAGAACAGCATGAATTAATAAACATAGCTCTAAAAAGTACGGACATCAAGACTTAATCACAAGCTTTGCACATAAGTGACCGGGCTTAATGAATAATACTTGCAGGAGGAGTTACACAATTGTTTGTGTATATTACAGTAAAGCCTCATCAGAAGATATTCAAGAGGCACGGGAAACATGTCTCTCGAAACCAAAAATTTTGAGACACTGAGGAGCCAGACCAGATCACTTTATTATGCATCATCACTAAAGTATGTTTTGATATATCTGAAGGAATAAATGCTCAGGGTGGCTTAAAGGGCCCCTAAACCACTTCTCGACATTTTTTGAACATTTCAAGTAAACACGCGTATCGAAATCAGAATGCCGTCACGATCGACGAAGCCAAATGCCAGAGTGCGTAGCACTGCCGGAGCACCACAATATGAAGAAAATGACCCCGTGCGCCTCTCTGGACCTATCCTGCACCCCCCCAGTTTGTCCTGACGTCACCAGGCTGTCTCTGATGATGTCACCAGTTTCCGGTGCTGTCGATTGGTCGAACGAAAGTGTACGACTGCCGGCAAGGGCTGCAAGCAAATACACACACTCCTTCTTCCTCGTCGTGTTGCGCGCGATGCCATTGTGGGCAGCCAATAGGGGCAAAGAACATCTCCCTATGAGGCTCTTCAACACGAGTCACCATACAGTTCCGTTGTATTAGCGCCACCCCTCGCAGGACGACGGGCCAGCGCAACAGCAACAGAGCTCGTTGGTGTTGGCCTGTCCCGTAACATTTGGAGGTGTACTAGGCAAGGAAAAGACGATACTGTCCATATGGCGTGTACCAGATGAAAGAGTAAAATGAGTGGGGACTACTTTTCGATAATCAAACACACGTAGCTCCACTATTACTGCACCGTTTCGAAAAATTCTCGTGGCTACCTGTTCATTGCCTTATTGTGTAGAACTGCAACACCGCAACTAAATTTCAACCTCGGTGGTTTAGGGGCCCTTTAAAGAAGACATTCACAGCTTTTTAGTGACTGTAGATTGTGTTAGCTTCCTTCCCAACTTCTGGAATTTAAACACTTCACTTTGCAAGCCTTGTTGCTCGCAGTACCTTTGAGGTGCTCTTAGACGCTCGTCAGCTTCAACTGCCGACACTTTCTGCCCTGCACTGTCCTCGTTTCCCTCCTTTTCTGGTTCATGCTAAAAGAGACATGCGCGATTGACTTGTGTAAGGATTGCGTGATCTTTACGCCCTTCGGAGCACACAAGGTGCACAAAGTGAATGTGTCTGGGTTGTGTCCCTTCGAAGTAGTGAATACTTAAAAAGTCATCCTTAGTAACAAAGGTGTCTCTTGTATACAGTATTGTTAACGTGGCAAACATCGGAAAACCAACCAAACCATTTTCAGATGTCTCTTACAACCAAGTGCATCTTGTAATGAGATTCTACTGTACTGAATATTTTTCAACTATGGATCATCTGCATGTACATATAGTCACAAAGACATGTTGTGTGGAATGGCGAATCGGGAAACAGTTCGTACTCTTACTTTTTGTCCCTAACATAAGCAGCTGATAACAATATGATAAAAAAGCAGGCAATGAGGCTAGAATGGAACATAATCCTTCAGCTCTAAACAGTTTTTTGGGCCCACATCATTCCCTCATTTGACATAAGGAAACAACTTGATTGCAGTAATGGCTGCATGTGATCTGAGTTGATTGAAACAAACTATACGTAAGGTTGTCCTGTATGTAATTTTATCAGAGTGCTTTTTAGATGTCCTGCTGGTGATCCTGGCTGCGCGATGCTTCTCATGCTTTTTGGCACGATTCCTTTTTTTCCACTCCACTTTTTTTTCAGATTTTCTCCCCTTTCCCTTCCCCCTTGTGTAAAATAGCACACTTGAAGTATCAAATCTGTTGAACTAACGTGTGTATCAAACCTGTTAACATGTGTGCTTCTCTGTGGTCTGTGTTGTATTTTTGCGCTGCACAATTCAATTCAAGATGAAAGATGGAACGTCCCTGCCTTTAGTTTAATTGTGTGTGTGTGTGTGTGTGTATATATGTCTCTCTCATGTTTTGAAATATATGTACATTCAGGAGTGCCTGCATGCCCTTCTCTCCTGCTCCAGTGACGAAAAGGAGAGCCTGTTTATGTACCATAGTAAAAAATTCAAAGGTTTTCGCTGTGCCCATAACATCCCTTATCATATGGATCTGTCACAATACAGAGTAGCAGTGGTCCATAATACTAGCCCATCCCAACATAATTATAAATTAACACATACCGACATGCTGCGAGACAGCTGTTGCAAAGCCGCTGGTCAAGGCAATTTCCGCAGCACTGCAGTGGTACAGCCGAGTTCCACCTGTATAGTGACAAATCCATATGCGTGTTAGCAACTCACTAGTTGCTGATGGTTTCATAAGCTTTACACTACACAATAAAGTAATCTAGACAACTTTGTTGGAACAAATGCACATAATTAGGACACCACTTAAACACTAACACGATTATTTGCCCCCAATCTCTCACTCACTAAGGGATAATACTACTGAAACATCGGTGGATAGCTCAGATTAACACAGCCCATAAAGGACAAGCGTTCTTTGAGGAAAACAGCTATAACAGCGGTTAGTTTTCTTGATCATTTTATGTGGTAGCTTTGATTTAAATGTCATGCAGTACTATAAGATACGAAGTGCCGCATTTCTAGCAGCAGAAGGCGTCATCAGGCTCATGGTACAACAGATTTTTGCACTGTTTGTCAGTGAGCCGACACATACAAAGAAAACCGAATTCACACATACATATACAGTGCCAAGTGCACTTCTCCTTCTGAAAACGCAGCCACCAGTTCCAATGTTGCTGAAAGGAAAGGTTATATAAAGTGCGAGACTGCATGGAACTGCCACTTATGACTGTAAATGTATGGTCTGCTGATTGCAGAGGTAGTCACATACTATTTCTAGTCTCTTTTAGAAGCATCACTAAAGAATAAATTAAAATCTATTCATAAGTCACGAATTTCATGCACCCACAGTTTGGCTAAATAACCTGTGAGAAAAAGACATGTTTACCTGGAATAGCAACCTTTTTTCCTGCTGCAAAACTTTCCTTCGAATTAATGAAATAACTTCACAGCGTCATAATGCGTTTCTCGCAACTACTTGCCGGCAGTGGCGAGTTAGTGTTTATATCCGACTCATTGGGCGACAATACTGCCAAACACAAATGCTTCACGAACACGAGAACGCGTCCCTGGCAGAGAATAGCAACCATATATGCCTCTGTGAGACATGATCGCACCTTTGTGGTCAAAGTGTACGTTAGAACGACATCCCCATCTCATTAAAAAAAAAAGCCTCCGTACAAGGCAGCCACCAACTGCATAATGTGAAATTGCAACTGATGTCCACTTACTGGTGGCCTGTGTTTGAGTCACTTTTAGCAGTTGACTGGGTGCTGAGAAATGCACGTCCTGGGTTGTCCCTGCAAAACATACAGGGTTATGTCAAATGTTGAAAATATATATATGCTGGCATTTCATCAGTCGCAAAACAAACGAGTAAACTAATAAACAACTGTAATGTAAACAGAGTACACATCATAAGATAGGCTGTCAACTGTTAATGCATTACACAAAAAATCTAATGCATAGGAAAGACTATATGTATACACACGAAGCTGACACACAATTTAATTCGCTCTAGGTGTTTCCGTGCAGTATATTCAAATTATTATGTCTCGTGGTTAAGCAAAATTAGTGTAAATTACGAACTAAATTATCTACCCTGGAAACTTTTCTTCAATATGCACCTGTGCGCGCTTCGAACGAGTAGCGTTGTAAAATTTACGTACATGGCATTTAACATAGTTGCTGAACACGGATTTCCTTTGCCCTGTGTCGTGTACAGTGAGCTACATATATCTGCCCCCCCCCCCTTTTTTGTACTAGCCATACTGCGTGCCACTGCACCTATACGCACGTCAATAAACCTCACGACACAGAAATAAAAAAAGCGCCAATCACCCATGCCTGCATATTGTAGTGGGCCTAACCTAACCAAGCATGGGCTGTTGCTTTTTATAGTAAACACAGGCACCGTGCTCATTGCAAGTATGTATCATGTCGCTAAGCAAATATGCAATTTCATTGTACCACTATTTTTTTATCACATGGATATATCTGTTGAGAGGCAAGACAAAAAGCAGTCACTTCTCAGAACTAATCAGCTTTCTTGATACACATTTTTAACTTTTCAATGACACTTGCTGCTATGTGTTTGTCTCCAGAGAGCATACTTGATTTGACTTTCCAATCAGAGACATTACATAAATATACCATGTTAAGACGACTGCCTGGAGCACGTGAGAATTTTCATCTTCGTGTAACATACTGTATCTTGATTTTGTTGACATTTGGTCAAATGGTACACCCAATATACCCACATACTAGTTTTCTTGTCCAAATAACATGCCAATGTATTTTGATTTTTTGGCATTGGCTCCTCTGCACTACGTGAAGTCGCGCTGCACTGGCTCTTTCACATCCTCGTGTCCTTGCAGCTGCCTTCTTGCGTTATATAAAGCGGGTGCCTGAAAAATATCGTATGCAAAAGTCAACACAAGGGCATGGTGCAAAACAACATCAAGACAGTCAAGGCCATGGCAATAAAAAAGTCTTAGCTCTTAGTCTTCCTAGTGAAATGCATGCAAAACATCCAAATGACTGCAACAGTCAACTGCTAAACTAACTTCAATTTTTAGATTTAAGCAAAAAAACAAATAAACCACAGTTCATCCTTGTTTTTCATGAATGTTAGAATACTCCTGCTAATGAATAGAATATTGGTCATTTTCAGACGTCATAGTTCTGTCATGAGTCTGGTGTATCGCAAACACCACTTGTGACACATCCTAAGCACGTGCACAGTGTGGCCCCCCCCCCCCCCGCACCATCCCTGGTTGTGCCACTGCTGAAGCCATAATTCGAGGATTACAGCTGCAAACATGATGCTCAGTAGGGATGAAAATATTGTCCTTCAGCTCAATGGATATATGGATGTGCCTATAAAAAAGGGCAACAAGGCTTGTTATGGCAAGCTTACCCACATTTCAATACTAACAAGTTCACTGCGGCCTGCATCTAAGTTTACTAAAAGGCATGAACTTATTTTCATGCATGAGGTGCGCAGTGGAGTTCATTTTTGACAGACCCGACTACTGCTGCAGTTTGAAATCTAGCATTTTAGATTCTTGTAGGCATGTAAAAGTTGCAGTTAAACCGCAGTTATTGGTTTATTACACCAACCTATTGTTCTGCGTACGACAGAGTGGTAACACGGAATTAAAGCAACATTTTATTTTGATATTTTATTTCTCTACTAAAAATATTCAAGCGATAAACACATCTTGATCTGCCATGCTATAGCAAAATGCACACATTACGCTTGTAACCCCCAGAGGAAGGCTGATTTAGCTGTTCATATGACATAACTCTGACACGCCAACTCATATTAGCAAATGCACAGGCATGTCCAAAACAATAAGCGCATGCAAAGCGCCCCTGCAATTGTAATTCCACACAGCAGCCGTTATATTCGATGCCGATGCGTAACTAGCTGCTCGACAATTCACCGAGTTCGTAGACATAAGCATCCTTTCAGTTTGGCACCGTGCACGAAAACCGCAACAGGAGACAAAACCAGACCTATAATCACACCATTTCAACATGAGCAAAAACAGTTCAGTCTTAGGGATAAACACTGTGAGAGCGATTTAGTGCGCGACGGCGACGAGCGACGGCTTCGAGCGACAAAACGGGCCGTCTCTTGAACAGATGGCTCGGTTCTGGAAATCTAGAAATCGTCGCTCGTCGCTCGTCGCCCAGAAGTGCTATGAGCGACTAGCCAATAGCGCGAAGCCGGAACTGGATGTACATACATCGCTCAAATACTACCGATTGTCGCGCGGAACGAGCAAATGATTCAATTTTTATACGTGCAAGGATAAGAACGTACTGCAAGACCTCCGGAAATATTTTATGCTACTTTTTATAGTAAAATACATCAACGTAAATTACTAAAGCACGCGTCACGCGTGACTGCAGCCCTCATGCCGGCAACACCGGGGAGGCGTCGCTCAAAATCGTCGCTCGCACGGAGTACGACTTGTAGGCGACGAGCGAACGCGACAGCCATCTCCGTCGCGTCGCTTGTAGCTGCCGCGCGCAAGATCGCTTATATGGGGTTTATACTTTTTTCAGCATAAAACATGGATTCCTCATGCGTTTTCAGTAAGTTCAAGATAACGCGCCCAACTGACCTCTTGCAGCATGCAGCTGAATGCCTGCGGCAAAGTTTGTAACTAGCACTGGTGCTGCACGTAACTTCAGTGGTCGCAGATTCCCCCTGCGCGAGACACCGTCAAGCGCGCGGTTTATTTATAAAAAAAAGCATGCTGCCAGCAAAATGACGCCTTCTGTTATGTGATTCCTTAGTTCAACAGCGTTCCGTACACAGTATACTGCCAAACTGAATAAATTCAAACACACAAAACGCACGCTAATCACGCTCCGCATAGGCTCGGAATCACAGGCTGGTGAGCGAACCATTTTAAGCGTCCTCTCGCCTGGCGTCTTATTGAACATACCCTAGTTCAGGCAGCGTTTGCGATCTTTAAAGCTCTTACGGACAACGGAAAAGTGATAAAATCACATGCAGTTATCGCGACGACTGGCTTTTTCGATTGACATCGAGAGACACAGCGCGTATGCCTAGGCCTTTGTCAATCGCGTCGGCTAAGCGCAGCGACGACTTCCTGGCGATAGCATGACATATACGGACAATGTGCACCTAAGTTAGAATTCACTTACCGTGGAGGATTTGCTGTTATATCCAAGGCATGACGAACGACTGTCGTGTTTTCGTGGCGACGCGAGATGGCTGACATACGATCTCCCTTGGCTGGCCTTTGCTGCTGCTGTGCTGCTCGGCGGAGGGATCACCTTTCGGTGCTGTGTTGTTCCGCGATCTTGAGCGCGCGCGCGCGCGGTGGAGCAACTCCGAGTGAAAAAGTAGAGCGCTCGCTACGCGTTCCTTTGAACTGCGGCGGCCTGTTCTCTTAGAAGCAAAACGATGTGTTCTTTGCTCAGCGTGCATGAATGATACATTGCCATGTTAGGGGCCAGCCACCTACAGTTGAAGCAGAAGATTACGCTACGTTTTGTTTTCTATTGCCGCAAGAGTCTCTCTTTTCTATTATCGCAAGAGTCTTTTCACTCTCTCTCTCTGAAGGGGAGAGTGAAAAGCACATTTCACTCTCTCCTTGGTGACAGAGTGAACAATGCATTTCACTCTCCTCGACATTTTGCGAGAGTAAAACGACGCTTTGAAGAGTGAACCGGCAGCTTCACTCCTGCGATACCCTTCCTAGTTTTTAGAGTGCGTAAGAAATTCCTAGAATATGGTGTTCTACGGCGTTTGCTCACGGACTCTGATAACCGCCGCGTTCGTTTGACAGATGTTTCTGCTAACGGCTGGGTGATCCCAGGAACCAAGACGCGCCAGCTTGAGTCAAGCGTTACAGTCCCTGTCTACGAAGCTCCCCTCATTTCTGTGTGTTAAGCGAACAAAGGTGCGGCAGTGATTGTGGGAACCCTCGCCCTCAACGCAGGTCCTTTGACGACTTTGGACGCTCCGACTGGCCGAAGGTGGAGCGGCAAATTTCCCAGGCCTAGGGATCTAGAGAGGACAGAGGGGGCTTAAGTCGGCTTTTTCGGCTCCTCAGTGTGCTTCAATCCAGTTATGCTAGATTGATGAGACGTAATGTTCTCCACTCCTTATGCAGATATTGTAAATAAACCCAGTACTCCTGATTCTCGATGAGAATAGGTTCCTCCCTTCAACAACGTCCTTATTGTAGATGAGTCGGACGACGGCATGACCAGCTACCCCTTTTGACATGCCCGACGCCAACCCTTACAGCGAATAACACGTTTGTTTTCTTCTTCTTTCATGCAGTCCCCCGATAAAGGATCCCTCTCTTAAGAGATGTCGATCCGACATGTCCCGATGTCGGATCGCTTAATTCCCATAATTTGGACCATAACGCTTAATTCTCGCCAAGTGGTAGGAAAGAGCGAGCACAATATTCTACGTTGTCGCCCTCGAGAGCATATCTGCAAGGCACAGAGTGCGTGTTCGGGCAGTCGTGCTGTAGTTCGGGATACCGATGAAAGTAGAAGCGTTGCGCGGTCGGCTCCCATGAGCCAGCCCCCTCTCGGTCACGTGAAACACATTACATTATACACTGCGCGTTTCTCATCTATATATCACAGCGAGGCGTTTGCAGTCTCGAGCCCTTGGTCAAAAGCATCCGCATAAACTACGGGCTATCTTGCATGCTTGGCAGGACGGTATGAACGCTCGCTATATGGGCGGTACATTGTATGGGGGTGCGTGTGATGGGAGAACGGTGGCTACGTTGCCTTTCACTTTTTTGGCTTACCTCGTCTCCTTCCTGTAGCGTGAGTGCAGCCTTGCCGACGAGGGAGAACTGCACGGACAAGTGATGTGTAAAGATCGACGGCCACAGTATGGACAGCAATGAAGTAACCCTAATGGTCCTGAGGACCATTGTGATTTCGCTGCCGTTCCATATGGCGTGGAGAGGGAGCGCGCCTCGCGCTGGTGTGTTGCGTTCTGTTGTGATAACGGTTGGCATTAAAGAACAGCAACAAAATGAACATTGTGTGGCGAAGAGAGGTTAGGCACTGGAGGCCAGACCGTAGCCGATAGGCAAATGAACAACGCAACCGCCTTCCATGGACGAAAAGGGGCACGTTTATTTGAGGGTACCGCTTATTACGCGGGGGGGGGGGGGGGGGGGGGGGCACAAAAAGGAGAAATAGTGCCGAGTTTTCCCCCTGGCCCTTTAGCTATAGACTACAAGCTGCAAGAAAAAATCTATACAATAGCTCTATGCGCACATACAAACAAAAACCTGTATGTGCGTGAGAGTCAACGTGAGATGCCTTTCGCCCCCGATGTCTCCTAGGCACGCGAGATGCAGTGCCAGTTATGGGGAGCAGAGCATGCAGGTGTGGTTAGTCCCCATGTGTTTGCGTTGGTTTTCTTGCCCAATGCTAGAAAAGCATTAATTCGATTGAATTTCTGGTGTGTGATAGTGGCAGGTGATTGTTACGTGTTTTATCTCGAAGTGTTCGGAAACACCGACTCATACATATTAACGAATGCACTACGGTGAGAGCACCTTTGGCTCGCGTAGGAAGCGGAAGCTGGCTCATCGCTTGTTAGGCTATTTCGCTGCTTCGCAATCTTTGAAGCTTGCCGTGATAATGCGTGACTGACCATGTTATCGCCCGACATTTGCTTGATATAACCGCACGTATATCCTTGTGTTGTCTTTTTTTTATTCTCTCTTTTTACCTCCGCGCTGTTCGAGTCGTCAGGTGAATGAACTTTACGGGTAACTTACTTGAAGTGTGCCCACTTCGCCTGTGCCTTCTGTCTTAGACAACGCCGTTGCGACACGATTTGTAGTCTGTCACGCAGTACCAGTCATATTTGAGATTCTACCCATCGCCAACTCCTCCTCCCCCATCGCTATATGCATATGTAAGAAGGGAAGGGGTGCATATACTACGTGATGCAACGTGATGCTTTTCACGCTCTTCTGCACTGTAGCTGCATCACTTCTGGCGTTTTCTTTTAGGACTAGGGCTGTTTTTCTCTTTTGTCACTCTCTTCTTGACGGCGTGATTGTGCTGTGCGTTTGCGAGCACAATCTTTCTGCAGACTCGCGGCAACCTTGCTCACTCTCGCCTTCTCCCCTTTTCTTTGAACTTTGCAGGTGAGTCTTCGCTAGCTGCTGCCGCGTTCCCCGCTGGCGACAGACGTGCTCAGCATTGCGAAGCCGTGAGTGGTGAGAGAGTCAACGGCTGGAGACGGCGCTGTATCTCGGGAGGGAGCAGTTGCACAGTTTTTGATGTGGCTCTTGTAGTCGGTCACGCCTCGCAGTACCTGTCACGGCGAGACAGGAGCGCCCGATGTGCTGCCTGTGCTTCCGCCGGAGTCATAAGCATCATCGACTCACTCGTTTGTCAAGTCTTTCTGAGGGGGGTACCGATAGGACGGGCCCGTCTACTCTTGGCGCTGAGTCGCTCGAGTGCGATAGCTTCTCGTGCGATGACGGCCAGGTAAATGATGCGCCGCGCCCGTCGCCATCGGCGAGTCTTTTCCTCTTCACCTGCGTGCAGCGAGATCCCTAATGTAACTTTCTTCTTGTTCGTGTTTGTGCTCTTGCTCTTCAACTTTTTTTTTTTTTTCGTCTTCTTCGGCTGTCCACTGCGTATATCGCATTTGGAGGTGCCTTTATTTGTAGGGTCTCGGAAGTTGGCTTTCACACATCCAAGAAAACTTTGTCGCGGATGCGTGTTGTCGCGGAAACCACATAAGGTGTTTCGTTCTCTTTTTTTTTCTGTTTTGGCGAGACGTCAGTGTAGTGCTCGAAGCGAAAATGAGAACGAGTTGAGCGAGCCGCCAAAATCTTAAAGTAAATGTGAAGTCGTTGACTGCAGCTTTATTGCCATATTTGGTTTAAATTAAGTATAAGAGCGGCAACAGGTACTGGGGTGTCCCAAAATGCTATATGTACGGAATGCATCAAGGCAGTATAAAGCGTTCAGATTATGTCTTGTTCCTGATGGTGAGCTATTCTTCAAACTAATATATATATATATATATTTATATATATATATATATATATATATATATATATATATGAAATGTTCTTTTACGCAAAACTTCGCTCTACCTCGTACCGCCACCTATGCCTTTAACGGAACCGGTCGTATCAATCTCTTCCTTGCTTTTTTGCCAGCAGTACTCTAAACGTCTCTTGCTTATCTCGATTGCTGACCACTTCATGCTTCTGTCCACTTTAAGTCCAAGCGATTCTGGAAGCTGAACGTTACCTACGGCTACCTACGGTTACCTAAGGTTACCTACGGGTAACGTAGGTAACGTTGTGAGTGGTCGGCAATTTTTTGTTTAGTATGTCTTCCTTTGACAAAAGAAAACGTTTGGTTTCCGGCGATGCGTGACTTGCTTTGAATTTTGCAGCTGTTTGGAACATTTCATCGCACACTGATCGATTCATTCCATAAAATTGAATAGGGTGCAAGGTAGCAAAACAAACACAGCGCCAAGGAAAATTAAATGTAATTATAGGCCCACCTGAGGGTGTAGCATTGCAGCTACTTCCACTAAGAGAAAGAAGTAGAACAGAGGAAAGGCAGAGAAGTTAACCAGACTCACTTCCGCTAACTAAAACCATATAGCGAAGAGCTTCTTTATAACAATGTTTTGTTTGTTGCACTGCTCGAGGTCTTTTCTTTACGCCTCATGTTTTTCATTCTTCTAAGACCGCGATGCAGCGACGCTGGAATTCTCGATCCCACCGTAGCGGCGTCGTGAATTTCACTCTCTGCATCTTACCGTTCTCAGATTTCGCCTCGTTGGAGGCTGCCGAGAGCGGGCTCAGGAATGTTCTTTCTTAGTACGAGTTGAGCCGACGCAAAGAACGTTGTTCCCTTTTGGCTTCTAGGGTCTGTTCTGCAACGCAGCAGTGCTTACTCTTGATTCCGCGTCTTGATACGCCGCGTTTATAGGGATCAAGTACTGCTTTCCAGTGTTCTGCGTTGCGCTTTGCTTTTCAGTAGCGAACGTATGTGCGTTTTTTTTTTCTTCACAGTGTAGCTCGGGTAAGGTGGTTGGTTAGAGATCACGGAACGGTAACACCCATCCACATTCAGTGTGCAGGCAATGTGACTGCAACAGATACAGATTGATATACAAGTTTTGATATTTTTCCACTCTGCAGCGTAGCGACGAAAGTGGGCTCCGTAATTGGATGCGATCATTGTAAATTGTGGCTGTGATTACCACAGCTTCATCGTATTCGTCCAGTCACGCTGCAATTGCTGCTTTTAGTTCATTACCATCGAACTTATGTCTGCTCAGTAAACCAATGGGTTGAATAACTGATTGATCTGAAGCAGCGAAAATATAGTAAGCTTTGAATATACCTTTGTCGTGGCATGCGTTTAGATTACACTATATACAGCTGCGTTTAAACACGACCCCCCCCCATTTAGCCAAGTTCACTCGTTCCCCATTGTTGGCACGCCATTGTTTACGCATGAAAAGGCAGCTCAACGGGAGCTCGCTCCTGACCCGTTAACCGTGGCTCGTTTTTCTCTTGTTTCTTGTCTGCCTATACTGAGCAACATAAAACTGAAGCAGCTAAAACGTCTTGGAAGTTTGTTTGCTTTTTCCTTTTCTTCTCTTCTTTTTTTTTTCACCAACAAAGAACTGTCGGGCTTTTTTTTATCCACATACTTTTATGCGCTGCCGCTCATACTTTTTAGCACTCGTGCGTTCGCTCTCCTGCATACGTTGGTTTAGAAGGAAAATAATATGAATATCGAGTTCGTTCCCGAAAGTAACGAAACCGAGTATAATATCTAAAAAGCAAGCGCAAGCCTTTCTTGTCGCTCGGTATCAAACTACCTTCAAAACTTTTTCAGCACATTCTGCCGCGCTTATTTACGCCGCCGGTATAGGGCAAAGTTTTCACATGTATAACAAAGACTGAGCGTACGAGAAGGAATGGTGATTTCCATAGGCTGCCGGGCAACGCGTGGGACGCAGGGGGAACTTTGTTATGCATGCATGCTTACGGCTGAGCGATATCGGGAAGTTTGTCAGCAGTGACATGGAAGAGTGTCATGAACACCGTGTGTATAGACAGCTTCAACAATGCGCGAAATGTCTCCTGTTTTGTGCGAACAGTGTCGTTGCACGAGGCGCTCGACGGCTGCATGCAGCTTCTGACTAGGCTTCGCGGCAACCTTTATAAATATTTCCGTGGCGCTCGCTGGGCAACGCATGTTGTGCATGCAGGGACATTAAATAAGAGGATAAATAGTCTGGTGAAGGGCCTGGTGTATAGCTAACATGAGTTAAGTTCAGTTTGATTAGCATTACCGTGTGAACATAGGAAGGATGGTGAATGAGAAAAAAGTAAGGTAGGCAAAATGAATTCACTCTCAGGAACGCGAGTAACAACCCTTGAAATTTATTGCACAAACCGGATGTCATTAAAGGACTCGTCAGTGTGTTAAAAAACAGCCCGGCTATAGCTATTAGGAGAAGCAAGCGTTCGAGAAACCTGTGTTCCTTTGGTGGGTGAGCTTGTCGGAAGCGATGCGGAGCGCTCTCCCTTCCTCGCAAACAGTATGCAGGGAAAATTCGCAGGGATGGTCGGCCTGGTCGTCTCTCAGCACGCAGCAAGCGATGTATTGATATCCTTTGTTTACGAGACGATACCGGGACGCGCGTTATTGAGCACGCGAGCCTCCTAACACGGGCGCTCAACAGTATACAGCGATTGCCGTATCTATACGCTTAATTAGAAAGTAGCGCGCGCCGTGCGACGGTTCTCCGACTGGCAGCGAGGCCTGACATTCGAGACATGGCGTGCGCTCTGCGCAGCAGGAACGTCGTTAATTTCCGTTCTGTCGCCCTGGGCGACACGGCCCTGGCGCTGTGCAGGCCTCAAGGGCATCTTTGGGCAGATAGATGAACGAACGTCGCGGCTCCGAAAATGGCGAGGCGGTGCTCCTTGGCCATCCATCTGTCGCCGTCAGCTCACTTCTTCCCTCGATATCCCAAGTACGCCTGTCTCCGAGTAATGCCGTTCTTGCGGCCAGTGGTTGACGTTACGGATAACGTATGATGCTCCCGGCAAATAATTCGGTCCCACTTCGCAGGCCGTCGTCGTGCTATGCAGAGACAAATCGAAGAAAAAGCAATATCTGACCCACAGGGGACTGGTTAAAGTTCCTGTAGTCATTGAAAAGTTATGTCATGATTAGTGAACGTGCCCCGAAGCTGACGCGTTTGGAGAGAATGGAACCGAACGAGGCTGTTATAGTTTCGAGGTAATGTGGGTAGTAGCAGTAAGCTGTTTATTTGGCGTTTCTGTGCCTTTGAAGTGCGCTGATCTAATAACACCAATGCGTAACACGGTTTCTTCGAACAAGACAGTTCTAATATGGTATCCTTTATGCGTCACGTCAAGAGGCAAGCTTATAGAAAAAGTTGTCTGAATCATGTGCAGTTTTATCATTCACGTTATGTAACGGACGTGTTCGAAAACGACGCGTCTCGGGGAGTTTAGTCTGAAGTGCCAAACGTTCTTGGATACGCGGACGAACTCATAACTTCTCAAACAGTACTGGTTATAAGCCCCTGTTTGTAGCGTTTGCATCATGGAGGACGGAAAAATTATAGGAAGGAGCATCGCGCAACGTGACTGAAGCCAAGTGTGTCGTCCCAACACGTGACCAGACACAAGCACAATGTGACCAGAGATACAGACAGAGCAGTCGAGCAGCTGCTGGCCGAGCCGGGATCGATTAAAAACTACCCATAGAATAAAGAACTGACTATGGGGCATCAAACGTCGCGACAAATCTCTATTCCTGCTTCGGGATCTCGATGCCAGAGGTCACGTGTTGAGCCCACACTGTGGAGTAGAGGAAAAGAACTAGGAACCTTGCCAGCAAGTATGCGTCCTGTAGGGTTGGCAACACAGCAACAAATACCGTCAAGAGGAAAGTCAGAGAGGCTGAAATAATCTCATGGGTGGCGTCAATGGAAAAGAAACCTGCCATGAGTAACTACTTAAGAGGAAAAAACGAAATCGGGAAAGAAACAATTTATGATAACTCAAAGGGAAGCTCATTACTTTTCGAAGCGAGATCGGGATGCCTTAGAACACGCACCTATAAAGCGAGATATAAGACGGAAGAAGAAGCATGTGCTTGTTGCGGTAAAGCTAGGGAGACTATGGAGCGTACTTTATTAGAATGTGAAGACGTCTACCCAGCGGTCGATTTAGGCGCCACTGGCCTCCTTGAAGCACTTGGGTTCAGCGAGAGCAGTGGAAAAGTAAACGTGTCCGCAATAGGCATTAGTAAGAGGCGATTAGAGTATTGGTGGAAGAAAAGTAGGGAAAAGACAAAAACGGAGACGTACAAAAGCACAGTTCGAAATAGGGATCAGAAAATTTGGGTGGGGTAGCTGAGTGTTTTTTTTTTCCTCTTTTTTATTGTTTAACCTAGGTAGAACATTAGGCAGTATAATAGCAAGAGCTTGGTGGCGCAACCCACCGCCCCGTTCTAAAGGGGACGCTCATAACATCGATCCATCCTGAAGACTATAAATGAAGCTGGATCACGGGAAGACTACAAATGAAGCTGTGCAGGGTGACATGGGCTGGACTAGTTTTGAAGTGAGGGAAGCTCGCAGTAAAATTGAGTATGAAGAACGGCTGGGGAATATGGAAGAAAGTAAATGGGCTGGGAGAGTGTTGAGGTATCTGTACAGGAAAAACATTGATTCACAGTGGAGGAAAAGAACTAGGAAGCTTACCAGCAAGTATGCGGCCTGTAAGGTGAGCAACACAGCAACAAAGAGGTCAAGCGGAAAGTCAGACAGGCTGAAATAATCTCATGGGTGGCGGCAATGGAAAAGAAACCTGCCATGAGTAACTACTTAAGAGGAAAAAACGAAATCAGGAAAGAAACCATTTATGATAACTCAAAGGGAAGCTCATTACTTCTCGAAGCGAGATCGAAATGCCTTATAACACGCACCTATAAAGCGAGATATAAGAAGTAAGAAGAAGCATGTGCTTGCTGCGGTAAAGCTAGGGAAACTATGGAGCATGTTTTATTAGAATGTGAAGACGTCTACCCAGCGGTTTATTTAGGCACCACTGGCCTCCTTGAAGCCCTTCGGTTCAGCGGGAGCAGTGGTAAAGTAAACATATGTCCGCAATAGGCATTAGTAAGAGGCGATGGGAGGATTGGTGGAATTGGTGGAAAACGAAGTAGGGAAACGACAAAAGACGGAGATGTACAAAAGCACAGTTCGCAATAGGAGATAAGAAAATTTGGGTGTGGTAGTTCATAGTGTTTTTTTTTTTTTCTGTTTTATTGTTTAACCTAGGTAGCACATTAGGCAGTACAAGAGCAAGATCTTGGTGGCGCAACCCAGCGCCCCGTTCCAAAGGGGACGCTCATAACATCCATCCATCCATCTTGAGCAATGCAACTGAGCAAAGGGATTGACGTCACGGAGCCTTCGCTGGCTGCATGACATAATGCTCTCTCCTGTCTTTTCCCTTCCTCCATAGTTTGCATATCATTGTCTCCAATTACAGTTTCTAGCTAGCTAACTTTCACTTCAGCTAGTTGTGAATGAACACCGAAAAATAAGACTCCGTTCGCAAACATTTAACAGGCGGAACAAAGAAATAGGCGTGCATTGTCTTCAAGCTTGGCAAACTGGAGGAAACTTCGAAGTAACCAATATTGACAGAGCACGTATATTGAAAAGCTAATTCAAAGAGCAGCACGGACATGGGGCTCTGTGATGACTGTGACACTTCGCTACAGTTGTTTTTCCGGAGCTATACCTGCCTGACAGTGAGCGCGCCGCAGGTGGTTTTGGCAGGTCACTTCTGGCATTTCGTTATTAGCTGTCACTTACAGCAAGTGCCCGACATCGTCGCACTCGTCGCGCTGTATGTCTACAGTATTCCTTTTAACCTGGAAGCAAATGATAAGGCGCCGCCTGCAAGAGATGTCTCGCAATGTCCCGAAGACTTTTGCCCAATACCCTCGGGGCAGACAAGAAAACGTACTGCGCTCGTTTCGAAGCACATTTCTGGCTTTCTCTGTCAAATACACTGACAGCGTTCCGTTTCCCGTTCCGACCTGACATTTAATATCGGTTCGGATGAATTATTTATTGCCTAGTTGATCTGAACGATCGCCGTTCTCTGTATTACATTCTGGGTGATTTTCTTTTGCTTTGTATCAGATTTCCCTTCCTTCTTTTATATTAACGGCGGCGAGGTTTTTTTACTCATAGCGCTCCGCTTCCACTATAATGAGGTTACTGTTCCATTTCTAATACTGGGAACTTTGGAAGCTTCCAAAGTTAACAAATGAGTGAATGATCGAAGCTTCGCTTCCTTTATGCATGCAGTTGTGCGGTGGCAAATCGCCCTCTATAGATGAATATGACTGGTGTTGTAGAATGGAAGCTGTTCTGCAAAAGTTGGATTGTTCTTGTGACAAATTTTGAGTGCATAAACTAGCCTAATTGTTATTGTTCTCTATAGAGATATAATATATTGAACAACTGATTGGCGAATGGGATTTCTTCTTCCTTATTTTTTATTTTTCTTCCTGCTTTTCTTATCTTTCTCTTTATGGTGTCAACAACGGGTCAAGCATTAAGAGACGGTGTATTGAGCGCGTTTAAAGCGTTCTGAAGCTGCGGTGACAGATTTTTGCCGTATACAAACCAGATGTCGCTGGTGCGCCGAAAGCGGGCAGCCATGCGAAGCCCGCAGGCACTCCTCGCTGCCTCTTGTTCACGTATAATAACCTCGTGGCGCTTTTTTAACGGGCGGCAAACCACCACTTGTGCTACGGAGACGTGTTTGGTTGTTAACTGCGGCAGTATGGGAAATTTTCTTGCCCACTGAGGAACCCGCTATTCCAAAGTCGCAACTAAGAGGAAAGAAAAATCGATAGAACAATATAATATAAATAGCAGACGTAAGAATAATCCAAAGCTTTACAATTGTTCAGAGTGAAAGAAACGCACTACATACACTCTACAAACGTACTAAGAACTCGACATTTCTGTGTGTGCCGCGACAACAGCGCGTGAGAACTCGCCTCCGTACGCTTACTTCACCAGGGTTGCTTCGCCGTGGGGAAAAAAAGAGAAAAAGCAAGCAAGGAACAGAAGGTCTGCTTTCGTAATTAAGGCCGATATTTTCCTTTGCAAATCCCCGCTCTCCATTTTTGGTTTTTATTTATTCTTGCTTTGCTTTTTTTGCTCGCCACTGTTACTTTTCTTTTTTTGCTCTGGACAGCATTCACCGCCTTAGCTTGTACGACTGGTAGAGGATGGCCGTGCCGAGAGAAGAGAGAGCGCGCGAGAAATGGCTGGACATTCAAGCTCTCTCCGGCGCTGCGCCGATTACAGCTAATTGTTGCGCGGAGCTGGCCAGGGCAGCTGTCCTCTGTGGGTCCTCACTCCCTTGGATTGTTGGCCCTCTCGGTCGGTTTGTTCTCGTCGCCGGCGAGAGAGCCATCGCGATGGCGCGAACTAAACGGAGGAGGCTACGATTTCTCTCCGTGATGAAGTGCGCAAGTGAATGCGTACGCGCGTGCGCATTTCGATAAAGAGCGTAATGTCAGCTTGCTGTCAGCCCTCGATGTTTCCCGGCTCCCAGTGATAATGCGTCGTCGTGGTTGCCGTGCATAGCGGCTGCGTGACTTGCATGGGCTGCTGTCTTCCTGAGCGTTAATCGGAGCGGCCTGGCCCGGTAAATATATTGTTCTGCTGTGATGTCTCAATAAGAGCGGCGCGTATAAGTTATGATATTCGTTACGGTGGCGGTGCCGGATGATTCCGCCTGATAAGACCCTGTTTCATTTTCTAAATAATATATCGTTGAGCGAAGACTGGCTCTTTCTTCCTTTTTTTTTTCTTCTGGACTTCGTTGACTAACACGCGCAGGCTGAATGGTATTCAATATGAGGAGGCGCTTGTCATATTTGGCCAGTGTAAACCGAATGTGTAATGCCGAGACTTTTATAATCACTTCTGCGTGTTCTCCGTTGTCGAGGCTGTGTTACTTTATCCATTTTCTTTCTGTGCACCTTTTCAATGTTTTGCGTCACCTGGCTAGGGAAATTCTTTTTTTTTTTGTCGGCGAAGCTTCTTTAATGCTGTCTTGGTGTTTAAAGTTACTTCTTTTCAAAAGATGTCGCTAGCATAACTTATATATGAGCCTCTTCGCAATAACTTCAAGGAGGAAACCCCCTCCCTGTCTTTAGTGCCTGTGGCGTTTCTCTTTAGAGGACGAGGTCGCAGTTTCTGTTCTCTGCTGCGGCGTTCGTGTTATGACAAGGGAGTTACAACATATACAGAATTATTATTATAATTATCGTGTTAACATGCAGATTTCACCTCGCGAGTACTGCGCCTACTATTGGTTGTGTCACGGGCAGGAAGCGTTGTACAGTTCCAATAAATTTACACACATCGAGTTTGTTCCACAAAACGCGAAAACAGAAATAGAAAACACAATAAAATAATCAGAACGCTCGTTGACCTACCCTTGCAGCAGAGATCGATTAATGTGCGCGCACTAAGGGCGCGCATAAATCACACACTGTCTCCTAGAACTAATTTTGAAAGCTATTATTGCGCACCTTTGCAGGGCGCTCGTTGGAGACGGGCCCAATAACTTCCTACAGTTCGCAACTCCCTTACGAGAGGGCACAAAACCAGGCTGTTTTCAGAGACTCCCAGGTGACACTGGCATCGTCTAGCTGTTCAAGTACAAAGACAGTGACCGTTATATCGGAGAAAAAAAGAAAAGAAAAAATAAATAAGACGGAATAAAGGCAAGAAAGTCAACCAGACGCACATCCGGACTCATTCGAAAGGGTGTGAAGGGATGTAAAGAATTAAGGCGCAGAAAACACACAGGTGATAGCTTAAGCACTCGCAGTGCTCGAAAAGGGCAGCTGGCCATGCGCGAAGTGGCATAGTATTACGGCCGATAACGCGACATTGTAACACTTTACGCTTCACTGCAACCGATGCGACCAGCTGCTTCGGTCCTATTGATCAATCTGTCTGGCTGAATAAGTAAAGCCGAGTGCGTGAATCACTTTGCACCCGCGAGCAGCCTCCGGCCGTTCCCAATCTCGTCTCCCGTTTCCTCGCAGCATATTTCACGCGCGTGCTTCGGTGTTCCCGACATGCGCGTGTCTGACACGAAGGGGACAGGGACGCTAATAAAGGCGGGCATCTATCACGACGTTCCGCTGCTTTTGTTTATTCTGCGGCGGCAGAGTGGCACGACTCTAACAGATGTGCCCGGTTCCCCCCCCCCCCCCCCCTCTGCCCCTTATATCCGGGCTAGGGCTCTGTTCGTACCCCTACCGCTATAAGTAGCATCGTCATCTCCGTTAGTGGCGTCACCGTCTCCCTTCTGGGAAACGCTACACGCACCCCCTGTGCCACAAGCGTATCGAGGGGACGGCGCTGTCGCCGCTGGAAAGTAAAAATGCAAATGAGGAGAATGTCATCCGGTGTCTGTACATCTCCCTCATTTTGGTTGGCCGTTACTCGCTCGCTCGATTTCATTTTTATCAGTAGCAACATTACTTCGTGGCGATGCTTGCTGGTGGCTACACTGTGTGGTCGGCGCAGACTCGGCGCTTTCCTGCCTGCCTGAATTTTCATCTCGTTGCCTTCGACATGGCCTTACTAAGGAGATTCGAAAGGGGGCGGCGTAAAATGAATGAATGATGCAGGTCTGCCTTTCTTGTGTACTTTTCCTTGGGCCCGACTTGCCTTGTGAAAATAGTGAGGTGAGGCTTCTGCAAAAGAATGTCTTCGCAATAATCATTCAAACCTGTTTATGGGCGTATTATATGGGGCTCGGTTTGTCCCGTGGCTAGCATTCTCAGCGTCAAGGAGTAATTCGTAGGGCATACGAAGTTTTTTTTCTTGCAACTTTGTATTTCAAGTAAATACGATGATTGATGCGACAGACGACGTGCGAAACCTTAATAAAATAAACTTTAAATAGCCACCGCTGTCGAACTCTCGCGCCTGATATTTCGGTGCGCAACACGCTTTCAGCATTAGTACAGTTTTGGCACAGAATTAGTGCAACCTGCAGTTGAGCTCGCCTGCCGTATACAATAATTTCTTTATAGTCTTTATTGCAAGGGTGCTAGCCCGAGAAACAAACGAGCACCAATTGAGTTAAACATATTTAGTGTAGTGCTAAAACTACTTATATTGCACCTACGTTGACTTCCTCTGTCTGTATTAAGCCGAAACACGCTTTTTTTTTATTTCGCTTACCGTTCCTCAAACATCTGTGGGCGTTGTTGCACTCGAATCCACGAAGATTTGCTAGAATGGTCGCCGTCGACGGTTGAACAAGATGAAGGGCGCTGCTGATCTACTCCTTTGAGCGACTGTCACTTTGGCCACGCCTTTGCGCGAAGTGAGTTGACGTTGAAATTGTATGTATACGCGTGGCCCGTTCGGTCACGTCATGTTAATACGCCGTGATTGTCTGGTAGGAACCACAATAAGTTCTTTTTTAAAAGAATAGTGGAAAAACAGAGTGCTGCCTGCCGTGTGTGCTTACTGAATCAAGCTTACTTCCTTTCTTTTCTTTTTTTCTTTTTGTGTGTGTGTGACTTATTTACCTCGAACCATTTGCATTTCGTTATTCTTTATGGTTGTAGAAATCTAGATAGCGGAAACCATGTAAAAATCCTGAAATATTTCCCTGGAAGTCCGGCGCTGTTCTCGGCGCAGTAAGCGGCTCAACTTTTCTTTTTCTTGCTTTCAAGCAGAGGGGAAAAAAAGAAAACTTTTTCTGCAATCCTGTTTCGTTTCCTGTTTCCGCTTCCTCCACTGCTCCTTCCTCCCGCCTGGAATATCCTCTACTATAGGCTTCGCTTTTATTGCTCGACTTCGACGAACGCCGAAGCTCGTGAACGGATCCGCGCAGTGTATAGCATTAGCGCAGAACAGCTCCCGAACATTCTCGAACGCAAAGAGCAAACCGACGGCGGACGGCTCTCACAAGCGTCGAAAGGCGAGAAGCCTATATAACGCCGGCTGAGCTCTGGGGAAAACTACCGCTCTCGGGCGGGCGGCTGAAAAAAAAAAAAAAAAAAATTGCAGTTTTCGTATATATTCGTGCCCGAACTGCTGCGCGATCGTTCCTCGTGCCTTCGTCGCGCGAACAACTCGACGTCGTCGTTCCCTTCGTAGCCTCTCTCAAGAACCACCCGTTCAGTTGTCCTTCGTCTCCGCGTACTTTGTCTTTCATTCTTTTTTTTTTTTCAACGTTCTTTCTATCCCTACGCTGCCTCGCCCCTGCGGGGGCGTTCGCCGCGGCCACGTCGACGCCACATGCCGCCTTCGCCGCGAAGACCCTTCGTCGCCCGCATCGTAGACGAGACGCGAACTGTGCGAAGCGGAGCGTTAAAACTGAAGAGCGTCGCCGGAACGAAGTCTAATCACTGGGGCACCTCTCTCCCTCTTTAGACTTCGTCGACTTTTCTCCGTGTGGCGTATAATTTATTCAGCTCCGAAACGACACAGCGATGGTGCTGTGGGGAGCTCGCGATGCCGCCGAACAAAGCGAGCCCCCTCCTCCCCCCTCCCCCTTTTTTTCCTTCAAAGGGACCGCTGCCACAAGGGACACTTCCTCGCGCGCCGTTTTCCGCGCTGCCTCTTTCTAGCCCCTCACTGCCTTCATTCTTTCTGGTTTTTGAAAATTTCCTTTTTCTGCCGCCTTTTGTTGCTCCTCCGGCTAATTTACTTACAGCCGTCACCACTCAAGGCAGCAGCAGCTTCGGCGAAGAGTCTCTTCGCTGCTGACTGAGGAGCGCGCCTAGTATTTTCTCGACAGTCGAATCCGTTCAGAGTTTCACTTTGCTATTTGTTGCTTATCGCGCAAATCGGCAACGTACGCTTAACGCACGGAGCATTTGCGGAATGAGCGCGCGCAAGCGTGCGAGTCGTCGGAGCCGCGTCGGTGTTCTTGATACCTCGACGTCCCTGCCTTTCTCTTATGACCCCTATCTATCTCTCTCTCTCTCTCATTCTCGATGCCAGTGTTGTGCGCTCCGACCTGTTTGAGATATTACTCGATATGCGACTCGATCGCGGTAGGATACAGCGCCATTACTTACACATGCTCCTTTATGCACCTTTCCGTTTGTTGTCTTTGCCTGCTCTGCCCGTCCAACTCTATTATACTCTTGTTCTTTTTTCTCGCTGTGCATATTATGAGGGATTGCCATGGGAAAACAAGAAAACTGTTGCCGGGTGATATGTTTATAGTTCTTGAAGCGCAAACCCCGCGAAACGTTTTTGCTTATTGCCAGGAAAGAGAAAGGAGCGGACCAATAAATCGGTTGAGCATCGGCTCGTGCCAGCGATTCGCTTAGGTTTCCATGCCAGACAGACCTTTCCTCTACTACTGCAGAGGTGGCTCAGTGGTTGTAGCCATAACCAGGAGGTCGTGGGTTTGGTTGCCGACCGTGCGGACGCTACCGAGCGTGTCAAGCGGCGAAACAGCGCTCAGGTTCTAAGAAGCACATATTTATCCAACGAGTGCAATTATGTGTGAGGTGAAAATAAGCTTTTAAGAGTTACTGGCTGATTATTTTATTAGGGCAGCAGATGTCAAAGTACATGCAAGAGAGCTTCAAAACACTACTGGCATCGCCTTACCGTAGAAATAAGCCATGAAATGAAGAGGTTCTCCAGAATGTTTCTGAAAGTCTACAGGCGCTCACATTGTATTTATTGAATGTGTTACTCAGGTTCCTTGGTTCTAGTACTTCTGAACAGTTTTCTTGTTCTTTCCTCTTGATTGGGTAACATCCCTGTCTTCCTTATATTCCTCTTTCTCTCTCTCTTTCTCTCTCTCTCTCTCTCTCTCTCCTGGCCTTCTTGCATTGTAGATGGTGCGGCAACAACGCAGGCTTACGTTTGTGAACGATTGTACGCGTGTCTTGCATGTCCCGTGTCATGCCAGCTGCGCCCTACGGCGCCATGACGGAAACGTAAGTAAATCTTGCAGGCCGACGAGGACGGCTGAATGTGCCCTGTTCGTAACTGTTTGCGAAACCCTTTAGGCATAGCAAATCTGTCCACTCGGGGCAGGACGAAAAATGGTGAAATGCAGTGCCAGACATTTGGGACACTTTTCTGGACATCATAAAATTCCGCCATCTTGGTGTTTTGAGCCAGTCACTGAAACCGGAGAAGCACTGCGGGCCAATCAGAGGTGACAGATATTCGGTGGCGTCACGTCCGGCCTTCGATCTCGGACGTGACTTCACAATACGCTTCCCCACTGTGACGAAGTGATGAAGTTAATGAACCGTGCCATTAGGCAGTGGCAATGGCCGCTGGTCATAAGTGGTCTGCGCCACAAGGCTACATGTGGCAGTTCAGCGCGTGATGTAACCACACACGCGCAACCACTGGGTGGTGGCGCTGCGTGCATTTTACTCTCGTTCCGCATACGTGGTTGCACAGTGGAACACTTGTGCAAGAATGTTCCGTTTAATGGCGGCGGTATTGCACGTAGTAGTCAAAGGTCATGCGGTAACTCCCGCTCTCTTTCTGGCTGCCTCCCGAGGGAAGCCCTTATGCGAATCCCATCGTTCGCCCTCTCATCGACGTGAGGACTAATCAACTCTGCCCGCCAACGCCTCTTCCAGCACGCTATCGACCGCGCAACGTGCCTTCCACATCCCTTCTTGCTCTGTCTGCTTGTGCCTCCCCGTTCCGGCTTTGCGGGTCGCGGTCCGAAGGCGACGGATCGCTGGCGAGTCCGCCTGCGCGCTAAGTGAACCATTGTTGGCTCTCTCGTGCCTCGCTTCCCAGCGCGTTCCCCTAATTGAAACTATCCCGGCCTGTACCTGCGTGCATTGTGCCCTTGACGAGTCGTTGGGTCGACAAGGCGGGCGATGGCTGCCGAGAACTGTAAGCCCCCTTGTTTTAAGAGGCGAAACCCGCATGAAAAGCGCAGAAGTGCTCGTGCGCGGGGGAGGCGGGCTTGCGTTACTTCATTTGCACTAAATAACGTTTCTCTGTAATAAGAGCATTTAGCTTCCTTCAGCGCCAAACAGATGCTTTCATCTTTTAATGTTTTAGTTCTGCTTGACGTGATGTCTCTGCACACGATGACTCCTAGCTGCACAGTCGTACTAAATTCATCTTAGCCTGACTATTGTAAACTAGAATATATACACTTTACCTACATAACATGTTTCTCCCCTGGAGAAGTGTCCAGATAGAAAAACGATGGCATCGTTCACGCGCTCAGAATAGTCGCGTACAGTCTCCGGGGCGAGAAATTTGTGCTCGCGCGATAAGCAGCGCAGCGTCATACCACGCTCCTGATTTCTTGTCCCCTAATAGATTGTCGGCACAAATAATCCACTCACTGGTACTCGAATACGCGGGGAAAAATGTCAATTTTGCAAAAGAACAAGCTCATCTCTTTCGAATGACAATTACGCTGGCAATGCCGGCGGGCTGGTTGCTGTGGATCCGTCGCAGCCTGTATCAAGAACGGAGCACACGAACGAGATACTTTATTCGGTTTGTACTACTCCTGTCCGTATTTCTGTGTTATCAAGTTCAATCTAATCCTTCATTTCCCTTGCTCATGCGACGCAAAGTTATGAATGCCAGTTTCTCGACCTACCGAATCAGGTGAGTTGAGGTTACTTTGTTGAAGTTCATATAGTGGGAGAAAATTGGGGCATATATGCTCCGCTTGTCATGGCGCCGTGTTGCTCGCGCACTTCAGTTTGGTTCGAGCGAGTGCGTCTCGTTGAAAGAATAAGGTTTGTTCCAAGTCATCGTTCAAAAGTTGCACTTTATGTACAGGATGATCATATTCAAGTTTTATCGATTATTTAAAGATCGCCTGTGGCAGATAGCATAATTCAGCCCTTGAGCTGGATTATTCGATGAGGTGGTCGTTACTAGCGCGAGAAATCGAAACACATATTCAACCAATAAGAAAAATCAATAATTAACTTTTTCATTAATTACTTTACGGCACATGTTGCAATTCACGAATTGTATGGAGCCAGTGAGCTTGCCAGAGGTATCCACTTGAAATGAATTTCCAGGATTACAACAATTTCGAGATAATATTTTCCAAAGTGTTGAACGAAATACACGGGCGTTCTAGTTTCATGCTTGAACGCATAAAAAAGCGTTTTGGTGAGAAAGTAAGTGGAACAAAGTTGAAAACTTTTACGACGAATTTTATGGCCCATATCTCCATGCTGGTGTCATTCTGGAAATTAATTACACGTGGATACGCCTTGTAATCTCACCGGCTACAATTAGTATTAATTGAATTGAATAGAATTGATTGATAGGAAAGACAGAGGTCGACCTGAGCTAGTGCGCTCTAGTCTGCTACTCTGCACTGGGGAAGAGGGAAGGGGAGTGATAGTATTGGGGTGGATGATGATGATAAGAGAAGTGGTGAGTGCTTATGTACATGAGACAGTTGTCTCGCTAGAGCCGCTTGTCAAGCTTGGTGTCCTGCAGAAACTTCAACAGCTACAATTAGTAAATTGCAACATGAGCTGTATAAAGTAACTACTTCAGAAGGCGCGATTTGGGAATTTTTATGAATTAGTTTAATGTGTGTTTTGATTTCTGGTGCTAGTAATATCTGCCTCTCCGAATAATCCAGCTCAAGGACCAGGACAGTGTTACCTGCAACAGGATGTATTTAAAAAAAAAACATTCCGTAAAACTTGAAAATGATGTCTCTCTACAGTCTCTGTACTCTGTAAACGTACAGTCTCTGTACAGATGTATGGAGGGCTCGAGGCCGCATCGTCGACGTCTCTTGGTGACTAGTGCGAGTTCCCTGCCGTGCTTTCTAGTGTCGGCCGAGCCCGTGGCTGGCCCAACACGAAACGGGGCGGCTTCAGATTGGGCGATGAGCGCCGGACAACTGGTCAATGCAGGGAGGGCCGCCGTTTCTGGTATAGGCGGAAAGCGGGGCTACACCGCCCCGCAGTTTTTTTCTGCACTCGAACACGCACTGAGTCAGCGGGAAAATGAAAACGCTCGGAGGTAAAAGAAGTTGAGTTGAGTTTAGTGGCACATAAGCAGGTAAAAGAAAAGAAGGCGGAGATTGAGGAGGCATGTACACTCCAGGGAGTCGTTTAGAAACAAGGCCATGCAAGTAGCACAGACTATGCTGTATGCATGTACTTGAAAAAAAAAGTGAAAATAAACAGAGCTCTATTTTTTATACTGTTAAACGCCCGCGGCTCCACTCTATAGCTATCGAACGGCGTGCGCATCAAGACGAGAAAATACAGGAAAGCCGAGCGGAGTGCGGAAGAAGTCTTCGCGTTTCGAGGAACAATTTGTCACACTTCGGCGCGGGTGGTCCTACGCTGCAAAGTGTTTGCGCACGCTCAGACGTTACCGATAATTCTTTTTTTCGCCTTTATGTTCTTTGAAGACTGGTTTTATCCCGGCTCTTCTCAAAGTGATAAGTTTTATCATTAATGCGTGCGTGAAACTTTTCTTTGGGCAGCTTATGTATTACGTCGTTGAAACGATGCCAAAGTAAGCGGATATGACATCGCTGATATTGAAGTCTCCAAAGCTACGTGGGCCGTACGCGGGAACGGCCCAGTTTGTCGTCCTAAACAAGCGGCGGGTACATTAGGAGGAAGCTCTTCCGCAACCGCATTGTTTGCGAAGCTTCGCGTTACATTGGGAGTACACTGGTACGAAAACATACAGAGCTGCTTATCATGCGCGCGCATCTTCGCGTCATCAAATGTGCTTGGTGGAATTGTTGCGTCAACAAGCGGGAGTCGATATGCGAACCGTAGCACACTTCGACGGCAGTTAGCGCTAGCACTACGGAGGGCTCCCTATCAGACCGAAGGGGGCGCTTCAAATCGGTTCTATAGGCGTTAAATACGGTGTAGGGCAAAAGGTTAGAGCATAGCATATGTCAGCTGCACAGAAAATCCGCCTCTGAAATCGGCAATGTTAAGAATGGCCGTACGGGGTGGCAACGTGCCAGCTTTCAGCCCGCTGCACGTGTTCCAAGCCCACCAGACGGGGCGCCCTTCGGAGAACTGCGAAGGGCCGGCAGCCACGTGGCGCGCGATCAACTCAGGAAATTGGTACTTGGCCGAGCCACCCGGGACAAAGCAGTTCTACGAAGCCTTCTGACGTCGGCACTGAAAGCTGGGCGGTACCGAGAACTGTCCGGCCTTTTCACCTGTGTGTATGTGCGGCACGTGTATGTGAGCCCTAATCCTCCAAGTCGACACACCTCATCCTCCAAAAAGGCAGGTCATCTTGAATGACGTCGAACTACGACGTCGAGCAAGGGCTTATAAGCAGCGTTTGGCGGCTGCTAGGGTGTGCTCGTGTCGTGCTCGTTGTCGGGAGCTGAGTGCTCTGTCATACTAGAAATGTACGAGTGAGCTGTGTGCTCGTAAACTGTTTGCTGTATGTTAGTTTTGCGGGCTCCATATGGGAGTCGCGCTAGTCTGCCAATGTATCCTGCTTAAAATGTTAATATGTAAATAAATCCTGTTCACCGAGTTCCTGTCTACGACCTTCATCTCCTTCAAATGGTGGCAGCGGCGAGATAGTCCGACGACTCCTACATCTGGTCGACAGCGGTAGGACCGTCCGACAACTCTGACAGCAAATATAGTGCGGCAGAAGCCCGAACCGTTTTGACAACTGGAAAAAGCACTTCGGTGTGGTCCAGTGGTGGCCTAGTGGTAGCATATTCTGTCTTCACGTAGATCTCTCAGGTTCTCCGTCAATATACAGCTAAAAACGTCACATCTATCATCAGCGACAGTGGCTGAACTGGTAGCCCTGCGTGCGGCTCTTCATCTCATTCAGGAGGAACCATCCCATGCATCGTCAGTCTTCTGTGATTCCAAGGCAGCCCTACAGAGTGTACTCTCAGCACTGCGCAATGGATCACATGAGCAGCTCGTCGCAGAGATCAGAGAAGTCCACCATCGCATAGTTGACGAAGGACACGATATAATACATCAGTGATTGCCTAGTCACTGTGGCATTCATGGCAATGATCGAGCAGACCCAGCTGCCCGATCTGCCCATGACGGCGTCAACTGCGTTGCCATTCCTCTTTCGAGGGCCAAAGCAGCGAAAGAACCTTCCGCACTTGCGCGTGACCTGACATTAGCTCAGCGGAATTCATCCGAGTTCAAGTGCACGCTTTCTTACCCTGGATCCTAATTTACGGCTCCGTATTCCGCCCGAACTTCCACGTCGTGACTGCACCCTTCTGGTCCGTCTATGGCTTGGAATAGCATTTTCAAATGCCTACTCTTTCCTTATCGGAATGGCCAACAACCCACTTTGTGATTTCTGCGGGTGCTATGAAACAATCGAGCACCTCCTTTGTCAGTGCTCGCGTTTCAACCCGCAAAGAGGAGTCCTCTCAGCCATCCTAGACAAACTGGACAAGCGCCCAATGACAGAAAACAAGATCCTTGGAAATTGGCCTACGCGAACATCAGCGCGATCCGCTATGAAGGCGCTGCTGCGGTACCTAAAGGACACTGTACTTTCTGAGAAATTGCGACTACACTGTGTGACGTAGGATTGTACGGTGACACTGCGTAACACTAGGAACGCCTTTGCGGACTGCGTGACGGTGCACACAGAAACAGTTCGTGTGTACGTGCGTGTGTTTGTACGTTTCTTTTTAAATTTTTTATCCTTCTCTCTCTCACCTATCGCATCCCCTTGCCCCTCCCTTAGTACAGGGTAGCCAACCGGAGATGATCTCTGGTTAACCTCCCTGTCTTTCCTTTCCCTCTCTCTCTCTCTCTCTCTCTCTCTCTCAGGTTCTATTCCCCGTGTCATCTTTTTTTTTTCCTTTTCTGATGATCTTTTTGTATTTGCTTTTCTCCTTTTTTTGTTTGTGCGGTGTTTCTATGACGAGACTAAGACCTTTTTATGTCGCTTATATCTGAGAATGACAAATGAGCGCAAGCAGCGCGTCCTCATCGACGCTCATTGCGCAATCGGGTCACGCGTACCGTACGTTTACAGCGCCGTTTCTACACTACCTTTATTTTATCGTTTTTACACCTGCTCTGTAGCACACCTAAGAACGGCGCAATAAACGAACGCGTCACGTGATGGTCCAATGCATCTGGCTGTCCTGCAGTAGTAGGTACGCGCTGCTTCCTGCCATCTTTCCTTGTCAGAGGTAAGTGGAGAAAAAAGCTTTCGCTGCGTCAGACAAATTGTTGCAGTGCAAAAGAGAAACAAAAATAAAATGTTTTGGGATCCATTCTCGTTACCCAGCGTATCAATCCGAGATTTTACCGCAACGCTAACAATGCTGCCAACTTGCTATCGTTTCTGTACTTGTCATAACAACTGACGGGGAAACTGTTCGGGTGTCTGCCGCACAACGTTTGTTGATTTCGCCGTTTCTAGAAACCACTTCTTGAGCACGTTACCTACGTCCTATCCTAACCACTTATCTATCACGTATTGACCCGTCGTGGTTGCTCAGTGGCTATGGTGTTAGGCTGCTGAGCACGAGGTCGCGGGACCGAATCCCGGCCTCGGCGGCCGCATTTCGATGGGGGCGAAATGCGAAAACACCCGTGTAATTACATTTCGGTGCACGTTAAAGAACCCCAGGTGGTCGAAATTTCCGGAGTCCTCCACTACGGCGTGCCTCATAATCAGAAACTGGTTTTGGCACGTAAATCCCCATAATTTTTATCACGTATTGGACAGGAGCATCCACTCGCATGTTTGGTTAGAAATGCAGGCCATCAGCCGCGTTTGCACTGATTACCATCGAGGGGATCTACTGCATGTACATTCTCAATCACGTTTGCACAGAACCCCAGTTGTACAGCGTTGCAACATCAAGTAGTCAAAACGGCGTCAAAATGGAAGTGTGTTAACAAACACGGCCGTACATTCTTTTGAACGCATGCAGAACTACGAGGTCTGGTACGACGCACGCAACTTGCACTACCAACTTTTTAGGTTTTTATTAATAGTCTGCTTACCGGCATAATTAAAGCAGTCTCCCGAAGAAGCCAAGAAAGAACTGCTTTGAGCAAGGGGTGCGACTTGTCATTCGCGCGTGTTCAAGAGTGAAGGCTACTCGAATTGCGGTGAGCGGGGCTAACTGTTCGGAGGAGAGTTGCGCTTCCCTGCATTCGTTAGCTGACGGTTCCGTTAATTTGTGGATTGCAGTTTGGTTTTCGACATATTCGCAGCCGGGAAATGCCGCAGCACGAACGTATTTTCACCAAACACGATAGCGAAACGCAACTGCAGCATTGATCTATTTGCTCTAAGCACACCATTTCCTAGTGTCGCGTCAAGGGGCACCGTTTATAGAATGTGCGTGCCTTGATGTGGAAGCGCGCGCCAGCACTACGGAAGAAGATGATGCAGCAGTGATGGGCACGCCGGTCTCCGCTGGCTGCGCCCACCCATGTATGCTGCACATCAACATACACACACTGCAGAATGAGCGCTGCGGCAAGGGAACCAAGTATTAGGCTGTTCAGCGTGCCAGCCCGACGTATCTTAATGTGAAAAATGCAATTGCCGCAGTAGGGAAGTTGCCCCACTGCGGAAAGTTTTTTTTTATCCACTTTCATTTCCATTAATTTATCGTTTCTTTATTTCATTTATTAAGCACCATTAATTTCCCCTATGTTGTCCTTGGTGTCAGTGTTTGTTGGCTTCTTATGATCGGTTCTGCGTATGTGATTCATGCGTGTGATTGGCTGTCATCAATATTTTCAAGACACGCTAGAGCCGATAAGGAGTCAGTACAAATTACCCGCTCTGTTGAGGTCTCATTGTTTTGATAAAATACTTGGCTTGGAGCATTGTCACTAATTCCGCTATTGTTGATGACGACGTGTGTCCTAGTCGACAAGCCTACTGTACCTCTAAGGATGGTATAACATAAGCTGCACTCGCACTTTCTTTGATTACAGAACTGTCCGCGTAGACGGGAATAGATTCCTGCTACTTTCCGAATAGCTGATTTAACGCCAATTGTTTCGCTGCTAAAGTGGAAACGTCGCTTTTATTTTTAAGCCCTACGATTGACGTTTCTATTTTCGGCGCCTGCAGAAGCCATGGGGGGTAGACAGGTCTGAGGGCCAAAAACTGATCGTGAAAGTAGTAATTTATACTCTTAAAACATGGCGTGTATCTGTGCACCCAGACAGTACGCTATCAGAGAGAGAAGTCTATGCACAGAATGCTGGGTAGAAATTCTGAAGAGATGTCGGCATGTTTCCAGGCTGTGAATTACGGTGAAATCTGGTTCCTGCGCTTCTGCAATATGAGGTGACTGGATGTTGCTTGCGGGACTTCTAGACACACTCGTAAACGCCGAGCCTGCAACAGCTGTAGGTGGTGGAGGAACGTCACACATCATTTGTGCAATACAGGGGCGGAGTAAGCAATTCTCTGACCGACAAGTGCTGAGTGGACGTGAAGCAGGGATGCAGTTGTTCCACACCCCTTCGTGCCTTCGATTCTGTGGAGAACCACCTCCATCTCATGGCCGTCTGTTGAAAGACCGAAATTTCTATCCTTTTCTTCTTGTGGAGTGCAAAACCGCTAATTTGGCATACCTGGATGCCCCGTTCTCTCAAATAATCACTTATTGCATTCAAAGCTTCCTGCAGACGATGCTTAACAACTTCTAGAGAGTTGTTCGATGTTCACACTGTATGCAAATGTCATCAGCATACGTAGATATGTCTGTCTGCTAGAAGTACTGCTGGTAAAGCTGCTATTGCTACATTGAAGAGAAGTGAGCTTAATACACTTCTTTGCGGAACTCCTTTGTTTATAGTGTATGCATCTCTTTGTCCGTCATTCGTGTATATATATATATAATCTGTCCTTCAAGAAGTTAGTGATCCATTTGAGAACCCGGCCATGGACTCCGAGCGTTGGGAGTCGAAGTAGAATATGAAGGTGACTGACCAAGTGAAACGTCTTCTTAATATCAATAAACACAGCAACGGCAATGTTCCCACAGTTAATCTCTTGGTCAACAAACGTTACCAAGTCAAAGATACAGTCCACTGAACAGAGTCAAAGTACCAGCACTTCGATCTGGTAGACGACTGCCGAATTCTATCCACCATCGCCGTCTAATATCGATCATATTTTCCGTCACCTTTGAAGCACAACTGGTTAAACTAACAGGACGGAAGGAGTCAAGAGACACAATTTAATTTTAATCTCTGTTCCTTTATGACTGTACACGTAGACCACTTTGATGATAATGGTGATATATCGCAGCAGCATCCGCAGTTTGTCCCGTCGGTCCGTGCAGCGTAGTAGCACGGGCTAAGGAAGGAAGGAAAAAGTGGAGAAGGAAGGCAGGGAGGTTAACCAGTTTTGCCTAACCGGTTTGCTACCCTACACATGGGAGCGGGATGGGGGAGATGAAAGATGGGGAGAAGAGATAGAGGGCACATAACACGGCACACACATCGTTGGTTACAGTCTGTCACTCTTGTGCGGTACGTGACATCACTGTCACAGCCGCTTGTCCAAGCCCGTATCCTTCATAAACCGAAGTAGTCCCTTCGTCGCCTTCAGCTGCGATGTCTTCAGTCGGCGATATGTGAAAATGGTTGCAACTGACAATGGTCTATTGTCAAGGTGCGCTAGAACGGACGCCATGGACTGTCTCTGAACATTATATTCAGGACAGTCGCACAGAATGTGTTCCAGCGTCTCCTCGCAAAGACAGGCATTGCAGAGAGCGTTGTCGGCCATTCCAATGCGAAACGAGTAAGATTTCGTGAAGGCCACCCCTAACCATAAGCGATAAAGCAGGGTGGCCTCACTTCGGCGGAGTCCGGTTGGCATACAGAGATGCATCAACGAGGGCAGGTCGTGTTGATGATTGCTGCGGTTGGTCTGGCTGCTTGGTGTGCACTATAGAGAGAGCGTGATCTCCCGTGCAAGCACTTGAAGTCTGCTGGCTGCGTCGGACCGTGAAAGTGGTATGGCCTCTTCCTGTGTGTCTTCAAGAGCTGTCCGAGCGGCTTTATCAGCGTCTTCATTTCCGATGACGCCGCAGTGACTTGGCAGCCACTGAAACGTCACGTGATGTCCTTTCTCATGTGATGTATGGAGTAGGTATCTAATATCGAATACGAGCTGTTCGAATGGCCCGCGACGCAGAGCTGATAGTACAGATTGTAGGGCTGCCTTTGAGTCGCTGAAAATTGACCATTGTCGAGGTGGTTCCCGATTGACAAAACAAAGTGCAGCTCGAAGAGCAGCTAGTTCCGCAGATGTAGATGTCGTTGGGTGGTCAGTCCTAAAGCTGATGGTAATACCTCTTTCTGGGACGACTACAGCACCGGACGAACACTGGATGTTTGTGGAACCGTCAGTATAAATATGTGCACTGTCTGCGTACCTCTCGTGCAGAAGAAGCAGAGACAGTTGTTTCAGCACAGGCGACGACAGCTCAGACTTTTTCCCGATTCCTGGCACGTTGAGATGGACTGTGGGGCTGACAAGGCACCAAGGGGGCATCGATGGTTTAGATGCAGCGGTGAAGCCCGAGGGAAGTTTGTCGTTGTACTTGACAATAGTTTTTGAGAATGATGCTTGGTGCCTGTCTGAAGGTAGTGTTGCAAGGTGGTGATAGGAGGCCCGTGCCAAATGTCTGATATGCGTTCTCAGGGTTTCCACCGTGATGTGAGTCTGCATTGGATGGTCCCGAGCAATCGCAATAGTTGCCTCAGTTGACGTGCATCTCGGCAAACCAAGACAAACTCTGAGTGCTTGAGCTTGCGCTGCTTGCAGAACACGAATATTTGTCTTGCAGGGGTTGTTCAGTACAGGTAGACTGTATCTTAAAAAACCGAGAAAGAGAGCTCTGTAGAGTCTCAGCATTGCGTCTACTGACATCCCCCACGTCTTTCCTGTCAGGTATTTAAACAACTGGGAGGTTGCTGTTAGGCGTCGTTTCATGTAAGCCACGTGCGGGCTCCAACACAGGTCTCGGTCGATAATTACGCCAAGAAATCTGTAGGTTCTGACATAGGAAATGGTCCGCCCATTGATTGAGATAACATAAGGCGTCATTGGTTTGCGAGTAAACGCCACTAGGGCGCATTTTTCTGGCGATATGCTGAGACCTTGTTCACACAAGTAGCTCGCTGTCAAAGTAGCCGCTCTCTGAAGCCGTGCACGTATCTGAGGACGTGTGACTGCCGAAGTCCAGAGACAGATGTCGTCTGCGTATACTGAAATTTTGGTTGTAGTTGGCAAGTGTTCAGCAAGCCCAATAAGAGCGAGGTTGAATAGCGTCGGGCTGAGAGCACCGCCTTGAGGAACGCCCTTGCTGGTATAGCGTCGCGTAGTTGGGCCATCGTCAGTTAATACATAGAATGATCTTGCAGATAGGTAACTTGCAATCCATAAAAATACTCGGCCACCTAGGCCAACCGTCACACGAGCGTCGAGAATAGCCTCATGTAATACGTTATCGTATGCCCCTTTCACATCTAAGAATAAAGCTGCAGATAAACGTTTACGGGACCTTTCGTGCTGGACATATGAAACGAGATCAACTACATTGTCGATGGAAGAGCGGTCACGTCGGAAACCAGCCATGGAACTCGGATAAATCTTGTAGTGTTCAAGGTACCATTCCAGGCGGCCAAGGATCATCCGTTCCATTATCTTTCCTACACAGCTGGCCAACGCTATCGGGCGGTAAGAGGTGAGCTCTAGCGGGGATTTGCCCTGCTTCAAGATTGGCACCAGGCGGCTCACTTTCCATTCGTCAGGAACATTTCCCTCCTGCCAGGAGGTGTTGTAGAGACTCAATAGTGCTATCCGTGCGGATTCTCCGAGATAGCACAAGGCTCGGTATGATATACCATCTGAACCCGGAGATGATGAGCGCCTGCAGAGAGCTAGTGCCGCCTCGAGCTCCTCCATTGTAAAAGGAAGGTCCATGCGGCAATCTCGGGAATGGGGGACATCATCTCGGGCTGGAGGATCTGGACGTGTCGCTTGGTCTGCCATTCGCGCACAAAAGTCTTCTGCGACATCGATGTCTTGCCGCCCTTGGAAAAGCGCGAGCGCCTTGAAGGGAAAACGCTGTTCCGGAAGGCAACGCAGACCTTGCACCGTTTTACAAATGTGAGACAGCGGCTTGCGGGGGTCGAGTGTTTGGCAAAACGTTGCCCAACGTTCCGACGCTAATCTATCCATTCGACGCTGAATCTTCTTTTGTATCCTCCTGGCTGCCCTAAGGTCATGGATTGATCTTGTACGCCGATATCGACGTTCCGCCCGGCGACGAAGTGCGCGAAGTCGCTCTAATTCTATGTCGAAGTCGTTTCGCGTGTGAGAGATCGTCAGTATGCGAGTGGCGTTCCGCATCGTATTTTTAATTGTTTGTTCTAACCCAGAGGGTAGGCCCTCGCTGCAGGCATCTTCCATATCAGATTTGAAGTTGGCCCATTGAATCGTCCGAATGGTATTCCGTGGGCCAGATCTAGACAAGCCTTTGATGTTCAGATAGGTGGGAATGTGATCACTCCCATGTGTCTCAATATCTGGAAACCACTTCACATATCTGGCGAGAGAGTTGGAGACAAAAGCAAGGTCGAGGCAGCTGCCGTATGTCACGCCTCGAAGAAAGGTGGGGCTACCATCGTTCAAGAGAGTAAGGCCATAGTTGTAGGCGATGCTTGATAATCTTCGTCCTCTTGCATTTGTCTTTGTACTTCCCCATGCTGGATGGTGTGCATTGAAATCTCCTATGATGACCCATGGGGCGGGGCAAACACTCAAGATATCCGCTAATCTTTTAGTGTCGAAATTGTTGGAAGGCGATATATACACGCCTATGAGAGTAAACAAGAGTTTGTTCTTTTTAACTGTGACGCATATATACTGATTGTCGTCGTGGGGCGCAATCGGTTGCAAAACATAGGTGAGTTCCCGACGAACAAAAATGATGATCTTGTTGCATGCACTATTTGTTGATGACATGAAACATTCGTACCCTGACAGTCAAGAAGTCAAGGCAGCGTCCGTCATGCAGTGGAACGCCAGAGGGCTAAAATCACGAATTTCAGATTTCCGTCAGTATGTGTACACCAATGTGTTTCCACTCATCGTCATTTGTGAGCCCAACTTGTCGAAACCAATCAGCACGGGCTAAAGTACTGGGAACAGCTACACCCTGAAGATCAGCGCAAGCAGAAATTTCGTTGTACCTTCTTTGGCCGTCCATGGTGTTCCATTGGTATGCGTGTTGATGTGCGAATAATGCACAGCCGTACTTCAGAAACTTCTCTAAATCGTATAAGAAGGCGCGATGTATATGCCTGGTCGGTGGGAGTTTGCTTTGGTCTCATCCGTTTCGGCACCCGAGGCTACGTGCCCAGAATGCGGCTTTGTTCGGGACGAATAGAGAGCCATCCAAGTGGTGATATCCCCAGCCTAGAATCGAGCACTTCTTGCGTTATGGCCGTGCTAGCTTGGAGTGTGCGCCGCACGCTTGTGGTGTTTACACAGACACGTACACAGGTCCCAAAGACTTCCGGTTTCACCCGCTGGAACAGCCCGCTAAATTTAGACGGTGAAAATACGAGTTGTCATAGCCCTACAGTTTCCATCAGTTATGCTTCGCAGTTCACCCTTTGGGGTTTGAAATGGAGTAAGTGAAGTCTCTTTGTTGCGCAGAGTCGCACACCTAAAAATTCGTATTTTATCACGAGATACTTAACGCGCAGGCTATAGTAGCTAGCGTTATTGATATGCTGTACCAAGTTTTCCCCGATTGTACATGGTTCAGCAAACCACTTGCTAAATAAATCTTTAGCTGTTGAATAATTGCTCACAATATTTCATTGGTTCCTTTTTTCGTGCACAAATTTGCGAACTCTATCGCCAGAAATGAAGGTGAAAAAATGTGTTTTAATTTTACTTCATGTATTACTCTGTGCTGGCGTTACAAGTTTAAAACGTTGCTTGATAAATGAATTTTGTTAATGCTAAACGCTCACGAAAGCTATATACATGAGCTCGGTGCATGACGCCATCACATCAAAAACATGAACTTGTTGTCGCTTACGAGACAGAATACATTTAATTTTTTCGGCAAACTTGGGTGTTCAAAAATCATTTTAAAAAACACGACGGATAGTTTTCTGGGCTCACTAATACTGCCGCTATAGCGTAACTACGCACTTCACCGATGCAGATCTCTTCGTTTCGTCCCAGTCGTATTGTGTAAAAGTAATGCGCTTCACTGAGGGCTGTCAATAATCCGTTGAGATGCAGTAACACATGCGGCGTAGGATTTGTAAAATTTACGGTAGGAATTATTTTAATAGAAGACAGGCAACGCTACAGTATATAGAATGAACGAAAGGAACTACTGGCCCGAAAGGCAGGTGCAAGTTTACGCGCTTCGATCCTTGCTATACATTTCCGCTGGTACGCTTTTCATTAACCAAGGCTGAATAGGTAACGTAGCGGCAGCAAAGTAACGCTTTGGAGTAGTCGAACTAAACGTTCGCCAGAAGGAAAGCGGTTATCGTGATCGGTGATGGAAGTATAACCACGATGTTCGTGCAAGTAAGTGAAGCATACATAAACTATATATAGTCTATAAGAGTGGCATCAGACAGAATGCGTTAAGTGTGCCGGCTTGAAGACATACCAATCCGTGACGTCGCTCTTATATAAGTTTTATTTAACTATACGTAAACTGTATATGTAGTCGTAAAATTATTTCACCACGGTGAAACCATGCTCTGAGTTGATGGGTGCTCGACATTTTTAGTATCGTAGATAGTGGCGCAAAGCAACACGGACGAAGAGAACAACCTAGAAGGACAGTAGCTACATAGAACCAGAGTTAGCAGAACGCCATTAATGAGTGGCAGATCTTTTTGTGATAGCTCTCTGCGAGCTGATCAGCTTTTATTGAAAAGACCCATGTGAGAATGCCACAGTTTTCCATCGAGGCTAAGAATCAGCCTTACTCAATTGCGAACGCGTACAGAATATTTAGCAGATAAAGAATTGTGCGGTTTAGCGTCCTCCAACGCCACTGTAGGTTATGCGGGATGCAGTTGTAATGGAGCTCCCGATTTATATCATCTGGCTTTATTTAACGTACACCTAAATTTAAATACGGGAGTGTGCTTGCGCTCAACTCTTCTCGAAACGCGTCCGGGAATCGAGCCGCAGTGGAGACAAAGCGTCGGGTCTCGAGACAACTAATAGCTATAGGCTATAGGCGCCGCGTAAATGCCATCTTTTATAGTGAGCCAACTAGCCGGGAAGAAAGGTCTATCCCCTTGGCCTTGTGCCAGAGATTTCCACTAGTTCGAAATTTTCGCTTGTTAAACCCCATCTTCCCATTTATTCACTGGTTAACTCGCTCGCTTAAGAACACGTTCAATCTCTCGCTCAAAACGCTGCCACAGACTCTTTCCAACACTCGCTTGCTTAGTCACTCGTTCACCGTTTCGCTCACACGTTCGAGTGCCGGCTCGCACTTCCGCTTACAGCCAAAACATTCTTGGACACTTAACGCCAACCTATCACGCCCGCGCGCGATGTGGTTAGGGCAGAGGCATGCAGACTCGCCGCCAAACCGGCCTAACCGCGACGAATGCAACACCGCCTTCATTTCTCGGCGTTTAGACTGAGGCGCTGCGTGCAATCGTCAGGGTTGGTCCCGAGTACGCGCCGGCCCAGCCAGTCCAAGCTTGTCTCCCCTCTCCCTCTTGTGCAGCGCGGTTGAGGTGTCCTCACCTGAGAGACAGTTACTGCGCTGCACATTACCCCAATTTTTCCTTCCAACAAGAATCTCTCTCTCTCTACAGGTGAGGCTCCGACGTTGGTTGCTCAATGCGCATGCTGGAGGACTAATGGGCTTCCGGGTGACGCATGTGCGTCGTGCATGAAAGTACGAGCGCTGCCGCTCGTTTGTCTTCGAGACAGCTACTGCCACAAGAGCGCTATTATGCATTCACGCCAAGGACGTTGTTGAAGGGAGAAACGTGTTCTCATCGAGAACGAAGAGTACTGGGTTTATTTACCATACGTACATGAGGAGTAGCGAACGTTACGTCTCAGCAGTCTAGCATGACTGAATTGAAACACACCCTGAGGTGCCGAACAACTCTTCTTAAACCCCCTCTGTCCTCCCTAGATTCCTAGGCCAGGAAAGTCTGCCGCCCCCCTTCGTCCAATCGGAGCGTCCAAAGTTGTCGAAGGACCTGCGTTGAGGGCGAGGGTTCACAAACTCCCGCACCTTTGTTTCACTGAACACACAGAAAGGAGGCAAGTTTCGTATACAGCGATTCTCAGGCTTGACTCAGCGTTGCCAGATTGGAAAGTCGGCACGACACCAGAAACTCGCTAAAGTTTCCCCAGATTTCACCAGAAAATAAAATTGCCTTAAAATGCACAAAAATGGCCAAGAATTAACATTCGTCAAGCACTCATTTTATTATGAATATAATATCACGATGAGAAGCCTTTAATCATCCCTGTGAGCATCGTAAATGTCTGAATGAAACCAGCGTAGCATATCGTCTGTGATGATGAGGAGCCTGTAATAATCACTTGGAGCATCGTAGATGCCTGAACGAAACCTGCGTAGCATATCGTCTGTGATAGTGATCTTCACACAACACCCCTCTCTGGAGGCCAACGTTGTGCGAATTCGTACAATGGAATCCAAAGTTTTCAGCAACATTTTGTTCCTGTACTTCGTCTTAACACACGTGACCTGACTGAAGACACGCTCCACCAGTGCATTCGACACTGGGCAAGAAAGACATGCCAGTGCATACAATGCCAGTGCAATGCAAGGTCCTGGTAGGGCTTTTCCCCCATGACATTTTTAAACTTCAAAATTCTAGCCCAGAATGTTGCATAATCCTCAGGAAGTTTCCCGTCGAAGACGGCCTGCGCAACAGGTTTTTGTGACAGCGAAACGAGCGGAGCGTCAGCACGTGTGTTGGCTGGCCACTTGACGCATTGCCGATGGTCCGGCGTTGCTCTTCCCGCGCTTCCCATGGTAAATTCATTCCTCCGCTAGAACAGCCGGTGCCATCTATTGAAACGACTTATAAATATACGTGCGTTGAAACCTAGCGCTAGCATCACACGCTAGCACAAACCTTAGCTACAGTAAGCTTTATAGTTCACTGTACTCTAGCGGTAGCACAGCAACACAGGGATTTCATGAGGAATAAACAAATGCAAATATAGGCCTTAGAATCGTGGCGGCCGCAGGCGCTACCTAGTGTTAAATGTTTGGATGAGCAGCGCGGGTAGACGGTAATTTCGGTAGAGTGGTTTTCCCCAGATATCCCCAGATTTTGTCTGGTGTAGTAGTTTGTTGGCCTGGCCACCAGGAGCTCTACATTTTCACCAGATTTCCGAAATCTGGTGGCCAATTTCACCAGATGGCAACGCTGCTTCCGCTCATGCGCAGGGAGCCAAGGTGTGACAGAACAACGTGGTCATGATAACATACTTTGTATGAAGCACATTTCTGCGGAATATAATATGATAGATGTATCACTGACACAATCATGAGCGGAAGTTGTATTTTCTTCTGTACGTTTGTTCAGGCTGTCATTAAACAGTTGGTAGTTTGACGCTTCACTGTCTCCCTTTCTTCTGTCCCTTTTCCAGAAATGTATTTTGCGCCACAAAGTATACCTAGGACATCTATCAATCCTCTATCTGTCAGACGTGTATCGCCTTGTCGTCGCCGCTGGTCTGTTAGAGAGGTCGCATTGATAGCTTCACGAAGCGACTCGTCGCAGTGGTGCAGGAAAGTCTAGAAGGTCGGTTCCCCCGCTGCCTGATTGTGACAGCATATATTGTGCAATACTCTGAAGCCTACCATGTCCGTTATAACCAATCTTGTTTTGGTCCATGCGCCTGCTCATTGCCAACGTATGATATGGGCAACGCGATCGGCGCAATAAATTGAAAGAAAACTGGGATTGCCTATGAAGTCTACGCCCTTGCAGACACGTGCAAACGCTCGAGGTCGCTGGTTAGATCACTGCTGTGGACCTCGCATTCCGTTGGAGGGAGGGGGGGGAATGCGAAACCGCTTGTGTAGCTGGGTATATGTGCACGTTAAAGAACCTCAGGTAGCCTAAATTTATCCGGAGTCCTCCACTACGGCGTGCCTCATAATCATTCCATGGTTTTGACGGGCAATATCCCAGAATTAATTTTGAGGGGCAAAAGCCAAGGAGAAAAAAGGTAAGGAAATCAGAGAATTTTCTTTATTGACAACCATAATATTTAGCCAGCGCATATTTTCCCATATGCTACCCTTCTGTGAGTGGTACCAAGAGAAAGCAAATCCCCAGCAGGAAGTTAGCAGAATACAGAGAATTAGGCGTAGGTCCTGTGACCTTATTGGCCGAGGAATTGCACTATGCAGTAAAGGCAGGTAATCTTCGTAAATCTTGACGGTTATGCGAAAGAAAACTCTTGATAGATGAGGTAGGTGGATCACAATTTAGAGATCAGTCCTTGCGCATCGAAACGGTACAAAGCTCTCAACTTATTGCTTTTATACATTCTAGGGACCGCACGAGCATCCGGTTTACATTACTTACACTTGGGCTGAAAGAGAAAGGAAATAGAAAGAGGCAAATAAGTAGAGAGCGAGAACTGCTACCGCACAAGAGGACGCATGGCAGGCCGACAAAGGGTCACTCAAGCCGGCGAAATTCGAAATCTGCACTGTTGCACAAACAACATCCTTGTGCCAGTGACAGATGTGACCATGCTCTCAATATTTTAGATTCGCGAAAGAATCTTAAACACCCGAACACATTATGTTTCGCTTGAAAAATTTCCAGAGTAAGCCTGAAAAAGGTTGCTGCAGAGCTCTTTTTATATTTACAACATTTTAAAGCGTCTATCTTTTTCCTAAAGTCAATGATGCGAAGCAATCCTCCTGGCCTGCTCGGCTCTTATCGTCACCAAGCCTGTTCAATTGGTGCGTTCGTGTTGGCACTAAATGATGGTTTTATGTGGGTGTTCTCGATGTATTTCGTTACGGATTGGCAGGTTTGCTCATTGAAGCCATTCATCTAGACTTCTATCTTTAGGTGTAGAAACATGCAAAGGTAGAGGGAGGCTTGTTCTAATCACTTCTTCGCCTCCGTGAAACACACTCGCGACGTCGAGCAAACAATGGCGGGCCATATGAGTAATGAGCCCAAAGAAATCAGAGCTGAGGAGAGAATGTCTGAAATTAGACACCCAGTTGCACAGGCTGTTTTGTGTTCATTACCTCACAGACATAGAGGGGACTAGGAAACAATGAGAGATTTGAAGAGCGATGTTAAAGCTTCGACCACGTAGCAAACTAGCGCCCCCACTCAGTTGATTCCGCGGCTCAGTGTGTTCGAATTCTTACAATCATCTTCCTTTCTAAGGCCTCGAGACTCCACAGGTCAAAATTTCTGTGGAGAAAGCGCACAATGACTTCACTTCTTTCGATTATTCAATGTTTTTTCCCTTCAGTTTTTTTAGCGCGTTAGTACTAAGAGTCAAAGTGGAAAACAGTTTATGCGTGTGAAGTGCGGGAAGCCGGTCACGTGGTAGAGGTAGAGAGGGAATGGTATAGAGCTTAGATCATATAGACATATAATATAGTGTAACTATAGTTGCATTTCGCTCCTAGATGAGGCATGACGTGTGTCGAGTGAGCTTCTGTCCAACATTCTCTAATATTGTGAAGAACGTGGTTTGAATAATCGATACGGGACCTCAAAGAGATGCGACGTAATGCTTTTACCTCTAAACCACCGCTGACAATATCGACTTTTTTTCTTGTCGATTCTCGAAGTAGTAGTCACGTGGCGATTCCGAATCCTCTGTGCGATTGGCTTGAACGCCGTTGTCGGTGTCGTCTGCTAAGGATGAACGGAAAGATGATCTGGCGCTGTTGCATCAGCCCAGCAGCAGCGAGTTCGGGCCGCCTTCGTGATCCTCATGAGACACGGTCGTTCCGTGCCAAGATGAAACTCGCTCCTCTCATTCTCAGGCTACCGCTTTTGGTGCAGCCACACCAAGCAGGCCGAAGAACTTCATTCATGGCTCCAAAAGTACTTTCGCATTGTTGTTGTGAAATTTACTTCTGGAATGTTTTCTATCCATTTTGAACTCATTTCCTTACTTATTGCGAGGCTGCGAAGTCTGCCAGAGGCGTGTCTTCGAAACTGCGGCAGCGCGACAGCTGGTAAAGCTACTTGGTATTCTTACGTTCGACCTGCCAGGGCTGGCGATCTTCGTGGAAGCGGCCATCGAAACTTGCCCGGCCCGCTACGGCAACTCGCTTTGTAAGGACGACAATGCGCCGCGTCCCCAGCCAAGCGGCGCCGGGATGTCTAGACGCAGTCGGCGGACCAAGTATAGTTAGTGGATTCGCCGTCACCGTCACGGTTTGTTCGGAGCGGGGGAACTCCTGGAAGATCTTTTGCGGCACCGTCTCACGGGATTTAGAAGTCGTCAGTCAATGGACAGACGCGGCGGCCACTGTCTGCGGGGTCAACTCTGGCATCAAGAGGCGCCTGCTCAGGGCAAGACCCGTGTCTGCGAAACCCTCTCACCTCGGTGTGGTCAGTGAAACCTGTGCGTAAGTGAGTGTGTAAACCCTCCCACTCAAAGGCAGGTCGGCTACGATGACTTTGGACGCTCCGAATTGGTCGAAGGTTGAACGGCCGTTTTCCCTCACCTAGGGATCTAGGGAGGACAGAGTGTTTATAAGCAGCCGTTGTCGGCTCTTCAGTGTGCATTCTTTCAGTCATGCAAGACTGATGAACTGTAACGTTCTCATGTAGATACCGTAAATAAATCCCATATTACTCGTTTTCGATGAGAACAAGTCCTTCCCTTCAACAACCTCCTCAGCGTGGGTGAGTTGGACGACGGCATGAGCCAGCTACCAGCTATTTCATGCCCGACCCCAATCCTTACAGTATACAGTTGTGGTTTTCAAATACAAGACGCTCATGCTGCAATGCTGCAGTGTATAAATGTGCGTGCGCGTGCGGGTTTGTGCGCTGGGGGAAGTAATGGTGTCCGCGTGCTTTAATCTAAACTTGTTGATTCTATCTAGTAATGGACACTAAGATGAGGACAAGAAAAATGATTGTTTTCAAAATGTTTCCATCGCGATCTGTTTGAGGCACGCCGTAGCGGGGGGAACTCCGGATTATTTTTGACCATTTGGGGTTCTTCACCGTGCACTTAGGTCCAAGTACACGCACCCAATTATAAGTATACGATATATGTTTTGAGGAATACAGATGCGTTAGGCTGCTGAGCACGAGGTCGCGGGATCGAATCCCGGCCACGGCGGCCGCATTTCAATGGGGGCGAAATGCGAAAACACCCGTGTACTTAGATTTAGGTACACGTTAAAGAACCCCAGGTGGTCGAAATTTCCGGAGTCCCCCACTACGGCGTGCCTCATAATCAGAAAGTGGTTTTGGCACGTAAAACCCCATAATTAATTAATACAGATGCGAATTATTGGAAGCTTACCCATAAATACGCGTAAGAAAATATATAGCGCCGTTCAGAGTTCGAACGTCGCGCCTGTGACGATATCGACATTTTCGCATATCGTTAGCCTTCCCTATATGTATCGGTGTTTCAGTGCGAATAGATATGTATCTTTTATAAACAGATGCCGATATGGACGCGTACGCTTATATATCGGCATACGTGAAGCCTCTGGCTTCAGAATCCGCCCATTACACGGCTCGTGGTAAGCGTCTACCTTTGTGTGTGCCTTATGAATCATTGACCATGATGCGTAAGGCGGATGCAGACCATGATGTAATAATGGTCTGCATCATAGTCTGCGTGTTACAGTTACATCATGGTCTGCATGTAATCACGATGAAATCATGTAATGATGCAGGCTATGACTACAATTACCTTGTAGTCATAGTGTTTGCATAACGGTGGTGTGCTGTCACACGTTCATGCTGTCGACTTACGACGCGTGCACTAAGCGTCAATAAATGCACGAGGAATCCCGGTCGTGTGAACTTGTCAGTCCGTGTCGCAGAACCTACTTTATTGTGGTACATTCGACCGGCCGCTTTCGAGTGCTCCCACGGTGCGGTTTACAAACGGCTAGTCGAAATGGAGTGCTCGAGACACTTTTGGCTGGTTTATTGAGAGCACCGTACTCCAGATCATAATGCTCGGAGGTGCCCTAACTTTCGAGATGGGAGTGCAACCGAGATTCGACAGAATCCTAACCACGTGGCTCCGATAGCTCTGATAGTAGCTGAGGCTGGGGCAGGCTTTATCTGGCTCCAATCTCTAGAAGTGCTCCTTATCCGTGGAAATCGAGTTGGAGCACGGTAGGAATTAGTAGAACCTATCATAAGTCACCTCAGAGTGGCTGCAGAGTGGGTTTACACGATTCATGCTTGCAGGTTTAGTTGTTTCAGTACTTCTTTTTTTTGCCTTGGCTTTCAGGTTAACTATTCGTCGTTTGTGACGTGGAGGTACTAACACGTGTACACATATCTGGAGATCTCCTTCCTTTGGTTTTAAATGAAGAAAAAAAACTTTAGTATCCGCTTATTATGGGCATGGGAAAACGCTTTGTCCTGCATTGAAATCAATTCGGCTAAATGTAAAGCATGCTCTGCGCACGTGTACACGAAAATGGCGCCCCGACCAAACGTTGCCTCTTCGATGTAGTTATAAGCAGCCATTACATTAATGGGCGCATTACATTTACGAGGCAGGCAACTCGACCTGTGTGGCGGATCACTACGCCGCCGCCCGATGGTTTCCGAAGCCCTCACGCACGGCGTCTCCTTTCTTACTGTCGTGCATCCAGATATAGTTACGCGCCTTCTTGGAGCCATCCGTCTCGCGTGCCGTCCGCAGCATCCTCGCGCCGTACATGCGCCAGGCGTGTGTGCTGTCCAATTGAACATCCCCTCAGTCCGCCCCTGTCGTTGATGTACGAGTCACCGTGCGCCGCCTTCTGCCGCTTTCGTTCGACGAGGCGTCGCTGTCACGCTTTCCAGATGAGAACAGAGATGAAAGCGGACGGGACGGGGTGCCCCTCGCTGCTTTGCATTGGAAATGAAGCAGCGCCCGCAGATGCGTGCTCCATCCATTTCGACCGCCGCCGAATGTGTCCACGACGAGCGCTCCCCCTTCGCTCGCGGCTGCGCGCGCTGTTGTCTTCCGGGGCAGCATCTGCGCGCCGCTTCCTGTCTTTGCGGCCTCGGCTCGTGCACTACATCTCGCCGCTGCTACGGAGCCCTCCAAGTGGCTCTCCTTGGCGTAGTGCGGCCCGTGCTTTCTATCTTCTGTCAACTTTGCCGTGTCGTTAAGCAAACGTTTGCTTTGTCGCGTTGTTTTGCTACGTTCGTTCGCCCAAGAACGACGACGAGAAGCAGTGGAAAGGAACGTCACTACCCCGACCGCTGCATCTGTGCCCCAACAAGGCACGCTGGCTTAAGACACCGGCCTCAGTTTGGGGTGCTCATGTAGAGGAGTGTCCCATGCGCGCGCTCTGTAATATTGGGCTCACGCGAAGGAACCCTTGTCATTGTTATTGACACAGTTGAACCCTTCTTGCTGCCTTATGAGTCGCTGCCGAGAGATTGAAAGCTCTTTATTGAAAAGCAGAGTGGTTAGGCAGTGTATGTTCGCCTGCATGCTACTCTGCAAGGAATGGACAGAAGGGGTAGAAAGGCTCGTCTTTATCGTTCCACAAGAACCTTTTAATGTTAAGAGCAGCGAGCAAGTATACTATAATAGCATATTCCCTCGCTCAGCGAGCGGGTCTGTAGGTTCACAAAGCAGAGTCGTCTACGCCTAGTTTAGCTGTGTTTCTTTCGTGCGCGTATACAGTCGGGAAGCGTTCAGCACGACTCTTACCGAAAGAGGCGACACTTGCGGCCACACACAGAGGCAGACCCCCCACACTGCCGTTAGCAACAATACCAGCAGCGAGCGAGTGGCGCCGCAGGAGGCGGAGCCGAGAAGCAAAAAGAATAAACTGGACGGCGCTTTCGATCCATGTCTCGAACATTCACATCCGCAGATCGGGCTTCCCTTGCGGCAGTGTTTATTTTTCAGTAAGGGCGTGAGAAACCGTGCGTTCTCCATTCGCCGTGTTCTTTCCCACCGAACTAAATGTTTCTAGTTGTCTACGGGAGACCAACACGTTTACGAGCGGTGGGAAGCGATATTTTTTCTTCTAGTAGCAGTGCTCGAATGATCATGAACATAGTGGCGATTATTACTGTGGCGATAAATAACTAATAGTAATCCAAGAAAATATAGTTAGACTGTTACGCCCGGAAGAGGACAGCTAGCGAGGAAGAAACGATTCTGGAAGACTTAAAGAAAGCAAGATCGAGAAGAAGAAAACTCGCAGATCCAACTTAACGTCGGAATCAATATGACGCGAAGCTTGTTTGAGTTAGCGAGGTAGCAGCAGCCGTATCAGGTGACACGGGCACAAGAGCCTCGTTGCCAGTAATTGTTGGCTGTTTGCGTCACGATGACAAGGGCTATGTATGGTACTTGGAATAAATGTAGATAACAAGTGTACGTACAGAGCAGTAGGACACATATCTAAATACATTTAAGGCTTCATACGCCTTTGCCACCTTGGCACATTCATTCTGCAGCAGTGGCGGCCAAGAATGGGCACATGTCCAACGACGCATGCGCAATTGCACACACCCAGCGCTGAAGTTGTCTGTTCGGGCACATACGCAGTGATCCAAGTTTACTGCGTATATCCACAAATATATCATGCGAAGAAAGGACGACGAAGGCTAAACTCCGTGAAGGCTAAACTCAGCAATTTTTAAAGCTTTGCTTTAAAAAAGAACAGACTGTCGCTTCCTCATCAATGCTGTGGATAACTGAACTGCTAGCTATTGAAGAGAAGATTTGAGCGTGCAAGGCAATGGTATTGATCTTAAATTATAGGGGACTATGCGCCATAGGAATGTTGTAGCATGAAGCTGAGCATGTAATGCCAAATGTACATATTTTTCGTGGCGAGACTGACTGGCGTGAGCTCACCGTGGCTTTCCTCCCCTTCCCCAGTCTCTACCTCATCTTTCTATTCCCTCTTTCCTGTCCCCTAAAGTAGTGTAGCCTACCAGATGCATTTCTGGTTAACATGCCTGCCTTCTCTCTTTTCTCTTTATTTCCTCCTTCTCTTCTTCTTGCTCCTCCTCCTTTTCAGGAAGACTCGGAGCAAGTAGGAAAGAATCGGGTAATAGAACTTGCGTAGCTTTATTTTTAAATATATCCTCTGTATTTATAAAATCGTAATTCGTTTACAGATACCGGGCTAAAGAGTGATTTTTCGCGGTGAGCACTGTAATAAATCCTTGTGTCGTCATCCAATTTGCTAGCTTTTATACCAAGAATCGATACCTGGCTCCCGTCTCTACGCGAGAGATATAGCGCCCGTTGTTTTTCTCCCTCGACCGAAGTCTCATTCGGCCCGTCATCAATTTCGAGAAAGGTTCTTGCTCCCTGCGGTGGTTCAAATGAGAAAGGACACACATTTCCCTCGACACTTTATTCTAGGCCGCGCGATCTTTCGTTTCCTACACAGTCGAAAATGTTTTCTCTGTTGCTCTCTTCTTTAATAGCGTTAGCCGTGTTCATTGTATTGCACTTCGACATTTTTTTTTTTTTTTTTGCTAAGTTTGATTGACCTTGTTTTCATTACCGCACTCCGGTGGGTGTCATTATCACGTTAATGAGAGGCGTAGCGCTTATCAGGGTATCAGAGTATTATCGCTTATCAGTCGGCAGAAGTATACAGGTTAAGGCCTAAATTGATCCTTCCACAAAAATGTTGTGCCTCTTCGGAACTTAATTTGCCGAGAAGGTCAGTAGGCGTCAATCAACTGCGAGGCTAATCGTATCTTCCGGCGACACCGCATAATGCCATACTTTATGATGATCCGGCCTAACCGAAATATTTTCTTTAGTACCGAAAATCTCACTGCTCACCTGTAAGGTTGGTTTCCTGTTGAGCATTCTGTTCTCCACTAGAGAACGTAATGGCCATTTCTCTTGCTTGCGAATTTGCGATGCCCGCTGCTTTAGGCACATGCAATACAGGACGTATTCCTTGCGTTTCTACTGATTGGCTTCATGGGGGCACTTCGTTATCAGGAACTTCCTTTTTGTTTAAGCTTTCATATTGCAATGGCATATTTATCCAAATAGAAGCTTTCGTTAAATTGACGAATATAATCTAGATCTTAAAAAAGCAAAAGGTCATTTTCCTAACCTTTCTTGACAAATTGAATTTACTTGCAATATGGCCTAGAGCCACTGAGTCACTGCGTTCTGGCCCGCTCCTGCATGCCATCTAAAACTTAACTGAAGAAAAAAGAAAAGATGCTATGAAGGATGATGGGACAAAATAGTGGAACACGCTAAACAAAATATATACAGCGTGCCAGTCCGGCTCTATGTTCTATAATGCCTCGGACCAGCTCCCTAGCTGGCACAAGATTGCTTTCGGTCAGCGACCCTATCCAAAACATGCAGACTTATTGAAAAAGGCTCACGTATTGATGCTCGCCGCGAAGAAGTAAACTGAGAGCTCTGTTGAAAACATAGCCCTGTATATGCGCGTGCTTGTTTGTGCAGCGGCAGAAGGAAGCAGTCTTCCTGTGCACCGATAGAGTCTCTTTCCTGATGCTTAGAGCTCCTTGTTTTTCCATGAGGGTATGTCTCTCGATTTGGCATTGGAGATCCAAGTAAGTGAAAGTACACCACCGACAGCCGTTCATATGTTATGCGTGGCCTAGCATTTCTCGTGCGGTAACATTACTTTCAAAGAGGAGGTAATGTGTTGGTTAAGAGGGGCGGGCAGGGAGGGGTGGCGTCCCTCGGTCAGCGCAAGGTTCTCGCTCAAGATGGACGCTTAGCACTTTCATACTGCAGTGGAAGCCACGTCGTTGCCGTGCTCCCACGCCACCAGCCTCGCAAGCATTGACCGAGCCAAACGGAACTTGGCTTCGGTGGTATGTCAAAAATCAATCATCCAATATGGCGTCGTAGCGTATAGGTGTGATCGACCGCCGCACTCGCCCCCTCGATAAACATGACGTGTACGCAACATCAATATGTTTGTTTGGGGCGCGAATATACCGCTGACAGCTGCGCGTTCAATGTACATTTGTGGTTACATCAGAGGTGCTGTCAGATCATAAGGTCGCTTCGTTTTCATGGTATATACTTTCTCCCTCTTATCCCTGCTCTATACCTAATGGAGCAACTTTGTTCGGTCGCTTTTCTTTCAGTCCAACCTCTATTTCCCCAACCCCAGTGCAGGGTAGCAAGAAAACTCAGAATCTGGTTAACCTTCCTGCTTTCCTTTCTCTCTCTTCTTTTGTTCCGCAATCTTCTGCGAAAGGAAGGCGGCGTTAGCTGCACGCTTTCCTATTTCACCGATTTTTATTTCTTTTCTTTTTGCGAGCGGCTGTTGTATTACACGTTGCTGGAACTTTGGGACTTCTCACGTTTTTTTCTCGCCACCTTGTTCTGTCTCGATCGTTTCGACAAACTGTAAACATATCTCTGCCACTCCCTTATGCTTGTCAACTGTGGCTGTTTACTCCACGTGGGATGTTCGGAACACGTTTGCAGTGCGCTTCACATCGAACGCAACGTTGTCACTGTCCTATCGTTCTTGGCTCGTTACTCGCACGGGCAGCGCCTAGGAAGCGTTAAGGCTAAGCCACAGAGCCTGACGCTTGCTGAGCTGGTAAACATTCGCAGCGTCGCACCCCTCCCGCAATGATCGCGCCTGTTCCCGCCGTCTTCTCACAGCCAGCTTCAATGCGACGCCGTGAGCGAGGCCCGGAATGTATACAAACGTGCGCCTTATACAAGCACACGGCTCTTCGTCTGTGTTTGCGTCTGGGTGGCCTCCAAAGTGCGCGTTGCTCATGACGCCGGCACTTTTTCCACCGACGCCCATGCTGCCACCTTCACAGAACGTCGCACACTGACGTCATCGCGGCCGTCATGTCGGTATATTACTGGACTCGTCCACTCACGTCCAGGTAATTTCCAGCAGCTCTGTCGTAGATGCGAATGGGGCCCCCACTATGACGTCCGTGACATCGTTTATTTCTTTCTTTCACAGGCTTGTACACCCGGGAAGTGTCTGCGCGGATATTCGAACCAAAAATCGAGAAGCAACGTAAGCTCCTATCCTCGTGCTACCGTTGTTTCTGTTTTAGCTTGCGCGCTCGAAAACCGAGAACCCACGGGCTTGAGCTCGACGAAAAGAAAACAATCACCTCGGCACTCTAAGCTACTTTTATTTTCTCTCTCCTTCACTCTTTCCGGAGCTTCTCCTAACTTCGTTATCACCACGCGTTCGATAAACAAAAGCTGAGCTGGCCGGGATCTCCCGGCGTGTGGTAGCCTCGCTGGCTCAATGGCAAAACGCTTTCTCGTCTTTCCTCGGCCCTCCTCTCTTGCTTTGCTTCCTGCATGCGCGCGCTATGTGGAAGCTTTTATTTATCTTCGCCTGCGTCAACGTGGACGGCCGCGAGTGTTCCGGGGCCGCTTTTTCTCTCGTTCGAGCTGTCGTGTTTCGTCGTCATATTTGCCGTTTCTTCCACTCCCGCCAATATTTCCTTGCCTCTGTCGAGTTGTTCATTCCTCGCAGCGGAACGAGAAGTGACAGTTCACCGTAGCGGGTCTGATTTCGCCCGTCTTACTTTCTTCACGAAATATTTATTTCTTTTCCTTTTTCCCCTCCTCCCGCCCCCCCCCCCTTTTTTTTTTTTTTGCTTTCGTCCAGGGATCGTGAGCGCGTGCATATGTACATAGCTTTCGCGCTGAAAAAGAAATTCGAGATTGGTTAAAAATTGAAAAGCGCTAGTTCTTGTGTGCCCTTTGGCCTTAAAATATTCCCTATAAGTGAATGTGGCGCAAGGCTGTCTTTAAAGCTTCATGCTTTTTGCGCAGAAAGGCATGCGCATTTTTCTTGTGCTTTTTTTTCTTCTAAACATTCTATTGGCGTCTAAGTTCTGAAGTCAACGGCGGTTATAAATTGTGCTGTGTACCCATATATGCATGAAGGTTGCGGGTGGTACTATTCAAGACAGTAACACTTGTGTTTTCCTTTCTCAATTATTGATGCCACATAAAGCTTCACCAATAGCTAAATAACCCTTGCATCAAAGTTCAGCCTGTATGATAAGATAGCGTCCTGTTTCATAGGACTTTCCGTCGTCTAAACTAATATCTAAACTAACATTTCCTCTGAACATCTCTGGTCTTTCTGGAGCGTTTTATCGCTGCGATATTTTTTTAGACAGGTGAGGTAAAAAAGAAAAAAGCTTCTGTTGGCGTTTCTATTTTTATTATTAACTAATAATTGCAGCTTTGAGATATTTACGGACATGGCAGCGAAATACGCCGCCCTTTGAAAAACTGACAAGCACTGAAACGTATCCGCAAAATCCGGAAAAGTGTATGCTTAGTCCTGACCATATGTGCCTCTTGCGTTCAAAGGGATGACGACTTGCCAGTTCCATCTTGGGAACGCATAGTGGCGAGCGCGTTATGTCTGTCAATTGTAAGTCCTGTTTGTTGAACTCAAGTGAAAAATGCTGCGCGCGCACATTCGATAGAGCGGGAGTAAGGGTTTCACACCTGCTGGAACAGAGCTGCCTGCACCAGCATGATTTTGGCTGTTTGTTTTCCTCTGTCAGAGTTGTTTCCGCATTCGTCGATACAGCGTTCGTGACCGCGTTTTCTCTAGATTTAAAAATACTGCCTCAAAGGGAAATTTATTCCGAAATAAAGTGAAACGGCATTGTGGCGCCCGTAGTGTGCTTTCATTATATTTTTTACATAAATTATATTGCTTATTCTGCCACCAACGTTCGCGTCGTATTATCATAATCGATGATATATATTCGTTCATGGTAATATATTTCTGCTCAAGTATCCTTTGGTGCATATCACGATCGTATATTGCAACTTCATCCCTTTGCAGCTTTTACTTGAACAATAACTTCGGCCGGAATTGGTTTATAAATTGGCTTATTAAGAAGAGTTCCACAAAGAAACTTTGCTGTCACCGTTTGCATTCCCGCCTCCGTTTTTCGCGTTCAACATATTACTGTGTGAAACGAAACGCGGCCCCATCTTTACCCCCGATTCTATATCTTTAGCCTTTCTGTCTCATTTCGCCATCTTCCTCCTGCATTTAATTTTGCCTTGTAGTACTCAATAACTTCCTACTCGCCCTGCCTACTTTCGGTTGAAACATTCGTTGCTGGTCTCGCTCCCCTCGCCCTCTCCTTCGCCCGCTCTCCCTATTTCTTGGTGTGCCGCATCAAACTTAATTTTCTCTGGCCGCCTTATGCCTCATCTTTTTCATCGTCATTTCGCCTCGCCGCCTCTTCGCTCTCCTCGATTTGCCTGCAGCTCCCACCGCCGTGTGGAGCTGCTTGCCGCCACGACCAGTTCAGCTGTGCGTTAGAAGCGCGCCCGACGCTTTGTCCGCACATCCTTCGCTATTCTTTCGGTGCGGCGGCTCATTGCGATGCAAATTGGAGGATGCGCGTGCTCGCCGCACCTTTGGCACAGGGCGGAGGGCACGCTGCGAAGTCGGAACACTAGCGCGCAAAAAAACTGCGGCGAGTACATATTCTACTGCTACTACTACTTCCCGTCAAAATTTTCCGCCGCTGCCAAAGCTGGCCGTAACCATTGCAAGAGAATAAACTTACGCTCTTGTGTTAATTGAGGGCTTCGTTGGAAAAACAAAAAAGCAAGAAAAACAGATGCGTAGCAGTACCTAAATTAAAAAAAAAAATAAAGAACGAGGGAACACGATCAGCAGCGTCTAAACTGCCTTTCCGCCCCAGGCAAAGTATAAAATTATTTACTCCCTCTGTACTGTGGTACCAAATATTTGTTTGTTATATTAAACATGTTAAACGTCACTTTGGGATGCATTTGTAACAGAAAAAGCTGGCAAATATATTTTCGGGCGTAATTTCTTGTTCTACAAAAAATAGGTGAGAAAAGAATGAGTGAAAATGCGAAATATAACATCATGTGCATCCAACGTTGCATCAAATGGAATGGAACGTTTTATGTGACCGACTGGTTAAGCGTGCCGATGAATCGAGGTTGAGGGGCGACGAAGTGCGATGCGCAAGTGTGGTCCCAGCGGGCGGCCCGTTTAGCTTACAGGACAAAACGACTCGGAGTGCGATAAAACTCCTACTTATGTTCCTGCCCTCAAAAAAATTAAGGTTGTGCAGAAGACTTGTCGCGCCACTTACTTATTTACTTATTTATTTATTTGAATACATTGAAGGCCAGAGGGCGTTACAGAAGGAAGGTGGAAACACTCTTTTGTTGGCTTGTTATTCGTTGGTTGGTTGCCTCCATGTGGTCTTTGTCTGTGATACAGCATCTTCTTGGGCATCAAATGTGATGCACTTAAGGCCCCATGTGGTATATACCATCTGCATTTCGATGTCTCTAAAGTTTTTCTGTTCCACAGGTGAAACGAACATGCTTGAACATGTCTGTCTGTGCCGGATTGCGTGTCCGCAATTTTTACTGGACGCCACAGAATCTTTATATTTTGTTCATTTCGTCCATTATTACCACTTGCAACTTCTCGAGGCGCACATCTACGGAGTCGATGAGCTGGTATAAAAGGGAGTGCCTACTCGTGCTTACAGATTTTGTACGAACGATCCAGTAAACTTTCGCAGTGTCAGAGTCGGCGTGAGCGGTCCTTCGGTTTGGTTCATTTTGTTGAGTCGTCCGTTCTGTTACCATCTGGCGAGGTAGTCAGTTCTTGCCTTACTAAAACACGGGTCGGCGTGGTTTAGTCAGTGGCTGTGAGCTAACGACCGTCTCCGCTTGAACCAACACTGTACGGTGTCTTCCAGCATAAATTACTTTTACAGCGAAGCTGTATGCCTCTACCGTCCAAGGAAATTTTCATGTCGTAAGCAAAAAACTCTCCATACGTGCGCCCATCGCTGAAACAGTGCAATGCCGGGCCGACCCGCGGCAGAGGTGAAGCAGGCGTTAAGCATTACGTGAGCCGATCCCGTGGGCCGATCCCGAAGATAGTGTGGCCGGGCCGACCCGCGGCGGAGGTGCAGTTCGCCATTAAGGGGCCCACATACGCAGCTTCGCTCGTCATCCTTCTTCACAGAGTGGAAGGGCACTGAGATATTTTTTCTGAGCTCATTTCGCAGTGACTTCTTCACTGATCGCAGCAAACATTGCTGCCAACTGCTTTACTGTGGAGCGACTTCTGTTGTATTTCCGCTGCATTACTTGTGTTGTAATCTACGATTGACCATGCATCGCGATCATCGCTTATCCTAGATCCGTTTTGGAGCTCTCTCGATGCTTTCATGAATTATTTGGTAAAGTAGGAAAAAATGAAGCATTACAATCCTCTGGAAATGTTGCGTGGACATATCCATTACAAGTTCTAAATATGCTACCTTCATAGCACGACGTACAACGTTTTGTGTGGACAGCCTCCCGCTCCCTTCGCAACTATCAACCCGTGAAATTACGCCTTTGGTGCGTGACAGCTTTGATATTCCCATCCTTCGGGTGGTATGCGGGCCATGTGGCAACGAGTTTTACTTCGCCCGATAACGGGTAAGCAAGTTCACAACGTGTCATCACCGTCTTCGAAGCTCGCCTCGCGCAACACCCCCCTCGCACGTGACGTGGTGTGACTGCCACGCCTCTATTCGTCGTGTCAATACCAAATTCTCACAATAAGGGAAATGTAAAATATTGCTTCTCAGACAAGCAACAGGGAGTGTTTGGTGGCTCGCGCGTAATTAAGGATTGATTTCGGCTACTTACGTTTGTGCAGAGCAGTGTCTCTTTGTCCAGAAATGTTCCTATAGAACAACGTATGCAAATAGAAAACGAGTTTGACGCAGCTTCATTTAATCAGAATTTATTCCACTGACTCAGCTCAATATATGCTATCGGGCCTCTCATCGGCAAGATGTGTCAAGTACGACGAAGCAATCTCCTAATGTCGCTTCCCGATTCCACTCTGTCTCTCCTCATTCTTTTACTGCGTTTCTATCGCGAAACATCGACTAGTTCGTTTAGCGCCTGTCAGATGTCGTTCCGCGGCCCTCCGTTGAAGCTAACGCGTCCGCTCGACGTACAGAGTTCACTAGCCTTTTTCCTGTCTTCGGAAAAACGCTCGAATTAACCTCGACATTGTGTCTTTCATTTCGCTAGATGTTCGCGGAACTCTCCCGCCGAGCACTGAGCAGCGTACAATTCGTTCTCTCTCTCTCTCTCTCTCTCTCTCTCTCTCCAGTGAATTCATTCTCCCTTATCTTCTCCGAACCTAAGCGGCGTGCGATTCTCCGGAGCTGCCAGAAAGCCATTACCAAGCGGTGAAGCAATGAGCACACTTTCCGATACTCGGCAGCCGTGTATATACCTACATCACAGCAATCACCCTTTCGCAGGTCTTATATCGAATAAACGACTGCCGAAAGAAATTGCGAAGAGGTTATCTGTTGAAATGGAGGCGCGTCCGACTCCGCGCTTTCGGAAAATAAGGAAGTAGAGGCAATTGAGAGGGTGGCGGTGAGGTGGGGTGGAGGGCATCTCTCCTTTTTTAGTAACGGTGATGCCTTTCCAACTTGAAGCTGAGAAAACCATATTTTCACGCGCATTTGACTTTTCCCCTTCTGCACTTCTGCGTTTTTCCGGCTTCATCCTGTAGGCTCGCTCGTACCTGACGTGCGACTGAAGTATATATATAGGGCTTACTTTTTCGTAGGCGATAGTACACGACCGTCCTTTCACTGCATGCGGAGGCTCCCGCTCTGCTCGTACTCAATCTGGCAGGCGTCTTCATTTGGTGAATGGGCAGTAAGTTCAGTAACGCCGTAAATAACGCCGACGATACAGTAGATATAAAAATGTTCAGCTTCAACAGAGCGTAAAAAATAATCGAATAGGCTATTACATTTAGCCCTTCTTTGCTAGCTTTTAAAGCATCGGGGCATCTTCTGACGAAGCGATATCCGTTTGTCTCTCGTTTCTTTTTTTTTTTTTCCTTTGTTCGAGATTCTTATCGGTAGCTTGACATGCTAACACGCGTTCAGAATATAATTTTGCCTGGGCGTGTGAAATACGTCACCGTTGGGACGCTCCAGGTACTTTGACATTTTATAAGCTGTTTGATTTTACAAGCTGGTTGGTGTTTGCAACGGCTTTTTTTTTTGCCCTGCGTTCTTTCTCTTTCATGTTTTTTTTAGGAGTCTGTAACGCTGTCGCATTTTGTCCTGACAGGAGCTAACCGCAAAAGAAAACCAGAGGTAGCAAAATGCGAAAAAAATCATATAGGATATAACCATTAACAAGTGCAAGATACGAATCGGTAAAACACTGCACTATTAGTTTTTTTTTTATCCCGCACTTATAAAGAGGGCTTCCTTCTGTGGTGACATACCTCGTGGCAAAGCATACATTACGGAGGCGTGTCTCTAATTGCCTTGGTCTTGCCATACTCTGGCGGTGCCAAAACCATCCTGCAATTCCAAGTGTACTTTTAAACGGGCTAGAGAACGCGCCAAGTACCCAGCCGTAGCAGCAGCAAGCATTTGCGGCACCCCTCGACGAAAACCTTTCACATTAGGGCTTGTCGGTTGAGAAAACATGGGGTTGCCTCCCATGTTGCTTCCGTCATCTGACAGCGCATCTCAGCAGACTGCAGAAATCAGCGCTGCCTGCAAGACATTCGATTAAGCAAACGAGTGGTGCAGGGGCTATACTGGGCGAGTGGTTGCTGTTCCTAGTAGCGTACTCATAATGTGGACTAGAATCTAGCGCACACGGTTTCTAAAAGTGAACAGTATAGAAACTTGGGCTGTACGGTTCATTAGGAATGATAAAGATGTGCAAGAGACATGGACGAATGGCAATGCATGCTCACGTGAGTCTTACGTGCTACCTTCGCCCCTGTCTTCCGTGCCGCTTTACGAGTTCTAAAAGCGATTGATTCGTCGTTGCGCTGCACTCGCTAAGCTCAAGGCATTACGTAAGGCGGCGGCGACGAATGGCCTCGGATGGGAACCCTCACAAGAGGTTTTACAGAACACGCACGGCCACGTCTATGCTGAAGCCGATGCTGATTGGAAACACAAGTGCACGGTCATTAGCGACGAGACTGCGCACCCCGGTGGCTGGAATGCCTCTGCGCAGAAAGCTGCCCTCTCATCCCTGCAGGCCGAGCACATCCTTCGGACGTGTCGACAGCGTCATTAGCGTGGCCCACCAGACACTAGGCTAAAAAGAGAGAGAGAAAAAAAGAACAGAGCCGCCGAAGGCTTACGACATTCCGCCACCGAGTGGGCGTTGGCTTGGTCGTGATGGTTCGTGTCTCACTCGTCTGTTCGCGTTTATTCCGTTTCTCGCCACAGCTCTTACAGGGTTCGTTCACCGACTACGGCTACCGAGAAAGTACGCCAGCCGAAAGCGCGTAACGGTTATATCGAGTTAATTCCGATTTTTCTTTTTTTCTTTTTTCTGCGGCAGCCTTGTGAAACAACTTTCGTAACAGTGCTGCACTTGCGTCACAATTAGCCATTGTTCCGTCGTGTGAATGGTCGGGATATCTTATCCAACCTGCTAATCCGGGTTCTGTTTGTGCAGATCCCTGCGAGGTTCTTGATCTTGGCTGTACTCAATCGCCTGAGATATACCGTTCTGCACGCCCGATCACCAAAGGAGCTTAATGTGAGGGCGGGAGCTTTGCGAATAACGAAAGTCTGCGACATTGAACAGTGTTAGGTACGGACTATTTCTTGGCATCGTTGAAGTTCTTCGAGCGCAACTCCTCGACGACGTTTTCCAGTGGTAGGGCTCAGGTATGCGTCGACCGTGTTACCAGACCCACCAGACAGGCTGGTTAGCCTGCCCTCGTATGTCGCGCAGGGAGCTTTTGTCTCCCCCCCCCCCCCCCCTTCCTTCCCTGGGTGAAGCTTCCCGAAAGTGTACGTGGGGGTCAACACGTTTCGAGGTAGTTGACCTTAGTCCCGAGAAGATTTGCTTTGCAACGCTGAAACTCGTTCAAGCATGACCAGGCAAGGAGGCAACCCCGGACGTATGCGGCCATCGAAGGGGAGAACCCAGGGAGTGTCCCCATGGCCGAACATGACACCTGTATATGGCCTCGCCGATTGGACGAAAATTACACCTGTACGGGCTCGCCGATTGACTGAAAGTGACGTGTCCCCGACGGACTGAAGGGGTTATAGGCCAGCGAACCATAAGAAATGGAGAGACGTTCAGAGACGTTCTTCTTGGCCGTCGATGACTTCTTACTGTTATTTTACTTGTTCCTAAGTCCTGTACATAATGCAAATAAACCTTCCGTTCTCAAAGTCCATCTGAACATCGGCCAATTCCCACACTCAGCGGCAAGATCTAATAGGTAGCTAGCGGCCGTTTGCGGAATGCGCACTATGGTTAGTTTTCCTCGATTGCACAGGCCCTCGCATGAAGGGGATTCCATTGCGTCGACTACATTGACATTTGCGCGTGTATCACATGTTCTTCTTTGTTCGCTGTGGCACTTTGGACATTAGTGCGCGCTAAAATTCTGGTTTTTGTCTAGCCACATAAGCAGGAAGTGTTCTTCACAGTACAGGCGCTGGATCGAATCGCCGCATCATTTTCGTTTTTACTTTCAGCATCGAAGAGGAAAGTTTGTACTCTGCTAAAAACCCTCCGAAGCACGTTTTTGTGGCACGGTCATCGTTATACAGGACTTCTTAACTTTATTTTGAGGGGAATAAAAAATGAGTGTTATCTCTCAAGACGGATGCCTGTTCTGCCTGAAACATAATGCTACACTCGTAGCGCCCTACCATCAGTACCCACAGCCCTGTAGTGACGGCGCTGATTTCTGCCGCGGGGTGGGAGGGTTGGTTCACCAACCACGCCCTTTGGAAATGAGGCTGTCCTTTTTCGTTAAGTGCGCGGTCGTTGACACTCCGCAACGTGCGCACGGTGCGAATGTGCACGCGAAACAAAACGGCCCAGCAAGAGGAGGGGCTGCCCCCAGCCCCCGAAGTCGTGTACTGGCGGATTTCTCGCTCTTCGGTTTGGGAAATGGTGCTGTCTATGCTCCACGCGGGTTTGTTCTTCGGTGGCACGCGCGTATCATTAGCCACGTTGCGACGCGACGCATATTCGTTTGTCTCGCTGTCTGGCGCTGTTTCGCAACGTGCCCGGTGGAGGGCCATGGGCGTCGTTGCATGAAGTTCGCAGCAGCCCTGGCTGCTACTCTACGACCGGACTTGCGTGGTTTTGCTTTTTACTGGAATTAGTGGCCCGCGTTTTCCCCGTCCGAACGAACGGTGTCCGAAACGAACAAATGCCTCGGTAGACCATTACGGGGACGCATCATGGCGGGCGACATAGTCATCCCGCGACATGGTTCGCGCGGTCTTTTTGAAGAGATATCGAGAGCACCTGGCGTAGTTTTGCCTGAAATTTCTAGTGTCTTCTCTCCAATATTTATAGCCTTCCAAGATCTGTCCAGACGCGGCAACGCAACGCTTTCCACATGCTGGGGATCTTAATCCTGAAGCAGAATTATTATGCGTGATATTCGCGCGGTATGCTATATCAGAAGGGTGGTTTAAGCCAACCTGCCGTTCTACGCACCTCATAAATATATTAGGGATTAGTGTATTGGGGTGAAAGGTAGACCGTGTAGATATTTTCGAATTGTTTATATACAGCCTGATTTATAGCTTGATGAATGGTGTCTTTAAAAAAGAAACCTTGGAACAAATGATCTGAGTACTCATTCAAGGGTACTCCGCGCTTCTCAGCCTCACGTTTAAGGACCAAGTATGTGGCCGAAAGCACCAAAAAACGGCAGGCTGGCACATGTCATCTCAGTGGTATACGTACGCTCACGTGCACCGTCCTCTCCTTTCTGCAAGCGAGGTTGTGAATTTCATGGTTACCAATCGAGGTGTTGTTGCCAGGTCGGGTCCTACTGTCTTAGATCAGTATGACTAGGGTTGTACGTTTCCTTTTAAAGCGATGAGCGTTCTATGGCTCTGTCGCCCGTTTTCCTGGTGGTTGAACTTTCAGCGCCGATATGGGTGCCCCTTTGGCTTGGGGCGGTGGGGTGCGCCGCCAAGCTCTTGTTATTGTATTGCCTGATGTCCTACCGGTGTTGCCGCACCCACCCGCCTTACCCCGTCGCCCCTTTAGAGAGAGAGAGATAAAGAGGAAAGGCAGGGAGGTTAACTAAATATTAGTCTCCGGTTTGCCACCCTACACTGGGGATGGGAGATAGGGGTCAGAAAGATGAGAGAGGAAAACGCAAAAACGTAACGAACCCTACCTATATATACTGTGCCGAGGAAGGCATATGTCGCCTTGAAAAAGACAAGTCCACTTGTCGAAATGTTGGCTCCCGCTTTTACCTTGCTCTCGTTTCGATCATCGTCTTAAATTGCAATATGTGTCATAAGGTCATTAGTTAAAAACTTTATTAGTGAATATTTGTTAATTAGTCGATTATGCATTTCAATTTCTTGTGCAAGTAATGTCCGCCTCTTCGAGTAGACCAGCTCACGGACTAGAATTGTGCTACCTGCCAAAGGCAATTTTTAAAAAAAAATATTTGAAAGTGTCCGCTGAAACACTGTGTATATCATCACGGCCACATACATCCGCCTTCGAGCGTATCATTTATTTAAAGGTAGCTTCCTAAGAGCGGTCGACTTTTCGCTTACAGTAAAAAGCATCGTAGATTGTTTCTGTACATTTCTTTCTTTCATGGTACCGTAACTCGCCCGTATTATATAGACACATGACTATGCTACAGCGGCCACGCAACTCGAGCAAAACTGAGTGATGAATTGTGCTCGCAAAACTAAAGACCGGGAACAAAAGCTGAATCCGAGACATCTCCTTTTGGGCGCCGTCGAATCGATTTCCTGGCGTCCTGTTCTATAATTTTTTTTTTAGTTGTCGTCGACGACATCTTGTTGCTTTCCTGCCAGCGCTGCGGCAGCAGCCGATGACTCGAGACTGACGCGAGAGCGATGCGGCCCGCGGCCCAGCCCCGGGGCGTTGACAAATGGACGCCTCCGCTGGCGCTCCGCCGACCTGTGCCACGTGACCTGCCCCATTTCGGTCTCCTCGTTCGACCACCGCCGCGACCGCGGTCACAGCCGCCTCTGGGCTTCCGTCTATTTGTGTCGTCTTCTTGTTTTGTCCTACGTAAGCTGCGCTCGTCTATCCCGGATTGCTTTTCGTCCTCGGGACATTGCTGTATTGTCCGCAATCTCGCTTTATACGAGGTCGTACTCCGACTGTTGCCTCGCGGCCCGTTCAGGCGGAAGCTGAAAAGGCATTTTTAATTTAAGCTGGGTCGGTATAATTGCGCTCGTGAATTATGACATACCCCAGCCGCACCGTGAGCAGAGTCGTAAAAATCCGTGAAAGACGAAACCAAAAAAAAAAAAAAAACGTCAGTAAAATAAAATAAAACGAAAGGTTTATGGTGACGCCACCGCGTAGTTGCCGCACTAGCTCATCGAAGTCATATATTTTGAAATTGTATGTTAGGGAATAGGTAACATTTTATTGATCAGGAATGATCGATCGCATTGCATCCTTGACAAGCCAAGTACTCAAGCTAAGGAACGGTAGCCTTTCGGGCGCGGAAATTGCACAAGGTACCTTGAAATTTGGGACGTAACACGCTGGTACCGGTCACGGTTATGTTGCGAAATACGAGACGTGAAATTCTCTATCCACTTTTACTCCTAAGAACCAACCTTAGCTCGCCAGAAAAGTAAAACTTTAGTCTGGTTTAGTATTCGTTCGAGACTAAACTGCTCTAGTATTGCCATTCAATGTATATTTAAGTTGACGGCGAGCAAAGAGTCCGCAAGGATCTTTTCGCATTACTATTCAAGCTTGAACACGCAAGCGTAAACTCTGCCGTGTCTCGCGCTGCTTTTCTTGTGCACCGGGGTCTGTTCTCGACGGTAACGCTGTAGTGACCGCCAGCACGGGAGTTAACGACGCCGCTAGTCTCCTAATTAGTCCTAAGGGGGTAGTGCGTTTTTTTGGCTCTGGTTTTGGCGTATGGGTTGTTTAGATGCGCTTGTTGCTGCTGCAGATGGGAACAAGGTGCTACAAGTGGTGCGAAAACGTGTGGCAACCACTAACCGCTTGTGAGGCGCCGCTGGGACCGGGGTGCGTGCCAAGGGCCCTTCGACTTCGCGACGATAACCCGGCAATGGGTGCTATTGTTCCGAGTGACGTCATCCGCGAGCGTCTTTCGTTTTCGCGTCTCAGAGGCGAAGAAGAGCGTAGGCGCAGCGCGGGTGTGCGTGCGTGCCGCCGCAGCGCCGATATTGATCAGTGAGCAGAGAGAGGCAGAGGAGTCAGCGAGAGCGTTATCTTGCGTGTCCTTGCGTGCGCCCTCGTAATAAAAGCCAAGCCGAGCCGAAGTGAGGCAAGCCCCATCGCGGGCTAAAGTATAACGACACTCTCCAAGAGGGTCTCGCTCCGTGCTTCCCGCAGCGCCATTGCGGCCTGTCTGCACTGGTGGTTCCATTCAGCTGCTTTTCACGGTTTCACTCACCACCAAGTACCCCATGTGTGGCGCTGCCCACCGCGGATGGCCTTGATTGTTTCTTACAGCGTATCTTCCCTTTCATAACCCCTCACCCCCCACGTGTATACAAAAAATTTAAAGCATGCGACTAAATTTGTGGTCAGTGTGGGGTATAAACATTACCTGAGTTTACACGTTGCGTGGAACAAAAGTAAACACAATTCCATGCAGCGCCGTTAGTTGAATAGTACTTAACTAATGCCTTCGCTTCGTAAAGATTCTAATATGTCCGGGTAATCTTATTTCTCTGTTCAAGGTGCATTGTTGTGAATGCTGGCTTTTCTCCCTAATATACGTTTTTGCCTTGGCGTAATTTGTGATAAATGCACGGCGTTCTTCTTTGTTTCCTTCAGCAAAATGTGTTCATGTAAGTTGCCTGCCAATCAATGCGTATAATTCCTTCTCGCTTTTTGTCTGCATCAGCGACGTGGCATTATCAATTAGAACAGAGGTGAGCGTAACCTAAAGTGCCATTTCACGGAAATTTGCACCAGGCCTGCCCGTCGTTGCTTTGTGAGCAGCCTATGCAGTTTTAATTTTGCCTGGCAGCCCTGAAAGACATCCTCCCTTTCCCCCACTCACAGTATAGGGTAGCAAACCAGGTGCTCGTCTGGTTCATCTCCCTTCCTTTCCTGTCCTTGCTCTCTCTCTCTTTACACTGCGTAACAAAGTGAATAAAGGCTTCCGAAAAGAACCATAAAGAAAATACTTTTAAATAAAGGCCTTCCTCTGTTTCTTTTTGCTCAGGGACATCTGCCCAAGAATGACACGCATAACGACAGATTCATCATCACGTACCCTGCTCTGCTTGCTATGTTTTTGTCAGGCGAAGTGCCAAGCTTTAAAAGCGTCGTCGTCCGTATTGGGGCACTGCATAGTTCCTTTCACTGTGCTGTACATAGTAAAACGAAAATCAGCTTTGTGACAGAGGATGGCACAAAAGAAGAAAAGTGCCAAATTTTTCTTAGACCTCCTTGCTCTACGCACTTTCTCTTTATTCGCCTTTTCCTCTCGAAGTAAACATAAGCTTTTGCCGACACGTCGTATACGAAGCAGAAAGTCCCAACAGCACGCGCGCTTCCTTGCACGCGAATAAATCACGCTTTTTTCCCTCGCGCTGCCCTTCCAAGGCGCCTTTCTTTCGTGCAGTCGCCTCTCACTCCCTGTCTAGGGCTTCTCGCGTGCGGCGCCATATTGGCTGCGGAGCTTCGTCCCGCCGCGGAAGCTGTTGCCAGGGCAACGGAGGTCGTGTCCGCCAAGCGCGCGCTCTCGCAGCCGCTGCCACTCACTTCCGTCTCGCCCTGTTGCTGTGGTCGTCCCGTCCGAGGCAAGGAGGAGGCCGGAGGAGGGGTTGTTGTCGTAGGGAGCTACCGTCTGCTTCCTGAGAAGCTTTCCCGTCCTCATCCGCTTCTTCCTCCTCCGTGTTCCTTCATTCCTCGCAGTATTATCATTCTGCTCCCGACTTACTGAAGCGACTGTTGTATATTATTTTTCTCTTTCCCGCACGTTTTGCGTACTGACATCAGAAGTACTGACGTGCCGCACGCCCACTGCTCGGGCTACAGGGCTGCTGCCAGGCCTGCGTCGCAGTGTAGCGATGTCTTAGAGCAACTGCGCATAACTTACCCACCAGCAGCGCTACGCTGGCACTGCTCTTTTTTTTTTTTTTTTCACTGAGACTTTTCTGCTTTCTTTGTGTCAGCGCTGTCCCTTTTCTTCCGGCTGAATCGTTGGGAGATATCGAATGGAGTTATCCGCAATCCGCTTTTCTTCTTTTTCTCTGACTTCCTCCTTTATTCGTCTGAACTGACAGCCTAAAGTCTAAGCCCATAAAATGTATGTTTGCTTGCTGCATGTATTTGTGTGCTTATCGTTTTTTTTTTTTTTAGATTTCTGTATCGTAAGTTCTCTTTTCGTATCGCGTTATAGCGAGGGCCGTTTCTTAAAGGTTTAAATAAACTTCGCACTTGCTCGCCTTCTTCGCATATACGTTTGAAGTATGTGGCAGGAACTTTGCGAGCTAAGAAGCTCTGAAAAGCAAATAAAAAAATATTGTTCATGTTCACATAATGCTTCGCCAGCACTTGCATCCGGGATTGCCAGAACACGCACCCCCCCCCCCCCCCCCCCTCAAACACCATCGCGTGCCTCGTTGGGCTGGCCTTTGACTTTGCATATAAAAAGGATGCGCGACGTAAGCATGATGTCGTGGTTTCTATGGCTGACCGACCGTGCTTACTGCTATTGCTTACACCAGCTGAATTTCTTCTTTCTCTTTGCCTAAAGGCCAGACGACAGGATCTGTTTACAAGAAACTCTTATGCATGCCAGCTCCCAGCTGTAATCTTCTTTTCTCTAAGCAGGCGTGTTACGTGGCAGAATTTTGGAGAAAGGCTTCCGAGTGAAAATGCCTGTTCTGTTGAAACCTTTAGTATCAACCTACCTTGCCGGGAGGTAAGCAGCTTGCAGTCGTATCGCACGTGACTTATCAGCAATAAAAGCATTCCAGCTCTTTCACCCGTCACGTTGCGTCTCGCAGAGACTAAAGTAGTGAACATTAGTTAGCCTTTCACTTCAGGTAGGGCCTTGTGTAGTGGATCTATATTTCTTGCTTGCCTCATTCTTGTATTCAACTCACTCCACTAGTGTTTAATGCTCGTTCTAAAGTTACATAAAACTGCAGGATGATGATATTCGCTGTCAGGAGTGATCATTTCATCTGTAAAGCTTTAAGAAGTAAACATTAACATAACGAATGTTCGCCTTGTCTGATACTTTTCTTCAACATCCTTCGATAATTCTCGACAAAAACTGAAATCGATTCCTGTGTCCTCGCTGAGGTTCTTGATTTGGAATATCGTGCGGCTGAGCGAATGTGTGGTTGGCGCTAGCGAATGTGTGTCCGGTTGGTTGCATTGCGGTCGCTTGTTGTCTTTCTGCTGTTATCTCGTTCTCTTCTTCTTCTCGAATGGAAGTCGGGAATTATATCGCAACGCCACATTCAATTTATTCAGGCTGCTAAGCACGCAGTTTATATTCGTCGCTTCTTTAACCTTCCCGGCGAGCCTTATCTACTTTTCGTAGCTCGCTTTTCTTTCCTCATCTTTGTGTGCGCATTTGCTTCGCAAGCTTCTTGCGTTTATTTTAACTGCAGAGAGAACGGTTATGGAACGTTTTGTGGGTCCGCTGTAAAGAAACACTCCTTCAGTAAAACGGGCATCACGATAAGCTATTTGGAAAGACTTATCTTTCGCTGTACATCCATGTTTGTAACGGAATGAGTTGTTTACTCCGAAAACTCCAACAGAGATCGCCGTTGTCGCTTGAAAAAGAGTGACAAGAAAAAGAAAATATGAATCACGGTAACAATCTTGCGAGGAGTCTTGCTATGAGGATTTCGCCTTGCATTTGATCAAAGCACTGAGGGATCCAGCTTCGAGACAAATCGTGTGCTTGAACTGTACGAAATTTGGGAGAAATATTAAAACGCCGAAGTAAATAAATAACGAACCCGTCTCCGTCGTATTACGAGTACAGCCGTTTGCGGAAATGACTTTCTTTCGGAAAGGCCTTAATAGGCGAGCTGGAAGCCTTTCTCTGACGCACCGTTCTGCTCAAAAAAAGGACCAGGACTCGCAACGAGACAGATGAATTTCTGACGGTGAGCGCACACAGCTTTTGGAGAGCGAAAGGGTCGATGCAGCCTGATTGCTTCCATCCCACTGTCTTACAGGGATGCTATCGATGCATTTGTGGCAGTAGCGGAGTTTTTTCAAGCCAGCGTCGTGTATCCGCGAAAATATAGCAAGTAACGCCCGGCGAGGCAGTGCTATTGTGGCTTCTCTGAAACCGAATGCTGCCGCCGGGAGAAGGTGTACTCCTTGCACTTTTGGTTGCGTGCGTGCGTGCGTGCGTGCGTGCGTGCGTGCGTGCGTGTGTGTGTGTGTGTGTGTGTGTGTGTGTGTGTGTGTGTGTGTGTGTGTGTGTGTGTGTGTGTGTGTGTGTGTGTGTGTGTGTGTGTGTGTGTGTGTGTGTGTGTGTGTGTGTGTGTGTGTGTGCGTGTGTGTGTGTGTGCGTGTGTGCGTGTGTGCGTGTGTGCGCGCGTGTGTGTGTGTAGGCGCTTATGTACCCCACCCTTCCGGATAATTCATAAGTACTTCGAAACCCGTTCAGGATGTCTGAGAATAGCATTATAAAATAAGACTTACCGATGACGACTGCGTAACCTGGTGAAATAACACGAAAACCATTGAACATGTTTTGTTGTCACGCTGTAGTATCCATCCCTACATATATGAGGACGTATAGTTACTCTGCCAGAAGTCTTCGGCCTTAAAGCTAATCGAGGAATGGAGAATAAACGCGCAGCGTACAATATAAGGCATTTGAGTATTGTGTGCATAAATGCCGCGAGCCGACAGATCGAAAATACAACAATAAGGGTCGTTCGTCCGTTACCACGAACCGCGGGTGCAAACGTCCGATAGCGCGGCAGAAAGGCAAAAATAACGAGCCCGGTGACGTCAGCTACCACCCATATTCGCTGGGAATGCTCGTGAAATTCCTCAATATACTCATCGTCATTCCATGTAGTTGTAGTGCGCGTTGTAGTTGCGTTGTAGTGTAGTGTATAGTGTCCCTCCGCAAGCGTCGTCTTGCCGTGGCAGGTCTCGCTTGCCACGCTGCCACTTACTTTCTTGGTCGCCGTCATGTTACAGACCGCCTTGAGATTATGGGGTGATGTTGGTGCGGCTTGTGTGCCACTGCTTTCTAGATTGCATCGTCGCGCTCTGGCTTCGTGCTTTATTTGTGTGTTTCTCGTAAAGCTATCTCTCATTCCTTTGGGTACCGCGAGTTCGAAAGGTAAAAAACTGAAACTCATCAAAAAAACTTAGCTCGTAAACTCAAAAGAAGAAGAAAAAGAACAAAGAAACCTTGCGCTATAGAACTGTCCGTAAGAGCAGATGGTAGCCCACTCCAAATGCCTAAATGAAGAGCTGTCTTCGAGCCATTGTTATTGAGAAAGTTGTTTGACCTTCGGGAAAGCCATCGCGGCGCGAATAAGGACATAAATAACAGAAGATGGGACATAGCCTAAATATAGCACCTGGGGTACTCTGACGTGCACCTCAAGCTAAGTACACGAGGGTTTTTGCATTCCAGCCTCATCGAAATGTGGCCACCGCGGCCGGTATCGAGCCCGCGGCCTCTACTTCGGGAGCGGAATGTCATAGGTACTGCACTACCGCGGCGGGTGGGCACAGATATCGTTTAAAACAGAGGCCGGTACGGCACGGGACGGTTTAACTTTGAAGGCTGTTTCCTTGAAGAACGCGTCTTGAAAGAAGGCAAACACATTCAAGTTTAATTACGAGTAAAATTAATAAATCTGTCGCTGTCTGCTTCGCACTTCTAAGCGAAGCTGCAACCTTTTCGTGTTTTTTTATCCTTTTTTTTTGCGATCCACTTTATTCGTTGTTTTTCGATATTGGCGACGCCAACCGTTGATGGCGCCACCGCAACACATGTGTCTAGCCTTGGCAAATGTGGGAAAATAATTTTCAAGGGCGAGTCTCTCCCTTCGCACGTCAAGGTACCTTAGGCACCCTGTGCGACCGTTTATAACAAGCCCACTGCAATGCCGCAATTGTATGAGGCTGGCACACGTGAGCGCCGTGAGCGAGAACACAAGGATTTGCTCACGCTGCGACGAGCCCCACGCTGCAGACTACTGTGCAGCCACGGTTCTCAAATGCCCCAATTGTCTTTGGTCCCATGATGCTTCCTCGAAGGACTGTCCCAAAATGAAGAAAGAAAGGGAGGTCTTAAAGCAGATGGCGGGAGAACGTTCGTCTCGTCGGGAAGCTGTTATGGCCCTTACAAAGCGACGCTCACGACGCCGTCGGACTTCAAAGAAGGCCGATGCCTCTGTGCCGATGCCTCATCCGACAGCACCTCCTGCTGTGCCCCCTATAGGCCTGGTGGAATTCAATCTAAATCTCACAACAAGGTCATGACCGAGAACCATACAACTTGATCCGCACTACAAGAGCCACAGCCGAAACCAGAGCCACAGTGAAAGCCACAACCGTAGCTACCGGCGATGCCATAGTCGGAGCCGGAGCCACGTCAAGTGCCAAAGCACACCGCTGTACAGTGCACAGCGCGGGTTCCTGACAAATTGCCCGAAAAAGACCTGCAAGTGGTTATGATGCTCCGGTCTCTGTTGAATATTTTTCGAATGCTCTTGAATAATCTGCATATTCCCTCAGCGCGAAGTGCAGTGCAAGTGCTGGATGTTATTCAGTGCTTGAAAGTCTTGAGTAAGCGTCATCGCTCACCCGGTGCATTCTGTTCGCACTGAAGTCAAAATGGCCGCGGTATACTTTAACGATGTACTGCCACCTATTGCAACGTACTGTTAACCACTGGCCTCTTGGCCTTTCCAGATGACTTCAACGCGCGTGACCAGGTATGAGGAAGCACCAAGATTAGCCTCAGACAGCAGAATGAAGGCAGCCCGATGTATCAGCGGGGCACATGCTTGGACTTGACTGATTTCAAGGCGCTTTGCTGCGTGCACTCACAGTGCTCACTCTATCCTGCTTTCCTCTTTCTGTTCCCTCTTTCCCTTCCCCCACTGTAGGGTAGCGAACCTTGCTTGCTTTCTCTCTCGCTTCTCATTCTACCGTTTTCTTGCTTCTTCTCTTCTTTTTCTTTTTTCTTTCATCTACACGTGCCTTCTTTTAAGCGAGGAAACCTGTGAACCAGAAAAGGGATAGGGGGCATGCTTTTCGCGCTCGTATATGTCGGGCCTCTTTCGCCGTCTTTTTCTTTTACGCCCGCTCCCGACGAGATCACCGCAAGCTCGTCTCCTCCGCGATGGCAACTACTTACTAAACCCACGCTCCTGTAATTCCGCCCGAACAGCCACTACCACCGCTAGCCCGGGCGCTTGACATTATGCCCGCCGGTGATGCGCGGCTTTAGCCTCGCAAGCCGCATCGAACGCGGCGCGTTCGTTAGCAATTTTTCTTTCCTTTTCTTTATTTCTTTCTTTTCTTCATCGTTATGCCTTGCGTGTGTATTCCAGCGTCTCGAGTCGTTTGCTCATGTTTGTCTCTGTGTGGGGCCCTGGTGATCTTCTTTCCTGTTTCTTTCTTTATTTCTTCATTTGTCTTTGTGTTCCCGAATTCTGAGCGTGTAGGCGCACGGAAAAATTTTAAACGCCTTTTGGCATTTGTTTTTTCTTGTTGTTCTTAAATACCTGCGTAAAAGAAACCGCTGTAACGTACTGCATGCTTTCTAGTATTCACATATTCGAGGCGCGTGTCTCGGCGAGGAATTTTACCGCAATATGTCGAGATCAGTGTTGCGTGCCACTACCGCAGATCGACTGCATTTTCTTTTGGTGTTGTTGTTGCTGCTGCTGCTGCTGCTGTTGGTTCTTTAAAGTAGGACTCAAGCTGGTGTAAGAGAAATCTTAGCTGCTGTTAAAATTTATTGTCGTCGTCTTTACAACAAAGCAAAACATGCAGCACATAAAGGGTTGAATTCTCGAAGTGGAATTTCTTTGTATGTTTGTTTTGTTTGTTTCAAACAGCGACGAATTTTTCTAAACAGCTAATGCGAAGTATTAGTAATTTCGTTCTTAGTATCTTTCCTGCATGTTTAATACTATCTCGTTAAGAGCTTTGATCCTTTGTTAGATATTCGGGATAGCAGTGCAGACCCTTCAGCAACAAAATTTGCCACAGCTAATAAGAGTTTCCAGGCGAATTCTATAATATTCATTTCTTCCTTTGTTTACCACGTGGTTCGCTTGGTGATAAATATGTGGTTGTAGAGAAATGGCATTTACAGCCTTTCACACTCGGATCAGCCAGTGGTGTGTGTTAACTTTCCGAACGCGCATGACTCGTTCCAGAAGTCTAAGCGACGCCTTCTCTCAGGCACGAATGGCCATTAACTCCTATATCTTCACTCGCACGGCGCATCCACCTCGGCGAACTTGCTCTCTTCCGCGTGAAAGTCGTGCGCGCCGCCAGAGGTCGTTGTCGTTCGCTACCCAGTTTTTCCGGCACGTCTCGCGTTTCCTTCACCGCGGAGCCAAGCTTTCCCGTACGACTAACGAAGAAATACTGGAACCCCCTCAGATGAACTGGGAGGAATTAATACTTGTGGGGGCAGTAGGAGCTACAAAAAAATAAAAGATATAGTAAAGCGAGGGTCCCGCTGCTCGCTGTAATGAAGACGTAAAATTTCGGAGAGTGTATGGCGCAGCCAGACGACCATGCTGTGTTTCGCCATTTCATTGCTCATTACGCTATTCCCGACAACATCCGGGACAAGAAAGGAGAGGGGAAAAAAGGAAAGAAACATTATACGGTCGCTGAAGGAACAACGAAGGGGCTCGAGATTGAACTCTCTGTCGGGCACCGCCGCTACATTGTGCGCTGCCGTAATTCACTTACGCTTTTGTGAAATGTTTCCCCCGCGTAATTTCGCTTTAAGGTTTTCTTTCTCTTACGGCAATAATTCGGCTGCCGTTATCGCGGTCGTTTTTCCTTATCTGTGCAGGTTTGCCGGAGGAAAATAAAAACGAAACAGTAGACACGGCGCAGACTTTTCGATAAAACGAACGGCTTTTGTTTATTTTTGTTCTTTTTTTTTCCACTGCCTAGCGCTTTAGGAGTTAACTGGCTATACAATAATCTGCTCAGTACTCCGGAAATTAAAATTTTTTTCCCCTTGCTTTCACTCACCGCCACGTACGCCAGAAACTGGAGAAGCGAGAGGCAAATATTTCTTTTCTCTCTCCCTCAGCCTGTCATTGACGAAGCTTTTGTACGAATTTAGCGCGTTGAAGTTAGGTGATAAACGAGCAGAGAAGTGTGTGTTGATGACTTGCGTCTGGCGTATCGTATCTGCCGAACTGCCGGCGCACGATTCAGGCAGCTGCCGCGCGCTTAAAACTGCAACGCTTCGAGAATGATTCACTCTTTGCATTCCACACGCTCGTTGATTGGAAGCACTGTAGAGGTTAGTTTACGCTAGTGAGATCAGCTTCGCACAGACGCGATCTCATGTTTCTCTTGCTGGGGCTTTCAAAATTCAGCTAAATATAATCATACTAAATGCTGAAATATCTAAATGGGTGTTCCTGTGGCTGCTCTGACGGTGTTGGATTTTTGTCTGGGAACTTAAACGCAGTGTCCGAGGCCGCATATCGGTATAGGCTTGCTTAATACACGTACACTGCGAAAATGCCCGAAGCAACGTTTTACAGCGAAGCTGTATATGGCTAGCCGATTCCTCCGTCCGTCCGTCCGTCTGTCGCCTACGCCGAAAACTACTCCGGTGCAATCCCATGCTCACGCGCGAATACAACGGGGGCAGGTGCGCGATTGGCTGCGCCAGTAGTGACGTCGTTGCTCTCCGTCACAGCGGAGCGTGCGCGCGGCAGTTTATCTGCGGCTCCGAAATGGGTAGGCCGCGCGTCATACGTACTCCTGAGGAGGAGGCAGCTTTCGAGCCGCGAGCGGAACCGGGAACGAGCACGATCGTCAACGCCATGCTGATGCTGCAGCCCGGGCACAAGAACAGGCTCGTGTAGCCGAGCTGAAGCAGCAAGTGCATACCAAGGATCCGGCAGCCTACCAAGCCATCGTTTAATGAACCGTCGGGATTGACGCAGTGATAAACAGTGGTGCAGTGAACCATCTGTACAGAGTGCTTGGGCGGCGATTTTCTTATTTTGGAAGCACTATATTCATAGTACACAGAAATGCACGCGTACAAAACGCCAGGCACAAATAAAGCAACAAACACCTTTCTTTTCATTTTTTTTTTTTTTTAGTTTTGGCTCGTATACGTGTCAATTGCCCGTTGATGAGCAAATGTATTGTGAAGGTAAGTTTGAGCATGCGCGGTTTATTTCCCACAAACGGAAACTTATTGTCCTTCTTGTAGTGGCTTTCAAGTCCAAGCTTATAGTTATGCTAAACTACTTAAACGGTTGTTGCTATTATAGTTTTGGTGACTTGGAAATGCTGCCCGTGTACCTTGAAGGCAGTGGCCGAAACCGCATATTCGTACAAACTGTTCTAACTGATGTCAAATAGTTCGAACAAAATTCGAACACGTGTAAGATTACATGGTAGGTGAGCATAAGGGGAAGAGCTGGACTGATCTTGTTATTCGTGCATGAGGTTAAGCGGCTGTTAGTAGAGTAACGATATTCCTTCACCCTTAGCCTGACCACTGAAACCTTGACTGCTTTTCGGGCGGCAGGGAATAAGTCGATAAAGGGTGGCGACTTTGGCTGGTTAGTGCAACAGTACTTCCGACAGGGAAAACTTTTTCTTTTAGTGGTCAAAACATCGAATCGTCGTTTTGCGCGCTAAAAAGGATTTTCCTTGTCTGAAGTAACAAGTCGAAGTGATCGAAATTAGGAAAATATGCAGACGAAAAGTGCGTTTGATTCATTCAGTGCATACATTATTCGGAATTTTTGGGAGAGTCTTTTGCCAGCTATGGACACATGATGATGATGATGATGATGATGATGAATGTTATGGTAGTGCAGAAAAAAAAATAGTAAATAGGGACGAACGGAAACGGGGAAGTGAGGAGCGAACGCTAACTCACTATCTGCACCGTTTCCGCGATACTTGTGTAGCTGGATCCGAAGTTAGCGCATTCATTCTGTTCTATCCTTCAACTTTATCCGTTATCGCAGCGGGCACGTATTAATTGCCGCGCCCGGCTTTATGCGCGCACACCTTTACTTTTAACTCTTTATGTTTTTCTCTTTCTTTTCTTCGTCTTCACGCTCGCGACACGTAACGTGTGTTAGCAGCTGCGATTTCACCCCCTCGTTTCCGTATCCTGAGTGCTTTCTGGCGCGCCGGCGTCGTGTCTGCACGCATTCTAGCTAGCGGGAGCAGGCATGTGCTTCCATTAATTAGAAGCCCGTTACTCCTCGGACGTCTCTGGGTGATGGGTACGCATGCAAGAGGCGCAACTAAAGGTAGAAAGAAAGAAGATGCGAAGCCAGGCGGCGCCTCGTTTGCGCCCTGCGCGCTATTTTTCGGCCGCGATGGCGAAATGTATACAGTACCTCAGGCAGAGACGAGCAGTCGCGTTTCTTTCCCAGTATATTTGTTTTCTTGTTTGTTTTTCTTGTTTTTTTTTTACCTGGATTTTTGTTTCTGCCGACGTCGCTCTGCGGACGTGTTCCTGTTTACGTAAGGCACGCCTTGATAACGAGATGATCCTAAAAGAAAATATTAGGCTAAGTTAGTTTTGTGGACCGGTGTTTATGAAACCCGTGCTCCGGTGGCGTTTTTCTCCGAAGCAAAGTTTCTAATAAATGTGCGCACCCAAAGGAAACATGTTGTAATCTATCTGAAGAGGAGCTTGAGTTGAGTGGTTAATTAAATTCTATACAAATAACCGCGATGTCTACAACTGTGCTTATTTTCACCCTATCCTACGTGTAATCTCATGTTTATGTGTAGAAAAGGCCGCAACTTTTGAACGCCCCACCGATACTGTTCTCCGATATTTCTAAAGCTCCCTCATAATACTCAGCGTTTCAAGAACTGACTAAGCGCATAGCCGTAGCAGAACATTGTTTGGAGCTTCTGCGCGCTCTTGTTATGTTACATAGGGGTATTTCACGATTTGTTTACCGGAGTCGACAGTCCAGCGTCGTAACGGGGAATAACGGCGTCAGGCTGGTTCTATACCTTGTGAAACACAGTTTGTGTTTGCACAAGGCGGTCTCACAGTATGATGCCGTTATTGACATTGAGGCTTTGACGATGCGACTACCGTGACTTTGATCTTTAAGGACGTAATCTAGTTTACTAACAGCATTTCAAAGAAAGTGCGAATTATCGTGTCATTAAAATAAAGGTGATTCGAAGTACTGTATACTTTGCGGAAATTGTCTCATAATTGTTGCGTGTTCTGGCATTATGTCTATTTTACTGCACTCGACTTTATCCTTTCTATATTATTCCCATTCATGTTGACTATTATAAAGACTCGCTCTTATTTCCTTCAGGGCAGACATGCTGTACGCATATCTACCGGAAATGTTAATTTAATTACATATGTGTCTTTTCTTTTTCGCTCTTTGCAGGTAAGAAACCTACGGTCTGCCAACACTTTTCTCTCAACACCAAGCTGACTTCGAGTGCCGAAAACGTAAGCTGCGCTTGCTGTCGATGTCATGTCGACATCAAGATTTGAATTTTCTGTAAATAGCGAAACACATTTTGTTGTTTCAGTACGGTCGTGATGTAAGACAACCACTACGTGATATTAAGGAACTGCTTTGCTCCAACTCCGACTTCCACCAGACTGCACCGACGCGAGGAATCTCTTCTGCGTGTCTAGTAGTTCGAGTTGCCGTCAGAGCTTATTCGACGCTATTGGGAACGTCTGACAATGTTGCATATGAGGTTCGTGGCTGCAAACAGGACATACACAAGCTATTGTGCCACTGTGCTCGATTTGGCATACAAGCACAATCCACGTGTCATGCATGCATTGCGGCAACTAGACGATCGTCCCTTGACCGCACTGACGCGACTGGAAGATGACAGTGTGATAGCACAACAGCGGACTAAAGACAGAAAGGGAAGTCTGAGACAAGCGCACACTCCGGCTTTCCTGTTTACGTTTAGTCCGTACATACTATCATCGACCGCCAGCTATCTAAGTCGTTGCTGCTGGAACACTGTCTCCAGCGAAGATCGGCGCAGAAGGCAGTGAAGGCACTTCTGTGGTTTTTCTACAGCGTGATGCTGTCCACGCACATTCGCACATTCACTGTCTTTCTCTCTCTCTCCTTTCTGCATCTGTGTACTCTTCCCCAGCGTGAGGTAGTCGGAACAGACACTTTTCTGGTTAACATTCCTGCCTTCTCTCTTTGTGCTCTCTTCTGAGTTCCCGTCAGGCATAGTATCCACTGATAGAAACGCCATTAGAAAAATTGCAGCGTTTCTTTCTATCTTCTACCAACATTGACAGCATGCGATGATAGCCTGTCGCGCTTCCTGAAACCTGAAATTTCGTGACCAACAAGCGTGACTCCTTTCTAGGCTAGAGCCACATACTGCCCGTTCTTTCCGTAACTTATCCGTTAATGCATACAGCTGGAGCAGCGTGTTCCAGCAGCTCGATTTTCTTTTCTTGTTTTTTTTGCCTTCGATGTTGTTCCTTAGAGCGTCTCTTATTATGTAGGTAAGCACTGCATTGACATTTTAGGTCTTTTGAGGAGAATAAACGTACATTTGCTCTACTTCTCCCCTTCATTTGTCATCGCCTTTCACAATTATCCATTCAACAACGGACCGACTTGCCACCTCGCAACCAGTGTACCCCTGTTCAATGAAAGGTAGCAAATGTTTCCAGCACGACGTGGGCTTCGTTGCTACGTGTGCCCCATGTTCTCGCAGAGCATTTCTCGCATCTTCGCAGAGCTTTGCTTTTAACAGCCATCGTTTGCACCCTTTCTCGAGTGCTTGCGGTAGCGGCACCCATGCTTCGAGTTATGTAAGTTGCACAAGGGTGGCGATGTGGGCTTGTTGGTACACATCTTGGCTAAGCGCAGGGAAATGCGGACAAAAGAATGCACATTGGACGCACAGGCGCTGTGCCTTCTTATGTCCTCGTTGTGTTTTTCTGCGCTTAGCCACCTTTAGTAATTACGTAAGTTGTTTGCCTGCGCAAATTTAAATTGCAGCAACATTCGTCTCTGTCGCATCGTGCGCATTTTTGCTCTTTATCTTGAGCTCCTCGCGACGTGTGATTGCGCAGCGGCTCTCGTAATTAGCGAAACGCCAGGGCACCGTGCACTTTGCTCACTTCCGCTCTCTCGTCATACACTTCGACGCGTTTATGCCAAACGAGCAGGGTGGTAGGGTGTTTTTGTCTTTGACAAAACTGGTAATAGAACCGATGGAGCCGCAATAGAGGCGTTGTGTAAGCCTTTTCGGCTTCGGTGAACGAATGCGAACAGCAGTGCTAAAAGAGCAAGCAGTAAGTACAAAAAAATGTGCTGGAAGGTTGGCGTCCTGGTGCTGCGTCCTTCAGCTGCCGAAGCCTTCCCGCCGTCATAAAGCTCACCTCCTCGACGCTTCTTATGTATGTCTCTTGTACTTAATTTGTAGAAGCTGACAGCACGGGCTGGAGTGCTTCATTAATTTCCTTTGGACGTATAGTAGCTCCTTCGTTCCCGCTCGTCACCTCCGTTTCCTACATGCAAATTGTCAGGCTTGGCGCTCTTTAGAATGTCTCTTGCTTGAATTCGTTATTCTCTCCATCCTGCGCCTTTTACATCCGTAGGCTGAGAGCGCCGCGCCACAGCAGTTTGGAAGCCCTAATGAGCGCCGCATAGAACCACTATGGTGCTTCTAATTAGCATTCGTTGTTGAAAAGCCCTCTACAACGCGGTACCGTCACCCGTGTTACCGCACCTGAGGGCAACGTGCAGCCAGGCCTGGTTGTCGACACTCGCTTGACTCGGATGGTGGAAAATTACTCAGGGGGAGGCTAGACGCGCGTACAATTCACGAAATTACCGGTTCAATGCCTGGTAAAGGTGATTAGTTTTTCGTTCCTTCATTCTTTCGTTCTTGGACAGTCTCTCTTTTGCCTACCGCTCTTTCTCATTTATTCTTCTACGGTCGAAATTTCATATGTGGTCCAGAAAAAGATAACATCTTTCTTTAGTTTCACTTGATCTGTGGCTCAGATAAAGGATTCATTTCATGTTCCCCGATCTTTGTTTCAAATAGTTTAATGGTGTGTGCGCGCGTGTGCGCGTGTGCGTGTGTGTGCGTGCGCGTGTGTGCGTGCGTGCGCGCGTGTGTGTGTGCGTGCGTGCGTGTGCGTGCGTGTGCGTGTGTGCGTGTGCGTGCGTGTGCGTGCGTGCGTGTGCGTGCGTGCGTGTGCGTGCGTGCGTGTGTGCGTGTGCGTGTGCGTGTGCGTGTGCGTGTGCGTGTGCGTGTGCGTGTGCGTGTGTGTGTGCGTGTGCGTGTGCGTGTGCGTGTGCGTGTGCGTGTGCGTGTGTGTGTGCGTGTGCGTGTGCGTGTGCGTGTGCGTGTGCGTGTGCGTGTGCGTGTGCGTGTGCGTGTGCGTGTGCGTGTGCGTGTGCGTGTGCGTGCGCGTGTGCGTGTGCGTGCGCGTGTGCGTGTGCGTGCGCGTGTGCGTGCGCGTGTGCGTGCGCGTGTGCGTGTGCGTGCGCGTGCGCGTGTGCGTGCGCGTGCGCGCGTGCGTGCGTGCGTGCGTGCGCGCGCGCGTGCGCGCGTGTGTGTTAGAGATCGAGATCTTAGGGAGGCTACTTACTAACGGAGTGTGAACTTCTTGATGTGTGAGTTAATTGGACATTATTACTCTTACCAGTCCCAGCTGTGCCCTTTGTTGCGTACATTTTAGACATTTGAATAGGATTTACGTCCTTACGGAGGAGCGTAAGTATAAAGTAAATAAGCATGGGTGTGCAAAAGAAATAGTGATAATGTAGCCCTTATTTTGCGTTTTTTCATCGTGCTCTGCCGTTTGCTGTGGAAATAGTCGCGGCAACACGTCAGCGCGCTTAGCGACCAGAAAACGTTGCGTAGAAGTAGATACACCATATTTCAACACGTATTTACCATACACAACACATATATTTCAACACAAAATATTTTCTCAGTACAAGGAGCTGTGGCTGCTTCTCCGTTATACAAGTGCATGTACCGCAGAGCACGCTTTACAGGAGTGATCGCTCAAATGCTTTTTGTTTGCGGGTTCCGCTTGGAGCCGTCTGCGCTTATCGTTTGTTTGTTTCCTCTTCACGTGTTGGAGCGCAGCTCTTAGGCGCGCGTTTCTGCCTTCTTGCGTCGGCGTCGTCCCTCGGTGTCGTCTGTCGGCGTAACTGATCGAATGAGCACATCGAAGGATGAAAGAGCGAACGCGGAGCGCTGCGGGGGATGACGGACGGCAATGGCGAAGAAGTGCGAGGAGGAAAGCGGAGGATGGGGGGTATAGCGGAACCATGAAGCTGAAAGCGGATGAGAAAGCGTGAGAAGAAAAGCGTAGTGCTGCTCGGGGTGGGCTCCGCGGTGACGACCGCTACGAGATGGCACCAGACTAGCGCGCCATCATCTGTTGACCTGCAGTATGCGGCGAGCGCGTCGACCGATACCATATATGCAAACAAAGTACTGCATGAGCGGAGGTGCGTGTGCGGCGGCTGCTACGAATCGCGCCCACGCGTCACTCACGTGCTGCCTCTCGCGATCTACCGATTATCGGTGCAGTCGCGCCACAGTTAGCTGCGTTTGCAATGTACCGCACGGGACTGATTATGTGCGCCAGCCTATATATCGCGAAATGAAAGCACATATAAAGCTGTGGTCAAATTTCGCACTATGCAGTATCGTAATTATCGATAATTCTTTTTGCGTTTTATCACTCCAATTGCATTAGTTTTCACTGCATCAAAAACCGCTGTGCTGATAGATGTACTCGTCTGGACAGATTCCTTCTGAACTCCTTTTAAAACCGCTCGTTCTTGTTGAGACTAGACTTGTCTAAATACTATTTCCTTTCATTCTCTCCATATGTTTGCGTTTAAAACTATTGTTTTCCTCTATAGAAATGAGAGCGGCTTGCATGTCACCCTACGAGGCAAGAAAGAAAATCTGATCGGTATCTGGTCGTCTGGGGTAGGCTTCCACAATACAAAACGCATAGAGCAAGTTTAACAAAGCTTCTCCTTTTCTACAGATTTGGTTTGGCAGTCTTCCAGTCTCCGTTTTCTTCGCTTTTTTTCTCTTCAGATCCTTTTATGCCTATATCGTGTTCCTGAATTTTTCTTTCTCTCTCTCTCACTATATATAACCTCAATTCACCTGTTTGTTCGTCGAATGGACGTGGTATCACCATGTATTGTACTTTCTTCAGTTCTGGTGTAAGGCTGTGAATCTCTGTAAATAAACTTGGTTTTTCAGCGCCCACATTTATTTAAACCTCAACGGGATAATGTCTCGGTATATACATAAGCTATTTCTCAACATTCACGAGAACTGATTTTGTACGAGTTCATGATACGAGGCTTCTATTTTTCTCTAGACGGTCGCTGGTCGCACGATTAAACGCTGTGTACCGGTATCTTTTCCTCATGCTTCCCGCCTTAACCAACCAGCTTGCGCTCGACGAAATCCTTTATCACAGCCGTCTCAGGCTAGCAATTGATCTAGTTTATCTCCTCCTTTTTCTGGCTCATTGTGGGACTAACAAAAATAAAAAAAAAAAACTCAGGCTTTTCTTTCTGAACCTAACCTCTGCCGCTCGCGAGTCCACGATGAGTGTACACGTTGAATCGCTGCACTTTCTGTTGGTTTTAGCCGGCGCTTATTCGCGGAAACGTGTAAGCATGTCAGTTCTCCTTATATGTCAGTAAACACGAGCGCTTGCTGAGTAACATACAGGCGCTTTGACCGCATTTGCTGGCATCATCAAGGCCCCGAAGCATCAAACAAGCAACCTATACTTCTATGGCTTGGGCATTTCAGATATCAAAGCTTGTTTATCCTGACAGTGTGCACCAGAAAAATAATTTGTAATGTCTGTATTTCTGCTCAGTGAACGGAGCCAAAGCACCTTCATACTTCGAGTAGAAATGTTCTAGTTTTGCGTATATCGGGTGTCTTATAATAACGTTAACAGAATTTTTTTTTAAATCCTCTGTGGCATTACAACTCATGTACTTATTGAACAGGAACACTCGAATAGGTATACGTTACTTACACAGGAAATCAATATGCATAATCGAGTAAATAACAAATGTTAATTAGCTTTGCAGCTAATTACATTTAGCGCGCCCATTGCAGTACGCACGAATTTAAGTCAGTGATTTCACAAAGCATATCCACTTGGAGCGAATTTTGAAACTAGCACCAATTTTGGGATAAGTGTACTGAGACTTGCCGTAAAATACTTTCTGCGCTTAATTTTCTAAAAAAAAAAGGCAATTTTATGCATTGAAGCTCAAGAGTTACTGGAACCCAAATGCATTTCCTCGCACACTTTGTTTTGCGGACGCATGTCTCGAAACTGGCGGCATCTTTAGAATTCGTTCTAAGTAGAGATTACTTTATAGGCCACCAGTTACCATGCGTAAATTTCAGTATGCGGCGGAACTTAATTAGCTTAACAATTATCTAAATATTGTTAATTAGTCAATTATTCACGTCCATTTTTTTTCTTCAAATATCTCCTTCTGGGAGAGTAATCCAGGTCAAAAAGTAGAACTCTGCTACCTTTCACGGGTCATGCTACATGTCAACGATAGAATAAAGCACCCCGCATAAGACGTTGCAGCATCAAACTGCCAGATATATCTTGGCCCTGAAGTCAGACCGAGGCTAGCGTTACGTTCCACACTTGTTTTTAATTTCTCTTTTCACTCCGAGACAGCTGCCGCCATTTTAGACCTAGTTGTTGGCTCGTCTGAATACGCAAAGTTTGTTACTTCACACGTGGCTACATGCGCTGCCACAAAGCACTGTATGTAGTGATGTGAATGCTTATGCGCGCGCTCAAGTAAGCTGCTCCAGCGTTTCGAATATCGACAGGTGTATTAAAGCGAAGCTTTCTTTGCCTCTTCTCCGGGGTTTGTTGTTTCGTCTTCGTTTCCTCGCTGAATATATTTGGACACACATCTCGACCACTTGGGCCGCTTGGTATGTGTCCGAGTGTACAACTTGCTGCTAGCTGCCGTCTGTCCTATAGCAGACCACATGGACCACTGCAGGTGATTGGCTATGGGCCTGAATAAACAACGTCAGCATTGTGTATGTTCTATTGGGTAGGTGCCCATTCTTGGACAATCCCCCAATATGTACGTGCAACTGTGACCCAAGGTTTGTGAAGCCTTTTATGTATTTAGATATGTGTATTATCAACATCCTTTCATCGACAAGCGTGATACACAGCCTTTGTCATTGTGACGCAGACAGACAACAGGTACGCGTGCGCCGAGGTTGTACCTGTGTCGCCCGCTACTGCTGCTACCTCGCCAACTCAAACATGCTTCGCATCATAGACTGTTGGGCCACTTGTTGCATCATGTAGTGTCGTTGAGCGCAAATACGGGCGGGAAGAAACGGAGTGGACGGGACAGCGTCTGTCCTGTCCACTCCGTTTCTTCCCGCCCGTATTTACGCTCAGCGATACTACACAAGCATCGCATCATTCAGATTCCAACGATAAAGTTAATGATGGATCGGCGAGTTTTTTTTTCGTCTTATTTTCCTTCATCCCCGATACTGCTCCTCACTACCCTTTTGCCGCCGTCTTTCTACCGTCTGTTGTCACTTTTCGTTCTTTTTTTTTCTTTGTTGAACTGCCGACAGGAAAGCAAGGAAATAGTTGTCTCTACCAATATTGAACGCATGTTCTCGCGCTCGCAAAGACACACACACGTGTCGATCGAAAAAAAAAATGAGAGAGAGAGAGAGAGAGAGAGAGAGCAGTAGACTGAATATTGTAATTGTTTGTTTCTGGGAAACGCGGTAGGGGAAAACTGGACCGCGGCATTTCCTTAAACGCTCTTCGCTGCCGAAGTTGGTCCCACCTGTTGGTAGATTGATACAAAAGTAAAAATAAATAAGCGGAAGTGGAACGAAAACATATGGGTAGTGTAGAGCCAGAGTTAGATTGCAGTCGGGTGCTTTGGCTGTCTTCGTTATTTTCTCTTAGCTTCGATCAATATTTCTTAATCCTGTTTGAGCAGTGATCACACAGCTTGCCTTCCGGTGCTTCTTTCTTTTTCCCCTTTCGGTCACATTTTCTTTTTCTCTTTCAGTTGTCTCTTCCCTCCCTCCCCATCAGTCACTCGCTGCCTCTCTGCGGTTGATTCTCGGCGGCATTCTGTGGTAATTCTGTCGCGGACGCCGTCGGTCATCGCATGTATATCATCTCTAAAGGCGTAAAGGCTACCTCACGGAGGGACAGGAGCTGTGTACCGCGTTAGAGGCACGGGAGAGATGACGGCTGTCAGAACGAAGAATGTTAGAGTAGTGGTCACAACTGACATTTCTGCTAAATTTACTGAGAAGAGGTTTATTTGCGGCTCCTTATGCAGAAGCACAGTGACAGGGAACGGCGAGAGAGCGCTGTCCAGAAAGACGCCAGCAGTCAACAGCGCGAGCCGAGCCGAGCCGCGCGTTGGCCATGCGGCTGTGTCGCGAGACGCGTCTTCTTCTTCACAGTACCTATAAAGTATTAGCTTGCGTCCTGTGGTCTACGCGCCTGCGAGGTAGATTGCTACAATAACGCGTTCGGCCTGAGAATGACGTGCCCATATTTCCGTTCAAATAGGATGTTCTTGTTAACCTCCCCGCTCCTTCATTGTTTCTTTTCTCTCTTGAGCGATTGCTTCCATCGCAAGACATTACCTGAATGCTGTTGTAAGCAAGCAAGTAGGTTTGTCGCTGTGTAGTCTGCGATCCGGGACGCGCAACCCGTAATGGAGCTGCGTTCGACGACTTGTCGGCTACTCTTACCTCACTTTCAGTCCCTTGTCTTACGTGACTAAATATAAGTTTGGCAAACGCGCATTTCGTGGGAGGGCTCCGCTCGGCAGAGACGAGTTGCTTTAGCGTGTCTCGATAGTCTAGGTGGGCCCCGTCACATCGTCCACGCATCCTGTGTGATATTCGCGCTCCACCTCTTTTTTCTCATTTCTTTCGCTATCTTCTTTACTTGCGGCATAATTATTCTGGCCCCGTGGTGTGTCGACGCCGTCGTGATTGAGTGGGGCAAAGTCCGCAACATTTAAGCACGTCCGCGACCTCCGCGTTTGCGCCAACATCCGTGGCCTTTACTGAGCGTGACGGGGCTTCTTGTTAAGCACGACATATCGTTGTGCCAGGAGACGATGGGACCCCATCTCAGCTGTGGTA